>NW_027507903.1:19919977-20524977 GCF_037356315.1 Lithobates pipiens
GGCAGCAGCGAAGATGAAGACGGAGGACCGCTTCGGGGGCTTAGTTCTCAGGTAAGTTATTCATAATAAGCTAGTATGCTATGCGTACTAGCTCATTATGCCTTTGCCTTGCCGGTTGCCTTTTTTTTTTTTTTTTAATAGCCTTTACTTCCTCTTTAAACCCAGTAATTTCTCTCTTGTCCAAGCGCTTTGGTGATTGGAGACCTTTGCCCCTCACCCCCATAGGTCGAGTTAATCTCATTAGGATGTCGGTGTTACCTAAGTTTACGTACCTCTTCAGACAGGCACCTATACCTCTACCAAATATATTATTCAGGAGACTTGTACAGAAACCAGAACTTTGAAATAATTAGTCTGAGCCAAACTGCAGCTTCAGACAACTTAAAT
This sequence comes from Lithobates pipiens, assembly GCF_037356315.1. Lineage (NCBI taxonomy): Eukaryota > Metazoa > Chordata > Amphibia > Anura > Ranidae > Lithobates > Lithobates pipiens. The sequence goes on from NW_027507903.1 coordinate 19,920,365, forward strand.
TTGAAAAAACACTAGTATTGGTATCAAAAATACCAGCGCTACACTGTGTTGAGCAACTGGCAGCTGGAATCACAGTGATCACTAACATAAAGATGTTTCTCTCTGTGGAACTACAAGTAGCAGCAGGATAATAGCAAGTAAGATGTCTATGTAGCGGCCATAACCCATTGCAGGGCGGCCTTGACTTATTGGCCTTACCAGTTACCTTCTCTTGGCCTGCTCTTCCACGTCTAAGGGTTCCCAGGGTTGATACCCAACGTCTTGAACACTGACACAGGTGAAGTCCTCTTTAAAAGATTTTATTTTGCAGCAACAACTTCAATAACACAGTCTCTTAGGGAACAGAGGGCACGGGTGAAGAACTCAGGCACTTTGAACTGCAGGTATAACAAAGTCTCTATTTCCACCCAGAGAGTAGCCACTCGCAGCTGGGTACTTCAAGGCTGAGCAGATCTCTAGCCAGAGATCATGGCAGTCAGCACGTTGACTCAAAACTTGAACAATCAACTAAGGGTGAACAGGAACCTTTTTCCTCCGTACCTGGAACGTTTCCCGTCTCCTCAATGGTACTAGAAAAGTGTGAATTTGTCAATGTCCTTCTCAACTCAGTAACCAGGCACTTCTCAGGATGCCACTTGTCGGCCCTCCTCTGAAGAGTCCTCCCCCGGTCACTTCCACGAGCTGTGGTATCCCTCCAAGCCGAGAGCACACCCGGACACTTTGAATCCTCCTTCAGTTACTGCGCCTCGGACCAGCCGGGTCTGAGACTTGGGAACAGACGGATCCCCACCCCAGACCAGGCAGGTCTATCAGGGGCCATTAACAGGAGCATGTTGCGGGACGTCGAACACCCCGTGACCGGGACCCCTCACGGGGCTACCCCGGTCCTGGAACCAGACCAGACCCCACGGGTCTCACAAACTCCTCTCCCCGAACACGTGACCCACACCCCTTAAGTACCCCTTCTCAGACTCCTCAACGGGCCTCGGCACTCCCACTGATTGGCTCTGAGAAGGCTGATACCCAAACATCCAACCAGACCTGGTTCTGGCCTGTCATGTACACCTCACCGCTCACATGACCAGGCAGAACTTCCAAACACAGCCTGGCCAGACTGGTGTTAAGGCCTGCCTACACAATTAGCCCTCAGAACCCCTACTGTTCTGAAGCAAAAACTAAATTTACATGCGTGTGACATTTTATCCAAAATATCATCCGCTACATTTGTATATAGTATCTGTTGCTCTTGGCAACCGTAGTGGTAGATACAGTGTCTATGATGTTTGCCTAGATCCTTGGCACTAAAGATGATAACTTGTGCAGGAGGCAATTGTGTCTATATATATTCAGTGTCTATAAGGTTGGGCTATGGCTCGCTCATCACACTGGAACATAGATGATGATGATGACTGTCTCTCAGGAATATGGCTCAGGGGATGATGTCCAGCCTCCACCGCACCGCACCGCACTACGGCTCTCATCTGAATCTGAAGTCACTGCAGGATAGATGGGACAGGAGCAGCTTCCAAGCTATCGCTGAGCAACTAAGGGTAGCTGCCGCAGATGTCCCTCTGGATATCCACTGGATGGCTAGTGCAGGCCATGACTCAGCTGCAGCTCACACTCTCACAGACTCCCTGCACTAAGATCCGATCCGGTCCCAAGAGAGCGAGCTAGGCCTCAATCCATCCCTCTTATAGTCTCTCCCAGCGGTCTGTTCTTCCTCATCAGCCAGCTGGTAGTTGTATTTCCTAATGATTCAGCTAGAGGGAAAATCCCATCCATATGGACTACATATCCCAAGATGCTTTGCTTTGTCTTGTCTCTGAATAAGGATGCAACAGGTCAGCATCACGCTCCGCTCGGCACTAGAAGGTTACAGCTCCCCCTGCAGCAACGCCACACAATGTCTCCTGATTGCAGGAATTTTTATATATCTAGCTCCTGGGTACATGGAAATACCTTGGTGTTCCACATGAATATAACAATATCAGAAGGTATAGTAGGTGTCCAGAGGTCTTCCACAAGAGTATAGTAGTTTGATAGCTGGTTTATTACAGCATTGTTAAGCGGATTACAGCCCACCTTTCCCAAAGTTACACCAGTGGGCTGGTTACCAGCCAAGTCATTGGTGTAATAGACCAGCCATTTCATTCTGTACTCTTGTGTAAGACCTCTGAGTGCCTACTATACCTTCTAATATATAGTTATATAGAATGGCGATACCAGCACTCAATTCAAATGGAAAAGACTTGCTGCATTGCCACAAAAATATGGCAATATCAGAAGGTAGTAGGCACTCAGAGAGGTCTTCCACAAGAGTATATTGTAGAAAAATGACTGGTTTATTACACCGATGTTTCAACAGGGCACTGTCCACCTTTTTCAATGCCACATCATCGGGCTGGATACCTGCTGAAATGATAGTATAATAGACCAGTGTTTTTCATAGTTTTTTCCATCAAGGCGTCCTTTATAATTCCATACAATCTCGAGGCACCCCATTCTAAAATGTATTTTAAAAATTAAGTTAATAGTTTTACATAATGCAGCAACACTTGTATGTGTAGGACACCCAACATTAGCTGTGGTTTATTCTTCCAAGCAACCACCTTTGCACACTGGTACTGACTAGTATTCCAATGTTTCTCTTCTCCCTCAGTTTCTCTCCCTCACTCAGCTAAGTGACCCCAGTGCTAATGGAGAGGGGCAGGGTAGGGGGCAAACAAGGGTGCTGTACAGGTGCCACAGTCCTTCTTATCAACCAGTTATCTCATTGGTTGTTAGGAGACTGGTGGCTAGAAGGTTGTAATGGTGCACAATGAAACCTGTGGCTTTATGTAACTAATAGGCAGGCTTGATCCACCTGCTAGCTTGTATATAATTTTTGGTCAGTTTCTAGGAAATTTGCCAAGACAACCCTGAAGACACCTGAAGGCACCCTGGTTGAAAAAGTCTGTAAGAGACCACCAGCCATTTGAGCCTATAATTTTGCTGAACACCCCTGAATGGCTATACCTTCTAATACTGTATATACAGTTGTACTCATAAGTTTACATACCCTGGCAGAATTTATGATTTCTTGGCCATTTTTCAGAGAATATGAATGGTAACACAAAAACATTTCTTTCACTCATGGTTAGTGTTTTGCTGAAGCCATTTATTATCAATCAACTGTGTTTACTCTTTTTATATCACAATCACAACAGAAACTACCCAAATTACCCTGATCAAAAGTTTACATACCCTGGTGATTTTGGCTTGATAACATGCACACAAGTTGACACAAAGGGGTTTGAATGGCTATTAAAGGTAACCATCCTCACTTGTAATCAGTTTGCTTGTAATTAGTGTGTGTATATAAAAGGTCAATGAGTTTCTGGACTCCTGACTGACCCTTGCATCTTTCATCCAGTGCTGCACTGACGTTTCTGGATTCTGAGTCATGGGGAAAGCAAAAGAATTGTCAAAGGATAAAAGATATCCAAGGAATTGAGAATGCCAATCAGCAGTGTTCAAACTCTAATCAAGAAGTGGAAATGAGGGGTTCTATTGAAACCAAACAATGGTCAGGTAGACCAACTAAAATGTCAGCCACAATTGGCAGGAAAATAGTTTGAGATGCAAAGAAAAACCCACAAATAACTTCAGGTGAATAACAGGACTCTCTGATAACATGTGGTGTGTCTGTTTTAAGATGCAAAATAAGGAGGAACTTGAAGAAAGATGGGCTGCATGATTGAGTCGCCAGAAGAAAGACATTACTACGCAAATACCACAATACATCAAACAGCATGGAAACAAGCCTCAAACCTTCTGGCACAAAGACATTTGGAGTAATGAGACCAAAATTTTCGCTTTTTGGCCACAACCATAAACCCTACATTTGGTGAGGAGTCAACAAGGCCTATGATGAAAGCCATTCCTACTGTGAAACACGAAGGTGGATCGCTGATGTTTTGGGGATGTGTGAGCTACAAAAGCACAGGAAATGTTTTCAAAATTGATGACTGCAATATGTTATCAAAAAATACTGGAGGAACATTTGCATTCATTAGCCAGGAAGCTGTGCATGGGACGTACATGGACATTGATCCAAAACACAAGGCCAAGTCCACCTGTCATTGGCTACAGCAGAATAAAGTGAAGGTTCTGGATTGGCCATCTCAGTCTCCTGACCTCAATATCATTGAGCCAGTCTGGAGAGAACAAAACTGTGCAGTTCATGCAAAACAGCGCAAGAATTTACAGGAAGTGGAGGCTTTTTGCCAAGAGGAATGGGCAGCTTTACCATCTGAGAAGATAAAGAGCCTCATCCACAAATACCACAAAAGACTTCAAGCTGTCATTGATGTTAAAGGGGGCAATACACGGTATGTAAACTTTTGATCAGGGTAATTTGGTTAGTTTCTGTTTTCATTATGGTTTAAAAAGAGTAAACACAGTTGATTGATAATAAATGGCTTCAGCCAAATACTAACCATGAGTGAAAAAAAAGTTTTTGTGTTATCATTCATATTCTCTGAAAAATGGCCAAGAAATCATAAATTCTGCAAGGGTAGGAAAACTTATGAGCACAACTGTATACAGTATTTCGGCTGTAACAGCCGAAATCTCGCGAGATCTCGGCTGTAATAGCCGAAATCACGCGAGATGTCGGCTGTATTACCCGAAATCTCGCGAGATGTCGGGTGCATTAGCCGCAATGTCTCCTGGGATTACTTGAACGAGATCCCAGGAGACAGTGCGGGCTTCAGCAGGAAATGATGCTGATCCCCGCAAGAGACCGCCCATCGCCGCAGGGGATGAAAATAAACTACTACGGATTACTAAAGGTAGATGAATCAAAAAAAAAAAACAGTTGGCATTATCAAATATATGGTCTACAGGCAACAGAATGGGCAAATGTTTTATTATGAGTGCAGAACCGCTTTAACGTCGATAGAAAGGTACTGGCAAAGATATTTTCTGGCGCCTATCGTCAGTAGCAGAGCCACGTACCTGATGGTTGAGCACACAGATGCAGGGAACGGCATCTTGTATTCCTCTGGCTCAAGAACTCCTGGTAGAGCAAACAGATGTTCAGGAGCACAGAAGGGGCACAAGTGCCTGGCGGGTCACAGATGCAAGGGCTGGTCCGGACTCCAAGAAGCAGACGGGGAACCAGATGCAGGCTGGAACTGGGACCAGCGGTGAGCAGGAGCAGCAGGAACACTCACACCGGATTCAGAGAGGAAGGTGTCTTGTAGATCAGGACACTAGCAGATCTTCAAGCAGGCCGGGTAGGATACTGGTAGGCAGGAACAGCTCCAAGGCGGCAGGCAAGTCGTAGTCAAGCCGGGTCATACACAGACGGGCAGGATCGGTATCAAGGCGGCAGGCAGAAGAATAGTCAGGACAAGCCGGGGTCGGTGGCAGGCAGCAAACAGAGTATTCAGAGGCAAGCCGGGTAACAGGTATCAGGTAACGAACAAGGTAATAGCAGGGGGGTCTCTCAAGAACGCTGTAGACCGCACAGCAGGGAGGCAAGGTGACAGGTCCCTTTAAATAGCCCCTTTGGCGCCAAGAACGGTCATACTGCATGTCCGAGCGCACGCTTACATTAACATTGTGCGCGTCCACGCGCTTACATTAACATTACCGTTAGCGGGCACCCGACATCGTTAGCGCGCACCCGCTTGTGCCTGTATGCATTAGCATGCACCCGTGTGCGCCCATATGCGCCCTTGCGCACCCGCGTGTGCCCACCTGCGTTAACGTGTACCAGTGTGCGCCAGTTGGCTCTTCTGCTGGGGATTCTGCAGGTAAGACTTCTGGGAACAGCCCGGTGATCAGAACGTCCTTCTTGACAAGCAGTCTTTGCTTTCTCGACATCAGCACTGTTCGGCCCAGGGTAGGTGCACCTTCATAGTGGTTTTAGCTGTCTGGGAGGCCTTGGAGCAGTGCAAGGCTGCAGGCTGGGGAAAGTATTTGATGACATTGGATCAGGCAAAGGCTTTTGATCATGTAAATCATGAGTACCTGTGGTTGCTCCTAGGTAAGTACGGTCTGCCGGGTGGTTTTGTTGATTGGTTAAAAGTCTTGTATAAGGGGGCAGAGCTTTCCTCTTGTTAATGGTTGGGGAGTCCTTTGAGGTTGGCTCTGGGTGCGCCAGGGTTGTCCCCTGCTCTATGTGTTTGCAATCGACTCCTTGATCAGGAGGCTATAGAGCAGCATGTTGTGTGGGGTACCAGTGGGGCTCCTGGGTGAGCCGCCATTAAGGGTTGTTGCCTATGCGGACAATGTGTCGGTGATTGTCACTGGGACAGATGAAGCAGAGGAGGTGGTCTCTCTGACATCACATTACTCTGAAGCATCAGGCTCCAAGATCAATCAGGAAAAGTGACATTTTCTGGATGGGAAAGGAAGGTGAGGGGTTTGATCTCCTTGACACCTTTCCAGTGCCCCAGGAAAAAATGTAAATACTAGTCATTGAATTTGGACCCGGCGATTATGGCCTCAAAAATTTAGAAGGCAGACTGGAAATTGCTAGTACTGAGGTGGTCAGCTAGAAGAGATGGAAGCTATCTCTGAGAGAAAGGGTTGATGTGATTAAGACTTACCTGATCGGATTAAGACTCACCTGATTCCGAACTTCTTGTATGTCAGCTTTTTCTGCATCTTGCCAGTGTCTCTCTATGTTAGACAATAGACTGAACCCCATCAAGTGGAATGTCACCTATCTATCCAGGAGGGTGGGTGGCTTAGGTACCCAGTTATTTTCTATTTGCTGCTTTTTCTCAAGTGTAACATTGGTAATATGCTTACAGTGGAACCTCCTGGATGGGTAGACATGTTTAGATCTTGGTTTAGGCCTTTTCTTACGACTTTGGGAAGATGGTAGCTAAGTGAAGGGTCATTGTGGTCAGTTACCAGCCTATGCCACTCCATGCCTGAAGTTACTGCGGCAGTGGCGATTGTCGGCTGAAGATCTCAGATCGGTTCAGAGGAAAGTGCTTATGAGTCGAGTCTTGAGCGAAGTCTTTCATGACCCACTGGCCTTAAGGGATTGCCCAGGCCCAATTTCAAGGGCATGGTTGAGACTGATCAATTTGGATAGAGTCCCCCTTAAATTTAGGGATCTGGCCTGGTTGTGCTTCCATACAAGGCTCTATGTTTGGGGAAAATTTGAAATTCTGCAGTTAGATGGATCGTAGCTGTCCTGGGGAGGAGTGTGCAAGTGAGGAGACTATAGACTATTTTCTGGTTTGTTGCCCTTTTAACATAGAGATGTACAAACAGGTGGGGTGGGTCCTCTGTGTTCCTTTCCTCTCCAGGCTGGGTTATGCTGAGTGGGTGTATGGAGCATTCAATACTGGTGGGTTTTTTTGTTTGGATACACTTTTTTTAGTTAACCTAGTAATTCGCTATTTCACCTGGAACGCACGGTGTCAGGTCACCACTCAGCTTAAAATCCTTCCTGTTGAGGTGGTGGTGTATGACATTCTGCATGAGGTGGAGAAGATTTGAGAGCTTGAGAGAGACAAGCGGAGTCAGGGGACTTAGTTGAAGGCATGGAGGGGTTTCTGGCCTCCCTGACTGCCAGGAGTCTCTTTCCTGGGTGTTTCTGTCTGTCTCGACCACCCTAGATTTTTTTATTTTATGATTCCTTTTTGATAAATGGCTGTGTACATAGGTGACGGGTTGTGTCTCTTAGGCCCTCTCTGATGCTTTTATGTAACTAGTTTTTTAAAAATGTTTTGGTAGTGGACTATGTATATATTGTATATATTCTGAACATGGATGTGTATTCCTTTGATTTCTGTTGACGTTTTGTACTATGGTGATGTTTTTTACTTTTGTATAAAATTGGTTGCTTGATTCTTTTCAATAAAAGATCAAAAGTGTCCCATCATTTATATCACTGGGAGGAATAGTGCCCCATTATTGGTGTCAGTGGAAGGAATAATGCCCCATCATCGGTGTTAGTGGGAGGAATAGTGCCCCATCATTGATGTTAGTGGGAGGAATAGTGCCCCACAGTTGGTGTCAGTGGGCAGAAAACACCCCACAGTTGGTGTCAGTGGCAGGAATAGTGCCCTAAGGACCAGATAAAGGCAAGCAAGGGGCTGTATCTAGCCCTGGGGCCACAGTTTGGAAACCACTGGCCTAGGCAATCGGAGTGGAAATTCTCTTTTCAGTCTTCTGGGGCATGTCATAGGTCCCAGAAGACTAAGGGACCCTTCACAAAGCACAGCGTGGCCCACTAAACCAAAGACCAATGAAGAATTGGCCCAAGTGAGGACATCGCTCGATCCCTGGACAGGTAAGTGTCCTTATATTAAAAGTCAGCAACTACAGTTTTTTTTACAAAGGAGACTGGAGCTCCTCTTTAATGTTTCTTTAAGGGAAACACATAGTGGTGTATTTTTTCTGGGAGAGCTGGAGAAGAAAGGAGGAGGGGATTACACATAATGCCTCTCTAAGGCTCGTGCATGAGATCTATAACTCACCTGTCACTCACAGCAGGCAGGAAGAAGTGACTGGTATTTCTCTGTCTGTCCGTTTTTATCTCACTGAAAAAATTTAAGAGGATTGCTTAGAGCTGGAATAACTCTTCGTGGCAAGACTGTCCACAGATGACATGAAATCCTATACTGTACAAGTTACAAGCCTTAATTAAAAAAATTGTTTTAGGGTTCACATCCACTTTAAAGTGACACGAAGGGGTTGATTTACTAAAGGAAAATAGAGTGTGCACTTTGCAAAGTGCAGTTGTACTCTAAGAGAGCAGTTGCTCCACGGGTACGTAAATGAGGAAAAGCTCTGCTGAATTCCATCATCCAATCATATGCAAGCAAAAGGCAGTTTTTTAAATTTTCCTTGCACGTGATTAAGTATTCTTTGCAAAGTGAAGCTTTACCTCATTTACTAAGATCTGGAGCAACTGCACTTGCAGCGTGCAATTGCACTTTGCAAAGTGCACAGTCAATTTGTCTTTAGTAAATCAACCCCTAAGACCCCTTTTACACTGGAGGCATTTTTCAGGCGCTTTAGCACTAAAAATAGCATCTGTAAACGGCCTGAAAAAAGCCTCATCTGCAATCCCAGTGTGAAAGCCCGAGTGCTTTCCTAAAGGGCCCCTGCCCATTGAAATCAATGGGCAGCGCCGCCGAACCGCTGGCAAACCGGTGCTTTGCGAGCGGTTTTAACCCCTTTTCAGGCACTAGCGAGGGTTAAAAGAACCCCACTAGTGGGCAAAAAGCGACGCAAAAACAATGTTAAAGCGCCGCTAAAAATAGCGGCTCTTCACCGCTTACGCCCGGGTGCTGGCAGTGTGAAAGTACCCTAAATAAACATATCATACTTACCTCCACTGTGCAGTTCGTGGCCCCGAACCTCGTCTTCTGGGGTCCCTCGATGGCTCTCGCGGCTCCTCCCCACATCAGATAACCCCCTTGTAGAAGCACTCTCCCGGGGGGTTACCTTGTGGGTGCGCTCCCGAGTCCAGCATTTGCGTCATTGGATTTGATTGGAGCCAATAACTGTGCTGCTATCAATCTATCCAATCCACCCCGGGCAGAGAGGGAACGCAGGGCTCAGGTGAGTTAAATGGGGGGGCTGGGGGGCCGGTCAGGAGTTTTAGGATGCATTAAGGTGAAAAAAACACAAGGGCTTACAACCCCTTTAACCGTTATGATTGTCAGCGCCATCTAGTGGCCACAATTCAGTATTTTCCTTACTCACTATATTCTTATGAATAAAGTACATCCGACCTGGAGAAAAAATAGCTTACTAACGTTTGATTTTGCCAGCGTTCACAAACAATGAACGCACGTGCATTTTCAAATTATGAAGAGCTATGCATATATTTTATTAATGCACTCCATAGTGAAAAAGGTTCTACCATTTGTAAATTATGAGGCTTGTTACTGCTTCCTCTGGGCACCAGCCCAAATGTGCCTTATGGTAACTACAACAGTGCCTGTATGGTAAGATTCTGTCATATCTTTACAGAAACACAACATCATTTTTTTTTCTCTGTAGTAAAATCTTAATTTTAACAAAAAGTAGAAAAAAAAAAGAGCTAAAAGAATAAAATCCTTATGAGCGGGCATTTGCTTTAATTGCTAATGAACATATTTTGTTATTTAGTTACCCTAAACAGGAAGGGGGTTGATTAAAGCGCCGAGCAATCACGCAGACGGTGCAGCATGGTGCACAGCCGCCAGCTCCAATATAATAGCCTTTATAGAACAAAGGCGGTCACAGCGCTGAGAGCTTAACCTTGTTTCAATGTGCTCTCTGGCATGTGATGTCTTCATCAGGCAGTGAAAAGGATGTCAGTGGCAGGATCCAGTCTCCGGGTGCCTGTCACATACCGTTCCTATGGTCGCTTCAGGCAACACTGTGAGAAGTGAGGGAAGACTTCATCTGCGAGCCGTTTTGTGCACAGCCTCTGACATGTGGCCCCAGAGCTGCATCAAACTAAGAGCTCACAAATGGGAAAACAACTACAAACAACACACGTCGGCTAAAGGAAGCATGCCAGATGAAAGCGATGCAAAGGAAGAGCAAATTTCTATTGTACGTTATTTAAAATGTGCCCCGCGTTCCGAACCTTTTTTAAAGCACGCTGTGTTTAAAGCCTGCATAGGGGCCCTTAAGAAAAAAAAAAAGAATATATAAATATTTTTTTAATTTTTTTTATGATTCCTCTTTAAATGTCCCTTGCTGCCGGAAGATAAAATCTTACTTAGTATGACGATACAGCTAGTTGAGTCTATCATTTTCTCCAGATGATTATGAGGAGTCTTTTTTTTATTTATCTGTTTATATTTTTATACTATATTTTATTACACTGTATTTATTTTATTGATATTTTTATGCATATTTTCAATTATATTATATTTATAGATATTTATTTATTTATATTCATAGATATTTATTTATATTTTTAAATTATATTATATTTTTTATATTTATACTTTTTATTAATATTTATATTTTTATATCATATTACATTTTATATTATATTATATTTTTAGGTATTATTTTAAAATATATTAAATGTATTATATTTGTTTATATTTTTAATTTATATTATATTTTTTATATTTATACTCTTTTATTTATATTTTTATATTATATTTGTTATAATAAAATATATATATATATATATATATATATCAAAATAATATTTAACAAATATAATATAAAAAATATAATATATAATTATAATATAATTAGAAAAAAATAAATACAAATATAATAAATATAAATATAAAAAATATTATATAATAAAATAACATATAGATCAAAATAATATATATCATATTTTTTATATTTAGATTTTTTTATTATCATATTATTTTTTATTTATATTTTTCTAATTCTATTATATTTTTATATTATAGGTTATATGTATAGTTGCATATTTTATTACACTTGATTCATTCTATTTTTTATTCTATTCTATTCATATTTTCAATTATATTAATATATATTTATTTATATTTTTTTATATTTTTACTTTTTATTTATATTTTTATATTATATTACATGATATGTTATATTTTCATACATGTTTTATAATATATAATATTTGCTATATTTTTAATTTATATTTTGAGTATTTTTTATATTATATTTTTTATTTATATTTTTTTCTAATTCTATTATATTATTTTAGTTTATATTATTTTATATTTATACTTGTTCTTTATATTTTTATATTATATTTGTTATATATTAATAATTTTGTATTTTATTATATTGAATGAATGAATGAATGAAATACTTGTATAGCGCACAATGCAAACTGATTCGCCTCTAGGCGCTGATTATATCCTATCAATTTTTTTATACTTATATGTGTTATTTTTTATTATTATATTATATTGGATTATATTTCCTAATACATGATTTCCCATACAGACATATTTCATTTCTGGTATGTTGGTTTATGGCACCAGAAGCCCAGTGTTGTTAACTTTTGGCGCAGGGCTTTTACCCCCAAAAACAAGTTAGAGCTGAACACATTCAGCATGATCCTTGATACCTAACTGATCCAAACTATAAAGTGACGCTAAACAATATCCTTTTTCTCCAAAAATAATCTAAACACATTCACTACTTGATGGCCCTGTAATCTTTTGTTCATGACATTGTTTCTAAGCCCTTGTACACACGGTCGGACATTCCAACAACAAAATCCGTTGGATTTTGTCCGACAGATTTTGTCCGAAACTTGTGTTGCATACACACGGTCGGACAAAGTTGTCGGAAAATCCGATCGTTTAGAACGTGATGACGTTATTTCGTTACGACGGGACTACGTTGCGGCTGGTAGCCAATAGCTTTGGTCTAGGAATTTGATCTAAGCATGCGTGGCACTTTGTCCGATCGGAATTCTCTACAAACGATCAGACAAAGTCCGATCGGATCATGTTGTCGGAAAATTTTATAGCCTGGCTCTAAAGCTTTGTCGGTCGGATATTCTGACGGAAACAGTCCGATGGAGCCCACACACGGTCAGATTATCCGACAACACGGTCCGATTGGACATTTTGCGTCGGAATGTCCGACCATGTGTACAAGGGCTTACTGTGTTTGCTGCCTCTTTGTAGCGTCCTTCATGAGCTCCTGAACCTCTCCTTTCCCCACTGAGCAGTGCACATTGGTTGCCATCATGTGCACTGCTCTGTGCACACTACACATCCCATAGTCCATCTCATGAGTCAGCAAGAGAGGGCAGCTTTTTTTCCTAAATACAGTCCGACCATGGAGTGGGACCGCCCTATAACAGGAAGTCAGATTACAGCAGCAAAAAATGGAAATTGGAGATTTGGAGGAGATTGAGAGCAATAGAAGAGACCTTTTGTGAGTTAGGAATAAATACTTAAATAGAATATACAGTATATGGTACGTGTACGTTGAAGAAGGTGCAAACGCCACTATATTAGATTATAGTTCTGCTTATCTTAAAGTGGTTGTATACCCACATTTTTAACTTTTACCTACAGGAAAGCCTATAATAAGGCTTACCTGTAGGTAAAAAAAATATCTCCTAAACCTGTACGGTTTAGGAGATATTCCCCTCGGTATGCGCCGCTGACTGCAGCGGCGCATGCGCACAAGGGGTTTCTCGCCATCAAAATCCGGCAGCGGCCGAGCGGCCGGACTGAAATCTCCCGCGCGCACGCGCGGGGAGTGACGATATCGTGGCTCCGGCCACTCACAGCGCCGGAGCCGCGATACACGGAAGAAACGTGGATCGGGCCAGATGTCGGGGCCTCGTTCTAAGGTAAGTATTTCATAATGAGCTAGTATGCGGTGCATACTAGCTCATTATGCCTTTTGCTTTGCAGGTTTAAAAAAAAAAAAAAAAATGTGCGGGTTTACTACTGCTTTAACTCTAAAATGTCCCTTCTATTTCTCTCAGCCTCTTCCAAATCTTCAAATTCCCTTTCTTTTATCTGCTGTGATCAAACTTCTGTTAGAGGGTGGCTACACTTGTTCTGCAAGGTCTGCGCTAGAGGGATCGCCAGCAGGATGAAGGAGGTCTGATTCCTCAAAATATATCTTTTGTTATCAGCAGGAGGAAAGAGATTCTGATTCATCTATTTAGATCTTCAGTTATCACTAGAGGGGTCACCAGGAGAAGGAAGGAGGTCCTGATTAATCTATATATATATCTTTATATCACTAGAGGGATCACCAGCAGGAGGAAGGAGGTCCTGATTCATCTATATAGATCTTTATAGCACTAAAGGGATCACCAGTAGGAGGGAGGAGATCCTAATTCTTCTATATAGATCTTTAGTTATCACTAGAGGGGTCACCAGAAAGAGGAAGGAGGTCCTGATTCCTCTATATGGATTTTTATATCACTAGATGGGTCACCATCAGGAGGAAGGAGATCCTGATTCCTCTATATAGATCTTTATATAACTAGAGGGATCACTAGCAGGAGGAAGGAGATCCTGATTCCTCTATATAGATCTTTAGTTGTCACTAGAGAGATCACCAGCAGGAGGAAGGAGGTCCTCATTCCTCTATATTGATCTTTAGATATCACTATTCACTAGAGGGATCACCATCAGGAGGTCCTGATTCCTATATATAGATCTTTAGTTATCACTAGAGGGGTCACCATCAAGAGGAAGGAGATCCTGATTTCTCTATATAGATCTTTATATAACTAGAGGGATCACTAGCAGGAGGAAGGAGATCCTGATTCATCTATATAGATCTTTAGTTGTCACTAGAGAGATCACCAGCAGGAGGAAGGAGGTCCTCATTCCTCTATATTGATCTTTAGATATCACTATTCACTAGAGGGATCACCATCAGGAAGTCCTGATTCATCTATATAGATCGTTATATCACTAGAGGGATCACCAGCAGGAGGAATGAGGTTCTGATTCCTCTAGATCGTTATATCGCTAGAGGGGTCACCAGGAGAAGGAAGGAGGTCCTGATTCCTCTATATAGTTCTTTATATCACTAGAGGGATCACTAGCAGGAGGAAGGAGGTCCTGATTCCTCTATCTAGATCTTTAGTTATCACTAGATGGATCACCAGCAGGAGGAAAGAGGTCCTGATTCCTCTGTATAGATCTTTAATTGTCACTAGAGGGACCACCAGCGGGAGAAAGGAGGTTCTGATTCCTGTATATTGATCTTTAGTTATCACTATTCACTAGAGGGATCACCATCAGGAGGTCCTGATTCATCTATATAGATATTTAGTTATCACAAGAGGGATCTCCAGCAGAACAAAGGAGGTCCTGATTCCCCTATATAGATCTTTAGTTATCACTGATCACCAGCAGGAGGAAGGAGGCCCTGATTCATCTATATAGATCGTTAGTAAAACCTCATTTAGAATACTGTGTCCATTTATAGAGACCTCACCTACAAAAAGATATCAAGATAGAATGTGTCCAATGATGGGCACCAAAAATGTTGAAAGGTCTGAGGGATAAAAGATATCAAGATAGAATGTGTCCAGAGATGGGCACCAAAAATGTTGAAAGGTCTGAGGGATAAAAGATATCAAGAGATACATTAGGAACTCAATATGTACAGTCTGGAGGAAAGAAGGGATAGGGAGGACATGACTGAGACCTTTTAATAAATCAAGGGGGTGAATAAGGTTTAGGACGACAATATTTTTTAATATGAAGATCATAGGGACATGACTTTGAACTAGCAGGAGGAAAATTCAAAAATAATCTTAGAAAATATGTTTTTACCAACAAAGCAGTTTATGTTTAGAATAGACTTCCAGAGGTAGCGAGTCAGTCAACAGTAAGTGGCTTCAAACACAGTTCTATACTGTACTCAGACAAAAGAGTTAAAAAAATAAATAAAATAAATGGGCAGGCTTGACGGACCACCCTTTTTTTTATTTCAGCCGTCACTATGTTTCTAAATAAAAAATAAATCTTTTATTGATTGTACGAACTAGTGTAACGCTTCCATTTTTAAATTACTTACAATTGCAATCATATTTACTATATAGCATTGAAAAGGAAATATTATTACGCAAGCTGATTCCTAACACCGGTCCTACAGCGTCGCTAAGGCATAGTATCTATGGTATTGTTTCTTTTTTTTTTTAGTTTGTTTAGTCACAGTAATACATGATTTTTAGTATCTCGACTTGATAAAAGTGTTTTTTTTTTTTCTTTTTTTTTTAATCAAGAAAGCTGAAACCCCCTGAAACTGTCCAGCAAGGCATCTCCCTGTTAAGAACCCCCATTGCTTAGCTCTTCACAGGACAGAGAAGACCAGCTCCAAGGCTTCTATAGCACTCGCAGCTGTTTGGCCTTTCTCAGCATGGTGCACCTCCTGCTCGTTTTCTAATAAAAATTTCTAATAAAATGGGGTATCATTTCTTATTTTAAGCCTAAAAAGCCTCCTGGCAGCCTACGGTGCAGATAGCACAACAACAAAAAAAAAAAGGATGTGAAGGAAAGAAAAATTCTTTAATCTGAAGAGAATGCAATTTGACCACATAGCTAAATAATATGGTTATCCTTTGGTGCCATGACCTCATGGACCCAGGACGATTGCCTCCTCTACACCACCTGTAATTCCATCCCAGAACATTGTGGAACACACTGTTTCTAACGCAACATAAGTCACTTTACTTTTTAAGGTTAAAATTGTTTTATATTTTTTAAATTTAGAATATTTAAGTCAAACACAGGTATATCGTTTAAGTTCCTCCAAAAGTCTTTTGAAAATTAACATTTTGGCACTTTCCGTTTGTCCATATTTTTTTGCGCTGATCCAAACACTGCCTCAAGAGCTTGGTTAATTTGTAAAATAACTAATAGTTTTAATATATGCAGTATTCAAACAAACATTAAATTGGAGGAGAGGAAAACATCTAGGCTGTTGTTCCCACCTAAATGACAAGTTTCACACATGCATATTTTATGTTGCCTATTAAATTGCCAATCTCGTATTATCTGGTGAGACGGTAATTCCCTAATGTAGTGCCTTTAATTTTCAGGTATTGTTCTAGCTGACCTTCATCTCCACTTGATATCCTCCGGGAAATTATAATGCCTAAAAATGTTTCCATGCACAAAGTGTTGTTGCGGATCTCTGGAGTTCACTTTTAACCCCTGCCGCTCTGATTCCTTGCAAGCAAACAGTTTTTTTCTTTATACTCATTACCATTTTGAAAGTAGATGAATTTTTTTGCAGAGGGGATGGCTGTTGAACCTGGAATAAATATTTCTCACTTAAAGGTCAGTTGAGAAAAAACAGAGGTGGACATTGCTGACCTTCTTCTGACCATGAACGTTGCTTGGCTGTCTCCGGCTTCAACACCTTCAGAATGACTGAACAAATGCCTTGTTCCAGGTCAGTGACTCGGAGACTATTGAAGGCACAGTCAACCAGGCAACTGGTATTAATAGAATGAGGAAAGCGGTGGCATGCTACTAGTCCCTCACATGACATGTGTAATTTAAAACGTATTTATAGTCAAAATGAAAAATCAAATAATTTCCACCTTGTATTTCAATTATTTCTGGACTATTCCTTGTGATATCAAGATTGTTTAGCTCTCATGGTAGGTGTGTTTGTCAAGTGAGTCCATATCAGTCAGCACTTTGTGTAAGGGCACGACAGTCCATTTTTATTAAAAGGAAACAGAAAGTCTATACAACAAGTTTCCCACGCAGGGGTCTTCAGCAAAATATAAACAATGCAAAACTCCATGCTACCTGGCCCCTAAGGCTCACTCAGCCTAGTCTGCAGTACCCCGCTGCTGGAGCCCACTCTTAGCATCTAGGTAGAGGTTCTCCTAATACCCCAGGCACTCTCACTCCTGTAAAACTCACAGATTCCTCTGGTCCCCTGGACTCTCTTCCAGTTTCCTCAGCTCTAGTCCTCCCAGACTCTCGCAGTCTACCATGCTCTCTCAGTTGGCCAAGCTTTCTTGGTCCAATGGCCTGGAACCTCGCCCACATGGAGTGCTGTCTTGAGTAGATTGCCTTGGTCTCTAGACAGGAGCACACCTCCCTTCTGACTGCAGCAACTGCAACTCCAACTGCTCCCTCGAGCTATGCTCAGATTTTCTGTATATTGATCCTGCACACCTGTGCATTCACACAGGCTTCAGCAAAATGCAAACAATTAAAATTGTCAAGTCACCTGGCTCTTAAGGCTCATTCAGCCTTGGCCACAGTACCCCGCTGCATGTGCCCACTCTTAGTCACTAGGTAGAGTTTCTTCTAATACCTCAGGCACTCCCACAACCTCTGAGACTCACATATTCCTCTGGTCCGGTGGACTCCCAGTTGCCTCAGCTCTAGTCCTCCCAGGCTCTCTAAGCTGGCCCAACTCTATCGATCCAATGGCGTTGAACCTCTCCTGCATTGAGATCTGTCTTGAGTAAATTGCCTTGGTCTCTAGACAGGAGCACACCTCCTTTTTGGCTGCAGCAACTCCAACTCCAACTCCAACTGCTCCCCTGAGCTATGCCCAGATCTGTCTTATATTGATCCTGTGCACTCACACAGGCTGTAAGAGCCAAGGAAGGCCTGGACACTGGATTGTAGGTTCTACCCTACCCAAGACACTTTGGAACCATCAAGCTCCCGGCCCAGATCCGTGACTACCAAATCCGGAGAAAACATATAGCATAGCTTTTCCATTCACTAAAAAAAACACCTCAGAGTCTCTCAAATTGCACATTTGAGAATCCTTTATACACAAATTTGCTAAGTTCTTACCATGGCAGGGCCTCGAACTATCGCATCCTATTAATCTTAATGATCTTGAGGTTTGTAAACATACTTTATGAAGATCCCCACACACTTGTTTAAATTCTGTGACACATATGAAGGCAGGTGCCTAAATGTTAATTATATTTTGTACCAAAAAGGTTATAGTTGGTGTTGGAGTTGGGAGTGGGACCATATACGTGAGATATAGTGGCTTGCAAAGAGTAGGGCTACCCCGTACTGGGACCATGTCAAAAAGACTAAAGGACTGAATCTATTGAACGCTATGCACAGCACAGCACCACAATAGCCCTACTAGCACTTGCTAAAAAGGAAAAATTAAGGATGTCATGTTGGTGGCATGTAAAGTTTTAATGAAAACAACTAAAGCGCTGAATGTCCAACTGAATTTTTTTCAGTCAAATAAGTTCTGGTTAAGTAACAACATCTGTTTTGACTTTGAATGGAGAGAGAATGTGTACTTCTACAGTGTATATGTGACCTGGGGAACTCTCTGGGCCTGGGATATGGGTGACAAAGCTCGGGAGAATGAGCATTGGTGGCCAGTGATGGAGGTTCCATAGGTAGTGTGACCTGATACATGGTGTGCCCTACCAAGTGGCTGGAAACCTGTCTTATGGCCTGCTGCAGAACAGAACTCTCCTATGGGCTGGACCTGGTATGCAAAGCCTTGTGAGGTATGTTTGGTGACAACCCTCAGTGCCTTCATGCTGAACAAAGCAAAGTGTACACTGTACAGCGTGAGAAGAGCTCAAAATGTCTCTGTAGTTGGTGTTGGGACAGGTGTCACTGGCAGGAGAAAGCATGTTATCACATTTAGGGTTCCACTGAAGTAATTTGGCTTCCAACTATGAGGGAGTGCTGAATTCACATAAGCAATGATGCAATAAAACCAGCATGCAGTTCCCCCATGCTAAGACATAGTCAGTATGTCCTGTGAGCAGGCACTGCTGTGCCACACATTTCACAGAGCCTGCCTTCTGAACTACAGAGGTGCTGATAGGAGGAGTTTCAGGAGGTGGAGTCAGTACAGGAATACCTGCTTGCAGGCAGCAAGGTACCGTGGGACATGTAATCATTAGAAATTGAAGAGAAGTTGCAAAACATGCAGGGAATCCAGGAAGTTGTGGAAAGAAATGACCAGTAGACAGGCAGCACTCACTACATGAAAGGAACATTTTCAAGTAACCTTACATTGTCAACAACAACTATTGTTTGTATTGGTATTACAATGCTAATATTATAAAATGAAAGTGTATTCTGTGACCATAGAACTCATTTAAGCTGCAGTAGCTGAGAGCAAATAAGGATTAATGAAGAAAAATGAATGAGGAGTAATTTATAGTAACTATAACATTTTGTCAATTTTGTTTTAGCTTTGTTGATAAAGTTCATACTTTTTTAAACTGTTTTATATCTGCTTTTCTGTTATATGTGTAGTGCCGGCTCCTGAAGAGCACGCGCTATGTGTTTTTGAAATTTAAGGTTACACCTGAACTGCAGTTTGGTTTGGGTATAATTATTCCAAATTTTGACCTCAGCATCAGTCTGACTGGACTATAGGGTGTTCAGCCTGGCCATCAGGAGCATTGTCTCTTCTGGCAGGCATGGAACCATAGTCTGGTTGGGTGCTTTAAGGTTACTTTCTCTCAGAGTCAGCCCAGTGGGAGTGTTACTCTTGCTGTGCTTTCTGGCAGAGGGTACTTAAGATGCGGATGTCATGTTGTTCGGGGTTCCCGTCCAGAAGTATGTTCTGACTCAATGGTCCTGGTCCTCCTGACCAGCCCTCAGGAAGGCTACGGCCTGGGGTGCGGATCCACCCGACTTTATGTCTCGGGGCTGGCTAGCCCGAGGCAAGGGAACTAAAGAAAGGATTCCAAGGTGGTCCGGTGCCGTCTCCGGTTGTGGAGAGGCCCAGCAACTTCGTAGCTATCCAGGGGAGGACTCTTCAGAAGAAGGCCACATACGGGTTAGCTTCTTAGCGATAGCCTGGTGAGGCTGAGGGACCTAAGTGAATCCAATCTCGTGGGTATCGCCAAACTGGCTGAAAGATCCAGGTATTACACGAGTGTTCTACAAGTTCTAGTTTCCTACATGTTCTACAACAACGTCTGTGGCAGAGACTTGTTCCTGAGTTAAGCACCTTGTTGGCTGCTGGGCCTTGTGAGAGGGATTATCCAACTTGAGTGAACATCCAGCTGTAAATGGCTATTCTCTGCATTTAGTCAAAGTAAGAGAGTTCTTTATTATTGACTTTGACACTAAGAGTACCTGAAATTGTCCTCCTAACCCTCTGATCCTCTACTAAGAGACTGTTCGTTAACTACATTTTTTTCAAATAAAAATCCCTTTAAGCGGATCTGTAGTCAGTCTGTAAAGTTTTTGGGCCATCTACCATGGGAACCCCTAGACACAAATCGAGGTGAAGAAGGTAACGGTAAGCCCAATTAAACCAGCAGCTCCTTCTGGGGTTAGTGCTACATGTGTATACAAAATTTTGCTCTAACCTTAAACAGGACAAAGGATTGCCATAGCACAATCAGTTAGCAGAAGCTGACTGCCTTCAGGTACAGTTTGTCTGATTAAAACCTTTTCCAATGAGGGACAAGTCACTTTATTTTTTGTAATTTTGGATTCAGCTATTGAGCTTTGTATTTACCATTCCTTAAAGCTTATGAAAAAAAGCTCTACTTGCTTGCTTAAAAAATGCTACAAATACTGTACATGGTCATGTTTGCTTGGTAAAGATATGATTTAAGTAATTAGGGTAGTTATGTAAGTTGAAAGGCACTGAGAGTGTTGAGAGTCTAGGCGACCTATTTGTGGAATTTTCCTGAACCTTGTGGATTTTGTGGAATTTTTTGAAAACACCTCTGGCTTCATAGGTAACTTTATAGCCAGCCTGATTTATCAGTGACACAACATTAGGGCTCCGTTCACATAAGCTGCGGCCGCGGCTCACAGCATGGGGTCCGGTGCCTCTCTGTTCACGGATTCAGGTGTGAATCAAGTCCCTTATTTTTGCCTGAATTATCACCTGAATCTGAACCAAAGATGCACAGGACCCTTTTTAAGCCCTTCTGCCTGTCTGCCAAATGCAAGTACCTGTTTGCTGTGCTTAGATCATGCCTACCCCCTGTGTGGTAGCCAGGCACACCAGTATAACTGGGGGGCAACCGAGTACCAGTAGGCCTGAAGTAGGTGAAGAACACAGAGCCAGCTATGGTGCCTGACCATCAACGCTAGTGGTAGCCGTGACAGTAAGCCATAAATATGGTGAGTAAACAAATAACAGGATAAGAATTCCATAACACCCAACCAGAAGGGTCTGAGCTTGGGGTAGCTCTAGATCATATGCAGAAAATTGCCCACTTCTTGATGATATTTAAAACAAATGTGTTGTCCATTCTACAAATATGCCTTGTCACTGTATAATAGGTGTGCTGTAAGTAACTAATCTGTTTCAATTTAAGGGATCGCCATGGGTAGGGAAGCTTATATAATCTCATTCCACCCCTCATCTTTAATGGAAGGTATGTCAAGAACCCATTTTGCTTTTAGTTTATGTAAACTATTCTGCCTTGCCTGGAGGAAAGGGAAATAGCAGGTAGAAACAAGATTCAGGTTGCTTGAGGAAAGCAAAAGAGACTCTAAAGTGGTGATGGAGCGAACAACATCTTGAAGGCCATAGAATAGCGTAGTTGGAGATTACTGTCCGTTGGCCCGCCCTGTTGAAAAGGTTTCCTTGGTCCATCCTGGTGAAAGGTTGTCCTTGGCATGACCTGGTGAAAAGGTTGTCCTTGGTATGCCCTGGGGAAAAGGTTGTCCTTGTCCACCCTGGCAAAAGGTAGTATTGGGTCTGCCCTGGCAAAAGGTTGTCCTTGGTGTGCCCTGGAGAAAGGTTGTCCTTGGTCCGACCTGGTGAAAGGTTGTCCTTGGTCCGACCTGGTGAAAATGTTGTCCTTGGTCCACCCTGGCGAAAGGTAGTATTGGGTCTACCCTGGCAAAAAGGTTGTCGTTGGTCTGCCCTGGAGAAATTTTGTGTGCGCGTCTGCGGGTGCCTGGATGTGTCTGAGTGGGTGCGTTACCGGCGCCAGGCGGGCTATTTAAACCCAGTTCTCCCTTCAGATCTTGCTGCTTGATCTACAGCATTCCTGAGACTATTGCCTGAATGTGATCTGTTCGTGTATTGACCCGGCCTGACCTGTGACCTTCCCTGCCTTCTGCCTGCCTCTGACCTCCGGCTTGTCTACGACTCTGCACCTGTCTCATCCTCTGGTCCATCCGTTACCGACCCGGCCTGTTCCACGTTCCTGCCTCTGCCTGCTGCATCTGTTCCTGTACTGACTGTCTGGTTTGACCCGGCTTGCCCGACTCTTCTGTGTGCCTTCCCCTGAGCGATCTACCTGTTCCTGTTGGTCTCCTGCTGTCTACTGGTTCCTGTCCGCTGCCACTGGGGCCTGCTTGTCCAGCTACAGTTCCTGAAGTCAGCCTGATCCATCCTCCAGCTGTTGATCCAGCCAGGCACTCGTGCTACCTTTGACTCCCGTGCCTCCTGTCACCACCATGAGGGGCTGTGAGTCGGGGACGCAAGAGAGGTCTCCTTCTGCATTCCGGGCTCACCACTAGGTACGTGACAGATTGTCCTTGGTCCACCCTGGTGAAAAGGTTGTCCTTGGTCCACCCTGGTGAAAAGTTGTCCTTGGTCCACCCTGGCGAAAGGTAGTATTGGCTCTGCCTTGGCAAAAAAGTTGTCCTTGGGCTGTCCTGATGTCAGTAAAACCCTAATGGGAATTTTTTTATTCTTCCTCATATGATCTAAAAAAAAAATAAAACTAAAAAAAACCTACTCAAATTAAGCAAACATTCATTATTATGTTTATAATGCCTTATGTCTGCTCTTCAGTAATTGTAATAAAATATTAAATAACAATAACATTTTTTAAAAATAAGTATAACTGTCAAGCTGGTTTTCTTCAAATTGTTGTACAAAGTCTTGGGTCCGGTCATACTCGGTCAATACTATAAACTGATCCCTGAGTATTTTCCAACAATTACACATTCATAGTCGCTTGAGGGTATTTCTCTGATATTACTGCAGCAATTAGAATGCCATGAATCTCATTATATCAATTATTGCCACCAGCTTATCGCCCTTTTTTTTACCTTTTCTACCAATGCTAACTACATACATTTTGGTTCCTTAGTATTAATGTATAATGCCTGAAGGCAGAAACTAACAATGATTGTAAGTGTATCGTGGTGGTGTAACTCCCAGGTGTGACTTTATTAATTTGAGGGCTTTCTACCCTTTTCTGCACATCCAGCATATATAATGCATACGATGTATAATTTATAACACCAGTAGTGTGGGCTCATTACTGATGTGCACTACAATAAGTGATGCTCTATTTTAAATCACTGATGTGGTTTTGTATTTCTCAGCTGTCTTAACTGAATAGATTTGCCTGTTATTATAAAGAAAAAGAAAAAGTTTAATTTGTGGACAACAGACAGAGTTGACAGAGCTGGAGTTGGGACTGGTGAAACCAAACTGATGTTTGAAGCATAATAAGTCATTATAAAAAGGTAATTATAAAAAAAAAAAAAAAAAAAACTAAAATATATAATTTTACGAATTATAATAAAAAATGTGTGTGCGGTATAAAGAAGTTTACTTAGAAACGTCAGTCTTCAGCCATCTGCACAAACTGTTGGAACTATATAAATTCTGTATAATAATAATAATAATATTATAAATAATAATAATATTGGTAAAAAAGGAGGATGGTTCAATTTGAATATAAAATGACATGCCATAAATATTAAAACCAAAAAAAAAAAAAAGCTTTACTATTCACTAAGATAAACGCTACACCTTTAATACATAAACTCTAAAACCTGTTCTAATGAATGACAAGTTAAAAAAAAAAAAAAAAAAAGATAGCAAGACCTGCATTTTGCTTCTTTGTTCAATACACATAAAGGGGAAAAAAATATGGTTTAGGTTTGGCTACCACTTTGTAATGGAGGGCACACATGCTTATATATATATATATATATATATATATATATATATATATATATATATATATATATATATATATATATATATATATATATATATATATATATAATTTATTTATTTTATCTTATTTTTTTCCGCTTTTTATCTTACACTTGAAGATACACTAAAAGCCCTTAACCATACAATAAAAGGCAAGATTCTTAGAAGACATGGGACAGGATGAATATTGGCTTGGCATTTTTTCACTGCAATATACAGTTAGTATTTGGATTAATTATAGGTAGCTAATCTCAATCTGAGGTTTTGAGTGGTGGGATTGGTCTGCAGTTTTTAATGGTATGTTATATTGTTTTTAGGTACATGGATATGGTGTTATGTTTTCTCATTGCCAATCAGTTCTATATTATAGGTGTCCTTTCTATATTTATATCTATTATTGAGGCCATATTTGAACATGGGATGTTCTGCTGGAAGAGAAATACATGACTATATAGAGAGGTAAATGATACAAGATGGTATCAAAACATTTTAAGACTAGTTTTGTAAAATTCTAACAGATGGCAGCACAAGGCTGCACACACAGTCAGTCTTCAAAAGTCCGTGCGCCAAAAGACTGCGTCCGGTGTACATCGGGAGCTGTGCAACTGGTGCTATTCTGACCACATGCGTTATCACATTAACTATTTCATTATGGACAGCAAGTTAGAACAAAGAGTAAATGTAAAATTCTGCATGAAACTGGGCAAAAGTTTACGGTGATGCTGCAATGAGTCGTTCTAAGTGTTTCTGAGTGGTGCGCGCAACTGTTCTCCAACGGCCATCAAGCACAAGTTGCCAGGGGGTTTCTTCATTTTCGGGGCTTGAGCTCGTTGAAAGTCTTCCTGATCTCTCTTCGCCTTCCAGTGATGTTTTTCTGATCCTGAAACATGCCTGCCACTCAAAACAGCAAACGACTCATTGCAGCACCACCTTTGTTGTCGTCATTGACATCATTGCTGTCCATGATGAAATAGCAGACGTGATAATGTGTGTGGTCAGAATAGCACCAGTTGCACAGCTCCCGATGTACACAGGACAATGTCTTTTGGCACACTGACTTATGAAGGTCGTTGCTCCCTGTAACACTGTGTGTGTACTTATGTAATGCCATCTGTTGGCACGCTACAAAGCTAGTCTCAAAACGTTTTGATACCACCTCGTATATATGGCTATACATTTTTGTAAATATTTTATTCTATCTTTTCATGTGACAACACTGAAGAAATGACACTTTGCTACAATGTAAAGTAGTGAGTGTACAGCTTTTATAACAGTGTAAATTTGTTGTCCCCTCAAAATAACTCAACACACAGCCAATAATGTATAAACCGCTGTCAACAAAAGTGAGTACACCCCTAAGTGAAAATGTCCAAATTGGGCCCAAAGTTTTAATATTTTGTGTGCCCACCATTATTTTCCAGCACTGCCTTAACCCTCCTGGGCACAGAGTTCACCAGAGCTTCACAGGTTGCCACTGGAGTCCTCTTCCACTCCTCCATGACGACATCACAGAGCTTAGAGACCTTGCACTCCTCCACCTTCCATTTGAGGATGCCCCTACAGATGCTCAATGCTGTTTAGGTCTGGAGACATGCTTGGCCAGTCCATCACCTTTACCCTCAGCTTCTTTAGCAAGGCAGTGATCCTCTTGGAGGTGTATTTGGGGTCGTTATCATGTTGGAATATTGCCCTGCGGCCCAGTTTTCAAAGGGAGGGGATCATGCTCTGCTTCAGCATGTCACAGTACATGTTGGCATTTATGGTTTTCTGAATGAACTGTAGCTCCTCATGAGTGCTCCCCACTCATGTAGCCCCAGACCATGACACTCCCACCACCATGCTTGTCTTGGTGTCTTGTCTAGCAGGTTTTCTTTTAAGATTGCCCTATATCCATCCATCTTCCCATTAACAGATTCCCTGTCCCTGGTGAAGAAAAGAACCCCCACAACATGATGCTGCCCCCACCATGTTTAACGGTGGGGATGGTGTATTCAGGGTGATGTGAAATGTTAGTTTTCTGCCACACATAGTGTTTTACTTTTAGGCCAAAAAGTTTGATTTTAGTCTCATCTGACCAGAGCACCTTCTTCCACAAGTTTGCTGTGTCTCCCATGTGGCTTCTCACAAACTGTAAACAGGACTTCTTATGGCTTTCTTTCAACAATGGCTTTCTTCTTGCCACTCTTCCATAAAGGCCAGATTTGTGGAGTGCTCGACTAATAGTTGTCCTGTGGACAGATTGTCCCACTTGAGCTGTGGATCTCTGCAGCTCCTAGAGGGCTTAAAATGGGCCTCTTGGCTGCTTCTCTGATTAATGTTGTCCTTGCCCGGCCTGTCAGTTTAGGTGGATGGCCATGTTTTGGTAGGTTTGCAGTTGTGCAAATTCAGAGGATTTTATTCTCAAGATACATCACAGGAAGCACCCTCATGGGTAACAGAGGACAGAATTAGAATTAGACTTGGGAAACTTAACATTAATAAATCACCGGGACCAGATGGCTTTCACCCGAGGGTACTTAGGGAACTCAGTCAAGTAATTGCCAGACCATTGTTCCTAATTGTTACTGACAGTCTACTGACTGGAATGGTACCAGCAGTTTGGAGAAAAGCCAATGTAGCACCACATTTAAAAAAGGCCCAAAATACATCCCTGGGAATTACAGACAAATTAGTCTAACATTAATAGTATGTACCGTATATACTCGAGTATAAGCCGAGATTTTCAGCCTCTTTTTTGAGGCTGAAAGTGCCCCCCTCGGCTTATACTCGAGTCATCGCTGTCTGCCCGCTCGATCAGCGTGTCGAGCAGACAGACAGCGGCCATTCTATTCAAAAGCCGCGCCTCCGGCTCCGCCTTCGCCTGTGATAGGCGGAACACTGAATTTCCCAGCAGCCTGTGTTCCGCCTATCACGGACATCGTATCATCCTCGTACTACGGACGAGGATGATACGACGTCTGTGATAGGCGGAACACAGGCTGCTGGGAAATTCAGTGTTCCGCCTATCACAGGCGAAGGCGGCGGCGCAGCTTTTGAACTTTACAATGGCCGCCGACGAAGAGGGCACGGGACGGAGGCAAGGGAAGGCACGGCACGGGACGGGACGGGACGGCGGCGGCAAGGCACGGCACGACACGGGACGGATGCAAGGAGGCAAGTCACGGCACGGGACGGAGGCAAGGAGGCAAGGCACGGGACGGAGGCTCGGGACAAAGGTAGGCTGGACACACACACACACACACACACACACACACACACACACACACACACACACACGGATGGAGACACACACAGGGATGGATGGATGGATGGATGGAGACACACACACACACAGGGATGGATGGATGGATGGATGGAGACACACACACACAGGGATGGATGGATGGATGGATGGAGACACACACACACAGGGATGGATGGATGGATGGACACACACACACACAGGGATGGATGGACGGACACACAGGGATGGACGGACACACAGGGATGGACGGACACACAGGGATGGACGGACACACAGGGATGGACGGACACACACACAGGGATGGACAGGCATGTCTCACCCTCGGCTTATACACGAGTCAATAAGTTTGCCAGTTTTTTTGGGGGTAAATTGGGGGCCTCGGCTTATATTCGGGTCGGCCTATACTCGAGTATATACGGTAAACTCTTTGTGGGGATGATAAGGGAATATATGCACGATTTTAGTAATGAAAACAATATCATTAGCAGTAATCGGCATGGATTCATGAAGAACTGTTCTTGCCAAACCAATCTATTAACCTTCTATGAGGAGGTGAGTTGCCATCTAGAAAATTGACACTGTTACACAAGCTGTACACGCACTACTTTACATTGTAGCAAAGTGTAATTTCTTCAGTGTTGTCACATGAAAAGATAGAATAAAATATTTATAAAAAATGTGAGGGGTGTACTCACTTTTGTGAGATACTCTTGGGTTGATTTACTAAAGGCAAATAGACCGTGCACTTTGCAAAGTGCAGTTTCTCCAGAGCTTAGTAAATGAACAGTAGCTCTGCTGACTTCCATCATCCAATCATGTGCAAGCAAAAATGCTGTTTTTTTTTTCATTTTCCTTGCATGTGATTGGGTATTCTTTGCAAGGGGAATCTTACTTCATTTACTAAGCTCTGGAGAAACTGCACTTTGCAAAGTGCACAGTCTATTTTCCTTTAGTAAATCAACCCCTGTATGTGTCACTTTGTGTTGGTCTATCACATAAAATCCCAATGTTTTTGGTTGTAACATGACAAAATGTGGAAAATGTCAAGGGGTAGGAATATTACTTCAAGGCACTGTGTATATCTTGTTTATTTTTTGTTCACTCTTATAGACTGTTCTATTCTTTATATATATATAAACGTGGATTCTGAAGAAGAAAGTTTTTCACAAAATACATTGGTCCTAGACGCCAAATAACATCAAATTGGTTATATACATAAACTCTCTGTATTTGTAACCACCATGTTCTTCATTTTTGTATCACTTATTTGTATGATGTAATAAAACATTTTCAACATTTTTAACTCTATGTGATTTCGATGTGGCACATATAAAGTCCTTTCTCGTCCTCCTGATGTCGGGGAGTGGCAGGATTTTTATATTGTTTGTACATGATCAGGGATGGTGTCCACTGGGAAATAAATATTAAATGTGTTGAACACAAGCAGAGCAATACTTCTATACAAAAAAGAAAAAAATATATCCTCATGAAAATAATGAAAAATAGTTGTATATATTAAATACGTGGTACTGTTAACTTACAAAAAGGAAATCTTCAGCCAACTTAGTAAAAAAAAATGAAGCTCTGTTCACGTTAAATAATAATTAAATGCAAAAAAAAAAAAAAAGCTAGCATATAAGATGATTGAAGTGAACACAGCTTTACTATTCACGACGATAAGCTCTTCTTATGCCGCGTACACACAGTCAGATTCGCTAACGGAAAATGTTCGATGGGAGCTTTTTGTCGGAAATTCCGACAGTGTGTAGGCTCTATTGGACATTTTTTCTTGGAATTTCCGTCGCACAAAATTTGAGATCTGGATCTCAAATTTTCCGACAACAAAATCCTTTGTCGGAAATTCCGATCGTGTGTACACAATTCCGACGCACAAAGTTCCACGCATGCTCAGAATCAAGCAGAAGAGCCGCACTGGCTATTGAACTTAAATTTTTTCCCCGCGTTCTTGACGTTCGCAATTTCCGTCCAACTTTGTGTGACTGTATGTATGCAAGACAAGTTTGAGCCAACATCCGTCGGAAAACACCCTCTACTCTGCTATAAGGGGCTCTCTGTGCACTCTGATGTAAGGGGCTCTCTGGGCACTCTGATGTAAGCGGGCTCTGCGGTTTCTGTTGTAAGGGGGGCATGGCAGACTCTGATGTAAGGAGGTTCTGTGGATTCTGATGTAAAGGGCGTTCTGCAAACTCTGATGTAAGGGGCACTCTGAGGACTCTAATGTAAGGGCTCTGCGAAAGTGTTTGGGTTTGGCTTGAAGAACAGGTGGCAACCCTGCTCAAGATTGCAGGAAGGGGACCCATAATAAAGGGCCCTGGGATCGAAGGAAAAGGGCCCTGGGCTTGGAGGGAAGAGGAGGGTCAGGGGAACCCTTCATTCTTGCACCAGGGCCCTGAAGGTTCTAGTTATGCTTCTGAGCTGATAGACACTGGGGGTTATTTATGAAAGGCAAATCCACTTTGCACTGCAAGTGCACTTGGAAGTGCAGTCGCTCTAAGCCCTTGTACACACGGTCGGAGAATCCGTCGGAATGTGTCCTATCGGACTATGTTGTCGGATAATCCGACTGTGATTGATATGCATCGGACTGATTCCGTCAGAATATTCGTCAGACCCAATTTTCCAACATGTTGGAAATATTTTCTGACCAATTGGTCCGATCGGACGTAGTCCGATCATGTGTAGAGAATTCATGTATTTTATGAAATGTATACACAATGTATACACAAACACACGGTTGGACGTTCCGATGACAAAATCTGTCAGATTTTTTCCTACGGATTTTGGCCCAAACTCATCTTGCGTACACACGGTCGCACAAAGTTGTCGAAAAATCCGATCATTCAGAACGAGGTGACGTTCAACACGTACGACAGGACTATAAAGAGGCCATTAGCCAATAGCTTTCGTCTCATAATTTATTCTGAGCATGCGTGGCACTTTGTGCGTCAGAATTGTCTACACACGGTTGAAATTTAAACGATCGGATTTTGTTGTCGGAAAATTTTAGATCCAGATCTCAAACTTTGCGTTTCGGAAATTCCGACAGAAAAAGTCAGATGGAGCAAACACACGATCGGAATTTCCGACAACACAGTCCGATCGTACATTTTCAGTCGGAAAGTCTTGTGTACAGGCCATTAGGCATCTGTCTATGGGTGCACAATAGATCCAGTGCATCTCAGCATCCTAATGGTGCCCATACTCAAGCAAATCTAATTGGCTGGTTATTCAGAGTTTCAGATATATCTGAATACCCGAATTGCAGTATAAACCAATTTTCTCGAATGCTCCGAATAACGAAACAAAATTTGTCAGATTTTCTGAAATTCAAATTGAAAATTTTAATTAAATTTTACATCAAACTCGAGTTGAATTCTAACTGTACACATAGGGGGTTATTTACTAAAGGAAAATCCACTTTGCACTGCAAGTGCACTTGGAAGTAAAATAAAATCAGCAGAGCTTCCACTCATTTTAGATCTACCCCTTAGATTTAGAGCGACTGCACTTCCAAGTGCACTTTCAATGCAATTTCAATTGCACTTTGCACTTGTAGTGCAACGTGGATTTGCCTTTAGTAAAAAAGGCCCTATGTGGGTTATTAGAGTACCATTTTTAAATAATGCTGTTTTTGTTAAGCCTAAGGTGATTTAAAAAGAGTCATTGGGGGTTATTTACTAAAGGTAACTCCACTTTGCACTGCAAGTGCACTTGGAAGTGCAGCTATTGTAGATCCGAGGGGGACATGCAAGGAAAATAAAAAACAGCATTTTTGCTTGTACATGATTGGATGATAAAATCAGCAGAAATTCCCCTCAGATCTGCAGAGATCTACAGTGACTGCACTTACAAGTGTGGAGTTACCTTTAGTAAATAATCCCCATTGCAATCATTTGATGAAAATTTGATGAAGGTTTGTTCACTTTGCCACATTAGAATTGAAGAAAAAAAAATCTAAAGTTTTCGATTCAACCGATTCAAATTGAAAAGAATTTATAAATTCCAGGAAAATTTTGAAAAAGACATAATACTAATTCCGAATATGAATTTTAAAGGCATGTCCCAAATATGAATTAAACAAATCAAGCGAATTTAATTAAAGAAAATAACTTGGATTAACAAATCTAAACGAAATGAAACAAAACAAATTTTTTCGTCATGCACATGTCTAAAGCCCCGTACGCACAATCAAACAATCCGGTGGAAAAGTCCGGCGGACTCAAGTCCACCGGACAATCCGCCCGTGTGTGCGCTCCGGCGGACTTTTTTTACCCAAAAGTCCAGCGGACTAAGATTGTAGTTTTGCACATCAATCTGTCCGCCAGACTCGCATTTCGGCGGAGGAAAGTCCGCTCATTATGAGCGCGGCTCCAGGTAGCCGGGAGTCGGGACCAGCGAAGAAGGCATAGCTGGTCCCGTTACCTGATATGGATTTAAAGGGGAATCCCTACGCCGAAAAAACGGTCCATATAAAACCCTTATCCGAGCACGCTACCCGGCCGGCCAGGAAAGGGGGTGGGGACGAGCGAGCCCCCCCCCCCTCCTGAGCTGAACCAGGCCGCTTGCCCTCAACATGGGGGGTGCCTTCGCCGCCACTCTGGGCATCCTCTGGGACTGTGACATCATAATGGGCGGGGACATCATCCGGCGATGTCCCTATATAAGTCGCCGCATGCCGCGTCACTGTCATTGTGACCAGAGACAGCGATAAGGCAACAGCTTAAGAAGAGAAGAGAAGAAGAGAAGAGAAGAACAGAAGGCCAGAAGACAGCGGGCCACCGCTTGTAAAAAAGCTAGAAGAAGGCGCGGTGGCCCGGCAAGAAGAACCGAAGAGGGGGACAAGACCCCCGAAAAGGGGGACAACACCCCCGAAGTCGGAAGAAGAGGGCGGCGGCGAAGAAGAAAGTTGGGCTCCTCCACTAGTAAAAGAGCTAGCAGAAGATAGCGGAGGAGTCCGGCGAGAAGACCCCCTAAGACGGAAGAAGACCCCCGGAGCTGTGCAATAAACTATTTTAACCCTTGTGTGTTGTGTTTTTTTACATTTTTTTTCACAGGTGAATGGGTAGGGGTACATTGTACCCCATACTCATGCACATAGGGTGGGAGGCTGGGATCCGGGGGCCCCCTTATTAAAGGGGGCTCACGGATTCCGATAAGCCCCTGCCCGCAGACCCCGACAACCAATGGCCAGGGTTGTCAGGAAGAGGCCCTTGTCCTCATCATCATGGGGACAAGGTGCTTTGGGGTGGGGTGGCCGCGCGGCCCCCCTTTCCCCAAGGCACCCCCCCATGTTGAGGGCATGTGGTCTGGTACGGCTCAGCAGGGGGGGGGGCGCTCGCTCGTCCCCACCCCCTTTCCCGGCCGGCCGGATAGCCTGCTCGGATAAGGGTCTTATATGGACCTGTGGGGGACCCCCCACGCTGTTTTTTCAGCGTAGGGATTCCCCTTTAAGTCCATACCAGGTGACGGGGCCAGCGACACCTCCTTCGCTGGTCCCAGCTACCTGGAGCCGCACTCAAAATGAACGGACTTTCCTCTGTGTGTCTGGGCGAGTCCGTTCATTTCAAAAGTACGGCGGATAGTCTGGCGACACGGCGGATAGTCCGGCGGACTTAGTACGCCAGACGTAGTCCGCCGCAAAAGTGCCGTGTGTGGGCAGGTAGCTCGTTCGGGACAGTCCGCCAGGCTAAGTCCACCGGATAGTCTGATACGTGTGTACGCGGCATTAGAGCAACATTGCATTGTCAGAGAAAGTCGGAGGCTCCTACTTGGATCTGATGTGTCATATGATGCAGCTGGGTGTAGATATGGGAGGACCTCTCTCACTTTCCAAAAAGAAAGGGAGGAATTTGTGCTGGGGCCCTTTGCTTTTTTTTTTTATTTGTGGTGGATGTGGGGTTGTTTATAATAGAAGGGAGATATTTTTGCTTTTGAGGGTGAGATGTATGTTAGCTATGCCTACCCTCTGCACTGTGTGTTACATACTACTTACCTCCAAACTGTGCTTTAGATACTACCTGGCCCCTGCACCCTGCAATACTCCTAAACCCTGCACTATGCATACCACTGACCTCTGTGCTCTGCATTACTTACTTCTGACCCCTGCACTCTGTGTTACAATACATAATACTGACCTCCAAACTCTGCATTACTTACTCCTGACCTCTGTGCTCTGCATTACTTACTCCTGACCCCTGCAATCTGTGTTACATACTACTGACCTCTGTGCTCTGCATTACGTACTCCTGATTACTGCTATATGTGTTAAATACTACTGAACTCTAAACTATGCATTACATACTACTGACCTCTGAACTTTGCATTATTCACTACTGACCTCTGAACTCTGCCTTACTTAAAGTGGTTGTTAGGCCACTCAATGACATTCCTACAGTCCTCTCTGCTATAATAAATAATGTCCCCAGTGTGTTTTTAAATAAAATCAGCACTCACGTGACCGGCCTCCTCTCTTGATCTGACAGCTACAGCGGGCGGGGTTGAGAAACCCCCGCTGATGTCAGCTAGAAGGAGGAGAGGGGCGGCCGGTCACATGAGCACTGAGTGGCGATATAAAATGAGGGACACAGAGGCATTTTATTTATTATAGCAGAGGGGATTGTCGGAATTTCATTCCACTATGATAGCAGCAGGAGGGGAGCAGATCGGCACTGACACAGCCGACAGGCAGGGAGGGAGGGGGGGAGAGGAAGAGAGCTCTGGATGACAGGGGCATGTAAGCTGACCACAGTATCAGGGCTCAGCATGATAAACCATGATCAGTTTACAGGGCGAAGGGCAGCACCAGGCAGGATCAGCCAGATATTTTAGGTATATACAGTATCTAACAAAAGTGAATACACGCCTCACATTTTTGTAAATATTTTATTCTATCTTTTCATGTGAAAAGACTGAAGAAATTACACTTTGCTACAATGTAAAGTAGTGAGTGTACAGCTTGTATAACAGTGTAAATTTGCTGTCCCCTCAAAATAACTCAACACACAGTCATTAATGTCTAAACCGCTGGCAACAAAAGAGAGTACACCCCAAGTGAAATGTCCAAATTGGGCCCAATTAGCCATTTACCCTCCTGGGTGTCATGTGACTCGTTAGTGTTACAAAGTCTCAGGTATGAATGGGGAGCAGGTATGCTAAATTTGGTGTTATTGCTCTCACTCTCTCTTATACTGGTCACTGGAAGTTCAACATGGCATCCCATAGCAAAGAACTCTCTGATGATCTGAAAAAAAGAATTGTTGCTCTACATAAAGATGGCCTAGGCTATAAGAAGATTGCCAAGACCCTGAAACTGAGCTGCAGCACAGTGGCCAAGACTATACAGCAATTTAACAGGACAGGTTCCACTCAGAACAGGCCTCACCATGATCAACCAAAGAAGTTGAGTGCACGTGCTCACCATCATATCCATAGGTTGTCTTTGGGAAATAGACGCATGAGTGTTGCCAGCATTTCTGTGGAGGTTTAAGGGGTTGGGGGTCAGCCTGTCAGTGGTCAGACCATACGCTGTACACTGCTTCACATTGGTCTGCATGACTGTTATCCCAGAAGGAAGCCTCTTCTAAAGATGATGCACAAACGGTTTGCTGAAAACAAGCAGACTAAGGACATGGATTACTGGAACCATGTCCTGTGGTCTAATGAAACCAAGATAAACTTATTTGGTTCAGATGGTGTCAAGCGTGTGTGGTGGCAACCAGGTGAGGAGTACAAAGACAAGTGTGTCTTGCCTACAGTCAAGCATGGTTGTGGGAGTGTCATGGTCTGGGGCTGTATAAGTGCTGCCGACACTGGGGAGCTACAGTTCATTGAGGGAACCATGAATGCCAACATGTACTGTGACATCCTGAAGCAGAGCATGATCCCCTCCCTTTGGAGACTGGGCTGCAGGGCAGTATTCCAACATAACGACCCCAAACACACCTCCAAGATGACCACTGCTTTGCTAAAGAAGCTTAGGGTAAAGGTGATGGACTGGTCAAGCATGTCTCCAGATCTTAACCATATTGAGCATCTGTGGGGCATCCTCAAATGGAAAGTGGAGGAGGGCAAGGTCTCTAACATCCACCAGCTCTGTGATGTTGTCATGGAGGAGTGGAAGAGGACTCCAGTGCTAACCTGTGAAGCGCTGGTGAACTCCATGCCCAAGAGGGTTAAGGCAGTGCTGGAAAATAATGGTGGCAACAAAAAATATTGACAATTTGGGCCCAATTTGGACATTTTTACTTAGGTGTGTACTCACTTTTGTTGCCAGCAGTTTAGACAATAATGGCTGTGTGTTGAGTTATTCTGAGGGGACAGCAAATTTACACTGTTATACAGTACAAACTATATACTTACTACTTTACATTGTAGCAAAGCGCCATTGCTTCAGTCTTGTCATATGAAAAGATATAATAAAATATTTACAAAAATGTGAGGGGTGTACTCACTTTTGTGAGATAATGTATAACATGCTTTAAAGGAACAGGATCCATTTTTTTTAGGGTAACAAGCACTTTAATATGGCTATATGGATCTAAATTTGTCTGGTTCTCCAAATTTCAATCCATGTGTGACCACTGCTGCTCAAGAGACGTTGATTTCTGTGGAACAGACTTGTTAAAAAAAAAGCCGCTCGATCAGTGGCTGCAGCCAATGGCTGTAGCGCTGACCTGTGTATTCTGACAACAGAGTCCACCCATTGTAAGAATACAATAGTACAGTTGGGAGGATTCCCCATCCAAGAAGTACAAACTAAGCTTATTGACCCCTGGGCTGACGTATGACAATTAGAGCAAAAATCAAGCTGTTGTTTATACCTTAAGAGAAACCAGGAGCTCAATTAGTTGCTATAGGCAAAGAACCTGCTTGTGCTCCTGTTTTTTTTTCATATTCTGTTGTATTCTTTGTAACATTTAAATGATGATAGTGTTCCTTCATTACATTTTTTTTTCCTATTATTTATAGCTTTTTTAACTTTGGCCGTGAGCCACATAGGATTTATTTTTAGCCTTTTAAACCTTTTAGCCTTTTAAACTTATTTCCCATGGGAATACATTTTGCAGTGTGTTCACATAAAGTCTTTTTGAAGAATGCACATTTCTGTTCTGTGTTAACCACTTACAGACAGCATTTCCCCCCTTAATGACCAGGCCATTTTTTGCGATACAGCACTGCTTCGCTTAAACTGATAATTGCGTGGTCGTGCGACGCTGTACCCAAACAAAATTGACGTCCTTTTTTCCCACAAATAGAGCTTTCTTTTGGAGGTATTTGATCACCTCTACGGCTTTTATTTTTTGCGCTATAAACAAAAAAAGAGTGACAATTTAGAAAAAAAAACTATCTTTTTTATTTTTTGCTATAATAAACATCCAAAAAAAAGTAAAAAATAAAAGAATTTATTTTTTTAGGCCAATTTGTATTCGTCTACATATTTTTGTTAAATAAAAATTTCAATAAGCGTATATTGATTGGTTTGTGCAAAAGTTATAGCGTCTACAAAATAGGGAATAGATTTATGGCAATTTTATTATTATTTCATTTTTTATATATTAGTAATGGCAGCGATCTGCGGAGGACAGATCGGACACTTTTGACACTATTTGGGACCATTGACATTTATACAGTGATCAGTGCAATAAAGATGCACTGATTACTGTGTAAATGTGACTGGCATGGAAGGGGTTAACACTAGGGGCGGCGGACATCACGGCCACGCGCATTGGGTCCCCTGCTGTGTACCAGGCGCGCGCCTGCTATGCCTTTTAGAGGAGCCAACGTACAGCTACGGCGATTCGCAGAAAAAGCCGACCTGCCACCGTATAATGATGACGGCTGGTCGGCAAGTGGTTTATTAATGCCAATATTCCCTCTATGATGTATTATGCATACATATTCCTCAATGGAGCAACAATAAACACAAGACGTATTTTACAATATAAATAACAGTGTGAATACAACAATGCATGTACATTGCTGCCTGATATACTTACAAACGCTGTGCCAATACATGCTTAACCAGCCAAACATATGCATAAAAGAACATCCATGGACCAGAAGTCCCCAATAAAAGAATCCTACAATGCAGTGATAGCATAGAAAGCCACAAATGGGCAGACACGTATCCACGAAGGCCACATGGATAATGAAACCCTACTGGCAACAGGTTTTACCAGGTAGTATCTGGCAACCTACACCCCCCTCCCCCCCAAGCAATCACTCCCAGGATGGCCCTAACATTATAATGTTACAAGGAATACTTAAATCTACAAAAATGGATGCCAATATAGACACATAATTAGAGTAGTAGCCATCAAAGCCACAGATACCGAGTTACACAACGGGGCATGGTTCCAGAACAAGATATCTTTTTGAAATCATCTTGATGAATATTTTGGTGTAAGCATTGCACACGGGCCACACGTAGATCTGGAACCCATTCTTTTATTTTTACATGTTTATGAATTACAGTATATAGTTTATGGTTATCGCCCAGCATTCCCAGCCAATTTGTTTACATACAGCAGGTGTCCAGGGATCTGTTATTTTGCGGCGGTAGCTTGACGGGTAAACATTGTTAGGCAGTGGTACATCATGCCAACTGATCAATATTGTTGGGTGGTGGGTCATTATATTCAATGTTTTTATAGAATTTTGCAAGGTTTAACATATAAGTGAATAGAAGCAATAACAGAGGGACGTGCCATGAACATAAGAAAAAAAATAAAAATCCAGCTTCGGGGGTCGTAGCTCGGCGACCTGAGGTCACAGAGACCCCAAATTTGGGGGGTATGCAGCCTAAGTCCT
Source organism: Lithobates pipiens (assembly GCF_037356315.1). Taxonomy (NCBI): domain Eukaryota; kingdom Metazoa; phylum Chordata; class Amphibia; order Anura; family Ranidae; genus Lithobates; species Lithobates pipiens. The sequence goes on from NW_027507903.1 coordinate 19,958,757, forward strand.
ACCCTGGCACTGGTTAAAAAGGGGCTCCTACAACCTATGGCTCAACACAGAGTGGCCACTTTAAATACAATCTGACAAACTCTGTTTGCAGCAGACTGAGAGGATGAGCTCAAAGTGCCTCTCCTCACTTCTTGTCAGAGCCACTGAGCTCAATGAACAGCTTGGAGTCTTAGCCCTTGTACACACGGTCGGACATTCTGACAACCAAATCCGTTGGATTTTGTCCGATGGATTTTGTCCAAAACTGTTGCATACACACGGTCGGACAAAGTTGTCGGAAAATCCGATCTTTCAGAACGTGATGACGTAATTTCGTTACGATGGGACTATGTTCAGGCTAGTAGCCAATAGCTTTGATGTAGGAATTTGATCTGGGCATGTGTGGCACTTTGTCCGATCGGAATTCTCTACACGTGATCGGAGTATGTCCTATCGGACCAGTTTGTCGGAAAATATTTCCAGCTGGAAGTTGGAAAATTTGGTCCGACGGATATTCCGACGGAAACAGTCCGATGCATACCACACACAGTCGGATTATCCGACAAACTGGTCCGATAGGACACATTCCGACGGATTCTCCGACCGTGTGTACAGGGGCTTAGACCAATGGTAAAGTACTATTGGTCCAATCCAGATCATATAGTATGGAATATACAAAAGGTACAATATAACATATCAAAAGACATTAGTATAGTATTTTCCCATGGTCCATAAACCATTAGTCCATGGTTTCCATAATCCGTCAAATAAGGCACGCATGGAGTTTTTGTGAGAATACATTTTTTCATTGGAAAATTGCATATTAATTAGGTCTATGGTTTCAGAGGGGTTAGGTGCCATATTTTTCATCCAGTGCCTGGCTATCACTATTTTATCTGCCAATAAAGTGTGTAGGATGACCCTCCTATGGTTATTAGGAAATTTCTCTATACCCAGATGGAGGGTGGCAAGGGCAGAGTCAGGTTTAGATAGTACTTCTGTGGTTTCTGAGATTATAGAGAATATTTTTCTCCGGTAGCTGGTAAGACTTTTACAGGTCCAAAATATATGAATAAGGTTACCTATATGTCCACATCCCCTCCAACACAGGGGAGAGTGGGACTTGGAAAATTTTGATAGCTGGTATGGTGTAAGGTACCACCGGAGTAGTTACAAAGTATGGTCGTTGTCCATTGTGTTTCAGAGAAAGATAAATGGAGGTCCTCTTCCTATTTTAACACAGGGGCATCTTAGAGAATGTTGTTTTGTAAGGTGTTATAGAATAAAGATATACCTTTGTGGGTGGAGTTTAGTGGGAGTAGGAAGTGCCAGATGTTATCATCATACAAGGTTTGGGGTGTTTTGATAGGAAGGTAGAAATTCTCCTATAGGTATAGGATACAGATCTGGGGAGGCTAAACTCTGTCAGTAGGAAATTCAAGGGTTTCAGTTGGTTGATATGAAAAAGATGATCCACCCATTGGATTCCTGCCTCTTCCCATTGTTTAAGGGAAATACGAGGGATAAGGTGTTCTAGAGTTCTCAATAGGTAATGGATTTGATGCTCTATAGATCCCTGGGGGGGTTGGGATGTAAGTTTTCTCCATGCTAGTATAGAGGCACGGGTAGTTAGAGAAAGGGATTTAACGTTCAGTGGGATCCAGGAGTCTGCTAACAGAAGGTGGATTATGGTTTGAAATTTTCAGCACTTGCAAGGTTCCCCTCCTCAAGAAGGCACATGTACAAGCCCATCTGACGTTTGCCAATGAACATGCAAATGATTCAGAGAAGGATTGGGAGAAAATGTTGTGGTCAGATGAGACCAACATTTAAATTGAATTGAATTAAGATCTTGGATGAGAACCTTTTTCCCTGAAGATGGGTCATGGATGGGTCTTCCAGCAGGACAATAGCCCAAAACATACCCCTAAGGAAACAAAGGAGTGTCTCAAGAATAAGCACATTAAGGTCATGGAGTGGCTTAGCCAATACCCAGACCCTAATCCTATAGAACGTTTATATACAGAGCTGAAACTTCGAGTTGCCAAGAGCCAGCCAAGAAACCTTAAGGATTTAGAGAAGATCTGTAAAGAAGAGTGGACCAAAAACCCTCCTGAGATGTGTTCAAACCTGGTCACCAACTACAAGAAATGTCTGACCTCTGTGCTTGCCAACTAGAATTTCTCCACCAAGTACTAAGTCAGGCTTTGCTTGGGGATCAAATACTTATTTTACTCACTGAGCTGCAACTCAATTTATAACATTTGTATTGTGTTTTTTTCTGGATTTTTGGTTGATATGCTGTCTCTATCATTTAAAATACACCTATGTTAAAAATGATAGACCCCTCATTTCTTTGTAAGTGGGCAAACTTACAAAATCTGCAGAGGATCAAATAATTATTTCCCCCACTATATAACGGATAGGTGGATAAGGTAGGCAGTTAAATCTTTCATTAGTTAACTAATTGTAATGGCTTGCTGAATTTATTACAATACATCTTCTAAACTATTAGTATCTTTAGTTAGTTTATTTTGGTTGGACTGGTGGAGATCGCTATGTGATTCGTTGTTGATTGTCATGGGTTACAGTCAGGGTCAGGGGTGGCAGGAGGCCCTGGGTGCAGCGTCCTATTGTGTTGGGGGGGAACCACAAAGTACCAAGCCATAGACTACATTCAGCCAAACTGAGAGCCCACAGCACCCCAAAAGTAGGCACTTTCCTACACGCCCTCACCCCTTTCATCCTATAATGACCTACCCTGCTGCATTGTGGCTGCTCTAACTGGCAGGAGGCGCCGGAGCACAGATGTCTTTGGTGGTGAGGTCCATTGTCTGCACCAGTGGTGTACTTCTTGGGGGGGGGGTGGAGTTTTGTTGTGCACTCTGGAGGTGCAGTCTGGCCTCTGAACTTATTTTTTCACACCTTGCAACCTGCCTGCAGTGCAATGCATGCGACTGCGACACGGTAGTACAGTTTAAATCGGGTGTGAGAAGATGACACTGTGCCCGGAGATATTTGACTTCTCCCATGTTGCTCGGGTAGATCTCCACCCAGGGGTCAAGTCCTGGGGAAAAAAGTGTGGGAACTCCCAACCAAGATCCACTCCCCCACCAAAAAAAAAAAATGATACGCTCATATGCTCGAACGCTTCAAAAGTGGTATTTTTCATCCAATTTTCGTATTGTGTGTATGAAGCTTAACTGTTAGTACATAAAAAAAAAACAATCCTCAATAAACATAAATATGTTAATTCTCTGAATAATCAGCATTCATTCAATTGTGCTTCCATGCAAATGTGACCATCATGTTCTGATCTTTATTGGGGAATGTTATTTTGTATATAGAGTGTTTATGTGGTGAGTTTACACTTTTCATTGAACAGAGTTTGGATAACACAGGGTTAAACGGAAAGGTCATAAATGAACTGCACATTATCTGGACAGAATGCTTGGGGAGATAGTGATGTGTTCCTGCTTAGGAGATGTATGTTAGCGTGGGGGGCTGCAAACTCTGCAGGGGCTCCAACACACACTCGCTGCTATTCCAACCCTTCACATATTTCCACATAAACTTCCCTCCTGGCATTAAACTTTGCCAGGTATTGTGCTCAGCTTACCACCCCAAACTGATGTTCCTCCCTCAGCTCACCTCTCTCCCTGCATGTCCTGTGAGCAGAATAGCTGTGCTCCTCCTCTGGGTTCTCTCATCATATGGCACTGAAGATAGAGGAGGGGGGGATTCAGCGGGACACACAGAGCAAGTATGCAGGAGACTGGGGGGGGGGGGGGAGATGAGGAGACAGAAAATCAGGAGGGGCCGGCGGGGAGGAGCGCATCACGAGAGGTCTTACTAAATACAATCTCTTAGCAGCAGGGACCTGATCTACCCGTCAGCTAGCTGTGATTGACAGGTAGATCGAAGCAGAAGCTGTCATGGGGTCCCCTACTGGCAACGCCTGAATGGTCAGGTGTGCGGCACTTACTATTGCGAGCTGTGTCGGCGGCTGCTGGTGTAGCACCTGCCACACACCTCACATACTTCAAAGTCTTGCATGACGCGGCTGCTAACGGGAACTGAGTTCCTGTTGTGGAAAAAGTACAGGAACTCCGTTCCCATGCGTTCCCGCAGGACTTGAGCCCTGTCTCCACCTCTGTAAGGTTACCTGCCCCTGGACTACATTATCAGTTGTCCTTCCACAGAGAGCTCTGACCTCATTGGACAGATGAGCACAGGTTAGCAGTGCGATTCGAATGCAATGTCTGTATAATCATAATCTGATACTAAACTTTTCGCAAGAACCGTTGGCTCTTTCAAGGTTATACTTTCAGTACTGTATGTAGATGTCTATATGCTGAAATTTATTTTCAAGAATCCTGGTTCATTTGCATTTCTTAAATCCACCTGACACCTAAATTCATCCTAATAAACCACATCTGCTACATCCTAATCTTCTGACCCCTCTGGCGCTCAGAAAAAAAAAAAAAAAAAAAGAGAGAAAAGACTTCCTGGACTTCCTTGCAAGTATTTCATTAGTTCATATGGAAGCCAAACATCCAGCCCCAGATTTTTCAATAATTTATGCTTGAGCCGACATTCTCTTGTGACCTTTCTTTATTCTCCCAAAAAAGTAAAAATTCTGCTTTTTTTTTTTTTTTTAGGCAAGCATTTTCCTTACCTTGCTAATTCCTTTTAACCCATACATGGTGCAAGTATGTTGGAAAATATACCGCCGTGGTAAAATTGAAACGTTTTTTTTTCGTCAGATCATGAGAAACAAGGGCTAATAAGCAGCAATGACTGGAAACGGCAAGACAATATTAGCATACCTCCATAGGTGTGCGCAGACTATTGCATTAGGGTGCGCACCCCAAAGCTCAAACACACAGCACAGGCAGTGGCAAGTGCAAAGCACATGTGAGCGAGTCCTTTTTTTTTTTTTTTTTTTATTGTTTTATTGAAATTTAGTTTTTTTACATTTTTTATATTTTTATTTATTTTTTTAACATTTTTTAACAGCCTCTTTGGGGGGCTTTAGTGAAATATCAAGATTCTACACAGATCCCTGATGTCTTACATTTAAAGCGGGTTTCCACCGTCGTTTTTTTTTTTCCGCATTAATCTTCAAAAGTAACTATTCTAAATAGGTTACTTACTTGTATATGATGTGTCTTGCAGCCGTTTTTCTTTCTCCTAAAGTCACTAGAAAAACGTCTCCAGACGTTTTCCATTTTGCCTGTGGGCATGTGAAGCCCACAGGCATTGTCTTCTGGGACACAGTCCTCCTAATCTCCCAGCATGCACCGCCCGTAAGAGCTGCGATCTCGCGCATGCGCAGATCAATCCACTCGAGCGCTGACAACAACTCAGGTTGCCATCACAAACGATCCCAGGAGCCCCTGCGGCCGAAAGGAAGAACTGACCTGCCGCTGATGCCCCGCCCATTTTCACAGCAGCACCGCCCCTTTCCGAAATCTCCAGAGGCAGGAAATTTGAAAGAAGAAGAAAACAGAAGAAGACATCAGAAAGGTAAGGGGGGTATCTAGCGATTAGGGAAGGGGGGTATCACATAGACGTAGGACTAGTAATTCGAGTGGAGCTCCGCTTTAAGACTAAAAAAGGAACTGAGGACAGGATGGAGGCGCAGATGCTAGAACCAATCCCCCTACAGTGCAGCCAGAGGGAGGGAGAGGAGGAGAAGCACTGCAATGGGAGGAACAAGAGGATTGATATCTTCAATAAGGCAGTACAGCCGGTCCTCCTGCTTGGCAGGTGTCTGGGCCCCCCTTTTGGAATCATGAGTCATGGCTGTACTGCCTTATCATTGGCCCTGGCACACAGAGTGATTAGGGTGTGCCCAGGCACACTCAGCACACCCCCTGCACATGCCTATGCAACATTTTGAGATGGGAATGAGGAACATCTACTAAAAATGTATGTAGGCATAGAACAGGCCCCCTGCCACACCCCCTTAAAGGAGAATTAATAAAAAAAAAGGTTAATTAAATCAAGAGGGGCTTGTTTGCCACTACTATTCCTTTATGTTGGCTTTTAAAATGCAGCAATTTAGAAATTGGATGAAAGGTTTAGCACTGAGAAACACTTTTTGAAAGATAAAAAGTGCATTTTGTATACAACTGTATGGATCAGACCAAAATGAGGGACGAATGAGGCGGAAAGAGAGACAGAGGGACTTTGCTCCAAATCAGGGACAGTCCCTCCAAATCAGACTATGTATTAGTAATGGTGTTCAAATGTGAGATATGTGAAAACCTGGTCACCATCTACAAGAAATGTCTGACCTCTGTGCTTGTCAACAAGGGTTTCTCCACCAAGTACTAAGTCATGTTTTGCTTGGGGATCAAATATTTATTTTACTCATTGAACTGCAATTCAATCTATAACATTTGTATCATGTGTTTTTTCTGGATTTTTGGTTGATATTCTGTCTCTATTATTTTAAAAAAACCTATGATAAAAATGATAGACCCTTCATTTCTTTTTAAGTGGGCAAATTTCCAAAATCTGCAGGGGATCAAATTATAATTGTCTCCCACTGTAATGCCGCGTACAGACAATTGGAAATTCCGACAAGAAATGTTGGATGTGAGCTTGTTGTCGGAATATCCGACCGTGTGTATGCTCCATCGGATATTTTCTGTCGGAATTTCTAACAACAAATGTTTGAGAGCAGGTTCTCAAATTTTCAATTCCGAGTGTGTGTGCACAATTCCGATGCACAAAATTCCACGCATGCTCGGAATCAAGCAGAAGAGCCGCACTGGCTATTGAACTTCAATTTTCTCGGCTCGTCATACGTCACTGCGTTCTTGACATTTGAAATTTCCAACAACATTTGTATGACCGTGTGTATGCAAGACAAGTTTGAGCCAACATCCATCGGAAAAACTCCAGCCGACCATCCAGCAGCCAGCCACCCACCCACTGTAAGCTGCCAGGCCACTGAATTCAGCCAGCAGCCACCCACCCACAGCAAGGTGCCAGCCAGCAGCTACCCACCCACAGAAGGGTGCCAGCCAGAAGCCACCCACCCACAGCAGGGTGCCAGCCAGCCAGCAGCCACCTACCCATGCATAGCAAGGTGTCAGCCACAGCAGGGTGCCAGCCAGCCACCCACAACAGGGCGCCAGACAGCAAGCCCATCCATATCAAGGTGCCAGCCAGCAAACCCACTCACAGCAGGGTGCCAGGCAGAAAGCGCACCCTCAGCAGGATGCCAACCAGCAAGCCAGCCACAGCAGGGTGCCAGCCAGCCACCCACAACAGGGTGCCAGCCAGCAAGCCACCCACAGCAGGGTGCCAAGCCAGCCAGCAAGCCAGCTACAGCATGGTACCAGCCAGCCACCCACAGCAGGGTGCCAGCTAGCAAACCCACCATGTCAGGGTGACAGCCAGCAAGCCCATCCACATCAGGATGCTACCCAGCAAGCCCACTTACAGCAGGGTGCCAGGCAGAAAGCCAGTCACAGCAGGGTGCCAGCCAGCAACCCACAGCAGGGTGCCAGCTAGCAAGCCCGACCAAATATCAGGGTGCCAGCCAGCAAGGCCATCCACAGCAGGGTGCCAGCCAGCCAGCCAGCTACAGTGGGGTGCCAGCTAGCAAGCCACCCACAGCAGGGTGCCAGGCCAGTGAGCAAGCCAGCCACAGAGGGTGCCAGTCAGTCACCCACAGCAGGGTGCCAGCCAGCAAGCCCACCCACTGCAGGGTGCCAGGCAGCAAACCCACCCACAGAAGAGTGCTTTTTTTTATTTCTATTTTTTACTCGTTCAAATTCCAATGCAGATGGATGCACAGAGAAAAGTAAAAGTGTGATCTGGGACTATTTCTCATCTCAATCATCTCTAGGAAAAGCAGTAGTGTCCAACACATGCACAAACAATGTGAGCATGGGATCAACAACTGGAAAAAACAAAAATATGTCCCCAGAGGCTCCTTACCACGATCGGAGATGCAGTGTGTCCGGCGCGCGCCGCCATGTTTTCCTGAAAGATGTCATATAAGTCAGGATAACAGAACTACCGCCTGGCCGTCACTCTGCTATAGGCTTGGCGGAAAGTGGTTCATCATTGATGGACTGATTATTAATTTAAGGAATTTTTGTATATATTGCAAACTGGTCATTTATATTGCCATTTTTTTATTTTTATATATTCTTTTTGGTTTCAAAAGAACACCTGTCACTTTAGAAAATAACCAATTGAATGTGTAAAGATTATATATTATTTTGCCACTGATCATGGTTTGGAAACACCAATGTGTAGTTTTATAATTCTACTTATATGTATTGTGTAGACATTTCATTGTATTTCAAAACCATAGAACCACTTTGTGCCAACTTGTGTGCATGTTATCAGGCCAAAATCCCCAGGGTATGTAAACTTTTGATCAGGGTCATTTGCGTAGTTTCTGTTGTCATTATGATTTAAAAAGAGTAAACACAGTTGACTGATAATAAATGGCTTCAGCCAAACACTAACCACGAGTCAGATGGTAAGATGAATGCAGTATGTTATCAAAAAATACTGGAGGAATATTTGCATTCCAACATGACAATGATCCAAAACACAAGGCCAAGTCCATCTGTCATTGGCAGAATAAAGTGAAGGTTCCGGAGTGGCCATCTCAGTCTCCTGACCTCAATACCATTGAGCCACTTTGGGGAGATCTCTAACGTGCCATTCATGCAAGACAGCCCAAGAATTTACAGGAACTGGAGGCTTTTTGCCAAGAGGAATGGGCAGCTTTACCATCTGAGAAGATAAAGAGCCTCATCCACAAATACCACAAAAGACTTCAAGCTGCCATTGATGTTAAAGGGTGCAATATACAGTATTAAGAAATGGGGTATGTAAACTTTTGATCAGGGTCACTTGGGTAGTTTCTGTTGCCATTATCATTTAAAAAGAATAAACACAGTTGATTGATAATAAATGGCTTCGGCCAAACACTAACCATGAGTGAAAGAAAAGTTTTTGTGTTATTCATATTCTCTGAAAAATGGCCAAGGAATCATAAATTCTGCCAGGGTATGTAAACTTATGAGCACAACTGTATACACAGCGGGTAAAATAAGTATTGAACACGTCACCATTTTTCTTGGTAAATACATTTCTAAAGGTGCTATTGACATGAATTTTTCACCACATGTCGGTAACAACCCATGCAATCCATACATACAAAGACACCAGAACAAATAAGCTCAGAAATGAAGTTGTGTGATATAAAATGGAATGACACAGGGAAAAAGTATTGAACATGCTAACTGAAATGTATTTAATACTTCATACAAAATCCTTTGTTGGTCATGACAGCTTCAAGGCGCAGGCTCCTGTATGGAGAAATTAGTTGCATGCGTTGCTCAGGTGTGATTTTGACCAATTCTTCCACACAACCCGTCTTCAAATCTTGAAGGTTCTGTGGGCTTCTTCTATGAACTCTGATCTTTAGTTATTTCCATAGATTTGCTATTGTATTCAAGTCAGGTGATTTGCTGGGCCATTCTAGCAGCTTTATTTTCCTTCTTTGAAACCAATTGAGAGTTTCCTTGGCTTTGTGTTTTGGATCATTGTCTTGCTGAAATGTATATGGCCTGGAGCTGAGCGAAACTAGGAGGAGGGCCAGCGTGACTGGGGCCTGCAGAAGAGGTGGAGTATTAGTGGGTGATTTTGATATGATGTAGGTTGCTTAGCAGATTGAAGAGTTCAAGACAGAGGGTGTGTCCTGTAGTGGGTAGAGAGCAGGAGAGGAGTTGGAAAAGTACAACAGCAAAGTTGCTTATAAACAGACTATATATTGCATATGCATTATGCCTGTCTAAGCAGCAGGTGGCGCTGTAGTATTATAGTGTATAGTTATGTTATCTATAATATATCAGGATGTTTGTCTATCCTCTCTATAATATGTAATTGGATGCTCCTTGTTCCTGTGTTCATGTTTCTACATTCTGTAAAGACATGCATTGATAGTTTTCCAAGAAAGTAAAGCCGTATTACTGCATACAACAAGCTTCCAGCATGATTTCAATACTCTGCTAACATGGGGATCATGTCACAGCTCAGTCAAAGTTCATCAGCATCAGACAGTTTTCTTCTTTGTTCCTGGACCGTCCCAGCTTAGAGCCCTGAGTGGCCCTGAGTGGCTACGAGAAAAACTATCAGACTTGTTGCAGGAGCCCAGGCAGGTCTTTCCTGGGCCTTCTGAGTGCTTCATTCCTGAGTCTGGGAGCCCCTCAAGGGACCCTCTGACCCCACCAGCCAAGCGCATACCTGCTTCCCCTGGTGTGCGAGTCAGAAGGAATACCCATCTACGGTGAACCCAGGATGGAAGTGTTTTCATCTGGAGCAGCCAGGGCCCCCAGTGACAGAAGACGTGGGTGGTAGATTTCCCCTCTGTCCCGGCATCCGTGCACCATGGATGGAAGGAGCCAGGCATTGGCTGGTGAGTAAGGATGAGCCGAACACCCCCCTGTTCGGTTCGCACCAGAACCTGCGAACAGACCTAAACTTCGTGTGAACTTTAGAACCCTATTAAAGTCTATGGGACTCGAACGTTCACAATCTAAAGTGCTAATTTTAAAGGCTAATATGCAAGTTACTGTCCTAAAAAGTGTTTGGGGACCCGGGTCCTGCCCCAGGGGACATGGATCAATGCAAAAATAAGTTTTAAAAACGGCAGTTTTTTCAGGAGCAGTGATTTTAATAATGATTAAAGTGAAACAATAAAAGTGTAATATTCCTTTAAATTTCGTACCTGGGGGGTGTCTATAGTATGCCTGTGAAGGGGCGCATGTTTCCCGTGCTTAGAACTGTCCCTGCACAAAGTGTCATTTCGCAAGGAAAAAAAGTCTTTTAAAATCACTTTCAATTGTCGGCTCCTGTAATACAGAGAACACTCAATGAGTATTCTCTGTATTACGGAGCGGACAATTCATTCATTGACAAAAAAAAAAAAAAGCGTGGGGTTCCCCTAAATTCAATTACCAGGCCCTTCAGGTCTGGTATGGATATTAAGGGGAACCCCGCGTCAAATTTTAAAAAAATGTGATGTGGGGGTCCCCCTAAAAATCCATACCAGACCCTTTATCCGAGCATGCAGCCTGGCAGGCCGCAGGAAAAGAGGGGGGGACGAGAGAGCGCCCCCCCCTCCTGAACCGTACCAGGCCACATGCCCTCAACATTGGGAGGATGCTTTGTGGGTCTGTGACCCCTCAAATCACCATGTCCCCATGTTGATGGGGACAAGGGCCTCATCCCCACAACCCTGGCCGGTGGTTGTGGGGGTCTGCGGGCGGGGGGCTTATCAGAATCTGGAAGCCCCCTTTAACGAGGGGACCCCCAGATCCCGGCCCCCCCTGTTTGAAATGGTACGGGGGTACAAATGTACCCCTACCATTTCACAAAGAAAGTGTAAACAATGGTTAAATAAGACAAACACACTTTTGAAAAATTCCTTTATTAAAAAATAAAATAAAATAAGATTCCAGCAGTGGTAATCCACTCTTCCTATCCAGCGATGGAGGATCATCTGGGGTCCAGCGATGGCTGATCTGATCCAGTGACGGGTGATTTTCAGTCCAGCGCTGTCCATGTATGCATCCGTCTTCTGTCTCCACTGAGGAAACACTGCGGGGATCCCAGCGCTGACGTTTCTTATATTAGGAGGGCGGGGCCACCCGTCCTCTGACCCCGCCCCCTCTGACGCTGGTGAAGGGAGCCAGGGGTTCCCCAGTGACGTATGGGTGACCTCACCCCCTCTGATGTAACGGAAACCTGCGTTACATCAGAGGGAGCGGGGTCACCCATACATCACTGGGGAACCCCATGGCTTCCCTCACCAGTGTTAGAGGGGGCGGGGTCAGGTGACGGGTGGCCCCCACCCTCCTAATATAAGAAACGTCAGCGCTGGGATCCCCGCAGTGTCTCCTCAGTGAAGACGGATGCATGGATGGACAGCGCTGGACTGAAAATCACCCGTCGCTGGATCAGATCAGCCATCGCTGGACCCCGGAGAGACGATCGTCCGTCGCTGGATAGCAAGAGTGGATTAGCACCGCTGGAATCTTTTTTTAATTTTTTTTTTATTTTTAATAAAGGAATTTTTCAAAAGTGTGTTTGTCTTATTTAACAATTTTTTACAGTTTCTTTGTGAAATGGTAGGGATACATTTGTACCCCCGTACCATTTCAAACAGGGGGGGGCGGGATCTGGGGGTCCCCTTGTTAAAGGGGGCTTCCAGATTCTGATAAGCCCCCCACCCGCAGACTCCCACAACCACCGGCCAGGGTTGTGGTGATGAGGCCCTTGTCCCCATCAACATGGGGACATGGTGCTTTGAGGGGTTACAGACCCCCAAAGCATCCTCTCAATGTTGAGGGCATATGGCCTTGTACAGTTCAGGAGGGGGGGCGCTCTCTCATCCCCCCCTCTTTTCCTGCGGCCTGCCAGGTTGCGTGCTCGGATAAAGGGTCTGGTATGGATATTTAGGGGGACTCCCACGTCAATTTTTTTAAAGATTTGATGCGGGGTTCCCCTTAATATGCATACCAGACCTGAAGGGCCTGGTAATTGAATTTAGGGGAACCCTCATGCTTTTTTTTTATCAATGAATGAATTGTCCGCTCCGTAGTACAGAGAACACTCATTGAGTGTTCTCTGTATTATGGGAGCCGACAATTGAAAGTGATTTTAAAAGACTTTTTTTCCTGCACAAATGACACTTTGTGCAGGGACAGTTCTAAGCACGGGAAACATGCGCCCCTTCACAGGCATACTATAGACACCCCCCAGGTACGAAATTTAAAGGAATATTACACTTTTATTGTTTCACTTTAATCATTATTATAATCACTGCTCCTGAAAAAACGTCAGTTTGTAAAACTTTTTTTTTGCATTGATCCATGTCCCCTGGGGCAGGACCCGGGTCCCCAAACACTTTTTAGGACAGTAACTTGCATATTAACCTTTAAAATTAGCACTTTAGATTTCTCCCATAGACTTGTACAGGGTGTTCCGGCTTTTCGAATTTGCCTCAAACATCCCAAATTGTTCACTGTTCGCTGAACAGGCAATGCGGCAGGTCAGCACGATCCCGTGAACGTCGTAGCTGTACGTCTGTCCCTTTAAGCGGGATAGCAGGTGCCTGCTGCACAGCGGGGGTGCCGATGCTCGTGACTGGCGGTCGTGGTGACCGCAGGCACAAGAGGCAGGACAGGGACATGTTTGTGTAAACACACACATCCCAGTTCTGTGAGGAGAGGAGAGAGAGATCGTGAGTTCCTATGAGCTGGGTCCCATCCCCCACAGTTAGAACACACAGTCAGTGATCGCCCCCCAGTGTTAACACCTTCCCTGCCAGTGACATTTATACAGTGATCAGTGCATTTTTATAGCACTGATCTCTGTATAGATGCCAGTGGTCCCAAAAATGTGTCAAAAGGGTCTGATGTGTCCGCCATAATATCGCAGTCCTGATAAAAATTGCGAATCGCCGCCATTACTTGTAAAAAAAAAAAATTATAATAAAAATGCCATAAATCTATTCACTATTTTGTAGACATTATAACTTTGGCGCAAATTTTTTATTACTATAAGTATCTAGTAGGCATCAGCCTAAACTGAGGAAAAAAATGGGGCTATTTATTACAGCAAAAAGTACAAAATATTGTGTTTTTTTTCAAAATTTACGCTTTTTTTTTGTTTATCGCGCAAAAAATAAAAACCGCAGAGGTGATAAAATACCGCCAAAAGAAAGCTCTATTTGTGGGAAAAAAAGGACATCAATTTTGTTTGGGTACAGTGTTGCATGATCGCGCAATTGTCAGTTAAAGTGAAGCAGTGTCATATCGCAAAAAATGGCCTGGTCATTGAGCAGCCAATTCCTCCGGGGCTGAAGTGGTTAAAGGGTAACTCCTCTTTCATGGGAAAAAAAATAGCAAATAGTAAAGAAATAATAATATAGCTATACAATTGCTACTGAAGTCATATTGTAATGCCGCGTACACACGACTGGACTTTCCGGCAGACTAGGTCTGACGGTCTTCCCAACGGTCTTTCGGCAGAGTTACGAACGAACGGACTTTCCGAACGAACGGGCTTGGCCACACACAATCACAACTAAGTCCGACGGATTCGAACGTGATGATGTACGACCGGACTAGAATAAGGAAGTTCATAGCCAGTAGCCAATAGCTGCCCTAGCGTAGTTTTTCGTCCATCGGACTAGCATACAGACGAGTGGATTTCCATAGGAACTGGGTCCGGCGGAGTTCCGACGGAAAAATTTAAAACATATTCTATTTCTAAAGTCCGGCAGATTTTTGGACAGCAAAGGTCCGATGGAGCCCACACACGATTGAATTGTCCAGCGGATTCGTTCCGTCTGACCTTTGCTGTCTAAAAGTCCGGTGGTGTGTACGTGGCATAATTGAGTGTTTTAAAAATGACCTTTCCTTTTCAATCTGCAGCTCTGTAATTTTCTGTAAAATGCAATATGGCAACCTGGAGGCGTTCTGGACACAGATGTATCATTCCCTGCCTATGTGATTGGATTACTGATTTTACCAGAAGTCTACACTAACATACAAGTCAGATATCAGGCATCCCCTGCAACCAAAAAGTCATTTTTGGTGAGATACACCCAATAGGAAATCACATCTAAAGGCATGCAGACCCTGCCACTTTCCCCATTAGAACCCTGCAGGTGCAGCAGCTGGTTGATAATTATAAAACCACTCCCATCATATTCATTTACCACAGGAACAAAGACAAACAAATAGGGATTTCTTCAGAATAAAAAAAAGTAGGAATCTGCAACAAAGTTTGTTATAATCTTTGCAATGTACATCGATCACCCAGAGGGGAATGTTTTTTCTCAACAAAAGTGTAGTTACTCTTCAAAGTTAGATATTACATTTAATAACTTGCTCTATAAGAAAAAGGTAAATATATAGTTCCAGCTCTATCCAACCCCCCCATAAATATTTCACATTAAATGTTTGGCCGGAATTCAGAACATGCATTACAAACACCATTTTAAAGAAGTCCAATAAATAAAGGATGTGATGTGTGTGGAATTATTCTAAATCATTTTGTATAAAGCTCCTAAATTAGATGTGATAGAGGGAAAGCATGTCTGTAATTTATTGTGTGCGGATTTATCATATTGGAAGTTGTAGGAAGCTGATTTCTTTTGTTCTTCTCAGGAAGTGTTCCTCGGATTCATCATATAGAAAGGTCATTGGATGGGGAGCGGGCCGTGTACTCTCCATCCCCATTGTCATTGTCGGCATTAGGTAACTAGTTCTCTTTTGCACTGAGAATCCTTTAGATCAGGGGGCTGCAACCTTTCCAGTACGAGGGTCACATCTTATATTGTACAAATATTCAGGGGCTGAAAAAAAAGAAATGAATGGATAAAATATAAATGAATGTAACTAAGTTTTACCTGGAGTTTATTTTTTTGTAATCATCATGATATGATTTAAGACAAAAAATAAATAAATCAGTAATAAAAAGCAAAGAAATTCAAAATAAACACATCAGGATCCCCATCAGAGCCCCCCTTAGGCCCCTTTCACACTGGGGCGTTTTTCAGGCGCTTTAGCGTTAAAAAAAGTGCCTGTAAAGCGCTTGAAAGAAGCCTCATCTGCAATCCCAATAGGAAAGCCCAAGTGCTTTAAGAGCCCTTTCACAATGTCAGCACCCGACAAACGCTCTTAAAGTGCCGCTTAAACTAGCAGCGCTTTACCAGTGTTTTTCGAGCGTTATTGGGGCGCTTTTAACCCCTGCTAGTGGCCAAATAAAGGGTTAAAAGAGCCCAGAAAGCGCTGCTGCCAAAAGCGTTTTTCAGGCGCTTTTCAGGCGCTTCCCATTGATTTCAATAGGAAGGGTCGCTTTAGGAGCGGTGTATTCACCGCTCCAAAAGCGCTGCAAAGAAGCTGCTTGCAGGACTTTTTTTGACACCCTGCCAGCGCAGCGCCTCAGTGTGAAAGCACTTGGGCTTTTACATTGGGATTGCAGTTGCAGCTTCTTTACAGGCGCTTTTTATAAAGCTAAAGCACTTGCAAAACACCCCAGTGTGAAAGGGATCTGAGTGTGAAAGCACTCGGGCTTTGATGAGACCAAAATTGAGATTTTTGGCCACAACCATAAAAGCTACATTTGGAGAGGAGACAACAAGGTCTATGATGAAAGGTTCACCATTACTACTGTGCGACACGGAGGTGGATCGCTGATGTTTTGGGGAGATCTCAAATGTGCAGTTCATGCAAGACAGCCCAAGAATTTACAGGAACTGGAGGCTTTATGGCAAGAGGAATGGGCAGCTTTACCATCTGAGAAGATAAAGAACCTCAACCACAAATACCATAAAAGACTTCAAGCTGTCATCGACATTAAAGAGGGCAATACACGGTATTAAAGTGGTTGTAAACCCTTACAACACACTTTGACCTACAGGTAAGCCTAGATTAAGGCTTACCTGTAGGTCCAAGAAATATCTCCTAAACCTATACGGTTTAGGAGATATTTGCCCGAAGACAGGCACAGCTGTCTACGACGCATGCGCCATAGACAGCGGCGAGCAGGCGCACTGAGCGCGGCATTTCCAAGAACGGAGCTGCCGCGTGTGTCGGCTCCCGTGCGCATGCGCAGGAGCAGGGCCGCTGATAGGGCAGTACAGCCAGCCCTCCTGTAGGGGGCCCGAGCTCTGTCACTTCAGAAGAGGGGCCCGGGAACCTGCAAGGCAGGAGAGCTAGCTGTACTGCCTTCTGACCCCTGTGGATCACCTTGCAGCGCTGCCAGCTTTCTCCCTCCAGCAGCTCTGCAGGGAGATCAGGTCTACATACTGGCAAAGTGTCCCGATTTGAAGCAGAGGGAAACAGCTGCAGAGTCTCTGCCTTTCTTGGTTTCTGAAGCTCCCCCAGCAGTCGGCAGTGTTATCTCTGGTCAGCGTGATAAATGAGCAGGAAGTTTGCTCCACCTCCTCACTGAGTCCTGACCTCTGATCCACCTGCCTCCAGATCCTGCTCTCTAACACTGTGCTGTGTTCATGGTGAACTCCAGTGTTTGGATGGAGCAGTGCTTCTGCTGAAAGGGGTGAGTGGGGGGTTGCTGCTGGAGTACAGGGACAGTAATTTAATTTTGGAGAAAAGTAAATATGGAGCCAGCCTAGAAGTGCAGATAGCTGCCACTTCAGTGCTGAGCTAGGAACCAGTGGACACATCGCTCTCTCCAGCTGACAGACATCTCTATATACCACCCCTAATGCCCCCTTTATACTTCATGTAGAGGAAACACACATTCCTGCGTGTGTTTATTTTTTTGCTTGTTTTTCACATATAGGAGAGCCCATTCATTTGAATGGGCTGCCATATGTGTAACAAACACATCATAGAGGTTCTAGAACCTAAGCATGCAGATTTGCCACATGACACAACGCAGGTGTGCTAATTGCATATGGGGTGCCATCAACAATTAATGGCACCAAAGCGCTATTAGCATTTGTAGTGCATTTCCAAAATGCACAGAAAAATGCCTGCTACCTTGCACTTTGTCCCACATTCAGGAAACGTCAAATGTGAATACGGCCTAATGCCTCGTATACACTGTTAGTTTTTTATATTCAGCCCTGCAGGCTGAATTAAAAAACCTGACACCTCAGGTCGGAGCCACTGTACTACCAATCCGATATTAGTACAGCAATCTCCCCTGCTGTTCTATTGTGTTGGCTGAGAGCACTGATTGGGTTGACAGATCTTTTTTGGTCATGCCCCTTCAACAGAAGCCAGCTGTCATACAGTCAGACAGGGCTGTATACATGCCATTACTGCAGCATTTTTAGAGCAGATTGCAGAGTTTGACAGGCAGCACCTCCTGTCAAATGTCTCATCGAGTTTAATGGGGCTGCTCTGCACCTTGAAGTCAAATAATTGTTTTAAAGTTGCAATGCGATCGCACAATGTAAAATTGCCATTCAGCAATTTAAAAAAGTAAAAAAAAAAAAAAAACAGGTGCCATGAGGTGCAGTAGCATTGCTCTAATTTCTGCCATGGCTGCAAAGCATACCACCGCGACCATGTCATTTTAGCAACTTGATATTTCCGGGGTGGGGGCCCTGTCAGGTAGGTTGTACGGGGCCATGTGACTTCTAACAGCGGCCCTGTGCAGGAGTGACGTCATCGCGGCTTCTCCGAATGACAGCAGCGGAGCTGCGAGACCCCACCGACAACATGGATGCGCCGGACTACAGGGGACAGCGGTGACTTCGCTGGTTCCTGTGTCAGGTAAGTGACACATAATGGACTACTATGCGATGCATAGTAGTCCATTATGCTTTACCTTTGCAGGGAATGAAAGAGGAAGTAAACTCATCAGGGTTTACTTCCTCTTTAAGAACTGGGGTATGTAAACTTTTGATCAGGGTCATTTGGGTAGTTTCTGTTGTGATTATGATTTAAAAAGAGTAAACACAGTTGATTGATAATAAATGGCTTTGGCCAAACACTAACCATGAGTGAAAGAAAAGTTTTTGTGTTATCATTCATATTCTCTGAAAAATGGCCAAGAAATCATAAATTCTGCCAGGGTATGTAAACTTATGAGCACAACTGTATGTGTATTGTATATTGTCTCATACTATGGTGTGGTCTCTGCTGGGTCATTTGGGGTGCGGCTGTAATCCATTGTTCTATTGCGTCTGTCTGCCTTGGGAGAAAAGTATTATGGGATGTGTATTTGCTGTGAGAGGGGAGGGGGGAATTCCTCCAACAGCTCTCCCTGCTGATTGGACAGTCTACACCGCCCTGAATGCAAAGGGTGGGGGGATTATCCAGAGTGTTACCTCTGTGTATCCATGTTACAATAAACACTTCCTGTTCAGCAGTCAAAACGAGTACTGTCTAGTTCTTGGTTGTCAGTGGTTGGAATATCTGATATCTATATTCAGACTGGAGGAAGCGGTAGATGACAAAAGCACTCAAGCGGAGTGGGGGACGTTTCGTTACACAGTGTTTCTTCTATTAACTTTTATATTCGTTTCATTTGGGACTTTAATTTATGCTTGCCAGTGACGTCACAAGGAGGGCGGTGGCACCAGGTGATGTCACCAGGTGGCCCCACCCCTTACCTATTTAGGAACTGTCACATAGCAGAGCGGGCATTCGGCGATTAGCCTTTGTCCCAGGTGGAACTTTTTTTTCTTCTGTTTCGGGTCCAGCGGTGCGGCAGGCGTCGTGATGATTGATGATGGAACTACATCAGGGGACATTGTTTTTTTTTATTTTTTTGATAAAGGAATTTTCAAAAACTGCCTGTCTTTATTTATTTGATGCTTTTTTTTTTTTGTGAATTAGTAGGGGTACCACATAGAGGGGGCTGGGATCTGGGGGCCGTCTTGTAAGGCTTCATGCACACGGACGTTTTTACAGCCGCTTTTTTGAGTGTTTTTTGCAGCTTAAAAACGCCTGTCCATGTTAGTCTATGGCTTCATGTCCACCTAGGCGTTTTTGAGCTGCAAATGGCATATGCCCAAAGCCCGGTATAAATCCAAGGGTGATCGGAGATTCGCTGTCCAAGGGCCTCGGCTATGGAATGCTCTACCAATCAACATCCGCCTGGAAGAAAATCACCTGGCTTTTAGGAAAAAACTCAAGACCTTCCTCTTTTAGCAGATGATCAAAGCTCGCCACAGCGCCTTGAGGCGATTCAGTTCGCATTGTGCGCTATACAAGTATTTCATTCATTCATTCATTCATAGGCGTTTTTAAGCTGTAAAAAAAACCCAGGACCAGTGCGTTCCGTGGCGCGAAGCTAGAGCTGTAAAAACGCGAATCGCGGTAAAACACGCACAAACGCGCAAAAACGCGCA
Source organism: Lithobates pipiens (assembly GCF_037356315.1). Taxonomy (NCBI): domain Eukaryota; kingdom Metazoa; phylum Chordata; class Amphibia; order Anura; family Ranidae; genus Lithobates; species Lithobates pipiens. Next base: position 19,978,621 of record NW_027507903.1, read on the forward strand.
TAAACGCGTAACATATTTTCTTTGTTTTCTGAGTGCTATAGCCAAGAGATGTGTTTCTTTAAAAAACGCTACTTAACGCTAATGCTAAAAACGCGCAAAAACGCCAATGCAAAACGCGGTAAAAATCGTGTTTTTAACGCAGATTTTTCCAGGCGTCAGAGCTAGCTTTGCAGCCAGTTTTTTAAAACGTCCATGTGCATGAGCACTTAAAGGTGGCTTCCAGATTCCAATAAGCCCGCAGACCTCCACAGTCACCACCCAGAGTTGTCGGTGAAGAGGCCCTTGCCCCCATCAACATGGGGACAAGGTGCTTTGGGGTGGGGGGGGCAGATGTGTGTCCTTGAACTTTCCTTTTTCCTAAAGAACCAGTCCCTGACAGGCAGGAGACCTGTCTCTACTTTCTACTTTTCGCAAAATGCATGCCAATACTGGAGCCAGGATCTACAATTTACTCTGCCTGACTCATAATGGCCTCCAAAGTCACTTTGGGTGCCAGCATCCAATTGGATAGCTGCCTTCCTGTGACTGAGGAAACCAAAGAGGAGCTAAGCTCCTCTTGACCTCCGCATTGCCACTGAGGACAGCGCCACCTGCAGTGGAGAAAATAGACTGCACCCGCCTACAGGAAATAAAAAAAAAAACATCCCAGCATTAGGTAAAACTTTTCATGCATTTCAGAATTTGTGGTAGGACTTTTAACCACTCGCCCCCTGGAAAATTAACCTCCTTCTTGACCAGACCATTTTTTCGATACAGATATCAGAAAATACTTATGTATTAAAAAGGGCCTAGGCGCTACCTCTAGTGGCTAAAGAGAGATGTGTGCATATATGTGTACATACATAAATATATAGATACACATACAGCACCACCGACTAGAAAATCCTCCGCTAGTTGAATGCAGGAGAGTGGAGTAGATAAGGAAAAGGTAACAAACCATATAATTTTACCCAGATGGCAAAAAATATATATATATTCAATGCTAGTTATTAGGTTGCTACCTCTAGTATATTAAAGATGATGCAGACTATATATATCAGACTGATCCCATGAGTGCATGCATAAACCACTAGGTCCAACTCATGTAGCCGAATGCCCACTGAGCAGGCTAGTCACATCAGAATTATATATAGACCTGAGTAAGAATTAATGAATTTTTTCGATACAGCACTGCATTCCCTTCACTAACACTTTGTATCAAAACAAAAAATATGTTCTTTCCCCCCCCCCCACAAATAGAGCTTTCTTTTAGTGGTATTTGATCACCACTGCGTTTTTTTTTTTGCGTTGTAAACAAAAACCCTGGCAATTTTGAAAAAAACAAACAAAAAAAAACAACAATATTTTTTAGTTTCTGCTATAAAACATATCCAATAAAAATAAAAAAAGTTAAATTTCCTCATAAATTTAGCCTAATATGTATTCTGCTCCAAATTTTGGGCAAAAAAATCCCAATAAGTGTGTATTGATTGGTTTGCACAAAAGTTATAGCTTCTTCAAACTATCGCATATATTCTGGAGTTTTTTATTTATTCATTTATTTTTATACTAGTAATGGCGGTGACGAGCTAATTTTAGTGGGACTGCTATATTGCGCCTGGCAATCTGACACTTTTTGACACTTTGTGGGAACCAGTGACACTAATACAGTGATGATTAGTAAGAAAAATATGCACTGTCACTGTACTAATGACACTGGATGGGAAAGGGTTAACATCTAAGGTGAGCAAATGGTTAACTGTGTCTTACCAGTGTTTATGTGTTTATTTTTTTGGTGCTTTCACTAAGGGATGTGTTTTTAAGGGAAAAAACAGTGCCTCCCCCCTGACAGGACAGAGCTCTGCATTGTTTACATTGACAAAGCTCTGTCCAGTCGGCGGCAGCGGTCATCTATTGGTCAGCGCCCGCTGATCGGCTTGTGCTTTGACTAATCACAGCCGGCGTGCGTGAGCGCACCCCCTACCCGTGATCCGGCAAAGGAGAGCCATATAACGGCGTTATGCAGTTGGCAAGTGGGTTAAACATGCAGTCTATGGAAACATAGAAGAGTGATGGTAGAAAAAAGACCAAATGGTCCGCCAGTCTGCTCCATTTTTTAAAAATTAATTAACCTCCTATGGCCCGCCCCACGCAGATATACTGCAGCAGGGTGGCCCTCCTGCACAAAATCACATACCTGTACGTGATTTCATGCTTTGGGTCTGGGGCACGTGCCATCGGTAACCCGCTGTGATTGAACAGGAGAGGCAGAATGGCGGTCTGCCTATGTAAACAAGGCAGATTGCCGTTATGTGAGAGGGGAAGATACAGATCTTGTGTTTCTGCTAAGCAGAAACACAGATCTGTCTCCCCCACAGTTAGAAAGCACTCCCTAGAAGCACATTTAACACTTTGATCACCCCCGATGTTTACCCCTCCCCTACCAGTGTCTTCCCGACAACCCTGGCCGTTGGTTATCGGGGACTGCAGGCGGGAGGATTATCGGAATCCGGGAGCCCCCTTTAATAAGGGGACCCCCAGATACCGGTCCCCCATCCTATGTGAATGAGTATCGGGGTACCATGTACCCCTACCCATTCACCTGGTGAAATTTTTTTTAAATAAAACACAACACAAGGTTTCTAAATAATTTATTGCACAGCTCCGGGGGTCTTCTTCCCTCTTCCGTCACCTACCCATTCACCTGGTGCAAAAAGTGTAAATAAAAAAACACAACACAAGTTTTTAAAATAATTTATTAGACAGCTCCGGTGGTCTTCTTCCATCATGGGGGGTCTTCTCGCCGGACTCCTCCGCTATCTTCTGCTAGCTCTTTTACTAGAAGAGGAGCCCGGCTTTCTTCTTCGCCATCGCCGCCGTCCAAGGGTCTTCTTCCGACTTCGGGGTCTTGGCCCGCTCTTTGGTTCTTCTCGCCGGGCCCCCGCTATCTTCTTATAGCTCTTTTACTAGCGTTGGCCCAGTCTTCTGTCGCTGTCGCCGCCGCCTTCTTCTCTTCTTCCTTGCGATGTTGACACAATGCTTTCTCTGGCCACAATGGCAGGGACGCGTTGTGCAGCGACTTATATAGGGACAAGGGGCGGGGTCACCGGGTGATGTCACGTGGTGACCCCACCCCTTATGATGTCACAGTTCCGAAGGGAGTGGCAGAGAGAGCGTTGTGTCAACATCGCAAGGATGAAGAGAAGAAAGCGTCAGTGACAGCGACAGAAGACCGGGCCAACGCTAGTAAAAGAGCTATAAGAAGATAGCGGAGGCCCGGCAAGAAGAACCGAAGAGCGGGACAATACCCCGAGGTCGGAAGAAGATCCCGGACGGCGGCGATGACGGAGAAGAAAGCCGGGCTCCTCCGCTAGTAAAAGAGCTAGTGGAAGATAGCGGAGGAGTCCGGCGAGAAGACCCCCCACGACGGAAGAAGACCACCAGAGCTGTCTAATAAATTATTTAAAAAACTTGTGTTGTGTTTTTTATTTACACTTTGGTGTCTGGGTAAGGGTACATCATACCCCATACTCATTCACATAGGGTGGGGGGCCGGTATCTGGGGGCCCCCTTATCAAAGGGGGCTCCCGGATTCCGATAAGCCTCCCCGCCCGCAGATCCCGACAACCAACGGCCAGGGTTGTCGGGAAGAGGCCCTTGTTCTCATCAACATGGGGACAAGGTACGGCCCCCCTTCCCCAAAGCACCCCCCCCATGTTGAGGGCGACGCGGCCTGGTACGACTCAGGAGGGGGGCACTCGCTCGTCCCCACCCCCTTTCCTGACCGGCAAGGCTGCGTGCTCGGATAAGGGTCTGCTATGGACTTTGGGGGGACCCCCACGTCGTTTTTTTGGCGTAGGTGTTCCCGTCGATGGAGGCGGCGACATTCACTTCCTTCGCTAGTCCCATCTACCTGGAGCCACGTTCAAAATCAAACAGACTTTTCTCCGTGTGGGCAAGTCCGTTCATTTGAAAAGTCCGGCGGACTAGCACACAGACGAACGGATTGTCTGCCGGACTGCCGAGTCCGGTGGACAATTTTGAGTCAAAACATCTTTCTAAGTCCGCCGGACTTTTGGGAAGAAAAAGTCCGCCGGAGCTCACACACGGGCGGATTGTCCGGCGGATAGTCCGATCGTATGTACGCAGCATTAGTGTCAGATTTGTCCGCCGCAATGTCGCAGTCTCGCTAAAAACCGCTGATCACCGCAATTACTAATAAAAAACAATAAAAAAATTAATTACATCAATCTATCTCATATTTTGTAGACACTATAACTTTTGCGCAATGGGATTGGATTTTTTTTTTTACTAAAAATATGTAGCTGAATACATATTGGGTTAAATTGATGAAGAAATTTGATTTTTTTTTCATTTTTTTTTTTATTGGATGTGCATTTTTTTATTTTTATGTACTAAATAATAGTGATGCGCTATAATCAATATTCCACCACAAATTTAAAGTGCCACGTGCAAATGCATAAAAAACAAAGTGCAACCCAGTGACCTTCAGGGGGAAAAAAACAAAACCAACTCACCCTGCCAATAAATGACTATAAATAATCCCAAACAATAAAACTTAACCTACAGTGCCACAAAATAAATAAATAATTACCAATAAATAGTAAGAAACAAAGACATGTGATAAAGTGCAGTGTGCTGACTGTGCTGATTGTAAACATAAACGGCAGGGGGAATGCAAATACCCCAAAGTCCCCTACCGATGCAATGCACAATGGTGTTGAATAAATAATATAGCCAACATAAATGAGACACTGTGTCTAGTGAAGATGTCAAAAATCCATATATGAATAGTGGAAAAACAGGTAATAAACAGAATGATACAAAATAAAAATTAATAACAATAATGGGCAAGACATGCAATGGTTGTTTCTAGTAGTAGTACGGCAAAGTCACCCAAAAAATAGTCCTGGATGAAACAGATTGAGTATTAATAATCAATACAAAATCAATACAAAGAAGCAGCCAGTCCCGAGCTTTTAGGTTTCCAGTATATTATATATTAATTTGTGCCAAGCAAACAATCTTCACCCATATAGATAGTCCAGGTGGAATGCTTAGTCAAGTTGTTACTGCTGCCGGTGTTCTGACACAAAGTGTCCGCCTATCGGATAGTGTCCGGGCCGTACTGCGCAGGCGCAGCGCTTGCGCAGTACGGGGGACAAGGTGGAGCCGAACATCTCCAAAGAAGAAGAAGAAGAGTCCAGGTTGAAGCCCCACCATCCAAGTGGACATAGGGTTGCAGATAGTAAAAGGGCTGTGGGTTGGTTGTACTATAAGCAAAAAAGACCAACAATTTTGAAAAAAACTAAAAAATATTTTTTTTACTTTTTACTTTGATACATATCCAAAAAAAAAAAAAAAAAAAATGTATTCATCAGTTTAGGCCGATATATATTCTTCTACATATTTTTGGTTAAAAAAAAGTGGCAATAGGCGTATATCGATTGGTTTGCGCAAAAGTTATAGCATCTACAATATAGGGGATAGATTTAGGGACTTTTATTTATTTTTTATTGCTTTTACTGGTAATTATTATTATTATTATTATTATTCACGATTTATATAGCGCCAACAGTTTACAGAGCGCTTTACAATGTATAGGGGGGACAACACAATTACAGTACAATACAAAAGGTACAGGAGGGTTCTGCTCGTAGAGCTTACATTCTAAAGGGAGGGGGTGGTGGTACAAAAGGTAATAGCTGCAGAGAATGATTTGATGGGAGGCGACCTGCAATTTTTAGCAGGACTGCGACATTGCAGCAGACAAATCTGATACCAAATTACACGTTTTGGGGACCAGTGACATTATTACATTGATCAGTGCATTTTTATAGCACTAATCAATGTAATAATGTCACTGGTCCCCAAAAAGTGTGTAAAAATGTCACTGGCATGGAAGGAGTTAACACTAGGGGGCGATTAAGGGGTTAAGTGTGTTCTAACTGTAAGGGGGGGGGGGGGGGGGGGTTACCAGGGACATGACAGAGATCACTGTTCCTGGTCAATGCGAACAGAAGATCTCTGACATGTCATCAGGCAGAACAGGGAATCGGCAGTTTCCTGTTCTGCCTCTGTACACAGCGATTACGGGTCATCACGGGCATGCACACTCCTGTGCAAATACCGACATACGTTTATGGCAGTTTGCACAGGAGAGCCAACCTGCCGCAGTATAATGTGTAATGACGGTGGCTGGTCGGCAAGTGGTTAAGGCAATGCAGTGCTGTATCGCAAACAAAAGGCCATGAAGGGGGGTAAATCTTCTGGGGCTGAAGTGGTTAATTTTTTTTTTTTTTTTATTGCTATGTTTTAACACTGTCCATGTATATTAAGCAAGCATTTATTGTTTTTTTTTCTCTGTGATACATCTCTTCATAGACCTCACATGCAATGTTCATTTTTTGTAAACCAAGATCTATCCTAAGCTGGAGCATCGTTTATTTTATATTGCTGAGTTCCATAAGCTCAGCCCCATTAACACACTTAAGCCAAATGTTTAAACGGGTGCACCATGACTTCTAGAGGTTACCGTGTCACCCAACTAATAAGGGAGCGTAATGCCGTCAGCACACATCCAGTCATCACCCTTCCCTAATATAGTGGAGGATTAGAGCGAAAGAAAGCATCATTTCTTAACAGGGATAGTCACTGTGTTTGGGATCAGCACCTTTTCATTAAAGTCAAGTTGCCGTGTCCACTAATCTCGCATTCTACGGAACTTTTCTTTTATGAAAAAATATTTTGTTGAAGTTGGATATTGTTTCATGAACATTCTGCTCACCCTAAGGCGAAGTTCACATTCCTTTGTCACCAGCTGCTAAAATTCATTGTTAACCCATTTTGCCTCTTTAAACTTCCAGGCGGATTAATGTTAAAGGTCAGTCATTGTATCTCCACACCTTTCCTCCCGTTATTAGATGCCACTTTTATTAAAAACGGCTTCATTTTTATTTTTGGGTTGACAGAGAAGAAAGGCTTGTGTGCTCCCTCTCTTCGCTGTAATGCACAGAACTATATGGCGTTAAACTTGCAGTAACGCACAGAACTATGTGGCGTTAAAGCGGAGTTCCACCCAAAAATAGACCTTTCCGATTTTCCGGTTCCTCCCCCACTCCGGTGTCACATTTGGCACCTTTCAGGGGGGAGAAGTTTGGGAGCAGGTATTTGCTCCCACTTCCGGCGATAGATCGCCCGCAGATTCCGTGGCGATCTACACCATGTCCGGCCCCCTCCTCCACCACACACACAGGTCCCAGAAGACAGCAGGGACCAATGAGGACGTGCAGTGTAATTCGCGCATGCACAGTAGGGAACCTGGCTGTGAAGCCGCAAGGCTTCACTTCCTGATTCCCTTACCAAAGATGCCGGCACCATCACCCGGGAGCTAGGGTTACCACCTGTCCGGGATTCACCCGGTCAGACCGAGTTTTGAACCATGTGTCCAGGTTTTAGTCTCCCTGAAAACTGGACACATTATTCAAACATGCATGTAGCTAAGAACAGGGCCTGACAGGAGGATGGAGGGCACTATGCGTGCTGCATTGCTATTCTCTTTGGAGCACCCAAAGGAGTCCCAGGTCTGTTATCCTATAGTGCAGGGTTTCTCAACTCCAGTCCTCATGGCGCCCCACCAGGTCATGTTTTCAGGATTTCCCTCAGATGAAACGGCTGTGGTAATTACTAAGGCAGTGAAACTGATAAAATTACCTGTGCAAGATAATGAAAATCCTGAAAACATGACTTTTTGGGGCGCCTTGAGGACTGGAGTTGAGAAACATTGCTATAGTGTATACAAAAAAATAAAAAATAATTGCTGTGTGCCACTTAAGTGTTCAGGTTTGGCTTGAAGAAAAAGTGGCAACCCTACCGGGAGCTGAGGGACAAATCGGCTTTGGGTGAGGACATTGCCCTGGACAGGTAAGTGTCCTAATATTAAAAGTCAGCAGCTGCACTACTTGTAGCTGCTGACTTTTAATTTTTTTTTTGGCAGAACTCTGCTTTAAACTTGCAGTAACGCAATGAAATATACGGCGTTAAACTTGCAGTAATGCACAGAACTATATGGCGTTAAACTCTTGTAACCCATTAGTCCCAAAAATTTGAAGTAATATCAAAGTAAACCGCCGACAACAATTTTTTATTTAAAGGGGTTGTAAAGGTAAATGTTTTTTCAAGTTAATGCATTCTATGCATTAAGGTGAAAAAACATCTGACAGTGCCTGCGCCCCCAGCCCCCCCGTTTTACTTACCTCACCCCTCGAAAGTCCTGCGCTCGTCCCCCGACATCCTTTCCACCGTTCAGCCTGGCTGCTGATTGGCTGGAGTGGATGGATGGAAAGCAGCGCAGCCATTGGCTCGCGCTGCTGTCAATCACATCCACTGACGCGGCGCGCTGGGGGCGGGGCCGTGTGATACAGCAAGCTATAGCCGCCGGCTGTATCACGGGAGCGCGCCCGCAGATGCTTCTCACCATGCGAGGGAGCTCGCATGAACATGAGAAGTACCTGCGGAAGGAAGCAGAGACAGCCACTGAGGGACCCCAGAAGACCCCAGAAGACCAGGTTCGGGGCCACTCTGTGCAAAACGAGCTGCACAGTGGAGGTAAGTATAACATGTTTGTTATTTTAAATTTAAAAAAAAATTCACTTTACAATCCCTTTAACTTTTACCTGAAAGGCAAAGTTATAATGTGCTAGTACAGTGCATTCTGTAAGTATGCGCAGCACTTCTCTTTTTTCCACATTTTGTTGTTACAGCCTTATTCCAAAATTAATTCAATTAATTATTTTCCTCAAAATTCTACAAACAATACCCCATAATGACAACGTGAAAAAAGTTTGTTTGAAATGTTTGCAAATTTATGAAAAATAAAAAGCGAAAAAAAAAATCCCATGTACATTAGTATTCACAGCTTTTGCCATAACACTCAAAATTTAGCTCAGGTGCCTCCTGTTTCCACTGATCATCCTTGAGATGTTTCTACAACTTGATTGGAGTCCGCCTGTGGTAAATTTAGTTGATTGTACATGATTTGGAAAGGCACACACCTGTTGTTATGGAAATATAGATGTACGCTATGCACACAACCAGATCTCCTGTTTCTAATAATTAATAACATTTTGTCTAAATTATATAATGCATCTTACCTAAAAACCCACTCATCCGAGTAAACAGACATCACAAGCATTCTTACGTTCTCAACTCGGTCAGCATCTCTGCCTTCCTGAACCGTGCATCTGCTTTTATTTACATATCAACAGGAAGCCTGGAGGGTTTGCCTCCAACAGCTAAACCCCTCCTACACAGTTTGTGACCTCACAGGAAAATGAACAACACAGGATGTGAATGACCATATAAGGACATGACCAAATAAAGACATGACACAGAATAAATTAATTTATACAATAACCAATGAATGATGACTACAATTCCATTGATAGGAATCCTTAATATACATTGTTCCAGAGAACAATGCATACCTGGATTATGTTACCCTTCCTTGTGGATGGAAGGTTATCTGCAGGTGCACGCTGCGAATCTCGACATGTGCTGATCAGACACAGCAGAGACAATGAGCGTACATCGGCCCATAACCGATCCTTGCAGAGCAAGCATATCCCCTCAGACGATCGTCTGTGCAATGTACAGGGTCCCTTTCACAGGCAGACATACCCCCACTCTGCAAACACCTCTCTCCAATCCCAGGAAGTTTTCCACTACCTAATGGATCTCAACCAGCATCAGTCTGCCCCAGTCAGCTCTTTAGAGCAGGCTGGGGGAGAACAAAAACTGGGGGGACTCTTATGACAATACATATTAAAATACATCCAATACATCTTCAGAAAATTTTCCACAACACTGTATATAGAAGGTCCCACAGCTAACAGTGCATGTCAGAGCACAAACCAAGCCATGGAGTCCAAGGAATTGTCGGTAGACCTCCGAGACAGGATTGTATGGAGGCACAGATCTGGGGAAGGGTATAGAAATATTTCTATAACTTTGAAGGTCCCAATGAGCACAGTGGCCTCCATCATCCTTTAATGGAAAAAGTTTGGAACCACCAGGACTCTTCCTAGATTGGCCCGCCCGGCCAAACTGATCGATTGGTGGAGAAGAGCCTTTGTCAGGGAGGTGACCAAGAACCTGATGGACAGCGCTCCAGTATTTCTCTATGGAGAGAGGAGAGCCTTCCAGAAGAACAACCATATCTGCAGCACTCCACCAATCAGGTATGTATGGTACAGTGGCCAGATGGAAGGCACTCCTCAGTAAAAGGCACATGACAGCCCACCTATAGTTTGCCAAAAGGCATCTGAAGGACTCTCAGACCAGGAGAAACAAAATTCTCTGGTCTTATGAAACGAAGATTGAACTCTTTGGCCTGAATGGTAAGCATCATGTCTGGGGGAAACCAGGCACCACTCATCAACTGGCCAATAGGATAAAGAAGATTTTAAGTGATAGCAAAGTAAACCGCTGACAATTTTTTTTACCTGAAAGGCAGTTATAATATGCTAGTACAGTGCATTTGGAAAGTATTCCGAGCACTTTTTTAAACTCTACAAACAATACTCCATGACTAGTGTAGTCTGAATGTTCCCCTTATACTATTCCTTATCTATTAGAAACGAGACCACACCATAGGTTGGAGTAAACTGGCCACAACAGCCTTTATTAAACATAACTCAAAATTACTCCAATAACTTGTAAATATGAAAATATATAAATATATAAATATATATATAAATATATAAATATAAATAACTTTATTAACATTAAACCACATTTAAATTAACATTAACTGCCCATTCTGGTGATCTCTGACGGTGACCACACTTAAGCCAATACCCAATCACTGCGGTACACCTGACCAACTTCCCAAAGGCCTCCACCTGTGACCGGTCGGAGACAACTTCCGCCAGTGAACATAACCGTATTCCCTCCAACGTTCAGGAATACCCAGAGGGGCCGATCGTTAGATGAGCCCCCCACACCCTCAGATCCCTTCTGAGTACCTGTCTACCGTCAGAAACCACCAGAAAACACACCGCCAACACGAAAAACTTTCAGCTGCCGTGACAACCGATGAAACCTGCAAAAGAAGAAAAAGACCAGCAACAAAACACCACAAAACAAACACATAACAATAGGGCGGGAGGGTGGGAAAACTGCCTCCTCTGTGTCACACTGGGCTCCGAATGATTCCTTAAAGCCACACCTCTCCCTTTTATGTGACCCCTCCCCTACACTGAACTTGTTTCCTGCAAACCTTTTCCTGAACTCCACCCATAAAGCTTAACCCTCTGTGTCCCTCATCCACACTGTCATGTCCAGCACTCCTTATATCATTGCATTCATAATCCGTGCTTCTCTTGACTAGTGTAGTCTGAATGTTCCCCTTATACTATTCCTTATCTATTAGAAACGAGACCACACCATAGGTTGGAGTAAACTGGCCACAACAGCCTTTATTAAACATAACTCAAAATTACTCCAATAACTTGTAAATATGAAAATATATAAATATATAAATATATATATAAATATATAAATATAAATAACTTTATTAACATTAAACCACATTTAAATTAACATTAACTGCCCATTCTGGTGATCTCTGACGGTGACCACACTTAAGCCAATACCCAATCACTGCGGTACACCTGACCAACTTCCCAAAGGCCTCCACCTGTGACCGGTCGGAGACAACTTCCGCCAGTGAACATAACCGTATTCCCTCCAACGTTCAGGAATACCCAGAGGGGCCGATCGTTAGATGAGCCCCCCACACCCTCAGATCCCTTCTGAGTACCTGTCTACCGTCAGAAACCACCAGAAAACACACCGCCACAGCCCGAAAGGGTGACCCCCTCAACCTTGAGGGCCGCCCCACACCCGAAGAGCTTTCTGTATGCCCTCCTGTAAGCCAAAGGACCAGAGGTCAATCCCCACATCCGATAGATGAACGCCATCCCGCCTAAGATAAAGCCCTACATTCACCTCCAATTCCCTGTGTCTTACCACAATGCCCCCGTTCTGCACTACAAACCGCCCAACAACCTTATTAACCCTAATCCTGGTTTTCTCAAGGCTGGCTAAAGACCTGGCCCCCCGCCACACCGTTCTGGCCACAATGTCTGACCACACCAAAATGGTGCCCGGGAAAAGGACTCGCATGCGCAACACATCAGCCTTGATATCCGCCAAAATGTCCTTCACTTTTCGAACTCCCAGGTCATTGCCCCCCGCATGAACGACCAGCACATCCGGGGGCCTATCCCTCAAAGCGAAACGCTCCACCTCCCTCATGACACGCTCCCACCTCATGCCCGGGAAACCCAACCACATCACCCTAGCTACCTCCCTGGGGATACCTAATTGCCTGCCTGCTGGTAGAGAATCACCTCTCCTGGCCCCCCAGCAGACGTACGAATGCCCCAGGATCCAAACGAGGCGTTGAGAACCTCCATCTGGAATGAAAACAAGAGAAATAACACAACAACCAAAGGAATGTTACAAGCACAGTCCTCCCCCCCATAAATCCCACAGCAAACAACCCCCAGCCGCACCATCCTTACCCCAGTAGCAACTGCGGCCGGACATAGGACCGGAACCTCCGGGACTCCCATCTACCAATCCGGCGAACCACCTCCTCCTCCAGCCCACATCGAGCCGCCTCCGTGGCCGCCCCAATCCGAAAGAGTGGGACGCGTAGTCCCGCTCATCCAAACCCACCGCCCTCAGGCATTGCCGAAAGACCGACACAAACTGAAAACGGGATAGAAAAGAGCCCTCCTCGTGCACCAAAAAGGGGCCCGCCCTCCCAGGCCGCACCGCCCGGAAAGCCCGTACCGCCGCCACCGGGCACACTACCGAGCCCGGCAGGGCGAGCAGCGTAATCGCCACTCCCTTGCCCCGTTGATCAGTCTTAGACCTACGCAACCGTATACTCACCCGATCCGCAACCACCTGCACGTCCTGATCCAACAGACCCCCAGCCACCCGTTTTGAGCGACACACCAACTCCCCAATCCTAAAAGCCCCATAAAACGCCAGCGAAAACGCTGCCGTAAACAGGACGGTCTCGTAAGCAGACGAGCAAACGTCCACCAGCCGAGAACAAATTGCCACCAGATTGTCAAATGACACCGGCCGGCGCGCATCCCTACCCTTCCAATCCCTCCTGTACCCCTTCAACGTTTGCCTCACCCAAAAATCCTTCGTCCCGTCCGGCTCCCCCCACAGTTTGAACAAAAAGGCCAACCCCGCCAGCTTCCGCTCAATAGATGCGGGAGACAGGCCCGTCTCAATGTTCCGGGCAACCCAGTACAATACCACCCAGCGCCGGTCGGAGCCCCGACCAGCCACTCCAACCTCCCGCAGGAACGCCCACCATTCCGCCCACACTCTAGAATAAGCGGACCATGTAGCCTCACTCAACGACCTTTTTAACCAACCTGCGGCGATTCCAAGGGAAGTTCCCACATCCACCCGGGGCATGGCGCCCCCGACTCCTCCGCTCCCGGCGCCAGCTGCCGGAACTTGTCCCACTGAAAACGAGAGAGCGAGTCAGCCAAAGAATTCTCCACCCCAGGTATGTGCACAGCATAAACGTAAACATTGAGCCGCAAACATCGAAAGACCAGGTGTCGCAGCAGCCGGATGACCGGGGGGGAAGAAGCAGTCATCCGATTGAGGACCTGGACCACCCCCATGTTATCGCAATTGATGCGCAACTTCAAATTACGAAACTCCGCCCCCCATAACTCCAATGCCACCACTATCGGGAACAATTCTAGCAAAACCAAATTGCCCAACAACCCCGCAACCTCCCATGAGCGTGGCCAAGGTTCCGCACTCCACCGACCCCGGAAAAATGCCCCATAACCCGTTGAGCCAGCCGCGTCAGTAACCAACTCCACATCGAAGTTGCTCACTGGCCCCGACATCCACATAGCCCGCCCATTATACGACTCCAAAAATTCATGCCAAGCCCGCAGGTCCTCCCGGTGTTCCCTTCGCAAACGCACGAAGTGGGTAGGGGCGGTTACCCCGGCAGTGGCCCCCGACAGCCGTCGGCAGAACACCCGGCCCATAGGGATGATCCGGCAAGCGAAATTCAGCTTGCCCAACAGGGACTGCAGGGCCCGAAGCTGAACCTTCGGCCGGCCCTGCATGCCTGCCAACTCCGCCTGCAGATCCCGTAATTTATTCTCTGGCAATCGACACTCCATTGCCACAGAATCAATCCCGATTCCCAGAAAACTCAATTCCGTCACCGGGCCCTCCGTCTTATCCCCCGCCAACGGCACCCCGAACCTGCCCGCAATGTGCTGCAACGTGGACAGAAGAATCGCACACACATTGGAGGCAGGCGGGCCCACGCACAGAAAATCATCCAAATAGTGGATGACCGACTCCAGGCCCGAAACATCTCTCACCACCCATTCCAAGAATGAACTAAAAGCTTCAAAATAGGCGCATGAAATGGAACAACCCATGGGCAGGCACAAGTCCACATAAAACTTGCCCCGCCAATGGCATCCCAACAGCCGGAAGCTGTCCGGGTGGACCGGCAGAAGGCGAAACGCCGATTCCACATCCGCCTTGGCCATGAGAGCCCCACGACCATACCGCCTGACCCACCGTACCGCCGCGTCAAAAGACGTGTAGGAAACCGTACACGCCTCCGGGTCAATGAAATCATTGACCGACCCCCCTTTTGGAAAAGACAGGTGATGAATCAAGCGAAACTTCCCCGGCTCCTTCTTAGGAACTACACCCAACGGGGAGACCACCAGGTCCCCCCACGGCTGCACTTCGAAAGGACCACCCATCCGGCCCAGCGCCACCTCTTTACCCAATTTATCATCCACCACCCCCGGGTGATCTAAAGCCGAACGCAAATTCCTGGCCAACGGCGGCACCCCTCCCAAAGAACAGGGAATCCTAAAACCGTCCCGAAAACCCAGAATTAACCCCCGCGCCGCCGCACCATCCGGATACCTATTTAGGAAAGGAAGCATCCTTCCCAGGTTCACCGGCGTCATCCCTTTTTTGACCGGCGGCACCGGCCCGCTGACCCTTTTTGAAACAGCGGGACAGGGGGTGGGTGCCGCCGCACCCAGAGCACTCGTGCTTGAAGCGGCACGCGCCTCCGAATTTACAAGCCCCTTCATTGAAGGGCCAGCACACCCCCCACTTCTTTCCGGCCGGCAGTCCCGAGGAAGACGCACTCCCGGCCCCCCCCTGAAGAAACGGAGTGGGCGCCCGCGGAGCAGACATAAGCCTCATCCAGAGGCTTATGTCCTTGTGATCCCACCGCAGGTCAGCCCGCACTGCCTTACGCTGACGAAACTGCTCATCATAGCGCAGCCAAGCCAGCCCTCCATACACTCGGTGAGCCTCCCCAATCGCGTCCAGGTAACAAAATAACGCCGAGCAATGCTCGGGGTTCTTTTCCCCTATCACGCTAGCCAAGATAGCGAACGCCTGAAGCCAATTTGCAAATGTGCGCGGGATCAGCCGATACCTACGTTTTTCCTCGTCGTCCTTCTTGGAACTGTCCGGCTTAACCCTGTCCAAATTAAATTTCTCGAGGGGGAGCAAAGAGAAAATCTCCACATACTCACCCTTGCCGATCTTGTCCCGCACCTCCTGCTTCAAATGCGCCCCCAATGGGCCTTCGAAACAAACATAGACTTCGCACCGGGCAGCATCCGCGATCCTAACCAGGTCAGACCGCGCCCCCGGGTCCGCGGGCACCGGGGGGACCCCCGAGCCCACGGCCCCCGCATCCATGCTCCCCGACACCGCAGCAGGCGGTGAATCCCGCGCAGGAATGACCTCCGCCCCCCCGGCCCCCCCCACATTACCCATCCAGGGGGCCACCTGAGGCGACCCGGAGCCCCCAGCAAACTTACCAACCAGGGCCTGCAGCCCCCCCAACAGCTCCTGCAACTGACCTGACGGCCCCCCCGGGGCCACAGGCCCCGCCCCCTGCGCTGAACCTGCCGCAACCCCCCCCAATACGTCCCGGGATCCCGTGGGCACCGCACCCCCCTGCGCCACCCCCATCAGATCCCGCAAGGCATCTGCCAGCAATGTAGACTCCCGCAACTTACCCGGGCCCCCAGGGGCCTCGGCGACCGTTACCAGTCCAGGTGCAGAAAAGGACCCCTCCTCCTCCTGGGACAGCTCGCTCTCCGAACCGACCTCTCCAGCGCGCACCGGGGACGCGGCCATCCCCCTGTGCTCCGCGCGGTCCATCCGGTCCCTGCGATCCGGGACTGCAGGCAATGTCCTCCTCCCCCCGCCGCCCCCGGCATGCCGGCGTCTAAAACCAGCCCTGCCAGGCACCTTGGCAGCCTTCTGCGACCCACCCTCCCCCCCTTCCAGCATGTGACCCCCCCGGAGCGCCCCCTTCCCCCCCACCGCGCGGATGCTGGCCCCAGACCCAGCATGCCGCAGATCCCCCGCCACGTGCACCCCCCCTTGGCCTGCCGACCCAGAGCCATCCACACTCCCCCCCACCTCCACCGGGCCCCGTGCGGTCCCGGCGCCATTTCCATGCGGCCGCGAAGCCCCGCCCCCCTCCGGTCGGCGGCGCAACGACCGCCCGGACCGGGGGGAACCGAGAACCTGCCGTTTTGCCGGGGGGACCGATCGGTCCACCCCCGGGCTCCGGGAGTCACGAGGCGGCCGAGGAGTAGGCCCAGGAGAAAAACGCGCCGGAGGCCGAGACCTCCGCGCGCGCAGTGGAACCTCACCTGTCCCGCCGCCGTCCACATCGCCGTCCGCCAGGTCACCCACACGGTCCCGCAGCCAGTCCGCACCGTGCACCTCCGCCGCCCGTCGCAGCCGCGCGAAGAGTCCCTCGAGGTCCGCCATAGCAGAGGAGCAGCGAAAAAACTGCCTCCTCTGTGTCACACTGGGCTCCGAATGATTCCTTAAAGCCACACCTCTCCCTTTTATGTGACCCCTCCCCTACACTGAACTTGTTTCCTGCAAACCTTTTCCTGAACTCCACCCATAAAGCTTAACCCTCTGTGTCCCTCATCCACACTGTCATGTCCAGCACTCCTTATATCATTGCATTCATAATCCGTGCTTCTCTTAATGACAACATGAAAGACGTTTGTTTGAAATGTTTGCACATTTATGGAAAATAAAAAGCAAAAAAAAAAAAAAAAAACGACATGCACATAAGTATTCACAGCCCTTGCCATGACATGATTTGGAAAGGCACACATCTGTCTATATAAGGTCCCACAGTCAACAATGCATGTCAAAGCACAAAACAAGCCATGAAGTCACTTTAACAGAGCTCCAGTGTTTCTCTGTGGAGAGAGGAGAACCTTCCAGAAGAACAACCATCTCTGCAGCACCCCACCAATCAGGCCTTTATGGTAGAGTGGCCAGACGAAAGCCACTCCTTAATAAAAGACACATGACAGCCCGTCTGGATTTTGCCAGAAGGTCACAAAATTCTCCAGGCTGATGAAAAAAATATTGAACTCTTTGGCCTGAATGGCAAGCGCCATGTCTGGAGGAAACCAGGCACCGCTCATCACCTGGCCAATACCATCCCTACAGTGAAGCATGGTGGTGGCAGCATCATGCTTTGGGGAGGTTTTTCAGTGGCAGGAACTCTGCCAACATCTCTGGAGAGATCTGAAAATGGCTGTGCACCGATGCACCCCATCCAACCTGATGGAGCTTGAGAGGTCCTGCAAAGAAGAATGGGAGAAACTGCCTAAATATAGGTGTGCCAAGCTTGTAGCAACATACTCAAAAAGACTGAATGAATTTAATCAATTTTGGAATAAGATTGTAACATAAAACAATGTGGAAAAAGTGAAGCGCTGTGAATACTTTCCGGATACACTGTATGCATCGTACAATTCACTAAGCAATATTTTACCAAATCTCAGTATACGGTAAAATAATGCACAACGTTCAAAAAAAAACTGTGCAATTCACAAAGAAACTCTCCCTAAAATCTTGAATGCGTTATCTTTCTGAATTATGCCTTAAATATCGCATACAAACATGCGGTGAGTTATCGCAAGCATCTGCCGTGATGCTTTTCCAAAAAAGTGTAAGACAGCCAGCAATTGAGTCATGGCTGGTATGGCATGGCTTCTCTGTGTTGAGGGCTCAAGGTACCCTATGAGAGGGGTATAAAGCTCCATGATAAGTGGCTTGGATAAGCTGAACTTCTGTAGGGTATCAGCATCCGTGAATCGATCCAGCAATGTGTGCTCCTTAAAGCTTCTTTCCTTTAAAAGGACCACTTGAGATCTTCTCATCCTCTTCTGCTTTGCTTTAAATTCCAGAAGACTCAAAGAGCTCCATCACCTCTGCTATGCCTTCTGCCAACTTCAGAAACAACTCCTGACTAAAATATAGCTGATACCTGCTCCAGCTTCCCACCTATTTTTTAAACCAATCACAGGGGGGGTCTGGCCATTGCCATAGTTATCGCATAGTTATTCGCAAGCTTGGACCAGTACTTAAAGTGGTTGTAAACCCACATAAAAAAAATAAAAATAAAAAAAAAAGACCAGCAAGACAAAGGCATAATGAGCTAGTTGTAAAGTTCGGGGAACCAGCTAGATCGCAGGACACGGGCTTTTCAGTCAAAGGGAGGTTTATTAAACTTAAATAGCTTCCCAGCAGCAAAACAAAAGAAAGAGATTTCAGTCTCACCGATAGGGATAGCCGAACATCCCCCAGTTCAGTTTGCATCAGAACATGCGAACAGGCAATACATTTTCTTCGAACATCCGAACACCGTTAAAGTTTATGGGACTCGAACATGAAAAATCTAAAGTGCTAATTTTAAAGGCTTTTATGCAAGTTATTGTCATAAAAAGTGTTTGGGGACCCGGGTCCTGCCCCAGGGGACATGTATCAATGCAAAAAAGTCATTTAAAAGCACTCGCGGCTATAATGAATTGTCGGCTCCCAGTAATACAGAGAACAGTCATTGAAAATCATTGATTAAAAAAATAAATAAATAAAGGCATGGGGGTCCCCCCAAATTCAGTAACCAGGCCGTCCAGGTCTGTGTCAAATTAAAAAAATGGCGTGGAGTTCCCCCCAAAAATCTATACTAGACCCCCTCAAAGCACCATGTCCCCATGTTGATGGGGACAAGGGCCTCATCCCCACAACCCTTGCCTGGTGGTTGTGGGGGTCTGTGGACGGGGGGCTTATCATAATCTGTAAGCCCCCTTTAACAAGGGGACCCCCAGATCCCACCCCCCCTGTTTGAAATGGTAACGGGTACATTGTACCCCTACCATGTCACAAAGAAAGTGTCAAAAATTAAAAAAAAAACTACACAGACACAGTTGGGATAAGTCCTTTATTAAAGATAAAAAAAAAGATTCCAGCAGTTGTAATCCATTCTCGGTATCCTGCGATGGGTGGTCTCCCCTCCGGGGTCCGGCGATGCATGACTTCTCCTTTCCAGGTCCAGGATCCAACGATGATGTCAGCGCAGCGCATCCTGTCTCCACCGGAGACACCGCAGGAATCCCGGCAGCCTGATAGGTCTCTTAGCTGAGGAGGGGGCCACCATCACGTGACCCCGTCCCCCTCTGACGCAAGGGGAAACCTGGGCTTCCCCATTGACATGCGGGTAACCCTGCCCCCCTCTGATGTAATGGAAACCTGCGTTACATCAGAGGGGGCGGGGTCACCTGCACGTCACTGGGGAAGCCCGGGTTTCCCCTTGCGTCAGAGTGCTTTTAAATGACTTTTTTTCCTTCAGAAATTACACTTTGTGCAGGGACAGTTCTAAGCCCGGGAAACAAGAGCTACTTTACAGGCATACTATACACACCCCCTTGGTATGAAATTTAAAGGAATATTTCACTTTTATTGTTTCCCTTTAAGCATTATTAAAATCACTGCTCCCGAAAAAAGGTCAGTTTTAAAAAAAAAAAATGCATTGATACATGTCCCCTGGGGCAGGACCCAGGTCCCCAAACACTCTTTATGACAATAACTTGCATATAAGCCTTTAACATTAGCACTTTAGGTTTCCCCCATAGACTTTCACAGGGTGTTTTCGAATTTGCCACGAACACCCCAAATTGTTCGTTGTTCGGCGAACGGGCGAACAGGAAATGTTCGAGTCAAACATGAGTTTGACTCGAAGCTCATCCCTACTCACCGACTTGCAGAGTCCAGAACTGCTATCACAGTTAAACTGTCCTTCCAGGCAGGACACTGCCATTCACTTTTGTCGCTGCACACAAAACCACCATCCACCGTTTCCTCTACACTCCTCTACACCCACCTACAACTTCCTGTCTTGTTTTAAACCCACTTCCTCTGACAGGTGAGTTAACCCTTTTTGTTCCCTTAAAGGAACCACAGTCCAAACAGAGGGGAAGCATAGCGTCCTTTCAGGACCCAGCCACGGCGTCCTGTACATATCTCCCCCCCACCCCCCGTGCCCAACACCAAGGAGGTGGAAGCAACAGTGGAGCTAAAACAATGGACTCGGGAGAGGGCATCTGCATTTTGATGCAGTCTCCCAGGCCTATGCTCCACTACAAATTTAAATTCCTGGAGTGCCAGGAACCACTGAGTAACCCTGGCATTAGTCCCTTTACCTTGTCTCATCCATGTTAAAGGGGCATGGTCAGAAATCAGCCTAAACTTCCTCCCCAAGAGGTAATATCTGAGGGATTCCAGAGCCCACTTAATGGCTAGACACTCTCGTTCAATTATAGCATAGTTTTTCTCCGCTGGTTTCAACTTAATACTGAGGAAGATTACCAGGTGCTCCTCGAAATAAACAACCTGTGACAACACTGCTCCCAATCCTACATCGGAAGCATCAGACTCTTGAAAAATTGGGTGCTATCAGGACAGGGTGTTGGCACAGTTCCAACTGGAGCTCCAAAAAAGTCTTCTCAGCATCTGCATTCCACTCCATGATGACCGATTTCTGACCGATTTCTGACCTTTAGTCAGATCTGTAAATGGAGCTGCCAACGTGGCAAGGTTGGGTACAAACCTCCTGTAGTATCCCAGGAATGCACATACCTGCTTTTTTGTGAGGGGATGGTGTCAATTCTGTATAGCCTCTACCTTGCTGACCTGAGGTTTCACCACCCCTCTACCCACGATATAGCCCTCATCCTCCATTCCCAAAGCACATTTTTCAGGGTTTATTGTAAATCCCTCCTTCCAAAAGGAGTCCAGCACTGCCTGGACTTTGGGCAAGTGTGATTCCCAGTCTCTGATAAAAATGACTATGTCTTCCAAGTACACTGAGGCATACTGCCAGTGAGGTTGTAAAATCCTATCCATTGCTCGCTGGAACGTGGCTGGAGCAGTTTGCAATACAAAAGGCATTCTTTTGTTCCGAAAAGGTTAGAAAAAGCAGTTTTCTCTCTAGCAACCTTAGTCAACAGGAGTTGCCAATACCCATTGGTAAGGTCTAATGTCGTGATATACCTGGCTGGACCTAGTCTCTCAATAAGCTCATCTACCTGGGGCATGGGGTAGGCATCAAACCGTGAAACTTCATTACGTTTCCCGGAAAACACTGCAGAGTTGCAGAGTCCTGTTGGGCTTTTGGTACCAACACAATTGGACTCGACCACTCACTCTGCGATTCTTCAACCATCTCAAAGTCTAACATCTTCTTCACTTCCTCTGAAATGGCCTTCCTTTGAGCCTCTGGGATGCGGTAGGGCTGGACAAAAACTTTGACTCCTGGTTCCGTAATAATATCATGCTCTATGACACTAGTGAGCCCTGCAAATTTCTCTTTATTTCTCTGCAAGAACTCCTTTGCCTGCTGACTTTGGATTTTAGACAGGGTATTTGCTACTTAGACACTCTCCACCCCAACCCGAGGCTCAAATCTTGCACTAGCCAGGGGGGGTCACTGGTTCACTGTCTGTCCAGTGTTTTAACAAGTTTACATGATATATCTGATATGGTTTCCTCTTGCCTGACTGGTGGCCTGTTTCACCTCTCCCACTTTTTCTACAACTTCAAAGGGGCCTTGCCATCTGGCCAAGAATTTACTTTCCACAGTGGGAATCAACACCGCTATTCTATCCCCCACTTGGAAGTGCCTTATTTTAGCAGTCCTATTATAGACCTGTCGTTGAGCCTCCTGGGCTTTTTGCAAATGTTCCTTGACTAGTGGCATCACAGTTCTGATCCTCTCCTGCATATGGGAGACATATTTAAGAACACTCTTATGCTGAATAGGTTCACTTTCCCATTCCTCTTTAACAAAGACCAGTAGTCCATGAGGTCTCCACCCATATACCAGCTCAAAGGGTGAACACCCAGTGGAGGCCTGGGCCACTTCCCAGATAGCAAACAGGAGAGCTGATAACAGGCAGTCCCAGCCTTTCCCATCCCTTTGTACCGTAGCTGTTTAATCCGGAACAACTGGCATACATCGGCCATAACCCTCGACATAAACGGGGTGCCCTGGTCCTTGAGTATTTCCTTGGGAAAACCAGTCAATGTAAACAACTGGAATAATTCCTGAGCAATAGCCTTAAGCCCCATACACACTGTCAGTTTTTCTGCTGAGTTTTTCCTTCAGGTTTACCAAAACCATGTAGTAGAAGGGCCTGCCTGATTGCATACACATTGAAACTCCTAAGGTTTGACCTCATATTATATGGTTTTGGTAAAACTGAAGGAAAAACTCAGCAGAGGACTTATGAGGAGGTTTTCCGCAGGGGTAGCGCATCAGGATATAGGGTGGCATAGTCGAGGATCACCAGTATGCAGGATTGACCGAGTTGACTTTACCAAATGACCCACTATATCCATGGCTATCCTCTCGAATGGGACCTCAATTAAGGGGAGAGGGACCAAAGGGCTCCGGAAGTGGGTCACCTGAGCGATCATCTGACAGGTGGGACAAGAGGTACAGTATCTCCTTACCTCTTCTTTCAGGCCTGGCCAGTAAAACCGGTCGTGATC
This sequence comes from Lithobates pipiens, assembly GCF_037356315.1. Classification (NCBI taxonomy): domain Eukaryota; kingdom Metazoa; phylum Chordata; class Amphibia; order Anura; family Ranidae; genus Lithobates; species Lithobates pipiens. The sequence goes on from NW_027507903.1 coordinate 20,001,610, forward strand.
CGTGCTTCCGTCTTTTCAACTCCCAGGTGTCCCCCTAAAACATCATCATGGGCCAGGTCCAGGACCTTGCATCTATACTGTTGGGGTACCAATTATTGTTCTACCACATTTCCTCTCACTTTGGTAACCCGATAAATTAATTCATTACATATTGTGAAGTGTGGCCACTGCTCACTCGCACCTGGCTCTTGTGGAACCCCATTTACTGCTACAACCTGTTCCCGTGCACGGGCCAAAGTGGCAAATGCCCCCTGGGGAACACCCAAATCTGGCAGGGCAGGGGTAGAGGCTACTTCCTCATCCTCTTCCCCCAGCATTACCTGAAGTGGGGAAAGTCCCCCCCAGTGTTCAGGTAGGTCTGTGAACCACACATCTTGACATCCTTAACAGTATCAGCACTACTTTCATCACCATTAACCAAATCATCAACTGGATCCACATTAAGAACATTTAAGAACAACCACTACACACTGGCCACTACACTGACCACTACACACTGACCACTACACTACACACTGACCACTACACACAATACACTACACTACACCAGTGGCGTCGCTAGGGAGTGGCTAGTGGGGCCCATAGCCCTGAATCGCTTACTAGGTGCAGCGGTGCTATCAGAGGCAGACTGGGCCAGGGTGGAAATATCCCCCCAGGCCGATGTGATGCCCCAAAAAAGGCTGCCACAGCCAGCACTGATTTACTCACAGATGGGCGACATGCAGATAATCAATATCTCGGCCTGTTTTACGTTGTTCTGCCACTGGTTGCTAAAACAGCCTGGTGTCTAGCAACCAGTGGTGTCACATCACCTGTTCCTGAGGCCCAAGCATTCGGAGCGGAGCTCCATGCCTAGTGGTTTAGCTCTGCCCACCTCCTCTATCTTCTCAGGCTCAGGCATGCTTGAATGGAAGGGAAAAGAAATTCAGGACTTGAGAGCACTTGTCTGCTCTGAGGTGAGGTCTGAGCCTGCTCTGCATCATGTGTTTCATGAGGGAACTGGGCACTGCAGAGAGACCCATACAAAGAGGAGGGGTTCATGCTGGGACTTGTAATCTTTAACTTTTGGGGGATGTGCGCCCCCAAAAGTGAAGGACTACAGGTCCCAGCATGCTCCCTTCAGAGCTCAGGATGTGTCACACTGTCTTGAGGGGGGCCTGTACTGATGGAGGGGGTGGTCTTTACCATGCCCGCAGCCTCTGCATCTCCTCCTGTACACACACATATATATATATATACACATGCACACACACGTATATTATATACATGTGTATGCCCACCCAAGCACATTGGCTTTTTTTGCTGCTATGGGCTCTAGCCCCAGATCATTTGTAGACTTAGCAACATCCCTGCACTATGCAATACACTATCCACTGACTTTCTGGCTGCTCCCTCTACAACAAAACGTACCTTATCTTCTTTCATCTGCTCTGCCTCTGCGCCACCGCCTGTCACACTGCCAGACTGCCTTCCCCAACGGGGGCATGATATAGGATATGAGGAGGAGACAGTGGCTACAGCTCTTTCGGCCTTCGGGCCAGCCCTGCTCACCCGTGATTGAGAACAGGCCAGCCCCGCCCACCGCACATGATCCCTTTCGCCCAATTACAGGACACCAGGGGCCAGCCTGAGACTTAACATGGTGGCCGGAGAGCGGGGTCACAGGAAATGAAATTTAGGAAGATGGAGATGAGGGTGACACATACCCAGGCGTGGGATTTTGTCCCCCCAAATGTTTCGCCTGGTGCCATAGCCCCCCTCACACCCCCCACGTTACACCACTGGTCAGACAGTACTTAACATGGGGGGGCCCATGCAAAAAGACGGCAATGCAGACAGCCCTTTCCTTACATCAGGGTCCCCTGAGAGCCCCTTCCTTACATAAGGTCCCCAGAGAGCCCCTTCCTTACATCAGGGTCCCCAGAGAGCCCCTTCCTACATCAAGGTCCCCAGAGAGTCCCTTCCTTACATCAGAGTCCCCAGAGAGCCTCCCCCTTGCATCAGGGTGCCAAGCGAGCCTCCTCCACTTACATCCAGGTCCCCAGAGAGCCCCTCCTTACCTCACCTAAGAGTCCCCAGAGAGTCCTCCTTACATCAGGGTCCCCAGAGAGCCCCTTCCTTACATCAAGGTCCACAGAGAGCCCCTCCTTACCTCAGAGTCCCCAGAGAGACCCCCTTGCATCAGGGTCCACAGAGAACCCCTCACTTACATCAGGGTCCCCAGAGAGCCCCTCTTTACATCAAGTACCCCAGAGAGCCCCTTCCTTATATCAGGGTCATCAGAGAGTCCCCCTTACATCAGGGTCCCCAGAGAGCCTCCTCTTACTATCAGGGAACCCAGAGAGCCTCTTCCTTACCTCAGGGTCCCCATAGAGCCCCTTCTTTACATCAGGGTCCCCAGAGAGCCTCCCCCACTTACATCAGGGTCCCCAGGGCATCCCCTTACATCAGGGTCCCCAGAGAGCCCCCCACTTGCATCAGGTTCTCCAGAGAGCCCCCTTAACATCAGGGTCCCCAAAGTGCCCCCCTTACATCAGTGTCCCCAGAGAGCCTCCCCCTTACATCAGGGAACCCAGAGAGCCCCTTCCTTACATCAGGGTCCCCAGAGAGCCCCTACTTACTTCAGGGTCCCTAGAGAGCCTCCTCCACTTACCTTAGGATCCCCAGAGAGCCCCCCCACATACATCAAGGTCCCCAGAGAGCCCCCTTACAACAGGGTCCCCAGAGAGGCCCTTCCTTACAAAGGGGTCCCCAGAGAGCCCGTCCTTACGTCAGAGTCCCCAGAGAGCCCCTACTTACATTAGGGTTCCCAGAGAGCCCCTACTTACATCAGGGTCCCCAGAGAGCCACCCCCACTTACATCAGGGTCCACAGAGAGCCCCCCACTTACATCGGGGTCCCCAGAGAGCCCCCCACTTACATCAGGGTCCCCAGAGAGCCCCTCCTTACCTCAGAGAGTTGTTCCGTACATCAGGGTCACCAGAGAGAGGGGCGGGCAGTGAGAGATGAGGTCATCTCTCTGCTGCCTGCAGCGGCACAGTGAGAGCGAAACAGCGGTGATGCAGGGCGGGCGGTGAGAGATGATGTAATCTCTCTGCTCTCTTGCCCGCCTGGCTCTCCCATGCTGTCTGCCCGCTCTCTGGTGCTGCCTGCCGCACTCGCGGCCCAGCTGCAGAGAGGCCATGGCCGTCTCTGAGAGATTTGGGGCTATGGGCCCAGATTTGGGGCTGTAGCCCCAAAAGCCACCCCTAGCGATGCCACTGGCGCCAAACATATCTTTTGGAATTATGGCCAAAAAGTTCAACCTTGGTTTCATCAGACATAACACATTTTTCCACATGCTTTTGGGAGACATCAGATGTGTTTTTGCAAAATTTAGCCGTGCTTAGATATTTTTCTTCGTACGTCTTGACACTCTACCCCATAGCCCAGACATATGAAGAATACGGGAGATTGTTGTTACATGTACCACACAGCCAGTACTTCCCAGATATTCCTGTAGCTCCTTCAATGTTGCTGTTGGCCTCTTGGACGCCTCCTTGACCAGTTTTCTTCTCGTCTTTTCACCAATTTTGGAGGGACATCCAGTTCTTGGTAACGTCACTGTTGTGCCATATTTTCTCCACTTGATGATGACTGTCTTCACTGTGTTCCATGGTATATCTAATGTCTTGGAAATTCTTGTGTACCCTTCTGCTAACTGATACCTTTTAACAGTGAGATCCCTCTGATGCTTTGGAAGCTCTCTGTGGACTGTGGCATTTGCTGTAGGATGCGACTAAGAAAATGTCAGGAAAGACCTACTAGAACAGCTGAACTGTATTTGGAGTTAATCAGAGGCACTTTAAATGATAGCGGGTGTGTACTGACTCCTATTTAACATGAGTTTGAATATGATTGCTTAACTCTGAAAACAACTACATCCCCAGTTATACACGGCTATGCACACTTATGCAACCCCATTATTTTTTATTTTTTATTTTTACTCCCCCCCAAAAAAAAGATTTCAGTTGGTTTTTCAGTTGAGCTGTACAGTTAATAGGTCACATTTTTTTTTTAAATCGCATAAACCTGACATTTTAACAGGGGACTTTTTATATCCGTTGTACCCGGCTGGGCGGCTTCTCCTCCCCCAGGTTCTATTGTGAACTGTCATTGCATTCTTCAATACAAGATCTTTATTGCTTCCATCTATGTGAATTATTGTCATCGCACCACACCTACAGGCACATTTCTTTGTAAAGTATATAGCTTCTTTGGGCCAGCTTGGTCCAAATGAACTATTTAAACTCAGTAAACCTAGAATAAGGCTTTAAACATCACAATCCTTGGAAGCCACTTTAAAACTTCTCCAGGAAATTTGTATGAACTCGCAGGACTGTTCAGTATGCAAAATTTCAGATTTCTGTCTATTCATAGAGAAAATAAACATCACTCATATTCCAGACAGTTGTTTCCAATTCCTTCTCAATCTTTCAGCACACTCGGGTGGAATTGGCATCAATGGTCTAGTTTTAGCATGTGTCTTTGCTGATGATCACTGATAAAGTGTAACACAAGAGCGGAGGCTGATGTCATAACAGTGGTCATAAAAAAAAAATGCAGTTATTGATATGAGCTCCAACAATAGAACATTAGAAGGACACATTGGAATTCAAGTAACGGTGTTAATCTCCTTTCATATAACTATGTACTTTTTAAAGAGGAAGTAAACCCCTCTTTCATTCCCTGCAAAGGTAAAGCATAATGGACTACTATACATTGCATAGTAGTCCATTATGTGTCACTTACCTGACACAGGAGTCAGCGAAGTCACCGCTGTCCCCTGTAGTCCGGCGCATCCATCTTCTCAGTGGGTCTCGCTGCTCCGCCGCTGTCATTCGGCGAAGCCGTGATGACGTCACTCCCGCGCATGCGCACGGGATCCGCTACTCGCGGCATATCACCGTTGACAGCGGCGCGCTCAGTGCGCCTGCGCGCCGCTGTCTATGGCGCATTCGCCGTAGACAGCTGTTTCTGTCTTTCGGCAAATATCTCCTAAACCGTGTAGGTTTAGGAGATATTTCTTGGACCTACAGGTAAGACTTAATCTAGGCTTACCTGTAGGTCAAAGTTGGTTGTAAGGGTTTACAACCACTTTAACCACTTGTGCCTCGTTTCCACTGAGCGGATCGGTTCGGGTTGGTGATTCGGTACGGTACGCTATTTTGAGTGCTTCCATTATGAAAGCAGCCCATACAACCGAACCATACCGCACCATTCATGGTCCTGCTTCAGATGTGGGGCCATAGAAAATGGTACGGTATGGTTAGGATGGAAATATTGGCATCACACAATACTTTCCACTGATTGGCGGACAATAAAAAAACTTCAATGCTCACGTCAAAGGCATTTTCTCTAAACCCCGTATGGTCCCTGGCGGTCCAACTTGCAGTGGAAACGCTCACCTGAATAGGCCGGACCATTCTAACCCTTCCAAACTGTACCGACCCAAACCGTTCCACTCAGTGGAAATGAGGCATTACAGGCCAGAAGATTTTCCCCCCTTAATGACCAGCACTGCGTTGCTTTAACTGACAATTGTGCAGTTGTGCGACGGTGTACCCAAACAAAGTGTATTTTCTTTTTCCCCCACAAATAGAACTTTCTTTTGGTGGTATTTGATCACCTCTGCAGATTTTATTTTTTGCGCTATAAACAAAAAAAGAGCAAGGATTTTAAATGAAATTTTTATTTTTTATTTTTGCTATAATAAATATCCAAAACAAAATTAAAAAAAAACAAATTTCTTCATCAGTTTAGGCCAATATGTATTCTTCTATATATTTTTGGTAAAAAAAAAAGCGTATATTGATTAGTTTGCGCAAATGTTATAGCATCTACACAATAGGGCATAGATTTATGGCTTTTTTTTTTTTTTTTACTAGTAATGGCGGCGATCTGCGATTTTTAGCGGGACTGCAACATTGTGGCTGACAGATGGGACAATTTTGACACTTTTTTGGAAGCATTGACATTTATACAACGATCAGTGCTATAAAAGTGCACTGATAACTGTGTAAATGTCACTGGCAGGGAAGTGGTTAACACTAGGGGACGATCAAGGGGTTAAATGTGTTCCCTGGGAGGTGTTTCTGGCTGTGGGGTGAGGGGACTGACTAGAGGAGGAGAGAGATCGCTGTTCCTAATCACTAGGAACAGCAGATCTCTCTCTACTTCCCTGTCAGAACGGGAATCTGTCTGTTTACTTTGACAGATCCTCATTCTGATTCTCTTTCCTGTGATCGTAGGTGGCCAGCAGATATTGCAGTCGCTAGTCATGTGCATCGGGTCCCCCGCCGTGCGTGCTATGGCTCTTAAAGGAACTAATGTACGGCTACTGCGATTCACAGGAAGGAACCGAGCTTCCGCAGTATAATGACGGCGGCTGGTTGGAAAGCAGTTAATACAAAAAAAATTACCGATTTGTAAGCTATTGAAATGTTATAAAATCTGTCTTTTTATTATAATTCACTTGTAGGTAGCACTCCCCTGTAGGAGTTGCAGGTGACAGGGTTCCCCACTTCTGTACAGCCAGGCAAACAACAACTTCAGCTTTCATCCAAACACAGTGAACAGTCCTTGAGCATTGCTTTGTGTTTTATTAGGGGGGGTAATAACTTGGATGGGGATGGGAATTATGGGATGCCCAACTTGACAGTAACAAAAACAGGCACAACTTCCTCCCTATTTACAGCTCCAATGGATTTTTTTCCTTTCTCCTGTTCAACTCCAATTGATTCCTTCTCCTTGGTCTATACAGCTCCGATCCCTCTTAAGTAGCTACCAGTCTCTGTTAGACCAGCAATATGGATGGGCAAACGGTTCGGCCCGAGCATGAGCTTGGCCCGAACATTTGCCTGTTTGGCCGTTCGCTGAACACCCGAATTTGCAGGTTATTCGCCCGGAGGAACACCCTGCAATGCACTGAGCAATGCACAGTGTATTTTGCACTCTGATTGGGAAAAGCATTGCCCAATCAGGGCGAAGTGTAAGCTAGTTGTTACAAAACGGGGCCGGGAATCCAGCCACAGCATCGTTAACAACTGATGCGTTACATAGTAGGTGAGGTTGAAAAAAGACACAATTCCATCAAGTCCAACCCATATGTGTGATTATATGTCAGTATTACATTGTATATCCCTGTATGTTGTGGTTGTTCAGGTGCTTATTTAATAGTTTTTTGAAACTATCAATGCTCCCCGCTGAGACCACCGCCTGTGGAAGGGAATTCCACATCCTTGCCTCTCTTACAGTAAAGAAACCTCTACGCAGTTTAAGGTTAAACCTCTTTTCTTCTAATTTTAGTGAATAGCTACATGTCTTATTAAACTCCCTTCCACAAAATGTTTTATCCCTATTGTGGGGTCACCAGTATAGTATTTATAAATTGAAATCATATCCCCTCTGAGGCGTCTTTTCTCCAGAGAGAATAAGTTCAGTGCTGGTAACCTTTCCTCATAACTAATATCCTCCAGACCCTTTATTAGCTTTGTTGCCCTTCTTTGTACTTGCTCCATTTCCAGTACATCCTTCCTGAGGACTGGTGCCCAGAACTGGACAGCATACTCCAGGTGCAGCCGGACCAGAGTCTTGTAGAGCGGGAGAATTGTCACTTTATCTCTGGAGTTAATCCCCTTTTTAAAGCATGCCAATATTCTGTTTGCTTTGTTAGCAGCAGCTTGGCATTGCATGCCATTACTGAGCCTATCATCTACTAGGACCCCCCAGGTCCTTTTCATCCTAGATTCCCCCAGAGGTTCTCCCCCCAGTGTATAGATTGCATTCATATTTTTGACACCCAAATGAATTATTTTACATGTTTCTACATTAAACCTCATTTGCCATGTAGTTGCCCACCCCATTAATTTGTTTAAATCTTCTTGCAAGGTTTCTACATCCTGTGGAGAAGTTATTGCCCTGCTTAGCTTAGTATCGTCCACAAATTCAGAGATTGAGCTGTTTACCCCATCCTCCAGGTCGTTTATGAACAAATTAAATAGAATTGGTCCCAGCACAGAACCCTGGGGGACCCCACTACCCACCCCTGACCATTCCGAGTATTCCCCATTTATCACCACCCTCTGAACTTGCCCTTGTAGCCAGTTTTCAATCCATGTACTCACCCTATGGTCCATGCCAACGGACCTTATTTTGTACAGTAAATGTTTATGGGGAACTGTGTCAAATTCTTTTGCAAAGTCCAGATACACCACGTCTACGGGCCTTCCTTTATCTAGATGGCAGCTCACCTCCTCTTAAGCCTTGTACACACGGTCGGAGAATCCGTCGGAATGTGTCCTATCGGACCGTCTCGTCGGATAATCTGACTGTGTGTGGTATGCATCGGACTGATTCCGTCCGAATCTCCGTCGGACCCAATTTTCCAACATGTTGGAAATATTTCCCGACCAACTGGGCCGGTCGGACCTAATCCGATCATGTGTAGAGCATTTTGATCGGGCCAAGTGCCACGCATGCTCAGATCAAATTCCTACATCAAAGCTATTGGCTACTAGCCTGAATGTAGTCCCATCGTAACGAAATTACGTCATCACGTTCTGAAAGATCGGATATTTCGCCAACTTTGTCCGACCGTGTGTATGCAACAGTTTCGGACAAGATCCGACTGACAAAATCCGACGGACAAAATCCGACGGATTTGGTTGTGGAAATCTCCGACCGTGTGTACAGGGGCTAAGAAGGCTAATAGATTGGTTTTGCAAGAATGATTCTTCATGAATCCATGCTGATTACTGCTAATAATACCGTTCTTATTACTAATATCTTGTCTATAATCCCTTATTATCCCCTCCAAGAGCTTGCATACTATTGATGTTAGGCTATTTAGTCTGTAATTCCCAAGGATATATTATATTGGCTTTTCTCCAATCAGCTGGTACCATTCTGGTCAGTAGACTATCAATAAAAATTAGGAACAATGGTCTGGCAATTACATGACTGAGTTCCCTAAGTACCATCGGGTGCAAGCCATTTGGTCCCACTGATTTATTAATGTTAAGTTTCCCAAGTCTATTTCTAATTCTGTCCTTTGTTAGCCACAAGGGTGCTTCCTGTGATATGTCATGAGGACAAACACTGTAGTTTTCCCACTGACAGCTTAATAGAAAGCAAAAAAAAGAGAAAAAAACAGCATGGGGTCATACCAGGCCCTTCGGGCTCTGCCCCCCTCACCCCAAAGCACCTTGTACCACAACCCTGGGCTTGGTGGTCGGGGTTTGCGGATGGGAGCTTTTTAGAATCTGGAAGCCCCCTTTAACAAGGGAACCCCTGATCCCACGCCCCCATTTGAATGGGTATCAGGGACATCGTACCCTTACTATTCACTAAAAAAAGGGTAAAAAAGTAGTAACCACAAGAAACAGTTTTTGACAAGTCCTTTATTAAAAAATTAAAAAATGATATCCCTCGATGTAAATCCATCGTCAATCATGACGCCCCTCGGATTCTAAAAAAATAAAAACGCTCTTGCCTCCTGGGAGGCCTCCTGCCATATGCCCGCTCTGCGCATTGACATTTCAGGTGGGGCCACCTGGCTATGTCACCCGGTGGCACTGCCCCCTTCTGACTTCACGTTCGCCATAGGAGTTAGAACATTTCCCCTGTTCGGGAGTTCTGCTGAGAACAGAACAGGGGGGTGTTCGGCCCATCCTTAATCAGCAACAGCCCCTTACAGGCTGGGAACTCTCAGTCCCTTTGAAAGTAGCACATTGTGTTGTGAACCACATCTTGGAGTAACTTCAACTCCCTTGTAGACACTGGTCCCAGCTCTACCACTGCAGGAAATGCTAGCCCATCTGGCTTCTCCTCTGCCAGTCTACCTGACTGATTCTCCGGAACTCTCCCAGGGCAAGGTAGAGAAGATTTCAGCACACCGCTATCTTCTAGAGAGACCAGCTACATGTGGCAGGCTCTCCCCTTGTAGGTCCCTGCACTGTGCTGTAGCAGTCACACTATCCTCCTTGCTCCCGATCCCTCTCAGGAAAGCCTCCTTCCAACTTCTCCTGTGGTAGGATCCTTCCAGGCCAGCACCTAAGCCCAGGCCTGAGGTAGAGCCTCTCCCCAGCAGGTATCCCTCAAGGGCCATTGACAGTCCCCTCAGCACTGCCTCTCCATCTTCCACCTGACTTACCTGCCAGCATGACTCATCCAATACATAAGGACTAGCCCACCCACCCTGCTAGGCCCACCACCCAGGGATTGGTCAAGCTCCCCTAAGTATGCAGATCAATCCTCCTGGCCTCTGCCCACTAGGCAGAAGTTTCTCCAAACTTCCAGAATGGGGGGGGGGGGGGCACATGAGACTTGTCTGCATGAGTCACCCAGCCCTGAACTCTAATAACTTTGACCCAGATTAAGACTTACAGGGTTTAAACATGAGTCAGAGTATGTTGTACCTACTCTGACACTAGTAGCACACTATATAAAGGGACTTGTAGAGTATTGAAGCTCATTTATCTTTAGTCCCAGTGACCCGAGTACAACACCTCTCGTCATCAGAAAAAAGACCAAACAACAAATATCAATTTTGGAGTTGAATGGCCATTATTTTACACAACAAACAAAAATTAAACACAATATTGGAACATATTGCATTAACAGAACAGCAATTGCTACCGGGTGTACAGTCTTTTTAAGGACTTATAATACTAACATCTGCCACCCATTGAAAAGGTCCCCAGCCACTACTACACTGCCACGGCAGCAATGAACCACCTACTTACTGCCAGATACAACCCAGTAAAGACAATGTTATCAACACTGGAAATGGAAACAGAGGCGCCACTCTAAGTGCAGTATTAAAAGAGTGCTTTAATAAAAACTTACAATTTGGTACTCACAAAAGTACACTAGCAGTAGGCGTGTAAACAAGAAACTGCTAAACATCCATGAAGTGAATTCATTCTGTGAACTGGAAGACGGTGGTATTCAGTAGAGCAAGCTGGAACATACATTTCTGACACTTCCGGTCGGTGGAACGCACGCCGACAACCAAGGGAATGACATCACTTCTGGGTGCTGGAGCAGATGGACGAATAGGCGACGCGTTTGCGGAGCTATGCTCCTTCCTCAGGCCTAACGTGGGCAGTGATTGGACTGGAGTTATATGGCCAGGAAAAGGCCCTGAGAATTTCCTGAGAAAAACACACAAAAACACAAAGGTAGCATACCTGCGATTGTGTAGGATGTGTGTAGGATGTGTGTACCTATCAAGCTTTATTTTAAAACTATTAGCTCAAAACATATTTGAAAAGTGTATCCTGAAGAATCCTTCATCTTGGGCGAAACATGCAGATCCATAAACCTTCTGGGTTCTATCCTCATTTGGATTTGTGTACTGTATGTCAATGTACAAAACATTATATCTTTGGAGGATCTGTACCTCTCTTGTTTTTAAGGTTTAGAACAAATACATTTGGATTGATTTTATATGGACTATTTTTGAGCAATTATCACTATCCGGGCACATTAAAATTCCCATCTCTCATGTGTCCCCCGTTATAGGGAACTCATGGGAAACATCTCCCTTTCTAGTGTGTTTACATAGGGGATTGTGCCAGAATTGAATGAACGGGTTCTCCCACCCAATATTCTTACATATACTGTACACATACTGCATGCAGGTTAACTGGGACTGTCATTAGATGCACCGATGCTTCTAAAGGACTCCAGCAATAGCTAGCAGAAGAACATCTCAAAGGACTGTCCCTCCCATAATAATTATTCTGAAAGCCACCTTTGCTCCTCTGCTTCTTCCATTACCATCATCCTTTTCTTTTGGACGGGGCATACCCATTGGGTCTAGGACTTGCAATGCCGCTATAATTGCGCTCTGGCAGTATAGTTCCAACATTCTGCAGGTCCAACTTTACTACTACTACTGTTTATGCTGATCTGGACACCAAATGTCATCTTTTGCCTAGTCGTTACTGTTAATCACTTTGTATGCTAAATTTTGATATTACCATTGTTAATCCATTTTATGCTTGCCTATTTACCAGCCCTATTGGGTGACAATATATTAAATTTGCCTTTACTACCTGGTTTGGTGCCTGTTGTCTTTGATATAGCACCATTATTGGGTATTAAGCAGGGGCGGACTGACCATTCGGGCACTCTGGCACTGCCCGAGGGCCCCATGCCACTAAGGGGCCCCATCAGGGTTGCCAGCCTCAATAAAACCAGGGACAGTATGTAAAAATCTGTGTTTTTTTAAAAAATCCCAAGATTATAGCTGCCCGCCTCTCCAGTACCTTTTCAGTGTGTGTATGTGTATTCTGTGCGTGTATACTGTGTGTGTATATTATGTGTGTGTGTGTGTGTGTATGCTGTGTGTGTATATTATGTGTGTGTGTGTATGCTGTGTGTGTATATTATGTGTGTGTGTGTATGTGTATACTGTGTGTGTATATTATGTGTGTGTGTATATTATGTGTGTGTGTGTATGCTGTGTGGCCACATAATCTATTGCCTGGGGGCCACATAATCTCCTATTGCCCAGGGGGCCCCATGAGTTGTCAGTCTGCCCCTGGTATTAAGTATTACTTTTAGTGATTTCCTGCTATAATGTATGTCGGTACACTTAACTTGGTGTGTTATAGGGGCTGAGCTTCTTGAGAAGGTTGAGGCAAAAAACAGAGGATCCATCCTATCCAGTGGCTCCTACTGGGGTAGCGCTACAAGCAGAACTTCAGTTTGCGTTCCTTGTTGGCTCTGCCCCCCCCCCCCCATCTATATATTGTATATATATATATATATATATATATATATATATATATATATATATATATATATATACATACATACATACATGCCCACAATATCTCACAAAAGTGAGTACACCCCTCACATTTTTGTAAATATTTTATCATATCTTTTCATGTGACAACACTAAAGAAATGACACTTTGCTCCAATGTAAAGTAGTGAGTGTACAGCTTGTATAACAGTGTAAATTTGCTGTCCTCTCAAAATAACTCAACACACAGCCATTAATGTCTAAACCGCTGGCAACAAAAGTAAGTACATCCCTAAGTGAAAATGTCCAAATTGGGCCCAAAGTGTCAATATTTTGTGTGGCCACCATTATAGCCCCTTGCCCCTATATAAGTCGCCGCAAAACGCGTCCCTGCCATTATGGCCAGAGAGAGCGTTGTGTCAACATCGGAAGGAAGAAGAATCAGAAGAAGTCAGCGGCGGTGACAGAGACAGAAGACCGGGCCAACGCTAGTAAAAGAGCTGGAAGAAGAAAGCGGAGGCCCGGCAAGAAGAACCGAAGAGCGGGACAAGACCCCCGAAGGAGGAAGAAGACCCCCCGGCGGCGGCGGCGGCGAAGGAGAAAGCCGAGCTCCTCCGCTAGTAAAAGAGCAGAAGATGGCGGAGGAGTCTGGCGAGAAGACCCCCGAAGATGGAAGAAGACCCCCGGAGCTGTCTAATAAAGTATTTTAAAAACCTGTGTTGTGTTTTTTTTATGTACACTTTTTTCCCCCAGGTGAATGGGTAGGGGTACATCGTACCCCATACTCATTCACATAGGGTGGGGGGACTACGTAGAGGCTAGTAGCCAATAGCTTTGGTCTCGTAATTTGATCTGAGCATGCGTGGCACTTTGTCCGATCAAACGATCGGAAAAAGTCAGATCGTATTTTTTTGTCAGAAAATTAGAGATAGTGCATAGAGATCCTGCTCTCAAATTTTTTACGTCGGAATTTCCGACGGAAAAAGTCAGATCGAGCCCACACACGATTGGATCTTCTGATAATATAATCTGTAGCACTTACCCCCGAAGAAGCTGCTGAATTTTTCTGGGCTTACCGATTACCGCCTCCAGCTCGTACTCGTAGTCCTTGTATAGGGGTTCCCAGGGTTGATAACCCAGTAACTGTAGAGACCGACACTTGAATTCCTTGTTAGGATTTTTATTTTGTATAAAACGGTTGAACAAACTCAGTCTCTAAGGCCGCGTACACACGGGCGGATTGTCTGTCCAACTAAGTTCGTCAGACAATCCGACAGACAGTCCGTTCAAAATTTGCATGAACGGACTTGACCACACACGATGAGCAGACAGTCCGCTGAAAGCTTGCGCGATGACGTGTACAGCACGTACGACGGGACTAGAAAAACGACGTCCTATACACTGCAATGCAACCTTCGGCCGTGTAAACCCTTTCTGAGCATGCGCCATACTTAGTCCGTCCAACTTGCCTACACACGAGCGGACTGTCCGCTGAAACCAAGTTTGGACGGACAAAACCAAGTTTGAACGGACTGTCTTACGGAAATTCCGTAAGACTTTGTTCGTCAGACTGTCCGCTGAAAAAGTCCGCTGAAGCCCACACACGAGCGGACTGTCCGCTGAAACACGGTTCAGCGGACTAAGTTGGACAGACAATCCGACCGTGTGTACGTGGCCTAAGTTGGGAATAGAGGGTATCGGGGTAGAGTTTAGCCCAGGTGCTTGGAACTGCTGACTTCAATAAAAGTCTCTCTCTCTATGTACACAATCCAGGGAACAGCCGCTCGCAACTGGACTCTTTAACTGTTGGATAAATCCTTAAGTTTTGGGTTTAGCAGCCAACCGGTAATTCTAGCTTTTCAAAGTCTCTCACACAGACTTGGTTGCAAACTTATTTACAACTGGAAGGGTGAAGTAGGAACTTTTCTTACTGTACCAGAATCTTTCAGCCGGTCCGGCAATACTGTAAGAATTGTGGATTCAATCAATGTCCATGGCAGCTCAGGTTCCAGGCTCTTCCAGAGCAGCCAGCCTTGTGCGTGGCTCTCTTACCGAAGAGTCATCCCCTGGTCGCATTTAGAGTTGCTGGGCCTCTCCAAACCCGAGACGGCACCGGAACACCTTAGAATCCTCCTTCCAGTTACTGCACCTCGAACTAGCCAGTTCTGAGGCTCGGAAACGGATGCAGGCCATGAGGGCCCCTGGGGGCTGGTCAGGAGGACCAGGACCACAGAGTCAGCAACAACTTCTGCACCGGAACCCAGAACCATGTGACTTTGGCACCTTAAGTACCCTTTCCCAGATTACGCAGTGAGACAAACGTTCCCACTGATTGGTTCCAAGACAGAGATTGGTACCCAATGCGTCTAATGTGTGTATAACCCCACCTATGATCAGGCAGAACTTCTATACAGCCCAGCCAAACTGATGCCAAAGTACAATTTAGCACAATTAACCCCAAAACTTACTACAGTTTTGGCCAAAAACGAAATTTTAATACATAGCGCATACTCATTAGGAGTATTGGTGCTACAAATCTGATCGGACCTTTTCCGTCTGAATTTTCGACCATGTGTACAGGGCATTTAACATCTCCACAACAATTTCCCTGACCTGTCTGGCGTGTTCCTTGACCTTCGTGATGCTGTTGGTTCACTAAGGTTCTCTAACAAACCTCTGAGAGCTTCACAGAACAGCTGCATTTGTACTAAGATTACATGGTGGACTCTATTTACTAATTACCCTGTTTCCCCAAAAATAACCTGTTGATGATGGCTGCAATATAAGCCCTACGCCCCAAATAAGCCCTACCCTATTTCCCCCAAAATAAGCCCTACCCTGAAATTCCGATCGTGTGTATGCAATTCCGACGCTCAAAAACTCATGCATGCTCAGATTCAACTACGAGATGGAAGCTATTGACTACTACCCTGTTTCCCCCGAATATAAGATCTAGCGTGATTGTCAGTGATGGCTGCAATATAAGCCCTACCCCCCAAATAAGTCCTACCTTGTTTCCCCAAAAAAAGCCCTACCCTGAAAATAAGACCTACAAGGACTGTAACCAGGGCTTATTTGGGGGGTAGGGCTTATACTGCAGCTATAACCGACAATCACGCTAGGTCTTATTTTCGGAGAGAAACAGGGTAGGTGACTTCTGAAGGCAATTGGTTGCACTAGATTTTAGTTAGGGGTATCAGAGTAAAGGGGGCTGAATACAAATGCCCCCCCCCCACACACACACTTTTCACAGATTTATTTGTAAAAAAAAATAAAAACCATTTATCATTTTCCTTCCACTTCACAATTTTGTGCCACTTTGGTTTGAATTTAGGAGCCATCTAAGAAAGTTAGGAGCCAGGTTTTTCTTTTTAAACTAACAAAGCTTACGGTGGTAACGCGTAACGTGTTCCCGAAGCTGAACTTATCCTTTGACCCTTTTGCTGCCAGAACTGTTTTTGTGTTTAAAAAAATCATTTTAGGCCTGAAGATTACATAAGACCCCCCAAACATTATATACTTTCTGAAAGCAGACACCAAAGAGAATAAAATAGCGGTAGTTCAAATTTTTTATGTCATATGATATTACCGCAAACGTCTAGGCAACACAAAATTTCTGTAAAAAAACAATTTTTAACGTTTATTTTAGTAGGGCACAAAAATGCAATAAATTACCGATTCGTTTTTTTTTTTTTTTTTTAAATATAAAAGCCGAGGTTGCAAAAGGTAAGTCGGTACTGAACATGTCAAACCTTAAATTTGCATGCGCCATTGAAATGGCGACAAACTCCAGTGCCCTATATTTTCTATAGGCGAGGCTTTAAAAGCCCCCTAAAGATCATCAGTTTAGCATTACAAAGGAGGTCTGGTGCTAGAATTATTGCTCCCATTCCAGCGTGCGCGGTGATATGTAACATGTGTATTGCAATCATTGTTATCAGGCGTAGGCGCCCTGCAGTGCGTTTATGTTTGTATGTGCATATATCTGAGGGTAGGGCTCATCTTTTTTTTGGGGGGGGGGATTTTATGTGCTAGGGTGTAGCTTTTTTTTTATTTTTTTTTAACATTTTTTTTTACTTTTTTTCAAACATTTTTTTCAAACATTTTTTTTTTTAAAACATTTTTTTTACTTAACTTTTTTTCCCATCACATAGGAGACAAAAGGTCCCCCATGTGATGATTTTTTTTTTAGTGACAGGTTCTCTTTAATGAGACATGCAGGGTGTAACAGACCCCCAATGTCTCCCCTGTGCTCCACCGACCTTGCCCTGTGCACTGGTGAGCAGTGATGTTAGGAAGGAAGGGGCCATCCCCAAACCGTTCCCACAAAGTTGGGAGGATGAAATAGTCCAAATCGTCTTGGTATTTCCTTAAAGTGGCTGTAAAGCCTTTTGTGCGACTTCTACCTATAGGTACCCCTAGAATAAGGCTTACCTATAGGTAGTGGAAATATCTCCTGCACCGTTTAGGAGATATTTCACTTGCAGCGCACCAATGTCATCATTGGCACATGTGCTGTGAAAAAAACTGACCACCGTGCCGTTTCTTCCCCCTGCGTGTGCCATGACTGACGGCTACCGTGCGCATGCACGCGAGTGATGTCACGCAGATCCGGCCAGTCTCAGAGCCGGAGTCTGCGGCCGCCGGAAGGAAGAGGGGCAAAGATGGACGCGGCCTGCACAGGGGACAGCGCGGGCTTCGTTCGCAGGTAGGTGTCATATAATGGGCAATATGCGATGCATACTAGCCCATTATGCTTTTAATTTGCCCATCGGGGTTTTCTTCCTCTTTAAGACCCCTTTCACGCCGAGGCGCTTTACAGGCGCTACAGCGCTAAAAATAGCGCCTGTAAAGCGCCTCTCCTGTCTCTCCAGTGCGAAAGCCCGAGTGCTCTGACACTGGAGCGGTGCGCATAGCGTGCAGTGGGTGTGGCCAAATTTCTCTCACTGACATCATTGCCCCCCTCCCCCAGTGATGCCGAACCTGCCCCCAGACAGCCGCCCACAGCTCTCAGATGGCAACAGATTTGTGTGTGTCTATCTTGGTTACTTGGGGAGCCACAGACCGGTCTGAATAATGTGTCCGGGTTTCAGTCCTCCTGAAACCTGAACACAAGATTCAGAAACCCAGGCTGTCTGGGTGAATCCCGGACAGGTGGCATCCCTACTCAATTTTGAACCCTGCGGACTAATGCCCTGTACACATGGTCGGGCATTCCGATGACAAAATCCATCTGATTTTTTTCCGACAGATTTTGGCCCAAACTTGTCTTGCATACACACGGTCGCACAAAGTTGACGGAAAATCCAATCGTTCAGAACGAGGTGACGTAAAACGCGTACGACAGGACTATAAAGAGGGCAGTAGCCAATAGCTTTCTTCTCGTAGTTTATTCGGAGCATGCGTGGCACATTGTGCGTCGGATTTGTTTACACACGATCGGAATTTACACAATCGGATTTTGTTGTCTGAAAATTTTAGATCCTGCTCTCAAACTTTGTGTGTCAGAAATCCCGACGGAAAAAGTCAGATGGAGCCCAAATACGATCGGAATTTCCGACAACACAATCAGATTGCACATTTTCCGTGGGGAAGTCCAACCGTGTGTACAGGGCATTAGACTGGGATGCCATTAATGTGCGTGTTAAGGCAAGTGTCCCAATACTTTTGACAATCTAGTGTATATAGATATATTTATAGATATAAAGATGTATACAGTATATGGTCCACGATTACATTTGCCTGCCAGAGAGTTGGGAAAGCTAAAGTCACAGAATGGAAATAACAATTGTAAAATAACATGCAATGATAGCTAATTAAAAAGATGCAGTGTTAAGGGAAGCCGTCTAATTCTGCTCTAACAACTGCATTTGTAATTTTCAGCTGTTCATTGAAAAGATAATAATCTCAATAATCTTTCTTCAATGATTTCGTTTCCTCAGCTGAGCCTACAGGAATCTGTCATTTCCAGAGATCACAAAGGAGAGCTACAGCCAGGATAAAAATCACAGTTAAACTTGTATAAATCAGGTAATGTGCATTTGGTATTATCTTTTTTTTTCTTGGTTGCTACAGCAGTTCCCGCACTTATGCCGCGTTCACACGATCGGAATTTCGGCCAGCAAAAGACGGATAAGAGCTTTTCGTCAGAAAATGCGACCATGTATAGGCTCCATCGGAATTTAGCTGGCCGAATTCCCGCCAGCAAACATTTGAGAGCGTGTTCTCAATTTTGCCAATGGAAAAACTTTCTATCGGAAATTCCGATCGTGTGTATGCAATTCCGACGCGCAAAAACTCACGCATGCTCAGATTCAACTACGAGATGGAAGCTATTGGCTACTACCCTGTTTCCCCTGAAAATAAGACCTAGCGTGATTGTCGGTGATGGCTGCAATATAAGCCCTACCCCCCAAATAAGTCCTACCTTGTTTCCCCAAAAAAAGCCCTACCCTGAAAATAAGACCTACAAGGACTTTAACTAGGGCTTTTTTGGGGGGTGGGGCTTATATTGCAGCCATCACCGACAATCACGTTAGGTCTTATTTTCGGGGAAACAGGGTAGGTATTGAACTTCCTTTTTCTAGTCCTGTCCTACGTGTTGTACGTGACCGCGTTCTTGGTGGTCAGAATTTGGTGTGACCGCGTGTAGGCAAGACAGTTTGAGCGGAATTCTGTTGGAATTCTCGACGGGAAAACCATCAGAGCTTTTTACTGACGAGAATTACGATCGTGTGTACGCGGCATAAGGCTTACAAATAATTTCCAAACAGCCAAAGGTAATCGTCTAAGAAATGTCTTTTGTAGATGGGGGTTAGGGAAGACTGTGGGAACATCATGTAATAACATTGTGGACGATGTTAAACTGGCCATAAGTACATGGATCGAAAATTCAGCCCTGTTCAGCAGGGACTACTCCAATTTTGTATGGGCATTCTGGTTGTCAATCGATCTCTGTACAACTACTCTATCAATTGTCAATGATCAGTGACCCAAGTTATAGCCAACAACAATGTTCTGTGTTCTGATGGTGAGGAAGGCTCTCTGCTGTCAGAACACAATAGCATGGTGGGAGGATTCCCCTACCTCGAATGTGTGGATGGGGTAATCGGCACATTTTTTTCTTTTCATTCCCCTCTTAGACAGTTATCACCAGAACAGGTTTTCTTTTTGGACAATGTTCCCCTATACCAGGGGTGTCAAACAAAATTTCATCCTGGGCCGCATCAGCAGTATGGTTGCCCTCAAAGGGTCGGTTGTATCTGCAAGACTATCAGTGGCGGCTGGTGCTCAGTTTTTGAGGGGGGGCGGCAAACAGACCTCCCAGTCACCCCCCTCCCCTGGTCGATTGTCCCACACTACTTACCCCTTCCAGGTTGCAGGTGGCTTCAGTGGATTCACCACTGCTTCTACTCCTTGGCAGCTTCCCGGCCAGCTTTAGCGGCTTTCCCACTGCTTCTCCTCCTCGGCGGCTTTCCGGGCGACTTTTGGCGGCTTCCCCACTGCTTCTCCTCCTTGGCAGCTTCCCGGTAAGCTTTGGCGGCTTCCCCACTGCTTTTCCTCCTTGGCGGCTTCCCGGTAGGCTTTGGTGGCTTCCCCACAGCTTCTGCTCCTTGTCGACTTCCCGGTCGGCTTTGGCGGCTTCCCCACTGCTTCTCCTCCTCTGCGGTTTCCCGGGTGACTTTGGCTGCTTCCCCACTGCTTCTCCTACCGGCCAAACTGGTCGCTTCTCCTCCCGGGCCAGTCGGGTCTTAGAGAAGCAGGTAGACAATAGCGAAAGTTAATTTGCTAATGTCAAATGGGCGGGCTCTGCGCCCCAAGCCCACCTATTTTGAAGCCAATTAGAGCCTCAGGCCATGATCATGTGCCTGTAAATAAAAACAAAAAAACAAACAAGCCCCATAGAAATCCATGCGTCCCATGCCCTGCATGAAGATTAGAGCCAGGGCGCATGGAGATTAGGGGGGCGGCACCCCTGCGCCGCGTATGAGCTGCAACCACTGAAGACTATATCAATTTATGCACGGCTTTTTTGTCACAGAATAGATACCGGAACTCAACCGTGCCTCCACCCCCGAAATGCATTGAATGCTGGGTGTGGCCAAATTGCCCAGTGGGAGGATCTTAAAGGGGCAATAAATACCAAGACTGTGAAATATGTGGAGTTCAGGGGTGCGCTATGTACAAAGAGCAGAGATCAGAGGTGCGCTGAGTACAGAGGGCAGAGGTCAGGGTGTGCTGAGTGCAGAGTTCAAGGGTGGGCTATGTACAGAGGGCAGAGTTCAGGGGTGCGCTGAGTACAGAGTTCAGGGGTGCGCTATGTACAGAGGGCAGAGTTCAAGCGTGCGCTGAGTACAGAGGTCAGAGGTCAGGGGTGCGCAGTGTACAGAGGGCAGAGGTCAGGGGTGCGCTGAGTGCAGAGTTCAGGGGTGCGCTGTGTACAGAGGGCAGATGTCAGGGGTGCGCTGAGTGCAGAGTTCAGGGGTGCGCTGTGTACAGCTGGCAGAGGTCAGGGGTGCGCTGAGTGCAGAGTTCAGGGATGCGCTGTGTACACAGTGCAGTGTTGAGGAGTGTGCTACATACAGAATGCAAACTTAAGGGGTGTGCTATGCACAGTGTGTAGGGTTAATCTCTTTCAAAGGCTATCCACATCCCACCTGCACCCCTCCTCCTGGGGCGAGGGCCACATGAAATGTCCTGGCAGGCCGGATTTGGCCAACGGGCCTTGTGTTTGATACATATGCCCTATACATTTCCTATGCTACAATGGGGAAATAATTATTTTATCCCCTGCAGATTGTGTACGTTTGCCCACTTACAAAGAAATTAAGGGTCTATCATTTTTATCATAGGTGTATTTTAAATGATAGAGACAGATTTTCAACCAAAATTCCAGAAAAAACACATGATACAAATGTTATAAATTGAGTTGCAGTTCAGTGACTAAAATAAGTATTTGACCCCCAACCAACCAACAATAATTCTGGCTCCCACAGATCGGCTACAGTAGGTGCTCATGTGGTACACAGATTAGTCCTGTCAATGTAAGAAGTTGCTCCTAATGACAACTCGTTATGTGTATAAAAGACATCTGTCCACAGAATCTCTTTCTTCCATTCAAACCTCACCATCATGGACAAGACCAAAGAGCTGTCAAAGACATCAGGGACAGGATTGTAGACCTGCACAAGGCTGGAATGGTCTACAAGACCATCAGCAAGAAGCTCCAACTATTAAGAGAATGGGGGAAGGAGACAACTATTGGAGAGATTATTCGCAAATGGAAGAAATACAAAATAACCATCAGTCGCCCTCGGTCTGGAGCTCCATGCAAGATTTCACCTCGTGAGGTAAGGATGATCATGAGAAAAGTGAGGGATCAGCCCAGAACTACACGGGAGGAGCTTGTGAATGATCTCAAGGCAGTTGGGACCACAGTCACCAAACAAACCATTGGTAACCCAATACACAACCATAGATTGAAATCCTGCAGCGCCTGCAAGGTCCCTCTCCTCAGGAAGGCACATGTACAGGCCTGTCTGAAGTTTGCCAATGAACATCTAAATGATTTAGAGAAGAATTGGGAGAAAGTTCTGTGGTCAAATGAGACCAAAAATTAGCTCTTTGGCATTAACTCGACTCGCCATGTTTGGAGGAAAAAAAATGCTGACTATGACCCCAAGAACACCATCCCTACAGTCAACCATGGAGGTGGAAACATGATGCTTTGGGACTGTTTCTCTGCTAAAGGTACAGGCCGACTTTGCCGCATTGAGGGGACAATCGATGGGTCCATGTATTGTAAAATCTTGGATCAGAACCTTTTCCCTCAGCCAGAACACTCAAGATGGGTGGTGGATGGGTCTTCCAGCATGACAATGACCCGAAACATACCGCCAAGGCAACAAAGGAGTGCCTCAAGAAGAAGCATATTAAGGTAATGAAAATGCTTAGCCAGTCTCCAGACCTTAATCCTATAGGAAATGTATGGAGGAGCTGAAACGGGGGTGGTCAAGCAACAGCCAAGAAACCTTAAAGATTTCAAGAAGATCTGTAAAGAAGGGTGGACCAAAATCCCTCCTGAGATGTGTGTGTAGCACTGACCCCCCAAGGAGCTGCTGGTTTTATTGGGCTTACCATTACCTTCTTTACCACGTCTCCATCTAGGGTTTCCCATGGTAGATGGCCCAAAGAACTGCCGAAACTGACACTGGATCTCCTTTTTTTGGGTTATTTATTCAAAAAATAACATAGTCTCTTAATGGAGGGTAGAGGGTTTAGAAGGAAAGTTCAGGTACTGCAAGAATAGGAAGTCTCTTATTGAAGAAATCCTAAGAATATCTGTTTCACAGCTGGATTCTCACAACCCCCCGGATAGACCTCCTCTCACTAGGCCTAGCAGCCGGTAGGGTGTTAAGTAAAGTCTCTGTCACAGACTTGAATGTAGAATACTTGAGAAAAGTCTCTGCCACAGAGTTGAGTGTAACTGAGGGACATAAACAAATTTAGAGAGTTATCATACAGTACCAGTATCTCTCAGCTGGTCCGGCGATACCGTATGAGTGTAGATCCATAAAGTGTCCTTCAACTGAGCCTCCAGGCTCCTTCGGAGAAACCACCCTTGTGCATGGCCTCCTCCCGAAGAGTCCTCCCCTGGATGCTCCTCCAGTTGCTGGGCCTCTCCTTAAATGAGACGTCACCGGACTACCTTTGAATCTTTAGGCCCCGATATCCATTCAGGCCTGTCCCTGCAGTTGCTTTGCCTCGGGCTATCCAGCCCCGAGACTTGGAATTGCATGGATCCGCACCCCAGGCCAGGAGGGCCATGAGGGCTGGTCAGGAGGACCAGGACCAAACAGACAGAATATATGTTCTGGACTGGAACCCCGAAGCACGTGATCTCAGTACCTTAAATACCCCCTCCCAGAATGCACAGCAGGATAAACAATGGTATCCAATACACCCAGCTAAACTGCGTTCTCATACTTGCCGGCGGTGACAGCGACAGCTGCAGCCAAGAAGAACTCAGTGCAATCCAGCTGCACTGATACTGAAATCATAATTTAGCAGAATTAGCCCTAAAACCCAACTGTGGTTTCAGGAATATTAATTTTCAAAAACACATAGAGCATGCTCGTCAGGAGCCAGCGCTACATGTGCAAACTTGGTCACCAACTACGATAAACATCTTATTTCTGTGCTTCCTAACAAGGGTTTCTCCACCAAGTACTAAGTCACGTATTGCTTGGGGATCAAATACTTCTTTTACTCACTGAACCGCAACTCAATTTATAACATTTGTGTCCTGTGTTTTTTCTGGATTTTTGCAAGTGCAAGAAACCATGAAGGGCCTCCAGGGACTTTTCCATTGACCCCTGAGCCCTTGCCTTCAAGCCTGGGGCCCCTCCCTCTGGGCCCAGGGCCCATCCCACTGATCCTGGGGCATTTTACTCCCATCGCTGGGCTTTTTATAAGCCCCAGTTCATACTGCTGAGACTTATCATGGGACTTGCAACACATAAAGGAAGTGTAGCCAAGTCCCGGGCCTCTCTAGGCCTAATGGTGACCTCCAGCGTTAGGGACAGCTGACATCCTTCTGTGCAGAGTGGGTTACGAGGCATAGTGGGTGTAATGCAAGGTAGATTAATGGGTACCAGACACTTCTTGAATGCAAAAAGATTTATTGTCTCTTAAACAGAACTGAGGAAAAGAAGCCAGGACACCCTTAAGTAGATGCAATGTCAACTGGCAGACTCCGAGGCTTCAATAGGCAGACAGCCATACAGGGAAAGGCATCCAGCAAGATGCCACATCTGCCCGGGTAGGACCGCTGTCTCATATGGCAACAATCTTGTAACAGTTTCTAACAAAGGTTGCAAACAAACTCCTTTACTACTTCTACAATCTCCTAATGTAGATCTTCACTCAACTGAGCTCCCAGTCGTTCACTAGACTTCCTGATCCACTGCCACTGGACCCCTTGAGCTCTGCCAATCCTCTCACTCGGTATCTTCCTCAATCGTCACCCCCGCTTCCCTGCTGGGTCCCTAGCTTGGCACTCACAGATATTCTTCAAGTGTCACCCCACTGGTCTGCTCGGTCCCAGACTTGGAACACAATAATGCTCTGCAAGCATCACCCTCACTGGCTGGGTCCCTGGCTTGGCACTTGCTGAAGTTTCCCACTTCTTCACCATTCCCGGCTGGTGAGAATACTGCTCTGGTACTTGCTTCAGCCACTCACAGTGGTCCCCAGTAACAAGGTGGGTGGTCCCTTAGTGGCGACAGCTTCCCCTCTACCTCCGACCACGATAGGTCCTCCGGCCAGCAGAACCGTTACTTCTGGTTGGACTGCAAGCTGCAATCCCAACCCTATGCTGCTCTCTTGCTTCTGGATAGGCCCCAGGTCCGTTTTTAAGGCAGGGCAAAAGGGGCAGCTGCCCTGTCATTGTTGTGGGACCCAAAGCAGCTGCCTCATACTTGCCAACTATCCCAGTTTAAATTTCCTTGTCTCTTGCTGTGTCCTGATATCTCAGTGTAAAGTGCTGCTACTAATACTGCCCAGCTCTGCCCTATTGTTGTGTACAGATGACTCACCTGCAGACCCTGTGTTTACATGTAAATAGAAGCAGCATTCATATGTAAATAGATGCATCCGGCAGCATAGATATGTAAATAAACGCGGCATCCATATGTATAGCATGACCCCTGGAGTGAAGAGATGATGAGCTGTAACCTCTAGCAACGAATCAGTGAGCAGTATTACTGTACAGTAATCTCAACAAGCAGAAATCAAGCGCTGTAACCTCTAGTAACTAATCAGTGAGCTGTAATGTGTGCTGTAACCTCTAACAACTAGTCAGTGAGCGGTAATGATACACTGTAACCTCTGGCAACCAATCACAGTAGCTGCCTGATCTGATTCAGTAAACTGGTTTTGAGTCTAGCTGCTATTTATTGTATGTCTCAGAGCAGGTGGAGAGCAAAACTGCATGGGGGGGGGCCCAAGAAAAGTTTTGCCCATGGTCCAATCAATATTAAAGATGGCCCTGATAGGCCCTCACACAGCCTAGCAGCAGGATGTCCTGGGGCTTCCGGCCTAGCAGCCCAGGGCAGCACAACACAGGTCCACTCAGACAGCGGTCTAGGTGGCACAGAACATCAATCATCTGACTCCACCCAAATAAATAGGCTCTCACAGCAGTCCAAGGGATCCAAGAAAATCCCTGCCCATTGGCTGATGGTGAAGATATTTGCCAGCACACCATGGAACAACATAAATAGCGTCCAAACGGGTGATTTATTGCATGATCACAACACAAGTATAGTGCAACGTTTCGGAGCTGCGCAGGGCCCCTTTACATGCCTGACGAAGGGGCCCTGCGCGGCTCCGAAAGGTTGCACTATACTTGTGTTGTGATTATGCAATAAATCACCCGTTTGGACGCTATTTATGTTGTTCCATGGTGTGCTGGCAGATATCTTCACTGTGACTTCACCGTGACTTCACCGTGACTTGAACCAGTATCCAGCTGGTCTTTGCTGCAGCACCCAAACCTGAGAGTGCATCCAGGAACGTGTGCGATGGGAATATGAAGTACTGCCCATTGGCTGAGACACCCCACTCATTCTTAATCTGTCCTTGAAATGTCCTTGTCTTATCAGATGTCACCAGCTACAATGCCACCCAGTGACAGAAGAGAGAAGTGCAGCAATTTAGGGCAAAATCAATGGAACCTGTAACAATTGGTCAAGGAAACTACCGCCTGGCAACTAAATTTGATAGCATCCCTGCCTAAACATCAGGGAGCTACAGAAGTAAGGAAGTTGCAAGGAAATCACAAGCACGTTGCATGACTTTGGGGTTGCAGCAGCCTAGTGGGGCCCTTTCACATGTTCTGCAGCGAGCCCCCACCCTCCCCTCACGGTGGCAGAATGCCAGGACCTGTGACCTTTGCAACCCTGGTAGTTCCACCACTGGGGTTAGCCTTACCTTGCGAACACTACAGATTGATGGCCTAGGCCGGAACAAAGGTATTGCCATTTTCTCTATCTTTCTTATTTAACTCTTGAACTCGAATGCAGAAGATGACCCCTCTCCTCACATAATATTTATGTTGCTCTTATGGGGGTTATTATTTCATAGGTGGCGGTCACCAACGTTGGCGAGACGTCTGCACCTCACCTAAGTAATACAGAGAAATAACGTTTGACTCAAGCTCCCGGCATTAAAGTGCGGGTCTTGTGACCTTTACTAAAATATGTCATTACCTAATGCTTTTCCGATCCATTTGCTGAAATTTATTTGCCCGCGTTTCGACACAGGAAGTGAAGGCGGCGAATTTATCTTCCCCAAACAAGCCCATTCTCTCCAACTTCCCTCAATAATCTCCGTGCTTATCCAGTGATTAACTGTCAGCTTTATAACTGTTTTAAGGCAAATGTCTTAGAGATGATGTTTCATTTAGAGTAAATTCAGAAGTAATTATACGTTAAGTAGAAGTCGATTAGTCAAGTTGCATGTTCAGCGATAAGGAGCAGGCACCCGGCAATCCCCGGCTCTCCGCTGGTGTCTGTTGTGAAGCAGCAAAACTGTTCTGTCAGCTCTGTCCGTACCACTTGCTTTCCTTAATTGTTAAGAAGAAAACTTGTCAAACGCGTTAACTGAGTTTTTATTGGAGAGGTTGTCGCTTGACAACGCACCCTGACGTCGCGGCCAGAGTGGAATGGGGTTACTAATTGGTGCCGTACGACGGCTGGTCCCCTTAACCCTCAACATGCCAGGCAGGTCTTTTCTCATAACTCCATTCATTCATGGCAAGGAAAATCAGGAATAAGAGGCCGGAACCCGCACTGCAGGATCGGGGTCACAGCACCGCAACCAATCAGAACTGGAGATGGGGAGTCATAAAAAAAAGTCTTTTGTGTTTAACATTGTAACTCATTTATGTCATTAACATGACTGAGAGATATAAGTGTATGGGGAGAGCAAGTTCATACCACATCTATCTATCTATCTATCTATCTATCTATCTATCTATCTATCTATCTATCTATCTATCTATCTATCTATCTATCTATCTATCTATATGTATATCTATCTATCTGTATGTATATCTATCTATCTATCTATCTAATATCTATGTATCTATTTTTCTATCTATCTATCTATCTATGTATCTCTATCTATTTATCTATCTATGGGTCATCTATCTTTCTAATATCTATCGTTCTATTATCTATCTATCTATCTATCTATCTATCTATCTATCTATCTATCTATCTATCTATCTATCTATCTATCATCTATCTAATATCTATCTATCGTTCTATTATTTATCTATCTATCTTTCTATTATCTATCTATATATCTGTCTATCTATCTTTCTTTCTACTATGTATCTATCTATCAATCAATAAATCCATCTATCTATCTATCTATCTATCTATCTATCTATCTATCTATCTATCTATCTATCTATCTATCTATCTATCTATCTATCTATCTATCTCTCTATCTATCTATCTCTCTATCTATCTATCTCTCTATCTATCTATCACATCCACTCACTTCTTGCTCACTCTCTTATATGTTTCTTATACATTTATTCCCTCACACATTCACTTACTTGCTCATTCATTCACTTTATCAATCAATCACACATTTGCTCTTTAACTTTTTCACTGATTCATACATTCACTTACTTGCTCACTCACTCATTCATTCACTTAATCAATCGATCCCACAGTCATTCACACATTCACTCACCCACATTCACCCAATCCCTCACACATTTACTTACTTGCTCACTCATTTATTTATCTAATCAATCACTTTCTTATTCCTTCATTCACTTACTCACCCATGCATTCCCGCACTTGCTCAATCAGTCGATCATCAATCAGTTACTCAGTTATTCACACATTTACTCACTCACTTTGCTATTCTCTCTTACTCACTCATACATTCCCCCGACCACTCACTCCTTTACTCTCACACTCACAATTACTCACACGTTAACCTACTCGCTCTCTAACTCACACACATACACATGCACTCACTTTCCTCATACATTCACCCAGTCACACTCACATTCACTCTCTTGCTATGAAATGTTCCTCTTTGTTTCTTCCATAAACAGACCCTTATCTCCCCATCCCTCCATCTGTAATGTTTATTCCCATTGTAGTTGTATTTGGAATCATCCTGGAAGAAGTGGATCTCTGATATTCCGCGTTGGATTGCAGATGAAGTGTCTTCAGACGACGGGGTGCCGGAGAACGACGACTCACTTAACATACTCGATGTGGTGAATGTGTCGGTTTACAGGCCGGCACCTTTCATCTGATGGAGATTTCGGGGGGAGGACATGTCAGCAGTGGACTCCCCGGCTCCGTCCACCTGCCGCGGTCATTCTCCGGGTTCTCACTCCGCATAATGCGAATGATTTAGAATCACAAAATACACTTCTGATGACTTCTCCGGCACACAAGGTGGATATGCCTTAAAGGGGATTCTACTAACATACATTATGTTGCCAAAAGTATTGGGACACCTGCTTTTACACACACATGAACTTTAATGGCATCCCAGTCTTAGTCCGTAGGGTTCAATATTGAGTTGGCCCACCCTTTGCAGCTATAACAACTTCAACTCTTCTGGGAAGGCTGTCCACAAGGTTTAGGAGTGTGTCTATGGGAATGTTTGGCCATTCTTCCAGAAAAGCATTTGTGAGGTCAGACACTGATGTGGACGAGAAGGCCTGGCTCACAGTCTCCACTCCAATTCATCCCAAAGATGTTCTATCAGGTTGAGGTCAAGTTCCTCCACCCCCAAACTCGCTCATCCGTGTCTTTATGGACCTTGCTTTGTGCACTGGTCCTAATCATTTGGTGGAGGGGGGATTATGGTGTGGGATTGTTTTTTGGGAGTTGGGCTTGGCCCCTTTGTTCCAGTGAAGGGAACTCTTAAGGCGTCAGCATACCAAGACATTTTGGTGCACAGTCATGTTGGAACAGGAAGGGGCCATCCACAAACTGTTCTCACAAAGTTGGGAGCATGAAATTGTCCAAATCTTCTTGGTATGCTGACACCTTAAGGCCGCGTACACACGCGCGGACTGTTCGCCCAACCTTGTCCGCTGAACAGTGTTTGGGCGGACAGTCCGCTCGTGTGTGGGGCTTCAGCGGACAGTTTCAGCGGACAGTTGGCCGAACAAGGTCTTACGGAAATTCCGAAAAACTGTCCGCTGAAACCTTGTTTCAGCGGACTGTTCGCTCGTCTGTAGGCTTGTTCGGCCAACTAAGTCTCGCGCATGCTCAGAAAGGATCTCCACGTCGGAAGGTTGCATTGCAGTGTATAGGACGTCGTATTTTTCGTCCCGTCGTACGTGCCGTTCACGTCATCGCGCACGGTTTCAGCAAACTGTTCGTCCGTCGTGTGTGGCCATGTCCGTCCATGCTAAGTTTGAGCGGACTGTTCGCTCAAACTGTTGGACGGACAAAGTTGGGCCAACAGTCCGCGCGTGTGTACGCGGCCTAAGAGTTACCTTCACTGGAACTAAGGGGCCAAACCCATCCCCTGAAAAACAACCCCCACACCATAATCCCCCCCTCCACTAAATGATGTGGACCAGTGCATAAAGCAAGGTCCATAAAGACACGGATGAGCAAGTTTGGGGTGGAGGAACTTCACTGGCCTACACAGAGTCCTGACCTCAACCTGATAGAACACCTTTGGGATGCATAAAGCCCCATACACACTATCAGATTTTCTGATGAATTTTTCCTTCAGGTTTACCAAAATCATGTAGTGCAAGGGCCTGCCTGATTGCATACACATTGAAACTCCTAAGGTTTGACCTCATATTATATTTGGTTTTGGTAAATCTGAAGGAAAAAATCATCAGACAGTCTGATAGTGTGTATGAGGCTTTAGAGTGAGCCAGGCCTTCTTGTCCAACATCAGTGCCTGACCCCACAAATGCGCTTCTGGAAGAATGGTCAAACATTCCCATACACACACTCCTAAACCTTGTGGACGGCCTTTCCAGAAGAGGTGAAGCTGTTATAGCTGCATAGGGTGGGCCAACTCAATACTGAACCCTACGGACTAAAACTGGGAGACCATTAAAGTTCATGTGTGTGTAAAGGCAGGTGTCCCAATACTTTTGGCAATATAGTGTATTGTGTAAAGGATTAAAATAGTATTAGATTAGAGACTTTCAGCAAACACATGTACACTAGCACCCCTGGGGTTATCGCACCTGTTGGGATTACCCTGTTTCCCCCAAAATAAGACCTAGCGTGATTGTCGGTGATGGCTGCAATATAAGCCCTACCACCCAAATAAGCTCTAGTTAACCACTTGCTTACTGGGCACTTAAACCCCTCTCAGTCCCAGACCAATTTTCAGCTTTCAGCGCTGATGCACTTTGAATGACAATTGCGCGGTCATACAACACTGTACCCAAATGAAATTTTTATCATTTTTTTCCCACAAATAGAGCTTTCTTTTGGTGGTATTTAATTACTAGTGATGGACGAACTTCCGACGGGACGTTTCGCGAACGCGAAACGCGAACGGGCACAAACGTTCGCGAAAACGACCGTTCGCCGCGGGCTCCATTGACTTCAATGGGAGGCGAATTTCGCAAACCTTTAGGTCGAATTTGCGGCCACGGGGTAATTATTAGGGGGTAGCACGTAGTCCCACCACCTGGACAATAGCATAATACATGTATGAGGTGAATTTGGGATCGATAACTACAAGCATTTTTTTTTTATTTGGGAAATTGTTCTGACAATTCAGGACTATGGAGCTAATGAAGGCAATGGAGGAGAGGGAAGGTCAGGGACCAGGGTAGGCAAACAAGAGGGTGCAGGAGATACAGAGCACTGACAGCAGCACCGTAATACAGAGCACTGACATCAGCACCGTGACATACAGCGCTGACAGCAGCTCCGTGACATACAGCGCTGACAGCAGCTCCGTGACATACAGCGCTGACAGCAGCTCCGTGACATACAGCGCTGACAGCAGCTCCGTGACATACAGCGCTGACAGCAGCTCCGTGACATACAGCGCTGACAGCAGCACCGTGACATACAGCGCTGACAGCAGCTCCGTGACATACAGCGCTGACAGCAGCTCCGTGACATACAGCGCTGACAGCAGCTCCGTGACATACAGCACTGACAGCAGCTCCGTGACATACAGCGCTGACAGCAGCTCCGTGACATACAGCGCTGACAGCAGCACCGTGACATACAGCGCTGACAGCAGCTCCGTGACATACAGCGCTGACAGCAGCTCCGTGACATACAGCGCTGACAGCAGCTCCGTGACATACAGCACTGACAGCAGCTCCGTGACATACAGCGCTGACAGCAGCTCCGTGACATACAGCGCTGACAGCAGCACCGTGACATACAGCGCTGACAGCAGCTCCGTGACATACAGCGCTGACAGCAGCACCGTGACATACAGCGCTGACAGCAGCTCCGTGACATACAGCGCTGACAGCAGCTCCGTGACATACAGCGCTGACAGCAGCACCGTGACATACAGCGCTGACAGCAGCTCCGTGACATACAGCGCTGACAGCAGCTCCGTGACATACAGCGCTGACAGCAGCTCCGTGACATACAGCGCTGACAGCAGCTCCGTGACATACAGCGCTGACAGCAGCTCCGTGACATACAGCGCTGACAGCAGCACCGTGACATACAGCGCTGACAGCAGCTCCGTGACATACAGCGCTGACAGCAGCTCCGTGACATACAGCGCTGACAGCAGCTCCGTGACATACAGCGCTGACAGCAGCTCCGTGACATACAGCGCTGACAGCAGCTCCGTGACATACAGCGCTGACAGCAGCTCCGTGACATACAGCGCTGACAGCAGCTCCGTGACATACAGCGCTGACAGCAGCACCGTAAGCAGCCCCAGGAGGAAGTCAGCACAGCACAGGGATGGTGTGATCCCCTCATAATAAGAACCCCCAGGAGGAAGTCAGCACAGCACAGGGATGGTGTGATCCCCTCATAATAAGAACCCCCAGGAGGAAGTCAGCACAGCACAGGGATGGTGTGATCCCCTCATAATAAGAACCCCCAGGAGGAAGTCAGCACAGCACAGGGATGGTGGGAGCCCCTCATAATAAGAACACCCAGGAGGAAGTCAGCACAGCACAGGGATGGTGGGAACCCCTCATAATAAGCAGCCCCAGTAGAAATATGACACCGCTCAACCTCTTCAAAGAGGAGGGTAGGGGCATATAGTACGGTGTGCTTTTTTGGGTCAGGGAAGTGAGCCAAATGAATTAAGAAGGTCTGTGTGCTTGATTCCAAAAATTGTTTATAGACATATACATGGTCTACTGATCACATGTGTTGAATTCCTCCGAGATCCATGCCTCATTCATTTTTAGAAATGTGAGGTAGTTAACACTGTGGTGAGCTAGGCGAGTACGCTTATCGGTCACAATCCCCCCTGCTGCGCTGAACGTCCTTTCGGACAGGACACTGGATGAGGGGCAAGCCAACAGTTCGATTGCAAATTGGGCAAGCTCTGGCCAGAGGTCAAGCCTGCCCACCCAGTAGTCTAGGGGTTCATCACTCCTCAGAGCGTCCACATCGGCCGTTAACCCAATGTAGTCGGACACCTGACGGTCTAGGCGTTCCCTGATGCTGGATCCGGATGACACCTGTCGATGGGTCGGCTGAAAGAATGACCTCATATCCGAAGTCACCAACACATCTTCAAACCGGCCTCTTCTTGCAGGCGCTGTTGGATTGGTACCCGCAAATCCTTCTCTGGGAGTGGGAATTGCTCCTCTGCCAGCGCACGCAAAAGCAGAATGCAGCATTTCTCGAAGCAAGGCCTGGAAGTGCTGCATTCTGACAGCCCTCTGCGACGGCGGTAACATTTCCGCCATTTTGTGTTTGTACCGGGGGTCTAAGTACGTTGCCACCCAGTACTGGTCCTTGACCCTCATGCTTTTTATACGGGGGTCCCTATTAAAACACTGGAGCATGAAGGCCCCCATTTGCACTAAAGTGGAAGCGGTGTGGTGGCCTGGCTCCTGCTCATCATCCAGGATAATGTCGTCCTCTTCATTCTCCTCTCCCCATCCTCGCACAACAGGGATCCCAGAAAGGTTTAAAGCATGCTCTTCTTGCTCCTGCTCATCCGCCCCGGCACCATCCTCCTCTGACTCCTCATCAGACTCCTGTTGTTGACTTGTCTCAGATAGAGTAGCCCCCCCTGGGAATTCATCCAGCATTGCGACTTCCTCATCTTCCCGCTCCTGCTCCTCCACAGCCTGATCAATGACACGACGCAATGCACGCTCCAGAAAGAAGGCATAAGGTACCATGTCACTGATGGCGCCATGGCTGCGACTGACCAGTTTGGTGATCTCCTCAAATGGCCGCAGAAGTCTGCATGTGTCGCGCATGAGCAGCCACTGGCGCGGTGAAAAAAAACCCAGCTCCCCAGAACCGTTTCTTTCGCAGAGTTCATACAGGTAGACGTTAACTGCACGTTTCTGCTGGAGCAGCCTATCAAGCATATAGAAGGTTGAGTTCCATCGCGTCGGGCAATCGCAAATAAGACGTCTGACCGGCAGATGGTGTCGCCGCTGAATGTCAGCAAGGCGAGCCATGGCCGTGTAAGATCTTCTGAAATGGGCCGAGATTTTCCTTGCCTGCCGCAAGATGTCCTGGACCCCAGGGTATTTGACAAGGAATCGCTGCACGACCAAGTTTAAGACGTGTGCCATGCACGGCACGTGCGTGATTTTGCCCTGTTTCAATGCGCTAAGCAGATTGGCACCGTTGTCACACACCACTTTACCAACTGTCAAATTGAGCGGTGTTAGCCACTCATCTGCCTGTGAACGCAAAGCTGAAAGGAGTGCCGGGCCAGTGTGGCTCTTTGCTTCCAGGCACAACAGACGCAGCACGGCATGGCAACGTCTCACCTGGCATGTGGAATAGGTTCTGGGGAGCTTGGGCGGTGCAGTGGAAGAGACGCTAGCAGCGGAAAAGGAGGAGGCAGCTGAGGAGGAGAGGGAGGAGGATGGAGTAGGAGGAGGAGAAGAAGAGTCAGGCCTGCATGCAATCCGTGGCGGTAAAACCAAATCTACACGGGTGCCACGGGTTACATGCTTGACGGCCGTCAGAAGGTTCACCCAGTGGGCAGTAAAACTGATATACCTTCCCTGCCCGTGTTTGCTAGACCACGTGTCTGTGGTCAGATGTATCTTGGCACCGACACTGTGTGCCAGAGATACATTCACTTGCCGCTGAACATGGCCATATAGCTCTGGGATGCCCTTCTCTGAGAAATACTTCCTTCCTGGGACCTTCCATTGTGGTGTTCCAATGGCCACAAATTTGCGAAAGGCCTCCGAGTCCACCAGTTTATATGGCAGTAGTTGGCGGGCTATGAGTTCTGACAAGCCAGCCGCCAACCGTTGGGCAAGAGGGTTATCCGGCGTCATCATTTTTTTACGCTCAAACATTAGGCCCACGGAAGCCTGCCTTTTTGCAGAAAAATGTGAGCTTGGCGTGATGGAAGGTGGAGTGGAGGACAATTGTGAGGAGAGAGGAGAAGGAGAAGTAGAAGACGAGGCTGGACGGTGAGAGCCTGCAGTGTGGCTTTGTGTGTTCCGTTGCTCCCACTGGGCTCGGTGATGGCTGCTCATGTGCCTTCTTAAGGCGGTCGTCCCTAGGTGAGTATTGGGCTTACCGCGACTAACGCGTTGACTGCAAAGATTGCAGATGGCAACGCTATTGTCAGCAGCGGACACGTTAAAAAAAGCCCACACTGCGGAGCCATGTGCCGGTGTCCTGGGAGCGCCAGATGTGACCGTACATGGTCGATGACTCGCTCCTGATACATTTGCAGTCTGCTTTGTCCCTGCTGTGCAATGTAAGTCATTGCTGCTTCTCCTCCCTATCTGCTGGTCCATATCTCCCTCTGAACTCCCCTCCTCTTCCTCTCTTGTGGGCACCCACGTGACATCACTAGACACGTCATCATCAACGTCACCTTCCCCACCGCTATAAGTAGAGTAGGCAGCAACACCGGGGACCAACCTCCTCCTTGGGCTGATCTGGGTACTGGCGTCAGACTGCTGAGTAGCGCTTGTTGCTACCTCCTCTACTCTTCCAATACCAAGAGTGGCTGCGCATCAGAAATGTCCTCTTGATATGGATCGGAAAATAATTCCAGTGACTCAAGCGGAAGGTATGTGGTGGTGGTGGTGGTGGTCGTGTTGTTGGTGGTAGTGTCTTTGGGGGTGCACATAGCAGAGAGTGAAGAAGAGGGTGCAGATCGAGAGGATGAGGAGGGTGCAGAAGAATAAGGCTGAGTGAGCCACTCAACCAAGTCTGGTGCGTCCTTTAAAGTAATTGAACGCACCTTCTGCAACTTCCCACTTTGGCTCAAGGCTGTTGCTCCTGCCCTACCCCTACCACCCCTGCGGAAGGGCCTGCCTCTTCCTCTGCCTGTCATTTTTTAAATCACCCTGTGACAAAACTCTTAGTCCCTATACCGCTGAAGGACTGCTGCAGTATAGGGCAGCGGTCAGCAGTAGTGCACGTCAACCCTATGTATTGTGGACCGATAGCGGTCCTTACAGAACAGCAGACTGTACTGCACTCAGGCCTATGTACCGTAGCACCCTATACCAAGTTACCAGTCCTTATAAAAACTTTTGTGGACCAAGCAGGTTGTGTGTTAGTGATTAGCAGACTGTACGTCAGTCCCTATACCAATGAAGGACTGCTGCAGTATAGGGCAGCGGTCAGCAGTAGTGCACGGCAACCCTATGTATTGTGGACCGATAGCGGTCCTTACAGAACAGCAGACTGTACTGCACTCAGGCCTATGTACCGTAGCACCCTATACCAAGTTACCAGTCCTTATAAAAACTTTTGTGGACCAAGCAGGTTGTGTGTTAGTGATTAGCAGACTGTACGTCAGTCCCTATACCAATGAAGGACTGCTGCAGTATAGGGCAGCGGTCAGCAGTAGTGCACGGCAACCCTATGTATTGTGGACCGATAGCGGTCCTTACAGAACAGCAGACTGTACTGCACTCAGGCCTATGTACCGTAGCACCCTATACCAAGTTACCAGTCCTTATAAAAACTTTTGTGGACCAAGCAGGTTGTGTGTTAGTGATTAGCAGACTGTACGTCAGTCCCTATACCAATGAAGGACTGCTGCAGTATAGGGCAGCGGTCAGCAGTAGTGCACGGCAACCCTATGTATTGTGGACCGATAGCGGTCCTTACAGAACAGCAGACTGTACTGCACTCAGGCCTATGTACCGTAGCACCCTATACCAAGTTACCAGTCCTTATAAGAACTTTTGTGGACCAAGCAGGTTGTGTGTTAGTGATTAGCAGACTGTACGTCAGTCCCTATACCAATGAAGGACTGCTGCAGTATAGGGCAGCGGTCAGCAGTAGTGCACGGCAACCCTATGTATTGTGGACCGATAGCGGTCCTTACAGAACAGCAGACTGTAACGCACTCAGGCCTATGTACCGTAGCACCCTATACCAAGTTACCAGTCCTTATAAGAACTTTTGTGGACCAAGCAGGTTGTGTGTTAGTGATTAGCAGACTGTACGTCAGTCCCTATACCAATGAAGGACTGCTGCAGTATAGGGCAGCGGTCAGCAGTAGTGCACGGCAACCCTATGTATTGTGGACCGATAGCGGTCCTTACAGAACAGCAGACTGTACTGCACTCAGGCCTATGTACCGTAGCACCCTATACCAAGTTACCAGTCCTTATAAGAACTTTTGTGGACCAAGCAGGTTGTGTGTTAGTGTTTAGCAGACTGTGCGTCAGTCCCTATACCGCTGAAGGACTGCTGCAGTATAGGGCAGCGGTCAGCAGTAGTGCACGGCAACCCTATGTATTGTGGACCGATAGCGGTCCTTACAGAACAGCAGACTGTACTGCACTCAGGCCTATGTACCGTAGCACCCTATACCAAGTTACCAGTCCTTATAAGAACTTTTGTGGACCAAGCAGGTTGTGTGTTAGTGTTTAGCAGACTGTGCGTCAGTCCCTATACCGCTGAAGGACTGCTGCAGTATAGGGCAGCGGTCAGCAGTAGTGCACGTCAACCCTATGTATTGTGGACCGATAGCGGTCCTTACAGAACAGCAGACTGTACTGCACTCAGGCCTATGTACCGTAGCACCCTATACCAAGTTACCAGTCCTTATAAGAACTTTTGTGGACCAAGCAGGTTGTGTGTTAGTGATTAGCAGACTGTACGTCAGTCCCTATACCAATGAAGGACTGCTGCAGTATAGGGCAGCGGTCAGCAGTAGTGCACGGCAACCCTATGTATTGTGGACCGATAGCGGTCCTTACAGAACAGCAGACTGTAACGCACTCAGGCCTATGTACCGTAGCACCCTATACCAAGTTACCAGTCCTTATAAGAACTTTTGTGGACCAAGCAGGTTGTGTGTTAGTGATTAGCAGACTGTACGTCAGTCCCTATACCAATGAAGGACTGCTGCAGTATAGGGCAGCGGTCAGCAGTAGTGCACGGCAACCCTATGTATTGTGGACCGATAGCGGTCCTTACAGAACAGCAGACTGTACTGCACTCAGGCCTATGTACCGTAGCACCCTATACCAAGTTACCAGTCCTTATAAGAACTTTTGTGGACCAAGCAGGTTGTGTGTTAGTGTTTAGCAGACTGTGCGTCAGTCCCTATACCGCTGAAGGACTGCTGCAGTATAGGGCAGCGGTCAGCAGTAGTGCACGGCAACCCTATGTATTGTGGACCGATAGCGGTCCTTACAGAACAGCAGACTGTACTGCACTCAGGCCTATGTACCGTAGCACCCTATACCAAGTTACCAGTCCTTATAAGAACTTTTGTGGACCAAGCAGGTTGTGTGTTAGTGATTAGCAGACTGTACGTCAGTCCCTATACCAATGAAGGACTGCTGCAGTATAGGGCAGCGGTCAGCAGTAGTGCACGGCAACCCTATGTATTGTGGACCGATAGCGGTCCTTACAGAACAGCAGACTGTACTGCACTCAGGCCTATGTACCGTAGCACCCTATACCAAGTTACCAGTCCTTATAAGAACTTTTGTGGACCAAGCAGGTTGTGTGTTAGTGTTTAGCAGACTGTGCGTCAGTCCCTATACCGCTGAAGGACTGCTGCAGTATAGGGCAGCGGTCAGCAGTAGTGCACGGCAACCCTATGTATTGTGGACCGATAGCGGTCCTTACAGAACAGCAGACTGTACTGCACTCAGGCCTATGTACCGTAGCACCCTATACCAAGTTACCAGTCCTTATAAGAACTTTTGTGGACCAAGCAGGTTGTGTGTTAGTGTTTAGCAGACTGTGCGTCAGTCCCTATACCGCTGAAGGACTGCTGCAGTATAGGGCAGCGGTCAGCAGTAGTGCACGGCAACCCTATGTATTGTGGACCGATAGCGGTCCTTACAGAACAGCAGACTGTACTGCACTCAGGCCTATGTACCGTAGCACCCTATACCAAGTTACCAGTCCTTATAAGAACTTTTGTGGACCAAGCAGGTTGTGTGTTAGTGATTAGCAGACTGTACGTCAGTCCCTATACCAATGAAGGACTGCTGCAGTATAGGGCAGCGGTCAGCAGTAGTGCACGGCAACCCTATGTATTGTGGACCGATAGCGGTCCTTACAGAACAGCAGACTGTAACGCACTCAGGCCTATGTACCGTAGCACCCTATACCAAGTTACCAGTC
Organism: Lithobates pipiens; assembly: GCF_037356315.1. Classification (NCBI taxonomy): domain Eukaryota; kingdom Metazoa; phylum Chordata; class Amphibia; order Anura; family Ranidae; genus Lithobates; species Lithobates pipiens. The sequence goes on from NW_027507903.1 coordinate 20,041,200, forward strand.
CTTATAAGAACTTTTGTGGACCAAGCAGGTTGTGTGTTAGTGATTAGCAGACTGTACGTCAGTCCCTATACCAATGAAGGACTGCTGCAGTATAGGGCAGCGGTCAGCAGTAGTGCACGGCAACCCTATGTATTGTGGACCGATAGCGGTCCTTACAGAACAGCAGACTGTAACGCACTCAGGCCTATGTACCGTAGCACCCTATACCAAGTTACCAGTCCTTATAAGAACTTTTGTGGACCAAGCAGGTTGTGTGTTAGTGATTAGCAGACTGTACGTCAGTCCCTATACCAATGAAGGACTGCTGCAGTATAGGGCAGCGGTCAGCAGTAGTGCACGGCAACCCTATGTATTGTGGACCGATAGCGGTCCTTACAGAACAGCAGACTGTACTGCACTCAGGCCTATGTACCGTAGCACCCTATACCAAGTTACCAGTCCTTATAAGAACTTTTGTGGACCAAGCAGGTTGTGTGTTAGTGTTTAGCAGACTGTGCGTCAGTCCCTATACCGCTGAAGGACTGCTGCAGTATAGGGCAGCGGTCAGCAGTAGTGCACGTCAACCCTATGTATTGTGGACCGATAGCGGTCCTTACAGAACAGCAGACTGTACTGCACTCAGGCCTATGTACCGTAGCACCCTATACCAAGTTACCAGTCCTTATAAGAACTTTTGTGGACCAAGCAGGTTGTGTGTTAGTGATTAGCAGACTGTACGTCAGTCCCTATACCAATGAAGGACTGCTGCAGTATAGGGCAGCGGTCAGCAGTAGTGCACGGCAACCCTATGTATTGTGGACCGATAGCGGTCCTTACAGAACAGCAGACTGTAACGCACTCAGGCCTATGTACCGTAGCACCCTATACCAAGTTACCAGTCCTTATAAGAACTTTTGTGGACCAAGCAGGTTGTGTGTTAGTGATTAGCAGACTGTACGTCAGTCCCTATACCAATGAAGGACTGCTGCAGTATAGGGCAGCGGTCAGCAGTAGTGCACGGCAACCCTATGTATTGTGGACCGATAGCGGTCCTTACAGAACAGCAGACTGTACTGCACTCAGGCCTATGTACCGTAGCACCCTATACCAAGTTACCAGTCCTTATAAGAACTTTTGTGGACCAAGCAGGTTGTGTGTTAGTGTTTAGCAGACTGTGCGTCAGTCCCTATACCGCTGAAGGACTGCTGCAGTATAGGGCAGCGGTCAGCAGTAGTGCACGTCAACCCTATGTATTGTGGACCGATAGCGGTCCTTACAGAACAGCAGACTGTACTGCACTCAGGCCTATGTACCGTAGCACCCTATACCAAGTTACCAGTCCTTATAAGAACTTTTGTGGACCAAGCAGGTTGTGTGTTAGTGTTTAGCAGACTGTGCGTCAGTCCCTATACCGCTGAAGGACTGCTGCAGTATAGGGCAGCGGTCAGCAGTAGTGCACGGCAACCCTATGTATTGTGGACCGATAGCGGTCCTTACAGAACAGCAGACTGTACTGCACTCAGGCCTATGTACCGTAGCACCCTATACCAAGTTACCAGTCCTTATAAGAACTTTTGTGGACCAAGCAGGTTGTGTGTTAGTGATTAGCAGACTGTACGTCAGTCCCTATACCAATGAAGGACTGCTGCAGTATAGGGCAGCGGTCAGCAGTAGTGCACGGCAACCCTATGTATTGTGGACCGATAGCGGTCCTTACAGAACAGCAGACTGTACCGCACCCAAGCCTATGTACCGTAGCACCCTAGACAGACCAAGTTACCAGTCCTGATAAAGAGCTTTGTGGAACAAGTGAGTTGTGAATGATTAGCAGACTGCAGCAGAAGGGCAGCAGTCAAGTATAATATTCTTTCTATATTTGGAAGAAAGAATATTATACGTGTACAAGCCTATTACCGTACCACTGATACCAGTCCTGAAAAGAACCTTTGTGGAACTAATAGTAACAGCAAGTCTTTAAAATTATCCTCACTGCCTGACAACACTGCTTCCTGCCTGTCCCTATACAAATTGGCAAAAAAGAGTAGGCTGGAACGATTAGCTGGAACAGCTCTTTTGTGGACCTGATAGTAACAGCTAATGATGATGATGATGATGATGATGAAGAAAGACTAATCTGGCTGAGCTGTCCCTAAAATAGCAGCATACAGCGCTCTGTCCCTTTATCTAAACTGACAAAAGAAACTCAGGCTGCTGACCTAACACCTATACCAGTCCTGAAAAGAACTTTTGTGTACCAAATAGCTAGCGTTTTCTCTGTCCCTACTCCACACAGGATCCTTTCCCTACAGTGACAGAAGAAAGAATGTAAAATGGCCACCGGATCGGGTGTATTTATAGGTTAGGGGGAATGTCCAAGTGTCCATGAGCTGTCATGTCTCAATTGGTTGTCCTGTAACACATGATAAACGTGTCACGAAAGGTTAAAGTTCTTGTATACATTAAACACGTAAGTCCGCCGGGGCGAACGACGGAAAAAGGCGTTCGAACCCGCGGACGGCGAAAGTCGGAAATTCGCCGCGAAACGACCGCCGGGCGAACCGTTCGGCCATCACTATTAATTACAGCTGGGAGTTTTATTTTTTGCTAAACAAACAAAAAAAGATGCAAAAAAAAAAAATCATGTTTAATAGTTTGTTATAAAATTTTGCAAACAGGTCATTTTTCTCCTTCATTGAAGTGCGCTGATGAGGCGGCACTGATAGCCTGCACTGGTGGGCACTGATAGGCATAGTTAAGGCGGCACTAATAGGCACAGATAAGGTGGCACCGATGGGCACAGATAAGGCGGCACTGATGGGCAAAGATGGGCACAGAAAAGATGGCACGGATGGGTGGCACAGATGGGTGGCACAGATGGGTGGCACTAAGGGGCACTGATAGGTACCACTGATAGATGGGACTGATGGGCACTGATAGGTGGCACTGATAGGTGGCTCTGATAGGTGGCACTGCTGGGCACTGATGGGCGGCACTGATGGGCACTGGTAGATGACACTGATGGGCACGGATATGTGGCACTGGGGTGCAGCACCTTTGTTGAGGCAGATTGTGGGCACTGCTGGGTGGCACTGTGGGCACTGCTGGGTGGCACTGTGGGCACTGCCTCAATACCTCATTATGGCCACTAGATGGAGCTGACTATAATAGCAAAGCTACTTTTTAAGCAAAATACGGTCAGAATTCATAAGGACTGGGCAAATATTTAAGCGAACCCCTAATGCCGCGTACACACGATCGGACTATCTGGCGGACTTACTCCGGCGGACAATCCAACGGACTTTGCAGCTGAGGTCCATTGAACTTTCAAGTGAACTGACTTGGCCAGACACGATCACTCCAAAAGTCCGGCGGATTCTAACGTGATGACGTAGAATAAGGACGTTCATAGCCAGTAGCCAATAGCTGCCCTAGCGTCAGCTTTAGTCCGTCAGACTAGCACACAGACGAACGGATTGTCCGCTAAAAGCCGAGTCCGGCGGACAATTTTGAAGCAAGTCTTATTTCTAAGTCCGCCGGACTTTTGGGAAGAAAATGTCCGCTGGATAGTCCGATCGCGTGTACGCGGCATTAGTGAACAGTGTATTCACCAAGAACCTGCACAGACATTTATCCATAAATCATGTCACTGTATTTAGTTTTTATGAGTTCACTGGGTTTGCATGTTAGTTGAGTTAGTGAGAACTTAAAGAAGAACTCTGTCCACCCCGGGGGGCATCTGTATACCCCTGGGATGCTGCAAGCATGGGACCCAGTTTGTCCAGGGGTCAGTTACCGGCACCATAACACCCAATGACAATCCAGGGCCAGGACACACAGTGTCCCTCATTGATATGGCGATGATGATGGACAACTCGCCCACAGCATGGCATTGCATGGCTCTCAGCTAGGGTAGGCGGTATGTAGGGCTGTCCTCAGCAGTGAGGAGAAGATGGAAGGCTGACTCCAGTAGGACTCTGATGATTAGGGGGCTCTGTGATAGGGGACTGTGTAATGGGGGGGGGGGGGGTTCATGATAGGGGGCCTGTGTGATTGGGGGAGGCTCTGTGATAGTGGACTGTGTGATTGGGGGGGGTTCTGTGATAGAGGGACTGTGTGTTTGGGGGGCTCTGTGATAGGTGGACTGTGTCATTGGGGAGTGTTGTGAGATGGGGGCAGTATGTGATTGGAGGACTCTGTGATTGGGTGTGTGTGTGTGTGATTAGGGGGGCTCTGTGATTTGGAGGGGGGTGACTCTGTGATAGGGAACTGTGTGACTATTGGGCTCTGTAATGGTGGACTGTATGACTGGGGGGCTCTGTGATGGGGGGGGGGGGGGGGCTCTGTATTTGGAGGGGTTCTGTGATAGGGGGACTGTGTGATTGTGGGACTCTGTGATGGAGGTCTGTGTGACTATTGGGTTCTGTAATGGTGGATTGTATGACTGGGGGGCTCTGTGATAGGGGGAGGCTCTGTGATGGGGGGGAGGGATCTGTGATTGGTGGGGTTCTGTGATAGGGGGACTGTGTGATTGTGGGACTCTGTAAAGGGGGGGTGGTGTGATGGGGGACTCTTTAATGGGGGGACTCTGTGATGGGGGGACTCTGTGATGGGGGGACTGTGTGATAGGGGGAGTGTGTGATAGGGGGACTGTGTTATTGTGGGAATCTGTGATAGGGGGACTGTGTGATTGTGGGACTCTGTGATAGGGGGACTTTGTGATTGGGGGACTGTGTGATTGGGGGACTCTTTGAGGGGGGGACTCTGTGATGGGGGACTCTGTGATGGGGGACTCTGTGATGGGGGACTCTGTGATTGGGGGACTGTGTGATAGGGGGGGTGTGTGATAGGGGGAGTGTGTGATAGGGGGACTGTGTGATTGTGGGACTCTGTAAAGGGGGGTGGTGTGATGGGGGGACTCTTTAATGGGGGGACTCTGTGATGGGGGGACTGTGTGATAGGGGGAGTGTGTGATAGGGGGACTGTGTTATTGTGGGACTCTGTGATAGGGGGACTGTGTGATTGTGGGACTCTGTGATAGGGGGACTCTGTGATTGGGGGACTGTGTGATAGGGGGAGTGTGTGATAGGGGGACTGTGTGATTGTGGGACTCTGTGATAGGGGGACTGTGTGATTGGGGGAGTGTGTAATAGGGGGACTGTGTGATTGGGGGAGTGTGTGATAGGGGGACTGTGTGATTGTGGGACTCTGTGATGGGGGGACTCTGTGATTGGGGGACTGTGTGATAGGGGGAGTGTGTGATAGGGGGACTGTGTGATTGTGGGACTCTGTGATAGGGGGACTGTGTGATTGGGGGAGTGTGCAATAGGGGGACTGTGTGATTGGGGGAGTGTGTGATAGGGGGACTGTGTGATTGTGGGACTCTGTGATGGGGGACTCTGTGATTGGGGGACTGTGTGATAGGGGGAGTGTGTGATAGGGGGAGTGTGTGATAGGGGGACTGTGTGATTGTGGGACTCTGTGATAGGGGGACTGTGTGATTGGGGGAGTGTGTAATAGGGGGACTGTGTGATTGGGGGAGTGTGTGATAGGGGGACTGTGTGATTGTGGGACTCTGTGATTGGGGGACTTTGTGATTGGGGGACTCTGTGATTGGGGACTGTGTGATTGGGGGGCTCTATGATAGGGAGACTGTGTGATAGGGGGACTGTGTGATTGGGGGACTGTGTGATTGGGGGGCTCTGTGATAAGGGGGCTGTGTGATTGGGGGACTGTGTGATTAGGGATTGTGGGATTTGGGGTGGGTGGACTCTGTGGTGAGGGGGGACTCTGATATATAAGGCTCTGTAATGAGGGATTTTGTGATTGGGGGGGGGGGGGGCACTGTGATGAAGGAACCTGTGTAACTTATGGGCTTTGTGATTGGGGGTGCTGTGGATGGGGAACTCTAATGTGACAAGGAGGGTATAACGTGATGGGGGAACACTGATGTGTTGGAGGGCACTCTTATGTATACTGGGGCCTCTAACCTTAGGGGGGGTTCTGATATGATGGGGGATCTCTGATGTGTTGGGGGGGCTCTCATATATAAGGGGGTCTCTGACTTGAAGCAAGTACTCTAATGTGACAAGGACCTCTAATGTGAAGGGGGGGGGGGGACTCTTATACTAATAGTGAGGACTCCGATGTTGTGGAGGAACCTCTGCTGTGAAGTCTCACACTCGATTACGGCACAGATCTGGAAGAAATAGCACTCCAAGATTGGAGGAAGAATACACATGACAATATTCGCTGATCCACGGGTTCAGCGTTAACCAAAACAACAAATCCCAGGGACATTTCCTACTTTACTCATCTTTCTTTTTTTTTTTTACATATTCATATATTCATCTCATAGTTTATAGACATATTACAAACATCTGTCCTTATTTTGTCTTCTAATTGCACATGTGACTGCTATAATCAATGTTTGAGAAGCTGGCAAGCCAAAGAAGAGTAGTTCCAACAATGGACACTAGATGGGGCTGGGGTACTGTCAAAGAGCAAGTAGACCCCTATCTGCTGTTTTCATTCAGTCTCTTTAAAAATAAAGAAAAAAAAAAATGCTATTTGTTTTTTCTGTCTTTATATTTCATAGTTATATAGGAATCATAAGCTTTACGTTTATTTTATATACTACATTTTTTATTTTATTTTTTTGCTACTGAGCTATAGCAACAGGTATTATTGCCAGATAAGCATTAAAAGTCTCATTCATTATTAGTGCATTGCTATATAGGTGACTTATAAATTACTTACTTTGCTTATAACATTTCTGCAGCGACCATTGTGCGCCTAACCACATTCTGAAAGTAAGAAGCTTTTGCAACTAAAAAAAAAACTAAAATAAAACAAAACAAAACTATCCTATGGATAAGTTGGATCATCTGCTTATTTTGTTATTCCTCACCAGCAGCTTCCTGTTCTGTTCAAATATTTCTTATAATATGCATCCATTCGACAACACTGTACTAAATTACTAAATTACCAAAAACATGTTAAAATTAAAAGGTTGATTATTTATATTGCATTTTTTTTTTCCGCTCTCAGACTAGCAGCTTTTTAAAAAAAAAAAAAATGTTATTATTAATATTGAACCATCTTGCACAGAATACAGTGTGTATAAAAAATCCAATTTTGTCATGCCTTTTATTAAAAATTGCATGCATGTAGTTTAACTTCATAGGTAGACTTTCTGCAAGATGACGTTTTAATTTAATAACATTCATATTTATTTGATTTTAATTTTTTTTTTTTGCATGTATAAAATATATCAACATATGTAATTTTAACCAATTGTAAAACATAAATAAAAAGAAAATCAATAATCTTTGCATTTAAAAAAAATAAAATATAATCATTCTTCCAATTTAAATTTTACCAAGAAAAACCGGCAACCCTATATTCAAGGGAATTTCTACTCAAATTCAAGTCATCAGTGCGTTGGCTGACTATCAATTCAACATTTTATTGTTAATGATAAAATTAATTCTATTTGAAAAGCTGTTTTGACATCCATTTCTCAGGTTAGATGCCAGTTTAAACTTCTATAGGCAGTTTTTTTTCCCCCCTCCTTTGCTGATATCACCTTTAGGAATCAAGCAGCTAAAGATTAAATACTTCACTTTAGACGCTTTTTTTTTTTTTTTTCCTCCCTTCCAGTGCGCTACCCATTACTCTATTGCTGCTAATTACAGTTAAACAATAATAATGAGCTGCAACTGATGCAAATTAGGTCAGAATGTCTAATTACTTTGAATACCAATAACAACATTAATAATACAAGTTTCTGATGTGCTTTTATAAATGCTGAACTGATATACTTTATCTACTGTATTAGGGATTCTGTAAGCAGAGGGACAGAAAAATGAAAATCGGAAATGTAGATACGTCCTTTATTTATATGGATGGGTTTGTGCCTTGACACACACATACTATATATATATATATATATATATATATATATATATATATATATATTTATATATATATTTATATGTATAGTGTGTCTGTGCATGTGTTTAATATTAGCTTTTATGATGACTATAGAGCCATCATAGTCAGTAAGGCTTTATGTAGGACATACCATAAAAATACATACACAGTATAATAGAAGAATAAACACCAGATCTTAAAAGGGCCTCATTTTAACTTACACACTACAGATGTAGTCAACCATGTCTGTGTTTTTTTACCCATAGACATATAGAAAGACAGATATACATTTTTTTTAATATCTGTTTTTCATATATATATATGTTTATCAAATGCGTGTGGGTGTATATATGATAGTGATTTTTTTTCTATCTATCTATCTATATATATATCTATCTATATATATATATATATATATATATATATAATTTTATATATAAATATATATATATATATATATATAATTTTATATATAAATATATATATATATATATATATATATATATATATATATATATATATATATATATATATATACATATTTATGTATTTAATTATTTATTTACTATAATATACAATATATAGATATTTATAAATATATCTATCTGTATATATATATATATATATATATATATATATATATATACATATATAAAAACAAAAAAAGTGTATGAGTGTATACATGCACATAAATATTATGTATATTGTATATATAATTTTAAATATATCTAAATATATAATAAATACATATATATTAAATAATCATGTTCATAATGATGCGTGTGTGTGTGTGTGTGTATATATATATATAATGTGTGTCTTTCTACACATCTATGGGTACAAACACACAGACATGGTTGACTACATCTGTAGTTTGTAAGCTAAAATGAGCAAGGCCCTTTCAAGATCTCGTGTTTGTTCTTCTATTATATTGTTATTGCATATGTATATTTATGGTATGTCCTACAGTAAAGCCTTACTGACCATAATGGCCCTATAGTCACCCTAACAGCTAATAAATATTGTCAATGAATAGATTTGCAAGTAACAGAACGCTATAGAAAATAAAAAAAAATCTCCTAGCTTATGTAAAAAATGTGGTTTCTGTCCCACAATGCACTACGGAAGTGTACAGTATACATATCCACGAGTATATTGTATTGTGTATATATATATATATATATATATATATATATATATATTGTAAAAAAGAAATAAATAATGGCATGGCACAGATGATTACAGATGTGGGCAGCTAAGAGAGAGGCATAAAGAATGAAAGAAAGGAACGCGCCAGAGATACGGGAGAGAAGGAAGAAAGTTCAAGGGTGTTATTGAGTGGAAGACAAAGGAGGAAAAAAGGAATAATGATCACGGATAAAGAAAAAAAAAAAAATTTGAGAAAATAGAAATATAGGAAGATCAAGAGAATTCCACGTTTTCTTCTACTGAGACCTATCGCAGAGAGAGGGGCTTCTCTTAACTCTTTCACAACCAAAAGGCTCTTCGGCCATAGATATTAGAACTGGCGGTTTCGGAAATATAGAGATGTCTTTATTTAGGAAGAAAAACGGGGGAAACAGCAGGAGACTTAAAAAAAAAAGGGGGGGGGGTCTCATTAGTCGTATATTCCAATAAGACAAAAAAAAAGAGAAAAAAAAAGCTCCAGCCAAGGAATTAAAAGACTTAATAAAAGGCAACATGAATTAAGGAAAAAAAAAAAAAAAGTCAAGTATCACAGATTGCTCTTTAAAGCTGATGGTAGAACTTTTGTTTGCTGCAATTTGGCTTTATTAGCGCAAACCCCTTAAATCTGGTGCAGGTGTCTTGTGTAAACAAGCACACGGCAGAAATAATGCAAACTGCATCATTTTAGCATCTGCTTTTGTCCTTGGAAGTAGACAGAAGTGGGAGCCGAGCGAGTGGCTGCAATCTCCCAATCTCTGCACGCCGTTCTCATCTCCATACAGATTTAACGTCGTAGGAACAAGGCTTCTGTTTAGTAGCCGGTGATGGAATGAAGGCATTGTTCCACCGCGGCTGCTGCAATCCATGGGGCTGCGAAGCCAAATGTTTCTTATACTGTGCATCTGGAAAGTATTCACAGCGCTTCACTTTTCTCACATTTTGTTCTATTACAGCCTTAGTCCAAAATTAATTCAATTCATTATTTTCCTCAAAATTCTACAAACAATACCCCATAATGACAACGTGAAAGAAGTTTGTTTGAAATCTTTTTAAAGTTATTAAAAACAAAAAAAATCCCATGTTCATAAGTATTCAAAGTCTTTGCCATGACGCTCAAAATTTAGCTCAGGTGCATTCTTTTTCCACTGATCATCCTTGAGATGTTTCTACAACTTTATTGGAGTCCACCTGTGGTAAATTCAGTTGAGTGGACGTGATTTGGAAAGGCACACACCCGTCTATATAAAGGTCTCACAGTTACCAGTGCATGTCAGAGCACAAACCAAGCCATGAAGTCCAAGGAATTGCCTGCAGACCTCCAAGACAGGATTGTATGGAGGCACAGATCTGGGGAAGAGTACAGGAAAATGTCTGCAGCATTGAAGGTCCCAATGATTCCAGTGGCCTCCATCATCCATAAATGGAAGAAGCTTGGAACCACCAGAACCTTCCAGAATAACAACCATCTCTGCAGCACTCCGCTAATCAGGCCTGTATGGTAGAGTGGCCAGGCGGAGGCCACTCTTCGGTAAAAGGCACATGACAGCCTGCCTGGAGTTTGCCAAAAGGCACCTAAAGGACTCTCAGACCATGAGAAACAAAATTCTTTGGTCTGATGAAACAAAGATTGAACTCTTTGGTCTGAATGGCAGGCGCCATGTCTGGAGGAAACCAGGCACTGCTCATCACCTGGCCAATACCATCACTACAGTGAAGCATGGTGGTGGCAATATCATGCTGTGGGGAGGTTTTTCAGTGGCAGGCACTGGGAGACTAGTCAGGATCAAGGGAAAGATGAATGCAGCAATGTACAGAGACATCCTTGATGAAAAGCTTCTCCAGAGCTGGACCTCAGACTGGGGCGAAGGTTCATCTTCCAACAGGAGAACGACCCTAAGCACACAACCAAGATTAACAAAGGAGTGGCTATGGGACAACTCTGTGAATGTCCTTGAGTGGCCCAGCCAGAGCCCAGACTCAAACCCGATTGAACATCTCTGGAGAGACCTGAAAATGGCTGTGCACCGACGCTCCCCATCCAACCAGATGGAACTTGAGAGGTCCTGCAAAGGAGAATGGGAGAAACTGCCAGAAAAAAAAAAGGTGTGCCAAGCTTGTAGCGTTGTACTCAAAAAGACTTGGCGCTGTAATTCGTTTTTTTATTTTTTAATAAATGTGCAAAGATTTCAGACTTCTTTCACTTTGTCATTATGGGGTATTGTTTGTAGAAGTTTGAGGAAAATAATGAATTAAATCCATTTTGCAATAAGGCTGTAACATAACAAAATGTGGAGAAAGTGAATCGCTGTGAATACTTCCTGGATGCACTGTAGATGTGAAGATTCATATGTTATCTATAGCGAGGCAACAATTGCAAAGCGTCTTCTGTTATGTGATTTTCATATGGGAGTGTGTAAGGGTGCCAATAAAGGTGAGATTCTTTGAAATAAAGACTTAAAGTATTATAAAACCCTTAAGAGTTTTTTAGTCTAACATATTAAGTACAATAAAATAAACGTTCTCCAGTAAACGTTCTCCAGTAAACTATTTGTTAAAATTCTTACCCCAGCACTTGCAGCTTTCAATGCTGCTGGCTATTGATCTCTCAGTTCTACTTCCCTGAACTTCTGGTCTTTACAGGGAAGTGTTAATAGTGGATACCAGGGCCACTGATAAGGCAGTCCAGCCAGCCCTCCTGTAGCGGGCCCAGGCCCTGTCAGTTCAAAAGGGGGGCCCAGGCACCTATCCAGCAGGAGCGATGGCTGTGCTGCCTTATTGCCAACTCTTGTGGCTTTCCCTGCATCACAGCGGCTTCCGCCCTGCGTCTCTTCCCTCCTTTTCCTAGGCATCCAATAGTCACTTGTCCTTTCAACCAATCGGGTGATGGGTCCCGCTCCCTGATTGGCCGGGAGGAGGATTAGTGCGGCAATAGCGAATGTTCATTCGCTATTATCACACAACGGGGTGGGCTAGGAGCACTGTGCCCCCCCCCCCCCGAGCCCACCCTTTTTGAAGCCTATTAGAGCCCCTAATGCGGGGGCGGTACCCGTGTTCCCCTAATGTACAAGCCAACACTGGTTCAGTCTCAGGTCACTCATGAAGACACATGGCCGCTCAATGAAGTTGGATTGGAAAAGGTTCAACCTTAAACTGTGTAAGGGTTTTTTTTCTGTTAAAGCAGTAAGGATGCAGAACTCCCTTCCACAATCAGTGGCTGCAGTGAGTAATTAAGCTAATTTAAAAAGAATCCTTTAATGGACATCTTATTGAACACAATATTCAGGGATTTGAGAAATGGTAGGTACACATATGGTAGGGGCACATACCCCTGAATTAATTAAGCACACACCTACACAGGTAGAACTGGGTGGAATGTTGTCTTTATTCAACCTTACCTACTATGTAACTATGTACTGTATATATGATAAAGAAACAGCATATTCAGTAGGGGTAGATTTAGACATGCGTCTAAACCTCCATTGCCTCTGAAGCCCATCCATGTTCAGACTGCACTCCAGAGGTTACTGACAGGCGGTGAGAAAGCAACACCTCCTTACTGCCCGTTTTGACCCAATCTTTAGCAACAAACACATCACAATCACGTTTGCGGTGCTTCCATATTTACTTGAATGGGTAGCGTTCGACGTGGAGCCACGTTGGTTGAAATTTGCCACAGGTATGAAGCTTTGCCAACCCCATAATTCATATGTGTGGCTGCAGAGAGGGTGGACCTTAATGCCCACACACTACACATATATGTCCCTGGGGGCCCAATGATTTTGCACTGAGAATGCACTTACCAGCACACTGACCGCCACTCACTGATGGGATGAGCTTCTGATTATGTGACAGCCAATCACATGTCTGGGATGTCCATCCTGCCTCCTGCTACTAAGAACCAGTTAAAGGGGTTGTAAAGCTAAAAGTTTTTTCACCTTAATGCATTCTATGCATTAAGGGGAAAAAACATCTGACAGTGCCAGCCCCCCATCCCCCTCGTTTTACTTACCTGACCCCTCGAAAGCCCCAGGCTCGTCCCCGATGTCCTCTTTGCTGCTCACTCTGGCCGTTGATTGGCAAGAGTGGATGGATTGAAAGCAGCGCAGCCATTGGCTTGCGCTGCTGTCAATCACATCCAATGATGCGGCGCACCGGGGGTGGGGACAAGTGACACAGTGAACGGCTACGGCCGCCAGCTGTATCACGGGAGCACACCCGCAAGCACTCCACATCATGTGAGGGAGCTCGAGTGAAGTTGTGGAGTCCTTGAGGGAGGGAGCCGAGACAGCCGCCGAGGGACCCAGAAGACCAGGTTCGGGGCCACTCTGTGAAAAACGAGCTGCACAGTGGAGGTAATATAGCATGTTTGTTATTTAAAAAAAAAAAACATTTCCTTTAGTGACCCTTTAAAGGGTTGGGGTTAAATATGTGCTTAATAATAATATAGACTCATTTACACCACACAAGTATGACTGAGCACATATGTGTCAGGGCTGGGCTCAGCCCTTCCTTCTCTGAGCTGGCTGCTCAGCTGTCGGCTAATTGCCAGCTCCTATCTCTCCAGTGACTCACCTGTTGATGATATCCTGCTCGTCAGTCCTGCCTACTTAAGCCGTCCAGTCCAGAGGATCTCTGCCTTCGCCTTGGTCAACATCACAGAGATGCTCTCCTGCATTCCTGTTAAAAGACTTTCTTGGCTGACATCCCTTCTGGCTCCAGATCCTGCTTGCTGTTTTACTACGCTCATCTCGCCTCCCTGGCGTTTGGCTTGTCTGACTATCTGTTACGGTTCCTGAACTCTGTTTTTTTTTTGTGACTATGTTTGTTCTATTTATTTTTATTATTAAATATGTGTGACTTAACTGTACTTCTGTCTCGGTCTGATTTCATGGTTTCTGACAATGTGCTTTCCACACATTCTCACACAATATATATATATAGGGGAGTCCCTTAATTTCAATGGACTGCCCTACTCATAAGACATGCAGAAAAGAAGTCAATGGCTCCTGTAAAATATCATATACGGACAACATACAATAATGGGGGACAGAAGAGGATGGCGCATTTAGTGCCAACCTGGAACTTTGCAGAAATGCAGCATCCTTCTCCGTCCAGCACTATTGCATGACGTCCATGTATGATATTTTATGAAAAAGCCATTTAGAAGAGAAGCCATCCGGATTACTTCTGTATGTTCTAATGATGGCTGGCGAGCCAGGCATGCACATTGTAGATTGGATAAGCAAGTGAGCGGAAGCGTGGAGTGGTGTGTCGTTTACTTGAAGTCCTTTAGTTTCTTTCAAAAATGTGCCATACCAAACCGCACAGTTTTCAAGTGCATTTGCAGAAGCATGGGGGGGGGAGGTGCCATTAATTATTACCACTGCTAAAAAAGTAGCACATTTTTGTGCGTGTCGGGGGAAGCACGTGATTTTGCACATTTTTGGAACACGCATTAGCCTGAAGGTCCTTGTTCAGAATGAGAAGGTGACAACTAGCTCTGCATTGTGCTCCTGCACTGTCACCCTGTCCCTGGTGGTGACTACAAACAGCCCTGGTGACACATTGTGCAGGCATGGGCCACTACTGTCGCTATCATGAAGGTGGAGTCATAATGTGCAGCTGATGCTGATTCAGTGCATGTAGACAGGAAGTGACTGAAAACAGCTGGAGGACACCAGCAGCACTGAGATGCCAAAAAAAAGATAAAAGCAGGATTTTATGTAAAAAAAATAAAAAAATAAAAAAATGGCAGTTGTTAATGGTACAACTAAAGAGAAACTTCACTCACCCCTCGATTTAGATCTTCACCGGCCCAGCAGATCCAGCATTCTGCACCCATCCCTTGATTAGGGGCATCAGCCTGGGTCTCCATTAGGGATGAGCCAAACACCCCCCAGTTCGGTTCGCACCAGAACCTTCGAACGGACCAAATATTCGTATGAACTTTAGAACCCTATTAAAGTCTATGGGACTCGAACATTCAAAATCAAAAGTGCTAAATTTAAAGGCTAATATGGAAGATATGCAACAGACAACACCAGCAATAAGGGGTATCTTCAGGTGTATACTGTGCTGGAAGCATCCAACATCCATTTTAACTCCTGCAGATGGCTGTATTAGAGAACACCAGCATAAAAGGGTAGATACAGGTGCTGGAGGCACACAACACCCACTAACTCCTGCAGATGCCTGTATTAGAGAACACCAGCAAAAAAGGGTAGATACAGGTGTATACTGTGCTGGAGGCACACAACACCCACTTTAAATCCTGCAGATGCCTGAGAAAAGAACACTGTCCCTGCTCTGATCTTGCTCTTTCCCTGCACGCGAGAACACACTACACAAGGCCACTGCGCTGGCAGGCTTATATAGTGTGGGGCGTGTACTAAACCCCCTGAGCTACAATTATGGCTCTCCTTGCTACCGGTGCTGTGATTGGCCAAGCATGCGTGGTCACAGTGCATGCTTGGCCAATCATGAGCCAGCAATGCACTGCGATGGCGTAGTGCATTGCGGGCCGTTCATACCACACGAATTTGGTGCGAACGGTCTACAAAGTTCTGAATTCGCCGAACAGACGAACGGCCGATGTTTGAGTCGAACATGCGTTCAAGTTGAACACCGAGCTCATCCCTAGTCTCCATGCTCCCATCTTGGTTCTTCCTAGTCATCAGAAGTGGACTACCTTTTCTGGGTGCAGCCGTTCCACTGTAACATCCTGGAATATGAGATGGGCAAGAATGGTAGTGGAATGGGAAGGGGACTGAGAAGAGAAAAGAAGAAGAAAGTTATCCAAAATTAAAAGAAAAATGTATATTGTGGAGGGGGTAGGGCGTGCAGGAAGCTATAGAGCAGTGATGGCAAACCTTGGCACCCCAGATGTTTTGGAACTACATTTCCCATGATGTTCACCTACACTGCAGAAAACATCTGGGGTGCCAAGGTTCGCCATCACTACTATAGAGGATCTGGAGATGTATTTCCACTTTAAATATGACTCTTAGGGCTCTTTCACACTTGAGCATGGGCATTTAACAGGTGGTGAGGAGGAGTTATATTGCCTCCTCATTGCTTGATTCAACCCTATAATGCCACACTACTGCACCACAACCACGTGCATTGCACGTGGTTAGGGCATGGCCCCATTGAACTCAATAGGGGGGAGTTTGACAAGCGGTGCCACTTGGCAGACTCTAAACCCTACGTTTAAAATGATGCAGCTATGAAACAAAGCATCACAGCCGGGGCATGTGGACCACCCTTACCATTGTTACTCCCCCCCCCCCCAATCGGCCTTCTGAAAGAGACCTTACACTGGCGCCTGACTGCCTCTGTCTCCATTTTACCTATTTAAGTTGCAGTCCAATACAATGTTAGATCATTGTCAGCGTACAAGCCCTGATGGGGGAAGTGTGAGCCGCGTAAACGCGTTGGATTTTTTTTTACATCATGTAAAATAAAAAATAATGTTACTGAAATCAGCTTTGACTTTGGTGCATACTTAGTAAAATATTATTTTTCTCGTGCTGTAAAGCATCTTTGTGAATGTGAAAACTTTTGGTACTTGAACATGCTTGATAGCTCTTGCTTGTTAACCCTGTACAGAGGAATGCTTGGATTAGATATTGCTTGTGAACAACATGGGTCACGTTATGCTGAAGGCTTCTAGAAAAAAAAAAAAAGAGAGAACTGAAAATAACTGAAATACCAACAATATGAAAAAATTCTGTCATTCATCTGCTGAAGGAGCGTGAAGCTGTGATTTTAGATGGCAATTAGCCGACTTGCAGAAGCAATCTTTTCACTGCACTGGCATTTCAAGGTGCACATAGACATCCAGTTTAGTTAGAGCAATGACAATCTTTTTTCTGATGCTTTGCAATGGTAGTTAAAATTCTGTCTGCATACTGTCGAACGCAGTGGTTCTGAACCCCAATGACACCACAACGCAGTGAATTCTTTCAAAACCTTCCAACATGCCACAACAGTATAAAAAAAAGTTTAAGCTAACACAATAAAAGTATGGAAATGCCAAATATCTTTTGAAATGTTGGAAGGCCTCTCGATGGGGCTAGGTGTCACTCTAGGACAGGCACCTCCAAACTTCCTAAACAAAGGGCCAGTTTACTGTCCTTCAGACTTGGTCAGACTGTGGTCATTGGGAGAAGAAAAGGTCCCAACATCATTTCGAATAAGCAATGCCCCATTGTTGTCAGTGGGAAGAATAGCACCCCATCTTTGGTGTCAGTGGGAGGAATTGTGCCCCACCATTAGCATCAATGGGCCCTATTGCTGGTGTCACTGGGAGAAAAAGAGCGCCATCTTTGGTGTCATTGGGAGGAATTGTGCCACATCATTGGTCTCATTGGGAGGAATTCTGCCGCTTCATTGGTGTCAGTGGGAAGAATTGTGCCCCACCATTGGCATCATTGGGCCCCATTGTTTGTGGGAATAATGCATCTTTGGTGTCATTGAGAGTTATTGTGCCCCATTATTAGTCTCCTTGGGAAGAATTCCGCTCATTGATGTCAGTGGGAAAAATTATGTCCCATTGTTGGCATCCAGTGAATGAAAATACTGCCCCAAGGGCCTGATTAAAGCAAGCAAAGGGCTGCATCTGGCCCCTCGGTTTGGAGACTACTGCTTTAGGGTGAAGGGTGTTCTGATAGTGGGTTAGAGGACACCGCAGAAGACTTGGTAGCCCTGTACAGTAGGAGGCTTGCTGGAGGTAGAAGACCCCCGAAGTCGGAAGAAGAGGGCGGCGACGAAGAAGAAAGCCGGGCTCCTCCGCTAGTAAAAGCAGAAGATAGCGGAGGAGTCCGGCGAGAAGACAGCCCAAGACGGAAGACCCCCGGAGCAGTGCAATAAATTATTTTTAAACCTCGTGTGTTGTGTTTTTTTTACTTTTTTAGGGGGGTACATTGTACCTTATACTCATTCACATAGGGTGGGGGGGCGGTATCCGGGGGCCCCCTTATTAAAGGGGGCTCCCAGATTCCGATAAGCCCCCCGCCCGCAGACCCCGAAAACCAACGGCTAGGGTTGTCGGGAAGAGGCCCTTGTCCTCATCAACATGGGGACAAGGTGCGTTGAGGGCATGCGGCCTGGTACGGCTCAGGTGGGGGTGGCGCTCGCTCGTCCCCACCCCCTTTCCTGACCGGCTGGGTTGCGTGCTCGGATAAGGGTCTGATATGGACCTAGAGGGGGACCCCCACGCCATTTTTTCGGCGTAGGGCTTCCCCTTTAACTCCATACCAGGTGATGGTGTCAGCGACGCCTCCTTCGCTGGTCCCGGCTACCTGGAGCCGCGCTCAAAATGAGCGGACTTTTCTCTGGGCGGGAAAAGTCTGTTCATTTCAAGTACGGCGGACTAGCACACACACGGCCATATTGTCCGCCGAAATGTGAGTCCGGCGGACATATTTTAGTGCAAAACTACTTTCTTAGTCCACCGGACTTTTGGGTACAAAAAGTTCGCCGGAGCCCACACACACACTTTTCCACCGGATTGTTTGATCATGTGTACGCGGCATTGTTCAACCTTACTATGTAATTATGGGGACTGGGATCTCTCAGGGGGCATAGGAGCAATGTGGGACAATGCAGGCAATTATGGGAAGTTGGGTCACTATGGGAGCTGAGGGGCACTGCGATAGGTTAGAGGATCTGCAACTGGCTTGGTCTTGGGAGCAGGGAGGCCTTGGCCCAGCATCACAGCACAGCCTAGTGATTAGGCACCACTGATCTGACAGATTGAGACCTCCAGGATAATTCTTTCCTAAATAAACACCACAAAACCATGGCCATTTTCGCTAAGCCCCAGCTGTTCACAGGTCCAAGGACACACATAGGCTAAAAGAAATTCAGGAAGTTTGTGCATGGGTGATCAGGTTCCTGCAAAGTATAGCTGATCACATATGTTACAGTGTAATCCTACAATTTCCTTTAGATTTACCACCAAGAGTGCTAGAGCCCTCCTGACTGGGACTTTTTCAACGGTGTGTGTGTCTTTTTTAACAATTTTTTACACTTTCTTTGTGAAATGGTAGGGGTACACCTTACCATTTCAAATGGGGGGATATGGGGGTCCCCTTGTTAAAGGGGGCTTCCAGATTATGATAAGTCCCATGCCCGCAGACCCCCACAACCACCGGCCAGGGTTGTGGGGATGAGGCCCTTGTCCTCATCAACATGGGGACAAGGTGCTTTGGGGGGGACCCCAAAGCATCCTCCCAATGTTGAGGGCATGTGGCCTGGTACGGTTCAGGGGGGGGGCACTCTCTCTTCCCCCCTTCTTTTCCTGCGGCCTGCCAGGTTGCGTGCTAGGATAAAGGGTCTGGTATGGATTTTTAGGGGGAACTCCACAACATTTTTTTTTACTTTGGCATGGAGTTCCCCTTAAAATCCATACCAGACCTGAAGGGTCTGATAATTGAATTTGGGGGAACCCCACACTATTTTTTATTTTTTTATTATCAATGACTTTCAATGACTATTCTCTGTATGGAGCCGACAATTCATTATAGCCGCAAGTGATTTTAAATTACTTTTTTTCCTGCAGAAATGACACTTTGTGCAGGGACAGTTCTTAGCACGGGAAACATGCACCACTTTACAGGCATACTATACACACCCCCTAGGTATGAAATTTAAAGGAATATTACACTTTTTATTGTTTCACTTTAATCATTATTAAAATCACTGCTCCCGAAAAAACTGCCCTTTTTAAAACTTTTTTTTGCACTGATACATGTCCCCTGGGGCACGACCCAGGTCCCCAAACACTTTTTATGACAATAACGTGCATATTAGCCTTTAAAATGAGCACTTTTGATTTTGAACATTCCAGTCCCATAGACTTTAATAGGGTTCTAAAGTTCACACGAAGTTTAGGTCTGTTCGTAGGTTCTGGTGCGAACCGAAACGGGGGGTGTTCGGCTCATCCTTAATAGCCATTTGTCCAGTGAATCTGCACGTACATTCATTCTGTCAGAATTGGGCAAAATGGAACATTCATAAGGATATTTTCTTGTCTGAATGAATGTTTCTTTTGTTGTGATCAGTAGAAAAATAATACTACTGCTCTGGGCAGTAGGAAAATATCAAATTATGGCCACTAGATGGAGCGGAAGAGTATAGGAAATACATATGTCTTGGTAACAAGAGATACGATGGAACATTTCTAGGGAATGTAGATCTTATTAGCAAATTAGCCCTTTGCATGCAAATCTTAAGTTTCCCTATAAAGACTGGGCATGAGCCAAACAACGCCCATCTTCTGAATCTTCCTATTGGTTCTTTAGCCAAAAAGGGTAATGATTTGGGAGAGATAAGGCAAGCTCAACTTCCAAAACAAAACTAAAGGTTTGCATAAATATGTAAGGTTTGCTGGATAGCATCCTGTTCTGCAACAAAGCAAGGCTATGCACAGTTTCACCTGTAGAAACTGCCCTCCCCATAAGACTAGTAGGCCTATCAGTAATGGGATGCCCCCAGGACCTAAGACTCAGTGCTACATTCACAGAATTGGGATCTTTCTTAGCAACTCAGAGAGAGACTTATGTCTTCAAAAAGGTATAGGTTGAACAAAGCAGATGCTGTGTTCAAAAGTTACTTGGTCTGGTGACTGACAGGTCGCCAAGCTAGCGGAGGTTTGAGCTGGCAGCAGATAGTAATGTCATTTATTATCCAGGCAAGGGTCAGGGCAGGCAAAACAAATCCCTTATCCAGGTAGGGGTCAGAGTGGACCACAAACAAGTGAGTAATTTGTACCCAGATAAAGTTTAGGACAGGCGGCAATCTGAGAGTGATCCATATCCAGGCAAAGGGTCAGGGTAGGAGGCAATCAGAAGGGAAATTCCTTATAGAGACAAGGGAGTTAACAAGGCTAACAGATCTGAAGTGGCAGCACCATAGTAATGTAATTTGTTATCCAGGCAAAGGTAAGGGCAGACAAAAGTAATCCCTTTTTCAGGCAAGGGTCAAGGCAGACCACAATCAGAGAGTAATCTGTATCCAGACAAAGTTCGGGCAGGTGGCAATCTAAGAGTAGTTCATGTCCAGGCAACGAGTCAGGAAAGGTGGCATTTAGAAGAATATGTCCCTATACAGGCAAGGGGTCAAGAAAATTTAGGGATGACAAGGCAGGCTGGTCTGAAGTGGCAGCATATAGCAAAGCAAAGGCAAGGGTCAGGGCAGGCAGCAATCAGAGGCGTAATTTAATCCATATGTAGGCAAAAGGATCAGGGTAGGCGGCAATCAGAAGAGTAATCGATATATAGGTAAAGGGTCATGGCAGGCAGCAATCAGAAGAGTAATCCATATCTAGGCAAAGCATCAGAGTAGGCGGCAATCAGTGGAGTAATCCATATCTAGGCAAAGGATCAGGGTAGGCGGCATTCAGAAGAGTAGTCCATATCTAGGCAAAGGGTCAGGGTAGGCGGCAATCAGAAGAGTAATCCATATCTAGGCAAAGGGTCAGGTCAGGCGGCAATCAGAAGAGTAATCCATATCTAGGTAAAGGATCAGGGTAGGCGGTAATCAGAAGAGTAATCCATAGCTAGCAAAGGGTCAGGGTAGGCGGCAATCAGAAGAGTAATCCATATCTAGGCAAAGGATCATGGTAGACAGCAATCAGAAGAGTAATCCATATCTAGGCAAAGGTTCATGGTAGACGGCAATCAGAAGAGTAATCCATATCTAGGCAAAGGATCAGGGTAGATGGCAATCAGAAGAGTAATCCATATCTAGGCAAAGGATCAGGGTAGACGTCAATCAGAAGAGTAATCTATATTCAGGCAAGGGGTCAGTAACAAGGCTGACAGGAACAAACACGGCAAAGAGGCAAAGCGATATGAGATGACAACTGTCACTGACAAATGGTCATCTAGAGCCCAGGATGAACATGCCGAATTGTGCCCCTCCTCCTAAGATGTATAAGCATGCGTGTCAGTGAAAATCACCTCCCTCCCAAAAGAAATTGAACACTAATCTGCATGCCCACCGCCTGGGCACCCAGCTCAAATCCTTTCTATCCCCATATGCCGCCAGCACAAATCCCCCCTCAACAAAAAAAAATCTTGCCCCTCCTAGCACAAATTCTCTAACCCTTAAATTCCCCCTCCAAGCACAGACCCCCCCCCCACTCCAAATCACCCTTTCCACCACCAACTCCCCTCCATGGACCCCCCATCCTAGCACAAATCCCCCCCACAAATTTTCCCTCCTTGCACAAATACCCCCCCAAACATCCCAACTAGCACAAATCCTTCCCTCCAAAAAATATAGTCCCACCCCCGCTGTAGGGCGGGAAGAAAGAGCTACCGCCTGTGCAGAGCCAGGGATGGGCATTGCACAAATGGGTGGTGTAGGAGCGTGTCATACGTGTGATGTAGGATTCTCTCTCACATTCCAACATTTTCGATTGCCTATATCACTGGACCCACAGATTGTTTTGATGATCAGTTTCCACTGAAGACGATGTCTATATATTGAGAATTGGATTCAATTGCCCGGTAATGTGGCAGCTCTGCTTTTTGTTTAATATAAAATAACAGTGTGTTATATCAAATATCTTGTAAAGTGGTGCAATCATTCACATTTATTACTAAAATCTGATGCTTCAGATATTGTTTATAGAATGCCAAATGATTTTTACCACGTAGGAATAACATTTCAGCTCATCTTATTTTTCTGTCTCCTGCATTTAGAGCAATCATCTGTGATATTCTAGAGCAAGTTTTGTGACTAATAGTCATCAATTATTTTAGTAAATAAGACAAATATACTGTATACATCTGGGTTAAAGGTAAACTAAGAAAGGTTATGAATCAGATTTATTGGGTTTCCTTTTTTAATCTCTTGCCACTCATGTAACTCTTATTCCGCATACACACGACCGGACTTTCCGACAGACTAGGTCCGACGGTCTTCCCGACGGACTTTCGGCGGAGGTCCGACGGACTTTCAGAACGAGCGGACTTGGCCACACACGACCGGACTAAGTCCGTTCGAAAGTCCATTCGTTTTGAACGTGATGACGTAAACGGGACTAAACAAGGAAGTTCAATAGCCAGTAGCCAATAGCTTCCCTTATGTCGTATTTGGTCCGGCACACAGACGAACGGTTTTCCCATTTTAGACAGAGAGTCAGAGTCAGAATTGAGTCCATCGGATAGATTTGAAACATTTTCTATTTCTAGGTCCATCTGATTTTTTTTTTGAAAAACAATTGGACTAGCCCACACACGATCGGATTGTCTGATGGACTGATCCCTTCGGACCTAGTCTGTCGGAAAGTTTGGTCGTGTGTACGCGGCATTATGCATACTTCCCAACTTTTTGAGATGGGAATGAGGGACACCTATCAGCAAAAGTATAAAGGCATATGACATACCCCTTGCCACACCCCCTTAAAGGGGAATTGTACAAAAAACAAGATTGGTTAAACCCACGAGTGCTTTTTTTACAACTATTATTCCTTTATATTGGCTTTTGGAATTTACAAATGCAGCAATTTAGAAATCAGGTGAAAGGTTTAGCACTGGAAAACCCTTTTTTGATAGATAAAAAGTGCATTTTATATACAGCTATAGAGATCGGACCAAAATGAGGGAGGAATGAGGGGCAGAGGGACATTGCTCCAAATCGGGGACAGTCCCTCAAAATCAGGGACAGCTGGGAGCTATGCATATGTGCGGGTGAGGTTTAACGCTCATACACCAGACATATGCACTCATGGATGGCCATGGTTTGTGTGCTGGGAGCATGCTCGCAGCTTGGTCCAACCACAGTGTCCTAGTTGTAATGATCAGAGCAGGCGGGATGGGCTCCCGATCATGTGACCACTGTGACAGCCAATCAAAGTAGTCACGTGATAGGGCAGTCTTTATTTGCCCCAACGCCCTACCCCCCTTTCCCCCCCATTGGGCATGAAAACTCATTTAACCGGGCACTTGGTGGAAAGTGGTAAAGATCTAAACATTTTATCCTGTTTATATGTGTATTTTGCTTGTATTTTATATTATATGAATCTTTATTTTACAAATAAACATGTAATACATGATAAATGATTCCTAGAGCACTATGGGTGCACTAAAGAGAGGGCACAACACCTTTCAATCAAACATCTAATACAGGCATTCAAAAGAAGGCAAAAAGAGAGGAGTTGCTGCTCTGATTAATCTACTTGTGTGTTTAAATTTAAAGGGGTTGTAAACCTTCATGTTTTTTAACCTTAATGCATCCTATGCCAGGTCTTTCGGCCAGCAAAAGACCAATGAGAGCTTTTCATGGGAAAATGCGATCGCGTGTATGTTCCATCGGAATTTAGCTGGCCGAATTCCCGCCAGCAAAAATTTGATAGCATGTTCTCAATTTTCCCAATGGAAATTCCGATCGTGTGTATGCAATTCCGACGCACAAAAACTCACACAAATTCAACTATGAGATGGAAGCTATTGGCTACTAGGTATTGAACTTCCTTTTTCTAGTCCCGTCGTAGTGTTGTATGTCACCGCGTTCTTGGCGGTTGGAATTTGGTGTGACCGTGTGTAGGCAAGCCAGTTTGAGCGGAATTCCGTCGGAATTCCGACAGGAAAACCATCAGAGCTTTTTCCGATGAGAATTCCGATCGTGTGTATGCGGCATAAGGCTCTGGGGCTCTCGCTGCGATTTGACACGGTAGGAAACAAGGCAGATCGTTCCCGAGAAACAACAAGACAGATCGCTTTTCTGTTAGTAAGAAAGACAGAGATCTTGTGTTTCTGCAAAGCAAGAACACAGATCTCTGTCTTTCTTCAGTTAAACCATCCCTTGCACAGTAATGCCGTGTACACACGACCAGCAAACTAGGTCCGTCGGATATTCCGATCGTGTGTGGGCTAATCCGATAATTTTTCATTAAAAAAATCTGACGGACCTAGAAATAGTACATGTTTAAAATCTGTCCAACGGACTCAATTCCTAACGGGAAAACCGTTTGTCTGCTGGTCCGACGGATCTAAATAAGACGCAAGGGAAACTATTGGCTACTGGCTATTGAACTTCCTTTTCTAGTCCAGTCTTACGTCATCAAGTTCAAAATGAACGGACTTTTGAACGGACTTAGTCCTTTCGTGTGTGGCCATGTCCTTTCGTTCGGAAGTCCGTCGGAACTCTGTCGAAAGTCCATCGGGAAGACCGTCAGACTTTTTCTGCCGGAAAGTCCGGTCGTGTGTATGCTGCATAACAAAACACTCCCAGGGAACACAGTTAACCCTTTGGTAACCCCTGATGTTAACCCCTTCCCTGCCAGTGTCATTAGTACAGTGACAGTGCTTTTTATTTAGTACTGATCACTGTATTGGTGTCACTGGTCCTCAAAAAGTGTCACTTATGCCGCTAACACACGTCCCTTTTTTCCGTCAGAATAAATTCTGATGGTTTTACCGATGGAGTTTTGACGGAGTTCCACTAAAACAGTCTTGCCTACACATGATCACACCAAAGTCCGATTGACTAGAACACGGTTATGTACAACACGTACGACGGGACTAGAAAAAGGAAGTCCAATAGCCAGTAGCCAATAGCTGCCCTTGTGTCGTTTTTGGTCCGTCAGACCAGCATACAGACGAACGGTTTTCCCGATAGGAATTGATTCCGTCAGAAAGATTTAAAACATGTTCTATTTCTGGGTCCGTCAGAATTTTTGAAAAAAAAAAAAGTCTGATGAGGCATACACATGATCGGAATATCCAATGAAAAGATTCTGTCTGACTTTTTCTGCCGGAAAGTCCGATCGTGTGTACGCGGCATTAGTGTCAGATTTGTCAGCTGCAATGTCACAGTCTCGCTAAAAATTGCTAATCGCTGCCATTACCAATAAAAACAATAACAATTTAACCACTTGCTTACTGGGCACTTAAACACCCTTCCTGCCCAGACCAATTTTCAGCTTTCGGTGCTCTCACACTTTGAATGACAATTACTCAGTCATGCAACACTGTACCCAAATGAATTTATTGTCCTTTTTTTCCCACAAATAGAGCTTTCTTTTGGTGGTATTTGATCACCTCTGGGGTTTTTATTTTTTGCGCTATAAATGAAAAAAGACCGAAAATTTTGAAAAAAAACGCATATTTCTTTGTTTCTGTGACAGAATTATGCAAATTATTAATTTTTCTTCATAAATTTTGGCCACAATTTATACTGCTACATGTCTTTGGTAAAAATAACCCAAATTAGTGGATATTATTTGGTCTTTGTGAAAGTTAGAGAGTCTACAAGCTGTGGTGCGAATCGCACAAAATTGATCACATCTGATGTACTGGTGGCCTATCTCGCTTCTTGTGAGAAGAAAAAGTCAGGAAAGTACAAATACCCCCCAAATGACCCCTTTTTGAAAAGTAGACATTCCAAGGTATTTAGTAAGAGGCATAGTGAGCTTTTTGATGTTGTCATTTTTTCCCCACAATTCTTTGCAAAATTAAAATTTTTCATTTTTTTTCTCCACAAAATTGTCATTGTAATAGGTTATTTCTCTCACGTGGCATGTGTATACCACAAATGACACCCCCCAAAAAATTCTGCTACTCCTCCTGAGTATTACAATACCACATGTGTGGGACTTTTTCACAGCTTGGCCACATAGAGAGGCCCAACATGCAGGTAGCGCCATCATGTGTTCTAGGAACATAAATTACACATCTAACTTGTTGACTATTTATTACACTTTTGAAGCACCAGGACAATGACACGTGACACTGATGACAGATGGCACTGATACGTGGCAATGATGACACCTATACGTGGCACTGATGACACGTGGCACTGATGACAGATGGCACTAATATGTGGCACTGATGACAGATGGCACTAATATGTGGTACTGATGACACGTGGCACTTATACGTGGCACTGATGACACGTGGCACTAATACGTGGCACTGAAGACACGTGGCACTAATACGTGGCACTGATGACAGATGGCACTAATACGTGGCACTCATACGTGCCACAGATGACAGATGGCACTAATACATGGCACCGATGACGCGTGACACTGATGACAGATGGCACTGATACGTGGCATTGATGACACGTGACACTGACAACAGATGGCACGTGACACTGACAGGTGGCACTGATGACAAATGGCACTGATACGTGGCACTGATGACAGATGGCACTAATACGTGGCACTGATGACAGATGGCACTATGTGGCACTGATGACACGTGACACTGATGACAGATGGCACTTATACGTGGCACTGATGACAGATGGCACTGGGGACAAATGGCACTGACAACAGGTGGCACTGGGGGCAGGTGGCACTGGGGGCAGGTAGCACTGGGGGCAGGTAGCACTGGGGTGGATGGCACTGGGGGCAGGTAGCACTGGGGTGGATGGCACTGGGGTGGATGGCACTGGGGCAGATGGCACTGGGGCGGATGGCACTGGGGCAGGATGGCACTGCTGGGGGAGGATGGATGGCACTGCTGGGGGAGGATGGCACTTATTTTTTTTTTTATCAAAAGAATGCAAAGCAGAACGGCTGCCGCTGCAGCCGTTCATCTCTCCCCTCTCACACTCTGTCTGTGTGAGGAGGGAGAGCGGCGCTGAGAGATGATCTCATATGTTTACATATGAGATCATCTCCCATTGGACACGCCGATCGTGCTGTAAACGGCCGCCGTGATTGGCCGTTTACAGCGATCTCTGTTTGCCTGTCCCCGGGGGACACGGCGAACACAGAACTTCCGCGATGCGCGCCCGCGGCGGCGCGCATTGCGGAAGTAAACATTAGGACGTCCAGGGACGGCCACCCGGACGAACGCGCCTGCTCTACGGCCGTCATTCGGCTATAGGGTGGGCGCGAGGTGGTTAAAGTACATAAATCTATCCCATAGTTTGTAAACACTATAACTTTTGCGCAATGGGATTGTTTTTTTTTAAACTAAAATATGTAGCTGAATACATATTTGCCTAAACTGATATAGAAATGTGATTTTATTTTCATTTTTTTATTGGATATATATATATATATTATAATTTTTTTTAAATTGTTGCTCTTTTTTTGTTGATTTTTGTGCAAAAAAATAAAAAAACGAGTTGATCAAATACCACCAAAAGAATGCTCTGTTTGTGGGAAAATATCGCTTTCACTTCATACTTTTCAACCAATTTCATTTATCCTACTACCGATTCATATCAGATACGTTGCATACCTACCACAGTCCAATTCGAACCTAGTCCCATCAATGGCACCCTCATACCCTACAAAAGAATCGCTGTTCTGTCATCTTACTCACCGATTCTTATCACTTTCATGCCATACGCATCACTCCGATTCGAGCCTAGTCGCCTTGGCGGCACAAAGTTTTGCACCGATTCTTAGCGGTTCGTACCATACTCTACGATTTGTTATTCATATCATTGCTCTGACCGATTCCGATCGTGTCAGCAGCTTCGTGGATTACACTCCAAACCGAACCTAGTCGCAACTGCGGCACAATGGTTCACATCACACACCCCGATTCGTAGCGGTTTGTACCATACCCTACGATTTGTTACTCACATCATTGCTCTGACTGATTCGGATTGCGTCAGCAGGTATGTGCATTACACTCTGATCCGAACCTAGGCGCATCATTCAGCGGCACTACGGTTCGCATTGGATACATACCGCACCAAGTCATACTGCTCACCCTCATACAAACAATTTGTTGTTATGTCATCTGTCACTTTTGTGCCACACACATCACTCCGATTCAAGCCTAGTCGCCTTGGTGGCACAACACTGCGCATCAGTTGCATTCCACATACCGATTTGCAGTGGTTCGTACCATATCCTAAGATTCATTATTCATATAATTTTCTGTCCGTTTTGGATCACGTCGGCAGCTACATGCATCACAATCCAAACCGAACCTAGTCGTATCGGCGGCACAATGGTTCGCATCACTCACATCCCATGCACCGCTTCGTAGCGGTTTATACCATACCCTACGATTCATTATTTATATAATTGGTCTGACCGATTCAGATCAGATCAGCAGTTACATGCATCACACTCCAAAACGGGCCTAGTCGCATCGGCGGCACAACGGTTCGCATCATGAGTATTCCACACTCAATTCGTAAACTCCCTATCATGAATCTGCGATTCGTTACGTATGCCATTTTTACAGTTCGTTCCTACACATACAATTTCCGCTATTCTTTTCCCCTATCAGTAGGTTACCTTTCTTGCGATTGCTGCAAATACACGCATCCCAGCAGTTGCCTATTTCGCAATCGCTGCAAACATTCATCTCAGCCTGAACTCCTTGCAATCGCTTCCAGTACACGCATCTCATCATTACCCATTTGCAATCGCTGCAAAAATGCATCTCACCGTAAACTCCTTGCTATCTCTGCAAGCACACTCAGTGGCACTCACACAGCCACACTAAATTTTAGTGGCACTTAATCAGCCACTCTTCTCCAGTGGCATTCATACGAGGCACTTATTATTTTCCGTCTGTCTTTCTCCCTCAGGTCAGTCGAGTTCAGGTTCCATCCTGTACTAGGTTGGACATACAGAAAACACCAAAAATGCAATTATTGCATCTTCACCAGGGCCAGTCGCATACAAGGGGGACAAAGAAATAAGAAAAAAAAGGGGGGAGTAATGCCACGTACACTCGATTCGAAATTCGGCCAACAAAAGTCCGATGAGAGCTTTTGGTGGGAAAATGTGACCGTGTGTATGCTCCATTGGACTTTTGCTGGTGGAATTCCCGCCAGCAAAAGATTGAGAGCAGGTTCTCTATTTTTCGGTCAGAAAAAATTCAGATCGGAAATTCCGATCGTCTGTAGCAGTTTTGACGTGCAAAATTCCTACGCATGCTTGGAAACAATTAGACGCATGCTTGGAAACATTAAACTTAATTTTCTTGGCTTGTCGTAGTGTTGTACGTCACCGCGTTCTTGATGGTCGAAAGTTCAGAGAACTTTTGTGTGACCCGTGTGTAGGCAAGCCAAGCTTGAGCGGAATTCCATCCGAAAAACCATCCAAGATTTTTTTAGACGGAAATTCCGCTCGTGTTTACGGGTCATTAGGAGTTTTGTTGCACTTATGTCACCCCTATTGCAGGTGTTTTGGTTGACCAAGTTCGATCCTAACCAGGACCTCACTACTAGAGCGTCAGTCAGGTGCGTAGTTCACGGGTTTCTCCATCACATCACTCTGCAGCACCCTTTCACTATACCGTTACTTCACATACAACATTGGACGTGCTCTACAGGTGTTCGTTTCTGTCACATATGTCTATACATGACACTCTATTTTTGAAGGATGCCCTTCACCTCCCAGATAAGGTTGCTTTACAGTAGGCTTGCTGGCATTGCAAAAGTTGGCAGGCCGAGCATACGTCACCCACTACAGATCGCAACATTCTTACGTAGTTCATACCAGACTTCAATTTCACACTCCAGTACACCCCTTTGGTTCTTGTCTTCAGGTTACAGGTACCCGAGATATCGGTTATCTGCCCAGTCACCTCCTGGCCAACCTCAGGTCGCCTCGCACTCTTCTGAGTTTTCTAAATTCTCACTCTACATAGTTCTGCCACAATAGAACACTGTCAGCTCCTGTCTACGCCCATCATTCTTTTTCCTATTCTTCTCCCCTTTTTTCCTCCTCTCTGAGTTTTCTCTTTACCACTCTGCTCTCTATTCTATGGCTATGACTCCTCTTAACAGAACTCCCCTAGCCAGAGCCATGCTACAGATCCGGCAGCGAGCACTTCACACCTGCCCATCTGTCACCCTCCGCAGGCTCAGAGTGTGACCGTGTACAGTCCCTCAGGGGATGGACCATCACCCAATGCATTTCTGAGCTGAGAAGCAGGGATATTCCCTTTCCTGCTACGGCCAGGAAGGCAGAGCTCTTCTGGTCCAGCACCCAGCAGACATCCCTGCAATCCATCTCCGGGGGCCATTTCCCAGCTGCATTCTTTGGTCTCCTTCTTAAACAGTTAGAACATCCAGACCAGAGTCTTACTTTAGAAAGTTCGCTCTCCCTCAACCCTTCCTGACCCGGTCTGGGTCCAGATGACAGCTTCTCCTTCTGCAGGTACACCAGGGGGATGTCTCAATGTTTGTCAAGTCAAATGACCCCAGGCTCAGTCGGAAGCTGTCAGCCACCACATTCGCCCTGACTTTCGGGATGTTCAGCGACGTCCCTTTGTTCAGCCTCCTCCAGCAGGAGGGAGGAGCTGGACTTATACCTTCATGCAGTGTTACATCTTGCTTACAAATATGGTGCTCTTGCCTTCTACGACTAACATCGATCGTTTTCAGCCTAAGCAGTGGCAAGACTCGCCCAGCTCCAGATCAGTACTGACTGGAGCATCACAGACACGCAACTGTTTTGTTGTCACTTCCGCTAGTCTTTGTTCCCCACTCTGTGCGATTTGCCAATCTTCCACCCACACAACAAATTGGGGCTCTCAGGCAGCCACAAGATGCCTTCATAGTCTATGACTTGTCTTTGCCTCATTTCTCGCATATCCCTAGTCTGAAGACCCTGACCCCTTCCGAGGAATTTTCTCTCAAATACGCATCAGTCGACCTGGCCACCCAGGCCATCATTAAGATAGGCACTCTTGCCTGGCTATCCAAAGCGGATATCGCAGATGCATTCTAGCTCCTGCCTATTGAGCCACCCCTCTGATGGTGGCAAGGCACGACTTAACGGCACGACTTAACTATGTGGGACGAGTTCCGCACCAACTGGAAGAGCATATCCATGTTTATTCCCTCAGTATCAGCCCAGTTGTCACAAGTAGTCAGACACTGCAGCCTACACAGGCTTTGCTGCTATTTTTGGCCACCACTGGTTCGCCAATCCCTGGCCCCCAGAAATCTGTTGGATTCCTGGTTTTGCTCGATCCTCGTTTTTGTTCGAACTGTACCCCATCGTGGCAGCATCCCAAGTCTGGGGCCACACGTGGACAGGTCAGACAGTACTGTTCACCACTAACAACCAGGCTACGGCCGACATCATTAATAAGGGTAGATCCGAGTCCCTCCCCGTCATATCCCTCTTACGCAGGCTGGTGCAATTATCACTACATCACTAATTTAACATTTACTGTGAGCATATCCCTGGCAAGTGCAATGCTGCAGCAGATGCACTGTCTCACTTCAATTTTGTCTCATTCTTCCAGCAGGAATCCAGAGCTGATCCATCATCCACTCCTATCCCACCTTGGTCTCAACTAACAATGGATTGAAGCCACATCTTGCCAATGCAACCCGGCTCATCAACCACTCGCGGTGTAGCAACACACTTAAGGCTTACCGCACAGCCTGGAACACCTACTGCAGGTTCCAAGCCTCTTGTCCCAGAACCACAGCAGATGACGTCACTCATGTCCTAGCCTTCATATCTTATTGCCATACACAGCTGGCTCACACTCAACACTGTCAGGCTGTACCTAGCCGGTATTCAGCATTTCCTGTCCTTACAGAATCCCTGAAGATCCATCTGTGTTCACAGCCCATACCGTGAAATTCCTGCTTTATGGAATTCAGAAGCAGTAGCCTGCTACCAACAGTAAACGCTTACCCATCACGTGCTATCTTCAGGGGCATGTCCAAAATCCTCACACTTTCCCCTTTGGGCTCTTGGCCAGCCTGGTCATCCAGACGGCCATCTACCCGGCCTTTCTTCGGTTTGCTATGACCTACGAGTTCACCTCTGGTAGTACCAGTAGTGCTGTACAGACACCTGCTGAACTCGCTTCCCAAACCATTATGGTCTTCATCTTACAGTCTCCAAAAAGCAAACTGGATATGGAGTAGATCTACTTCTTCAGGACCAGCAACGCCTGGTGCCCAGTAATGATCCTTGACCATCTGCTCTCTCACCTACCCAGCCAGCCAGTCTCCTTACTTCCTTTTTACGGTCAACCCCCTGACTGGCAGTCAGTTTATCAAACATGTTAGGGTCCTACTGCTCAACTTAGGCCTAGACCCCGGGTGGTATTCTGAACATTCCTTCTGGATCAGCGCAGCATCCCAGCATGGAGTACCAGACCATGTGATCAAGAAGCTAGGCAGATGGAAATCCGCCTATTTCGCCAGATATATTCTGACTCCTCAAGTGAAGATGGCCCTAGCCTTCTCCAAGCTTGCTCAAAGAGCTTAGAACCAATAAAGATATACTCTCTACCTGCTTATTTTTGGCCCCTTTTCTTGGCTTACTTACCAGACGACAATAAGCCCCACCTCAGGTCTATTTATGTTGTAAGTCTTGTCGCGTGTTTATGTGATCCACATCTGTCTCGGTCTTAGGGCCATGACTATAAATTAGAAGGCCAGTATGGTGACCTGAATTTATGGGAGGAGCCCGGTGGGTATTTAAGCTGCCGCTCACCCTTGCTCTCTGTCGGTTTCAGTGCTCGATACCCTCCTTCCTATTCCCCTTTTTTTTACAGCATTTCTCAGCACATTCTCCTCCACAATTATCCATTGCTTATCTTGGGTATGGCCCCTTTTCTTGGCTTACCAGACGACCAAAAGGCACACGTCAGGTCTATTTATGTTGTAAGTCTTGTTGCGTGTTTATGTGATCCACATCTGTCTCGGTCTTAGGGCCACAAATATATATATATATTCAAAATAATATAAATAATAATATAAATAGTGGTTATACATAACCACTACTGCAAAAAATATTTCATTCTTATAAATATAAATATATATATATATATATATATATATATATATATATCCACTTCAGCCCCGGACCATTTTGCTGGTCAAAGACCAGACCACTTTTTGCGATTCGTCACTGCGTCGCTTTAACTGACAATTGCGCGGTCGTGCGACGTGGCTCCCAAACAAAATTGGTGTGCTTTTTTTTCCCACAAATAGAGCTTTCTTTTGGTGGTATTTGATCACTCCTGCGGTTTTTATTTTTTTTGCGCTATTAACAAAAATAGAGCGACAATTTTGAAAAAAACACATTATTTTTTACTTTTTGTTATAATAAATATCCCCCAAAAATATATATAAAACATTTTTTCCCCCAGTTTAGGCCGATACGTATTCTTCTACATATTTTTGGTAAAAAAAATCCCATTAAGCGATTATTGATTGGTTTGCGCAAAAGTTATAGCGTTTACAAAATAGGGGATAGTTTTATGGCATTTTTATTAATATTTTTTTTTTACTAGTAATGGCGGCGATCAGCGATTTTTATTGTGACTGCGACATTATGGCGGACACATCGGACATTTTTGACACATTTTTGGGATCATTGTCATTTATACAGCAATCACTGCTATATAAATGCACGGATTCCTGTGTAAATGATACTGGCAGTGAAGGGGTTAACCAGTGGGTGGCATTGTAGGGGTTAAGTGTTCCTAGGGGTGTGTTACTAACTGTGGGGGGCTGGGTTTTCATTTAGTGAACACTGATCTCTGCTCCAATCACATGGAGCAGAGATCAGCGTCACTAGTTGCTAGGCAGAATTGGGAAATGCTGTTTACAACAGCATTTCTCAGTTCAGCCGCCCCGTGAGACGATCGCGGGTATGCCCGCGGTGATCGAGTCCGCGGGACCCATGACCGGACTCACGGGGGTCCTGACCGGCACGTGAGCGATGGCAGGGCGGCAATAAAGATTGGACGTACCTGTACGGCAATATGCCTGCCCGTGCCATTCTGCCGACGTACATCGGCATGCGCCAGTCGGGAACCAGATATTATATATATATATATATATATATATATATATATATATATATATATATATATAATATGAAAAACTTGGGTGGGTTACTTCAAATGTTCCTCCAGTTCTCAATGTAGAGATCGTTGTCAAGGTGGACTCCCAATATTCCACCAATATCCAATAGAAATCCAATATCCAATAGAAATCCAATATCCAATAGAAAAAACAACGGAACACGTACTCCAATGCAAAATGTATTTACTGTATATCAAATGCTCTTCGAGGTATAAAAGGGTTACATGCAAATGTGAGGGGTGTACTCACTTTTGTGAGATGCTGTATATATATATATATATATATATATATATATAAATCATAAAATATAATTGCGGTAGTGGTTATATATAACTACTATTTATATTATTTTGAATATATTTATATAAATTCAAAGTAATATAATATCATAAGAAAACGGAAGAGTGACATATAGTGAAAAACATGTTTTTTCCATGATGTTACATCCTCATTGATGATCCTTGTGTTGCCGGTATTAGCTTCTCATTGACTAAAGTGCAAATGTGTTCCCATCATCTATACACAATGCCACAGTGATGGCGTCTAATGACTGACTTCAAAGTTTCCTCTAGGTGACACAGCTCCGTGGCAAGACATGAAAGGGATCTAAAGGATCTCATCTTGAGAATATCAACATACAGAATGTGGTTAATATTATTAAATGATTATTCCTCTACACTTATAGATACACGCGTGTTAAGAAGAGCTCTTAGCTCTGTGCTACCCACTGTTCAAAACGATGAATCTGTACTAATAGCTTGATCAGATGTGTCAGTACAATACTATCTCCCATATATTCTCTAAAGTATACCACAAAGCTTATTTAATTACATGACATGGGTGGCAGAGACGTGTGTTGTTCTGCTATGATCAGAATAGAATGGCGTGTGCGTGGGTTTGCATGTGTAGGGGGGTGGGGCTGGAGGTTATTGCTGCCATTCCACTTTCTCATTTCTCTAATCAAATCAGATAAATACGATAAACTAAAAATTAGAGTAATGTGAATACTACTATTTCTACCACTACTACTATTATTATCAGGGCCGGCCTGTGTGGCATGCATGGGCGCCGCCCTCCCTATCCATGAGGGTGCATGGGCGCCGCCCCCCTATCCATAAGGGTGCATGGGCGCCGCCCCCCCCATCCACGTGTCCGGCCCCCTGACATACATATCAGGCCGCCGGACTATGGATTTCAAAGCAGGGGTGTTTTTTTTTTAAGCATGTGATTAGAGCCAGAGGCTCTAATAGGCTTCAAAAAAGGGTGGGCTCGGGGCGCAGAGCACTGCGCTACAGGCCCAACCAGTTATGTGACAACAGCAAATTCATTTTCACTATTTTCACACTAAAGTTCCTGCCCACCAATCAAGAGGCAGGTCATGAGACCTGTTTCCTGATTGGCCAAAAGTGTTTGTCGATCCTACTGGATGCCTAGCACTTAGGCGGAAGAGAGAGGAGACACACAGCAGAGGAAGCTGCTGGAGGAGCGGACATTGGAGCTGCTGCCGGCACCCCACTGCACACACGACGGGCGGATCGTGCTGGAGGACAACACAGCCCACCACCTAGATCGGGTAAGTGCCGGACCGCTGGCCGTCTGGGGGGTGGGTGGTAGTGCCATGCCATCGGCCACCCAGGGGGGGGGCTGGTTGTTTGCTGTCCCCCCACAAGAAAAACCCACCAGCCGCCACTGTTTATCATTATTATTATTATTATCATCAGCCCCTTTGGCACCAGTGGGCCAGTTGGGTCCGTCTTTCTATTAATGTCCCCTTTAACCACTTTAAGCCCCGGAGGATTTGGCTGGCAAAGACCAGAGCGTTTTTTTGCGATTCGGCACTGCGGCGCTTTAACTGACAATTGCGTGGTCGTGCGACGTGGCTCCCAAACAAAATTGACATATTTTTTTTCCCACAAATAGAGCTTTCTTTTGGTGGTATTTGATCACCCCTGCCTTTTTTATTTTTTGCCCTATAAACAAAAAAATAGAGACAATTTAGAAAAAAATCCAATTTTTTTTACTTTTTGCTATAATAAATATCCCCAAAAAATATATATAATATTTTTTTCCTCGGTTTCGGCCGATACGTATTCTTCTACATATTTTTGGTAAAAAATAATCGCAATAAGCATTTATTGATTGGTTTGCGCAAAAGTTATAGTGTTTACAAAATAGGAGATAGATTTATGGCATTTTTATTAATACATTTTTTTTTTATTAGTAATGGCGGCGATCAGCGATTTTTATCGGGACTGCGACATTATGGCGGACACATCAGACACTATTGGCATAATTTTGGGACCATTCTCATTTATACAGCTATCTGCAATTAAAAATGCATTGAATTCAGTTATACTAAGTACTTACCTTACATTCCAAACCTCATGTACATATGTTAGTATGATTGTGCATCTGTTGATTTTGAATACAAATAAAACTTTATTGTTTAAAAAAAAAAAAATGCATTGATTACTGTGTAAATGTGACTAGCAGTGAAGGGGTTAACCACTAGGTGGCGCTGTAGGGGTTAAGTGTGTCCTAGGGAGTGATTCTAACTGTGAGGGGAAGGGGCTGTGTGTGACACAACACTGATCACCGCTCCAGGGAGCGGTGATCAGTGACAGTGTCACTAGGCAGAACGGGGAGATGCTTGTTTACATTAGCATCTCCCCATTCTTCCTCACTGTGAGACGATCGCAGGTATCCCCATGGACATCGGTCACGAACCTCCTGGCGGGAAGGCGTGCCTGCAGACCACCTCTAAAGGGCAGCGTACAGATACGTGATTTTGCCTGTACTTGCCCTTCTGCCGCAGTATATTTGCGCGAGGTGGTCGTGAAGTGGTTAAGCACCGGCGGACCAGTGGGGTCCATCTGTCCATCAGCCCCTTTCACAGCAGCGGACCAATTAGGTCCACCTGTCCATTTTTCAGGCGGACTCAATCAGACCACCCATTGTTCTCTATAGAGCTGTGGATGCCCGCTGACACCCGCCATCAAAACAGATGGATGGGGATACATTCGCCATCCTGATGACAATCGGATGGAAACAGATAAGCAGTCCGTTTCCATCCAACCGCCCCATAGAGGACAGCGGGCACTGTGTCCATGTGCGGTCTGCAAAGCTGAGCGGTCACGGACCTGTCATCCGCCCACTCAGCAGATAGGAGTGGAGAGATCCCCCGCTAAGCAGTCGGATCCACTTGATTGATTTTGCTCTGTCTGAAGGGGGCCTTATTGTAAAGTCAGGGACTTAAAGTGTTACTAAACCCAGGACTCTGCATTCACTATATCGGGTCTCCCACAGTACACAGAACATGGAAATGCAATTATTTTAGTAAATATAAACTGATAAATACCTGTTCTCATCAGCAGTATATAGCAGTCTTGTGACTTCTATCATTGTCTGGTGAAGCTTGTAGGAGGAGTTTTCATACTGCACTGAGCTGTCCTATGAGGGTGCAGGGCTCCTGTCCCTCTGTCTGGACAGTGTTGATTGGCCCTGAGCTGATCACATGCACTCTCCCAAAAAAAAAAAAAACCTCTCTAGCAATACACACCAAACATGCAGCCTGACTCCAAAGGCTCTGTCTTATCCAGACTTATCCAGGGGGACAGTGCAGGGAGGGGAGGATCTGTGCATACAGGATCAAACAGCATTTTTTACACAATGCGGAGGATTAACCCCTTAGGTTCCACAGTGAGTATAACAAGCATGCTTTACTGCATATACAGATTGACTTTCCTGTTTTGGGTTTTGTAACTCTTCAAGAGGCCACTGTTACCAAATGTAGCTCTTTTTCCATTTCTAATTTTAACCACTTCCTGACCAATGCACACATATACTATACTACCAAAAGTATTGAGACACCTGCCTTTACACACACATGAACTTTAATGACATCCCAGTCTTAGTCCGTTGGGTTCAGTAATGAGTTGGCCCATCCTTTGCAGCTATAGCAGCTTCAACTCTTCTGGGAAGGCCGTCCACAAGGTTTAGGAGTGTGTCTATGGGAATGTTTGACCATTCTTCCAGAAGCGTATTTGGGAAGTCAGGCACTGATGTCGGACGAGAAGGCCTGGCTTTCAGTCTCCGCTCTAATTCACCCCAAACTCGCTCATCCATGTCTTTATGGACATTGCTTTGTGCACTGGTACAAATCATTTGGTGGGGGGTTACGGTGTGGGGTTGTTTTTCAGGGGTTGGGCTTGTCCCCTTAGTTCCAGTGAAGGGAACTCTTAAGGCGTCAGCATACCAAGACATTTTGGACAATTTCATGTTCCTAACTTTGTGGGAACAGTTTGGGGATGGCCCCTTCCTGTTCCAACATGACTGCGCACCAGTGCCCAATAGACATGTGCGATTCGTTTCGTCCAAATTTTTTTTTTCGTACGAATTTCCGGAAATTCGTACATTCGTACGAATCTGAAATACAATTTTTTATGCACACGAATTCCGTACGAAATACGAAATTTCGTATACGAATTTCGGATCCAAATTCATAACGAAAATTCGTAATTGTTACGAAACGTTAACGAACCTAAAAGTTAAAAACCCCAGGAAGTCAGCACAGGGATGGGGGGAACCCTATGGGGAATTTCTATGCTTACGAATTTTATACGAAATATCGTCAAATTAACAGAATTGTGACTGGTGTTTTGTTCACCAATCAGAGGAAGTCAGCACAGCACAGGGATGGTGGGAACCCCTCATAATGGGCACAGCAGGTGTACACTCAGACCTGGGAACTCAGCACAGGGATGGTGGGAACCCTATGGGAGTATCTATGCTTACGGATTTCATACAAAATACGAAATTTTGTTAACGAATTTCAGATCCAAATTTATAAAGAAAATTCGTAATTAACGAAAAGTTAACGAACCTAAAAGTTAAAAACCCAGGAAGTCAGTACAGCACAGGGATTGTCGGAACCCCTCATAATGGGCACAGCGGTTGTACACTCAGACCCGGGAACTCAGCACAGGGATGGTGGGAACCCCTCATAATAGACACACAGCAGTTGTATAGACCTGGGAACTCAGCACAGGGATGGT
The DNA here is from genome assembly GCF_037356315.1 of Lithobates pipiens. Lineage (NCBI taxonomy): Eukaryota > Metazoa > Chordata > Amphibia > Anura > Ranidae > Lithobates > Lithobates pipiens. The sequence goes on from NW_027507903.1 coordinate 20,081,141, forward strand.
GGGAACCCCTCATAATAGACACACAGCAGTTGTATAGACCTGGGAACTCAGCACAGGGATGGTGGAAAACCCTCATAATGGACACACAGCCAGGGGCGGACTGACAACTCATGGGGCCCCCCGGGCAATAGGAGATTATGGGGCTCCCAGGCAATAGGAGATTATGGGGCCACACAGTATACACACACAAAGTATACAATCACACAGTATACACATACATGTACACACAGTATACACAGACATGTTTCTATGGGTTGAGAAGGTACTGGAGAGGTGGGGCAGCTATAATCTCAGGATTTTTAGACCAAAAGGATGTCTGTAAGGGACATTTCAGAGACAGATGTAAAAAAAAAAAAAAGATTTTTACATACTGTCCCTGGTTTTACTGTGGCTGGCAACCCTGATGGGCCCCCCTAGTGGCCCGGGGGCCCTCGAGCAGTGCCCGAGTGGCTGAATGGTCAGTCCGCCCCTGCACACAGCAGTTGTATAGACCTGGGAACTCAGCACAGGGATGGTGGGAACCCCCCATAGTGATAAATTCATCATAACAAACTTTCGTTATTTTAACGAAAAGTTTACGAATCGAACGAAAATTCGTATTTCGTACAAATCCGAAGTGAATTTAGTACACGAATTACGAAATATGAATTTTTTTTTCGTGCGAACAGAACGAAACAATTTTTTTGAAGGCGCCCATGTCTAGAGCACAAAGCAAGGTCCATAAAGACATGGATGAGCGAGTTTGGAATTTTTGGATGTAGGTAATTATAACAATCCTTTATAAGGGGGGGGGGCGCTTTTACTAAAGTTTGTAATCTTGACTCAAAAAATTGTGTAAATATTCATTGCAAGCAAATACCTGCTTACTTTGAATATCTAGTCATGTGCAGATACTTTTCATATGATTGGATAATTGAAGTGAGGCAGACGTTTTTTTTTTGTCAACAGTTTCAACTTTCTTCTTGGTAAATCAACCTTATTATCTTTAGCATTCTGATAAACCACTCCACTGTAGAATGCAGAATTTATTACATTATTAATGTTCTGTTCACTTTTGAACTTTTGTACTCTCCCCAGTTGCAGGCAAACTTTGTACTTAAACATTAAAGTAAAAAAGTATAGAAGTTTTGTATACATTTCCATTTTTATTTATTAAGGTCATTAAAAAAAAAAAAAAAAGAAAAAATGTTAAGCATAAAATACTGAAAAAAAAAAAAAAATCTTCTTTTGAGCTGACTGATAAAGCTTTTAGCACTTTTTTCCTTTTCAAATATTTACAGATACAGTTCACATTAGCCCTCTATTGTTTACAGAGGTCAATAACTCAAGCTGAAATTTACATGCAAAAGTGGATCTCTCATCCCACTCACCCGTCCTTTATCAGGCGGTTCAGTCCAAAGTTTTCAAAAGGACAAAGCTTAAAGTGGGAACTGTTTCTAGGCTATTGACATTCATCGTTACTCTTTTCAAGCGGTATAAATGCTTTTAAAAGAAGCCCCCGCTGCCCTTTGTACGCGTAGTTGTAACTGAATGATTTATTCCCAAATTCCAGAGAAAAATGTTTTCGCTATTGTTTTCTCTCTGTAGATGGTATAGATATCACACAAGCATTCTTTTTTTTTTTTTCTTTTTTAACGTAAATCTTTTGTTTTGAAAAATTATGAAAGGTGTAAAGAAATTCGGCACATGAATAAAACAAAGCAAAATGGTAAACCTGAAAAACCGAGGTCGCTTTATAATTTAGAAAAGCTGTTTTCTCTTTTACGTAACTTTAAAGCAGAATTTTACCCATTAAAGCTTGACAAAAAAAATGATGTTCTTTAGCCCGAAACATATATTCCACATTAATAATTATGCCACCAAAATTAGTGTGTGCTGTAAATGAATTAGTGTGTGCTGTCATGGGCGTCCGCAGAACATTTTTCAGGGAGGGGCATCATTTTAAGGTCACCCATGCTGTGACCCTTTTTCGACAATGTCATTATCACATTATCATGGTCATAGACTGCAGACGTAGTACAGGTGATGGTCAGAGACTGCAGACATGACACAAGAGACTGTCAGAGACTGTGGATATGGCCCAAGAGGCTGTCAGAGACTGAGGACATGGCACAAGAGACTGTCAGAGATGGCATACATGGCCCAAGAGACTGTCAGAGACTGCGGACATGGCCCAAGAGACTGCGGACATGGCTCAAGAGACTGTCAGAGACTGCAGACATGGCCCAAGAGACTGTCAGAGATTGCAGACATGGCCCAAGAGACTGCCCGTGACTGCGGACATGGCCCAAGAGACTGTCCGAGACTGCGGACATGGCACAAGAGACTGTCAGAGATGGCATACATGGCACAAGAGACTGTCAGAGACTGCGGACATGGCCCAAGAGACTGTCAGAGACTGCAGACATGGCACAAGAGACTGTCAGAGATGGCATACATGGCCCAAGAGACTGTCAGAGACTGCGGACATGGCCCAAGAGACTGCGGACATGGCCCAAGAGACTGTCAGAGACTGCAGACATGGCCCAAGAGACTGTCAGAGATTGCAGACATGGCCTAAGAGACTGCCCGAGACTGCGGACATGGCCCAAGAGACTGTCCGAGACTGCGGACATGGCACAAGAGACTGTCAGAGACTGCGGACATGGCACAAGAGACTGTCAGAGATGGCATACATGGCACAAGAGACTGTCAGAGACTGCGGACATGGCACAAGAGACTGTCAGAGATGGCATACATGGAACAAGAGACTGTCAGAGACTGCGGACATGGCACAAGAGACTGTCAGAGATGGCATACATGGCCCACGAGACTGTCAGAGACTGCGGACATGGCCCAAGAGACTGCAAACATGGCCCAAGAGACTGTCAGAGACTGCGGACATGGCTCAAGAGACTGTCAGAGACTGCAGACATGGCCCAAGAGACTGTCCAAGACTGCGGACATGGCCAAAGAGACTGTCAGAGACTGCAAACATGGCCCAAGAGACTGTCAGAGACTGTAGACATGGCTCAAGAGACTGTAAGAGACTGCGGACATGGCACAAAGATGTCCAGAGACTGCATACATAGCCCAAGAGACTGTCAGAAACTGCATACATGTGGGGGGTGACAGAGAGAGACAGGGGGGTGACAGAGAGGTGGGGTGACAGAAAGAGACAGAGGGGGTGACAGAGAGAGACAGGGGGTGACAGAGAAGAGTGTGACAGAGAGAAACAGGGGGGGGTGACAGAGAGAGAGGGGGGGTGAAAAAGACAGAGAGGTGAGAAATAGAGAGAGGGGTGACAGAGAGGGGTGATAGGGGTCATCACTCCTGATCCAATCCCTGATTCCCGGGGGGGGGGGACACATGCCCCTACCTGCGGACGCCCATGCGTGCTGTAGATTAATTAGTGTGTTCTGTAAATTGCCTCCAGCATTGTTCCTGTTTTTTTTGTTGCCATTTTACTGAAGCCCAGAGCCCCTGAGCAGCAGTACATTTTTAGGCTGTCAACAGATCAGCCTCTAGTGGCTCTGATTTTGTGGCAGAGTGCCCAAAAAAATAAAGAGAACATGCCTAATAGGGATCGTGTGATTCACTCTTCTTTGAAAGCACCACTGGTTAGTGATGGGCTCAGTGCTGTCTAATAGGGGTGGAGAAAGAATCGTCTTTCCTGTATAAGCTCTAACTGGGATCTACTTGGAACGTACACAGGGCTTCTTTCTCTGACATCTGGTGGGCCATGGAGTGGCAGTGGAGCAAAGAGAAAGTAAGAATTGGAAATTAAGTGAAGCACTGGTTTGCTGACCAATGATAGGGTTTATACCACCAAATGGGCACCCCACTGATACCAACAAAAGGTCACTATTCCGCTCATTACCACTAATGATAGGGCACTATTCCTTATCTTACAGACCACAGTTGTTATCCAATGTTCTTATTCCCACTAACCACTACAGTGCCGCCCCTCTCTGCCAATCCCTTCACTGGCTTCCCCTACCCCACCGTGTAAAATTCTAAATGCTAACCATAACATACAAAGCCATCCACAACATCGCCCCCATCTACATCACCAACCTTATCTGCAGATATCGCCCAAATCGTCCTCTCCGCTCCTCCCCTCCTCCCTGCTTTCTAGCTCCCTTGTTACCTCCTCCCATGCTTGCCTTCAAGACTTCTGCAGAGCCTCTCCCATCCTCTGGAACTCCCTACCCCAGTCTGTGCGATCAGCCCCTACCCTGTCCACCTTTAGGAGATCCCTGAAAACTCATTTATTCGGGGAAGCCTATCCCACACCCACCTAACAACTGTCCCTGACTGACCCCAACTGACCCCATTCTCTGCAGCTCAGTGGCGTTGCTATGGGGGTGTGGGGGGTGCGGCCCGCACTCGGGTGACACCCACCAGAGGGTGACACCAAGTTCAGCCTGACACTGGCACCACATCAAGAGGAGCGCAGCGCCTCCTTCCTCCTTCCTTTCCGCAATGTGCATGGAGGGAGCGAGGCAGAGACAGACAGGCAGGGTGCCCGAGGTCTGATCGTTACAGTCCCACATGCCGCAATCGCATTCCTCTACCTGCCAGCTGCACTCACTGCACCCTGGACTATAGCTGCTTCCTCCTCAGCTCTGACATGACAAGTACAGACTGGGAGGTAGAGCCAAGGAGGAGGAGGGACAGCACGCTACATCATGTTCCCAGGGACTGTGGCTGAGGTCTGTAATAACAGGAGCCTTGTGGGACATTAAGAATGGGGGGGGGGGTTTGGAGGGGACTGGGACTGGGTAGGTAACAATTATGCTGCCAGGAGTACATTTTAGGGAGGGGGTGGGGGTTAGAGGATATGTGGTAGAAGGGTGCTTTGTTTTGGGTTAGAGAAGACTTGTGCTAGAAGGAGGGGGGCAGATTTGAAGTTCGACACCCCCGGCACAATTCTTCTCCCCTCCCAAAGCACCCCCTAGCACATATCCTCTAACCCCCACCCCCCTCAAATCAAAGATCCCATTCCAGCTTCATCCACCCCCCCATCCCATCCCAGCTCCATCCACCAACCCAATCCTATCCCGGTTCCATCCATCACCCCGATCCCATCCCAACTCCATCTACCACCCCAATCCCATCCTTGCTCTATCCATCCCCTGATCCCATCCTGGCTCTATTCATCCCCTGATCCCATCCTGGCTCTATCCATCCCTTGATCCCATCCTGGCTCTATCCATCACCGCACAATCCCATCCCGGCTCTATCCATCCCCTGATCCCATCCTGGCTCTATCCATCCCCTGATCCCATCCTGGCTCTATCCATCCCATAATCCCATCCTGGGTCTATCCATCCCCTAATCCCATCCTGTCTCTATCCATCACCGCGCAATCCCATCCCGGCTCTATCCATCACCACGCAATCCCATCCCGGCTCTATCCATCCCTGCGCAATCCCATCCCAGCTCTATCCATCCCCGCGCAATCCTATTCCCGGCTCTATCCATCCCCGTGCAATGCCATCCTGGCTCTATCCAATCCCCGCAATTCCATCCCAGCTCCATCCATCGCCCCAATCCCATCCCAGCTCAATCTATCGCCCCAATCCCATCCAAACTCAATCTATCGCCCCAATCCCATTCCAACTCAATCTACCACCCCAATCCAATCCCGGCTCTATTCATCCCCTGATTCCAACCTGGCTCCATCCATTTCCCCATCCCATTACGAATCCATTTATTCCCCCAATCCCATTCCGGCTCCATCCAGTCCCCCAATCCCATTCCAGCTCCATCCATTGTGGCAGGTTAATGGGGGAGAGCCGCGCAGAAGCACTAGCCTGCTCAGTGCCGGGGGGGGGGGGGGGGTTGGAGTGACACCATGTTTTACTGCACCAGGTGACACTGACCCTCGTGACGCCACTGCTGCAGCTATTACCTTTTGTACCACCACCCCCTCCCTTTAGAATGTAAGCTCTATGAGCAGGGCCCTCCTGTACCTTTTGTATTGAACTGTACTGTAATTGTGTTGTCCCCCTATACATTGTAAAGCGCTGCGTAAATTGTTGGCGCTATATAAATCGTGTATAATAATAATAATAATAAACACAAATCTAGCTAAACATAACTTTACACTCAAATGGAACCAAGTATTGGTTTCACAAATTAACCACACTTGCTTGGTGGAACTAGACTTAATTTTTTGGAAACGTCAATGCAAGATAAAGACAGTGGACCTTTCCACCCTAGTTTGTCAGGTAGAGGGCAGGGGGTGTCACTAACTGATACAACTGCTTGGGACACTTCAGTAGTGATAACCTCATCCCAAATAGTTTCCTCTTGAATTGCCAGGGAGGGAAGCAATGAGCTGCTGGTGGAGTTGATGTCCTGCCAAGCAGCTTAAAGGGGCCACAGATGAGTGCCATACTCTTTCTCCTTGGCCTTTTGATGAGCACAAATCTAGCTAAACATAACTTTACACTCAAATGGAACCAAGTAATGGTTTCACAAATTAACCACACTTGCTTGGTGAAACTAGACTTAATTTTGTGGAAATGTCAATGCAAGATAAAGACAGTGGACCTTTCCACCCTAGTTTGTCAGGTAGAGGGCAGGGGGTGTCACTAACTGATACAACTGTTCGGGACACTTCATTGGTGATAACCTCATCCCAAATGGTTTCCTCTTGAATTGCCAGGGAGGGAAGCAATGAGCTGCTGGTGGGGGGATGTCCTGCCAAGCAGCTTAAAGGGGCCACAGATGAGTGCCATACTCTTTCTCCTTGGTCCTTTTGATGAACACAAATCTAGCTAAACATAACTTTACACTCAAATGGAACCAAGTAATGGTTTCACAAATTAACCACACTTGCTTGGTGAAACTAGACTTAATTTTGTGGAAACGTCAATGCAAGATAAAGACAGTGGACCTTTCCACCCTAGTTTGTCAGGTAGAGGGCAGGGGGTGTCACTGACTGATACAACTGTTCGGGACACTTCATTGGTGATAACCTCATCCCAAATAGTTTCCTCTTGAATTGCCAGGGAGGGAAGCAATGAGCTGCTGGTGGAGGGATGTCCCGCCAAGCAGCTTAAAGGAGCCAGAGTAACATTAGCTTTTTGCTGGCATTGGCACAGAAGTACAAGCAGTTACACAGGACGATTAGCTCTGCATTTTTTTTATGAATACATCTTTTACATAAATGATACACTTTATAATAATTTCATATTACAAAAGCAGTAAAAATATTTACAGAAAACAGAACACCACCTACTGCAGTCTATATTATTCTTGCGCGTAGAACTAGTAGATCATTACAATACTACGTTTTAGCGCAATTTAGCAAAGATGCGATGGTCATTATTGTGCAGTAAATAATGCTATTAAATATGAGTGACAAAAGCCCCACAATAGACTATTCACTAACGCTAATTACCCATGGGTTAATATCAGGATACAATGAGCTGTCTGAGCATCCTCAGCCTGGTATTGAACCATGAGGAAAACCAATTTATAGTATAAGTAAATCATTAATTCCAGGCTGGCATTAACGGAGGAAGGTGCTGTACTTACTGTGAATTAAACATCTTCCTGGAGGACGTTGGTAAGAGACAATGCAGCCAAGTATTTAATTTCTTGTTGTGTTAGTTCAGATTGGATGGGTTATTGATAAAGTCCCATCAATAGCCTTGTTGTGGAGCTCTATTTGCACATTAATAGATTGGCTGTTGTTAATAGACATGTAATTGTTGACAGATACCATCAAGACCAGCATGCAAAGTCTCAAAAGACAACAAAAAAATACCGTAGTCACACGACTGAAGCAATCTTAAATGGCCAGATCAGCTTGCAAAGGCTTATTACCAGTAACCCATTGTGTATTTTCAGAGTTTCAGGTTTTTAATGTTCACCTCAAAATAAATTTTGGCAAATCTTTTTCAAATTCTTGTTTGCTTGCTTGCTTGCTGTTCCATATTTTGATTCCATTTACAGGTTCACAAATGCTTCCTCTAGTGGTTATCCATATATTAAGGAATATAATTAGCATTGACTGTTGACCCAGCATTTAAGTATCTTGAGTCAGGTTAGATCTGCTCCATAGACTTAAGTTGCACACAGGCCAGGAGCAAAGGACTACAAGTCCCAGCATAAACCCCTGAGATCTAAGGATGTGACCCCTTAGATCACCCGGGTTCATGCTGTGACCTGTAGTCCTTCTCTAGTTAAAGGGCCTGGTGGTCACATCCTCTGCTCTGAGGGGTTTAAGCTGGGACATTGGGACTTGTAGTCAGGGCCGTCTTTAATATTGATTGGACCCTGGGCAAAAAAATTCTTGCCCCCCCCCCCCCCCCCCATGCAATTTCACTCTCCACCTGCTCTGAGACATACAATAAATAGCAGCTAGACTTAAAATCAGTTTACTGTATCAAATCAGGCAGAAATTTTGATTGGTTTTCAGCAGTTACAGCATATCATTACTGCTTACTGACTGGTTGCTAGAGGTTGCAGCACACATTAGGGCTCACTGACTAGTTGCTAGAGGTTACAGCACATCATCACCTCCTCCTCCTCTGCTGTCAGCTCATGCTCCCATGACACACATGCTCCATATGACAAGACACATATGTTTTAATTCATTCACTGGTCCCTTCCTCACCTCAGGTAGGTTGACTCTGGATAGGTGCTCCTGGCACAGTCAGTGACAGTTCCCTTCCCTCGGGCAGGCTGTGAGGCGCATACTGCCCAGGAGAAGATGGAGGGAGGAGGTGGGTGGAGCCAAATGGTAATAGGCGCGGAGGAGGAAGATCCTCCTCTGCTCTGAATGATGGGGCCTCGCTTTCCTCCTCGGGACTGCAACGTCACTGGTTGCTAGATGCCAGGCAGCAGGCGATCCTAGCAACCAGTGCAGACGACAGAGGCCAGCGGTGGAACAAACGGGTCTTGGCCAGCCAGGTCACTCTGTAAGTAAAGTGGAGCTTCTGCTGCTGTGGCCTTTTCTGGGGGCATCAGTCTGGCCTGGGGGGAAATTTCCACTCCGGACTGATTCTGTCAGATCTAGTCTGCTGGAAAGTCCGGACGTTACAGGTTTTCTTCTAAGATTGCCCTGTATTTGGCTCCATCCATCTTCCCATCAACTCTTACCAGCTTCCCTGTCCCTGATGAAGAAAAGCATCCCCACACCATGATGCTGCCACCACCATAATGGTGTGTTCAGGGTGATGAGCAGTTTAGTTTTCCACCACACAAAGCATTTTGTTTTTAGGCCAAAAAGTTCAATTTGGGTCTCATCTGACAAGAGCACCTTCTTCCACATGTTTGTTAGGTCCCCCACATGGCTTCTCACAACCTGGAAACAGGACTTCTTATGGCTTTCTTTCAACAATGGCTTTCTTCTTGCCAATCCTCTATAAAGGCCAGATTTGTGGAGTGCACGAGTAATGCCGCTCACACAAGACCAGACTTTCCATCAGAATAAACTCTGACGGTCTCTCCGACTAAGTTCCGACCAAAATGACTTGCCTATACACGATCACACCAAAGTCCGTTTGTTTCAAACGCGATGACGTACGACGGGACTAGAAAACGAAGTTCAATAGCCAGTAGCCTATAGCTGCCCTTGCGCCGTATTTGGTTCGTCGGACTAGTATACAGACGAACGGTTTTCCCAATAGGAATTGATTCCGTCAGAAAGATTTAAAACAGGTTCTATTTCTAGGTCCATCAGACTTTTTGAAAAAAAAAAAAAAGACAGCTGAAACCCACACATGATCGGAATATCCGATGAAATGATTCCGTCTGACCTAGTCTGCCGGAAAGTCCAGTGTGTACATGGCATAATAGTTGTCCTGTGGACAGATTCCCCTACCTGAGATGTGGATCTCTGCAGCTCCTCCAGAGTTACCATGGGCATCCTGGCTGCTTCTTTGATGAATGATCTCCTTGCACGGCCTGTCAGTTTAGGTGGACGGCCATGTCTTGGTAGGTCTGCAATTGTGCCATACTCTTTCCATTTTCGGATGATGGATTGAACAGTGGTCTGTTAGATATTCAAAGCTTGGGATATTTTTTTGTAGCGCTGGCTTCTGAAGAGCACGCGCTATATGTTTTTCTATTTAAAATTCCTAAAACCACGGTTGGGTTTTAGGGTCAATTATACCAAATGATGGTTTCAGTACCAGTCTAGCTGGATTGCACCGTGTTCTGATTGGCCACAGGTGGCACTGTAACCACTGGCAAGTGTGAGAACGCAGTTTAGCTGGGCGCATTAAATGCCCATTCTTTCTCGGAACCAGCCCAGTGGGAGTGTCATCTTGCTGTGCATTCAGGGAGAGGGTACTTAAGGTACTGACATTACGTGCTTCTGGGTTACGGTCCAGAAGATTTTTCTGTCTGTTTGGTCCTGGTCCTCCTGGCCAGCCCCCATGGCCCTCATGGCCTGTGGTTTGGATCCATCCAATTCCAAGTCTCGGGGCTGGCTAGCCCGAGGCAAAGTAACTGGAAAGGTGGTCCGTGCCATCTCATCTGTGGGGAGGCACAGAAACTGGAGAAGCAACCAGGGGAGGACTCTTCGGGAGAAAGCCGCGCATAAGGCTGGCTTCTCAGAAAGAGCCTGGAGGCTCAGTTGAAAGACACCAAGCGAATCTACACTCATACGGTATCGCCGGACCGGCTGAAAGATACTGGTACAGTATGATGGCTCTCTAACTTTATATACATCCTCCAGTTACAATCAAGTCTGTGGCAGAGACTTTATTCACAAATGTTCTACATCAAGTCTGTGGCCCGAGACTTTGTTCAAGTGTTCTATATGCAAGTTTGTGGCAGAGGCTTCGCTTTACTCAAACACTCTATCGACTGCTAGGCCTAGTGAGAGGAGGTCTATCCGGTAGCTGTGAGAATCCAGTTGTGAGTGGCAATTCTCTGGATTTCTATAGTGAGAGACTTCCTATCTTTTGCAGTTGCAAGAGTACCTGAACTTCCTACCTAACCCTCTACCCTTCATTGAAAGACTGTTCTGTCTACTTGTTGTCCAATAAATATACTAAAAGTGGATCCAGTGTTAGTTTCTGCAGTTCTTTGGGACATCTACCTTGGGAAACCCCTAGACGCACACGAGGTCAAGAAGGTAACGGTAATCCCAAATAAACCAGCCTCTCCTTCGGGGGTTAGTGCTACATTTTTATAACCTAACCGTGCTTTAAACGTTGCTACAACTTTATCCCTGACCTGTCTGGTGTGTTCCTTGGCCTTCATGATGCTGTATGTTCACTAATGTCCCCTAACAAACCTCTGAGGGCTTCACAGAACAGCTGTATTTATATGGAGATTAAATTACACACAGGTGGACCCCATTTACTAATTAGGGGACTTCTGAAGGCAATTTGTTCCTTTAGATTTTAGTTAGGGGTATCAGTGTAAAGGGGACTGAATACAAATGCACGCCACACTTTTCAGATATTTATTTGTAAAAAATGTTGAAAACCATTTATCATTTTCCTTCCACTTCACAATTATCACAGTGTCACTTTGTGTTGGTCTATCACACAAAATACCAATAAAATACATTTAAGTTTTTAGTTGTAACATGACAAAATGTGGAAAATTTCAAGGGGTATGAATACTTTTTCAAGGCATTACATGTGTTAGGTGGTTGGCAAAAATACATGATAATGTAGAATCTAGAAATAGAACATGTTTTAAATCTTTCCGACGGAATCAATTCCTATCGGGAAAACCATTCGTCTTTATGCTGTTCCGACGGACCAAAACAACTCATGGGCAGCTATTGGCTACTGGCTATTGGACTTCCCTTTTCTAGTCTCGTCGTACGTGTTGTACGTCACCACGTTCTAGATGATTGGACTTTGGTGTGATCGTGTGTAGTCAAGACTGTTTCAGCTGAACTCCGTTGGAAAAACCGTCAGAGTTTATTCTGACGGAAAAACCGGTCGTGTGTAGAATGCTGCTCAAAGCTGAAGAGGAGTCCCTATTCCAATGACACACAGAAAAAAAAAGGTACTCATCCATAGAGTAATGTACACGTAAATGGAAAGAACGCTGCTCCCCCGAATAGCCCGTGTGGCATAGAAATAAGAAGCAAACACAGCCTACGTGTCTCCTCAAAAAAAAAAAAACCCTGATGTGTTTCACCCATAAGGGTCATGACTACATGACTAATTCCAGGTGGTCAGGGCAAAATGCACCAGGGAGCGTGATTTTTGTCAGAGACACGTAGACTGAGGCCGCTCCTTACTTCTTTGCCTCTCCTGTACTAAAAACCCAAGCAGTGTTATCACTTTTCTTATCTGAAGTAAAACAGTATTGGATTCAACTTCTGTGGATGATGTCAAGTCAGCAGGTGACAGACTCGGTCTATGGAGGTATGCATTATTTCAAACGTAAGCCCCATACACACGATCGGACTTTCTGACCGGAAATGTTGGATGTGAGGTTGTTGGCGGACAATCCAACCGTGTGTACGCTCCATCGGACAATTGTTGTCAGACTTTCTGCCAACAAATGTTGGCTAGCATGTTCTCAAATTTTCCGCCGGCAAATGTGTGTTGTCTGACTTTCCGATCGTGTGTACACAAGTCCGTCGGACAAAAGTCCAAAGTACAAACACGCATGCTCGGAAGAAGAAGCGGTCGGTCTTGTAAACTAGCGTTCGGAATGGAGACTTAACATTAGTGACGCGGCAAATTTTGAAATCTCGAAATGCAGCGCACAATTCTCTTCTTCTTTAATGGGATAATAATGAAGCTGCTTTGCTGGTGATACTGATGGAGTTATTGCAAACACATTTTCAAAGGCTGTTTTTTTCTAGTGATATCAAAAATATGTTTATGTTTTATTTTTGCAAGTTACCACAACACCATTATCCCGTCGTTTTTAAGATCAAAGATACAACTATGTTGGTGCCCCTTGTTAATTTTACATTGTATTTTTTTTAAAATGTAACTGCTACTCCCAAACTGTCATTTGAAGTAAAACACATAGCCAAGTATTATTCCACACTATTTTTTTATTGTGCATTAACAAAATAAATAAAATAAAATTAGACATGCTATCTGCCAATATAACTTAACCAAAAAGTGCATTCTATGCATCTGAAAACATAGAAAATATATACCAAATCAAATCATTATTATTCAACCAAAAAAAATGTCAAAGCAATAACTCCAAGGCCAATAATAAATAACAAGTTATCTCCTGCGATTCCGCAACATGTCTGGTTGAGGAACGGCCGTTCAGAAACGAACTGAAAAGCGCGATTCAACTGTAGCACCGGCTCCTGAAGAGCATGCGCTATGTGTTTTTATCATTTAATATTCCTGGAACCGCAGTTTCGTTTTGGTTTCAATTACACTAAATTTTGGTCTCAGTAGCAGTCTAGCTGGATTGCATTGTGTTCTGCTTGACCATAGGTGGCGCTGTCATCTCTGGCAAGTGCCAGAACTCAGTCCAGTTGGGTGCATTGAGTGCCAGTTCTCTCTCGGAACCAGCCCAGTTGGAGTGTCACTCTTGCTGTGCATTCTGGAAGGGGGTATTTAAGGTGCTGACATCACGTGCTTTGGGGTTCCAGTCCAAAAGTGCTTTCTGTCTGTTTGGTCCTGGTCCTCCTGATCAGCCCCCAGGGCTCTCATGGCATGGGGTGTGGATCCACCCGACTCCAAGTCTCGTGGGCTGGCTGGCTGGCCCGAGACAAAGTAACTGAAGGAAGGATTCGGAGGTGGTCCGGTGCTGTCTCAGTTTGTGGAGAGGCCCAACAACTGTAGAAGCATCCAGGGGAGGACTCTTCGGGAGAAGGCCACACAAAGGTTGGCTTCTGAGAAGGAGCCTGGAGGCTTAGTTGAAAGACCTCAAGCGAATTTGACTCGTATGGTATCGCTGGACCGGCTGCAAGATACTGGTACCGTACGAGGGTTCTCTAAGTTTTCTACATCTTTCAGTTATTCAAGTGTCCTATAACAAGTCTGTGGCAGAGACTTTGCTTTGTTTTAGCACCCTGTCGGCTGCTAGGCCTAGTGAGAAAAGGACTATCCAATAAGGGTGAGGATCCAGTTGTAAATGGCTATTCTCTGGATTTTCCTAATGTGAGAGACTCTTTTCTACTTGACTTAGTTCCAAGAGTACCTGGACTTTCCTACCAAAATCCTCTAACCCTACTTTGAGAGACTGTGTTCGTTTATTTTTCTTTGCAAATAAAAATCCCTTAAGTGGATCTGGTGTCAGTCTCTGCAGTTCTTGGGCCATCTACTTTGAGAAACCCCTAGACGTACACGAGGTCAAGAAGGTAACGGTAAGTCCAATAAAATCAGCTGCTCCTTCGGGGGTCAGTGCTACACAACACTCACCAAACTTCTACTAACACAGAATTAGCAGAAGGAGCCCAAAGGGTGGCGCTAAAGAGCTGAAAAAACACGTATTATGTCCAGGACAGTGATGACGAACCTTGGCATCCCAGATGTTTTGAAACAACATTTCCCATGATGCTCAACTACACTGCAGCATGCATGAGTATCATGGGAAATGTAATTTCAAAACATCTGGGGTGCCGAGGTTTGCCATCTCTGGTCTAGTACGTCACTACATTCGTAATTGTTGGCCAACATTTGTGTGACCGTGTGTATGCAAGTCAAGTTTGAGCCAACACCCTTCGAACAAAATTCCATGGTTTTGTTGGTGGAAAGTCCGATCGTGTGTATGGGGCTTTAGGCTAAAGACCCTAAGAATAAAGAGTTTAGAGAAGACTTTCTCAACCTTTTTAATATGGAGGAATGCTTGAAATATTGAAATATCTTTCTGTTCTCAGGGAACCCCTTCTAATTACTGTATCTACAACTGTACATTGGTGGGATGGTCAGTGGTAAGAATGATCCTTACATTTTAGGTCAATAGAAAAAATACCCCACATACAGATAGTAAAAAAAGATCATTATGGTCAGTAGGAACTTATCTGAGAGGCAGAAATTATAGATGTTGCAGGTGTTTGCAGAGACGGGACTCTCTGCAAAGAGAGGTGCAGAATCTGACAGAGGAGTTCTGTCCTCCTCTGTGCTACTGACTGTCGAGACAAGGTGGCGGCGGAGATGAAGGGGGTGCAGCAGCTACAGGAGAGGTGCAAGGACCACATGAAATTCGGATGTGATTTAGATGAAACTTCAGGATATATCTAGGGACTAGCAGTGGCGTAACTAGAACCTTCAGGGCCCCGATGCAAGAAACCATGAAGGGCCCCCCTGAACCCCAGCCAGGGCCCTTCCCTCCGAGTTCCAGCGGTGGAACTCCAGGGCGTGGTCACAGGTATGACCTTTGTGAGCCCTGTAGTTCCACCACTGGCATCAGTATTTTATTTTTATTATTTTTTTTAATTTTTAGGTGCCCCATTGGGGGACTGTCCCTAGGCAGGATGGGGTCCCCGTCCCCAGAAGAGATGAGGTCCTTTTCTCCAGGGCAGATGAAGGTACTGCCCCCAGGTGAGAAGGGGTCCCTGTCCTCAGGGGAGATGGGGGTCCCTGTCCCCAAGTGAGAAGGGGCCCCTGTCCCCAGGGGGAGATGGAGGGGGTATGTAATGGTGTGTGGGGGATGGGGTCCTCTCACTCACCATGACCAAGCTGCAGGCCGCGCACTCATCCATGTTGGCCTGGGCTCCATCCAGTGTGCTGGATGGGTGATCAGCATATCTCCCAGAAAGACCTTTCATCATCTGTGTATGACGGGGGAGGAGGGGGGCTGGCAGACAAGCCTGCAGTGTCCTCCGGGAGCCGGCTCTCATAGGGCTGCACTGCATCTGTGTGCTTAAAGTTTGTTTACCTGGGAGAAGTATGCAGTGCAGTGTGAGCCGGACTGGGGGGGGGGGGGGGGCGGGACTCTGGCTGGGGAGAACAGACATCGGACTGAGCGGCAATGCATGGAGCAGGAGAGGGGTACTCTGAGGAGCCGGCCGAGGACACAGGTCATGCGGGGAATGCACAACTAAAGAGCAGCCAGTGCGATAGTCGAGCATGGAGCTCTGCTAGTCACCCTCCACCTCCAGCCCCCCGTGTGCATGGTGCACTGGTACCCCTAGCTGCCTATGCTGCTACTGGCCATATGTAGAGGGGGCTGCATGGGCCCCGTGCAGCACAGGGCCCAGTTGCGGTCACAACTGCTGCACCCCCTATAGTTATGCCCCCATGCATTAAGGTGAAAAACTTCTTACATTAACCCCCCCCCCCCCCCCCCCGTTTTACCTGAGCCCATTCCTTCCCACGGCGGAGACGTGCTCTACCTCACTGCCCGTTGTTGTAGCTCTTGATTGGATAGATTGATAGCAGAACAGCCATTGGCTCCCCAGGGCTCCCCAGGGCCTTCAAAAGTGTAATAGGTAGTCAACAAGTTAGATGTGTAATTTATGCTCCTAGAACACCTGATGGCGCTCCCTGCATGTTGGGCCTCTCTATGTGGCCAGGCTGTTAAAAAGTCCCACACATGTGGTATTGTAATACTCAGGAGGAGTAGCAGAATTTTTTTTGGGGTGTCATTTGTGGTATAAACATGCCATGTGAGAGAAATAACCTATTACAATGACAATTTTGTGGAAAAAAATAAAAAAAATGAAAAATCTTAATTTTGCAAAGAATTGTGGGAAAAAAATGACAACATCAAAAAGCTCACTATGCCTCTTACTAAATACCTTGGAATGTCTACTTTCCAAAAAGGGGTCATTTGGGGTTTTTTTGTACTTTCCTGACTTGTTCGGGTCACAAGAAGCGAGATAGGTTACCAGTACATCAGATGTGATCAATTTTGTGCGATTCGCACCACAGCTTGTAGACTCTCTAACTTTCACAAAGACCAAATAATAATATCCACTAATTTGGGTTATTTTTACCAAAGATATGTAGCAGTATAAATTGTGGCCAAAATTTATGAAGAAAAATTAATAATTTGCATAATTTTGTCACAGAAACAAAGAAATATGCGTTTTTTTTCAACATTTTCTGTCTTTTTTCATTTATAGCGCAAAAAATAAAAACCCCAGAGGTGATCAAATACCACCAAAAGAAAGCTCTATTTGTGGGAAAAAAAGGACAAAAAATTCAGCTGGGTACAGTGTTGCATGACTGAGTAATTGTCATTCAAAGTGTGAGAGCACCGAAAGCTGAAAATTGGTCTGGGCAGGAAGGGTGTTTAAAGAGGAAGTAAACCCTTACAAACCACTTTGACCTACAGGTAAGCCTAGATTAAGGCTTACCTGTAGGTCCAAGAAATATCTCCTAAACCTATATGGTTTAGGAGATATTTGCCCGAAAACGGGCACCGCTGTCTACGGCGCATGCGCCGTAGACAGCGGCGCGCAGGCGCACTACACGCGGCAGTTCCAAGAATGGAGCTGCCGCATTTGTCGACTCCCGTGCGCAGGCGCGGGAGTGACGTCATCGCGGCTTTGCCAAATCACAGCGGCGGAGCTGCGAGACGCCACTCCCGTGCGCATGCGCGGGAGTGACGTCATCGCGGCTTCGCCGCTGTCATTCGGCGGAGCTGCGAGACGCCACAAGCAAGATGGATGCGGCGGACTACAGGGGACAGCGGCGACTTCGCTGGCTCCTGTGTCAGGTAAGTGACACATAATGGGCTACTATGCGATGCATAGTAGTCCATTATGCTTTACCTTTGCAGGGAAAAAAAGAGGAAGTAAACTCATCAGGGTTTACGTCCTCTTTAAGTGTCCAGTAAGCAAGTAGTTAAAATGAGCCTTTATTAGTGGATGTTCAGAGGTCAGAAGTTTTTCAGTAGTTTTTGGGTTTGTAGGTTCTATGGAAACATGTTAGTGTTTAAAGCAGCATTTGAAATAGACCAACAATCATAAAGACTCTTATAGTAAGATTATATTCAAAGACATATGAAAAACAGTATACTGCGAAATCAAGATCATTATTTACACCCATATATGGACACTACATATAGCTTAACTACTTGCTTACTGGGCACCTAAACCCCCTTCCTGGCCCAGACCACTCTTTGAATGACAATTGCGCGGTCATGCAACAGTTTTATCATTATCATTTATCATATATTTAAATTTTTATATTTTTTTCACACAGATAGAGCTTTCTTTTGGTGGTATTTAATTGCTGCTGGGTTTTTTGTTTTTTTGCTAAATAAAACAAAAAGTGACCGAAATTTTGAAAAAAAAAAACAAGTTTCATAGTTTGTTATAAAATTTTGAAAACAGGTCATTTTTCATCATTTGCGCTGATGAGGCAGCACTGATGGGCACTGATAGGTTGCACTGATAGGTGGCACTGATAGGCACTGATAAGGAGACACTAATGGGCATTGATAGGTGGCACTGATAAGCACCGATGAGGCAGCACAGATAGGTGGCACTGAGAGGTGTCACTGATGGGTGGCACTGAAGGGCACTGATAGGTGGCACTGATGGGTGGCACTGATAGGCACTGGTAGGCACTGGTAGGTGACACTGATAGGCAGCTCTGATCTGTGGCACTGATTATTAGACAGTGATGGGCATTGATTGGCAGCACTAGTGGGCATTGATGGGTGGCACTGTGGGTACTGGTAGGTGGCACTGTGGGCATTGGTAGGTGGCACAATGGGCACTGGCAGCTGACATTGGTGGGCACAGCCGCGGCTTTCTGAGTGAGGGGCCGATGTTCCTTTGACAGAAGCTGGTGATAGGCTTTTTTCCCCCCTCACGCTGACAGCGCGGGGGAAAAAGAAGTACTGATTACCGAGCTTCTGTTTAGATCACATGATTAGCCGTCATTGGCTGACAGCTGATCACACGGTAAGGGGCCAGGATTGACCCCTTACTTGGATCTGTGATCAGCCGAGTGTCATAGACTCAGTGATCACAGAGCGCGAAGAAAACCTTGTGTGTTTGTCTGTGTCCATGTGGTAAGGTACGTGATCTAATGGGAGTGATTTCTTAACCACTTCACCTTAGGTGGATGTCATATCATCATGTCCCGGACATCCCCCCCCCTCCTCCAGCCCTCTGGGGCTTCTACCGACTCGCCGATCGGTGACGGCTGACTTCCATAGACAATACCACAGACCAAATGGTCCCCGGCAGTCTCTATGACCTTCGGAGGCCAGAGCCCCACCTCCTTTCTGTCAGCCCCCCTCCTCTCAATCACCCCACTCTGTCAGCCCCCCTCCCCTCTGCCCCCTCCTCTCTGTCAGACCGCTCCCCTCTGTCAGCCCCGCTCCTCTCCGTCAGCCCCTCCTCCTCTCTGTCAGCCCCCCTCCTCTCTGTCTGCCCCCCTCCTCTCTGTCTGCCCCCCCTCTCTGTCAGCCCCCCTCCTCTCTGTCTGCCCCCTCCTCTCTGTCAGCCCCCCTTCCTCTCTGTCAGCCCCCCTCTTCTCTGTCAGCCCCCGCGCCTCTCTGTCAGCCCCCGCGCCTCTCTGTCTGCCCTCTCTCCTCTCTGTCTGCCCTCTCTCCTCTGTCAGCCCCCCTCCTCTCTGTCAGCCCCCCTTCCTCTCTGTTAGCCCCGCTCCTCTCTGTCACCCCCCTCCTCTCTGTCAGCCCCCCTCCTCTCTGTCAGCCCCCGGTCCTCTTTGTCAGCCCCTGGTCCTCTCTGTCTGCCCCCTTCCTCTCTGTCAGCTCCCCTCCTCTCTGTCAGCCCCCTCTCTTTCTACCCCTCTCCTCTCTGTCTGCCCCCCTCCTCTCTGTCTGCCCCCTCCTCTCTGTCTGCCACCCCTCCTCTCTGTCAGCCCCCCTCTCTGTCTGCCCCCTCCTCTCTGTCTGCCCCCCCTCTCTGTCTGCCCCCTCCTCTCTTTCAGCCCCCTCCTCTCTGTCTGCCCCCCTCCTCTCTGTCTGCCCCCCTCCTCTCTGTAAGCCCCCTCCTCTCTGTCAGCCCCCGCTCCTCTCTGTCAGCCCCCCCTCCTCTCTGTCAGCCCCCGCTCCTCTCTGTCAGCCCCCCATCCTCTCTGTCAGCCTCCCTCCTCTCTGTCAGCCTCCACCTCCTCTCTGTCAGCCCCCCATCCTCTCTGTCAGCCCCCCTCCTCTCTGTCTGCCCCCCTCCTCTCTGTCAGTCACGCCCACTCTGTCAGCCACCCCCCTACTCTGTCAGCCATCCCCCCATCAGCTACCCCCTCCCCCTCTGTCAGCTACCCCCTTGTCAGCTACCCCCTCCCCCTCTGTCAGCTACCCCCTCATCTGTTAGCTATCCCCTGCCTCTCTCAGTTACCCCCTCCTCTGTCAGCTACCCCCTCTGTCAGCTACCCCCCTCCCCTGTCAGCTACCCCCTCCTCTGTCAGCTACCCCCTCTGTCAGCTACCCCCCTCCTCTGTCAGCTACCCCCCTCTGTCAGCTACTGCCTCCTCTGTCAGCTACCCCAGTCAGCAACCCCTCCTCTGTCAGCTACCCCCTGTCAGCAACCCCTCCTCTGTCAGCTACACCCCTCCTCTGTCAGCTACACCCCTCCCTCTGTCAGCTACCCCCCTCTGTCAGCTACCCCCCTGTCAGCTACCCCCTCCTCTGTCAGATACCCCCCTCCTCTGTCAGCTACCCCCCTCCCTCTGTCAGCTACCCCCCTCCCTCTGTCAGCTACCCCCTCCCTCTGTCAGATACCCCCCTCCTCTGTCAGCTACCCCCCTCTGTCAGCTACCCCCCTCCTCTGTCAGTTACCCCCAAACAGCATGCACTCCCCTTCTTCCCCCGCTCCAGCGGTGCTAATGTCCTGCAGCCGGGTCTCACTCAGCCACCACTGCTGATGCCTCCAGAGACAGTGAATGGAGGGCCACTGGACTAATGTCTTAGCAACCAAGGACACTTGGAGGAGAAAGCATGGTATTACAGACTCTGCCCCCTAACAAATGCACACACACACACACACACATCTTTGCAGCGGCTCCTGGAAGGTAAGGGTTTTATTGTCTCGCTGTAATGGAAGTCTCTATTGGGGGGGACAGGCACTGTTTGATATTTAATCTGTTATTTTCTTCTCTATTTGTGGGGTGCCTATGAATTGCTGTGAGTTTTTTTTGGCTTTTTTTGTAGTTAAAAGGTGCTTGAAATGGTTGTAGAATTCACAGTGCCACTCTGTAAACAGTTTGTATGGGGTTGGGTTCAGTAGAGCTGATTCAGGTTTTGGATGGAGGTACACTGCTCTACTGACACCGTTCACTGCCCTACTGACACTGTCCACTGCCCTACTGACACCGTCCACTGCTCTACTGACACCGCCCACTGCTCTACTGACACCGTCCACTGCCCTACTGACACCGTCCACTGCTCTACTGACACCGTCCACTGCTCTACTGACACCGTCCACTGCCCTACTGACACCGTCTACTGCCCTACTGACACCGTCCACTGCCATAATGACACCGTCCACTGCTCTGACACCATCCACCCTCTCCCCTACTGACACCATCCACTGCTCTACTGGCATGGTCCACTGCCCTACTGACACCGTCCACTGCTCTACTGACACTGTACACTGCTCTACTGACACCATCCACTGCTCTACTGACACCGTCTAATGCCCTACTGACACCATCCACTTCTCTACTGACACCATCCACTGCTCTACTGACACCATCCACTTTCCTACTGACACCGTCCACTGCTCTACTGACACCGTCCACTGCTCTACTGACACCGTCCACTGCCCTACTGACACCGTCCACTGCCCTACTGACACCGTCCACTGCTCTACTGACACCGTCCACTGCTCTACTGACACCGTCCACTGCCCTACTGACACCATCCACTGCCCTACTGACACCATCCACTGCCCTACTGACACCATCCACTGCTCTACTGACACCGTTCACTGCTCTACTGACACCATTCACTGCTCTACTGACACCATCCACTGCCCTACTGACACCGTCCACTGCCCTACTGACACCGTCCACTGCTCTACTGACACCGTCCACTGCTCTACTGACACCGTCCACTGCCCTACTGACACCATCCACTGCTCTACTGACACCATCCACTGCCCTACTGACACCATCCACTGCTCTACTGACACCGTTCACTGCTCTACTGACACCGTTCACTGCCCTACTGACAGCATCCACTGCCCTACTGACACCATCCACTGCCCTACTGACACCGTCCACTGCTCTACTGACACCGTTCACTGCCCTACTGACACCATCCACTGCCCTACTGACACCATCCACTGCCCTACTGACACCGTCCACTGCCCTACTGACACCGCCCACTGCCCTACTGACACCGTCCACTGCCCTACTGACACCGCCCACTGCTCTACTGACACCGCCCACTGCCCTACTGACACCTTCCACTGCTCTACTGACACCGTCCACTGCTCTACTGACACCGTCCACTGCCCTACTGACACCGTCTACTGCCCTACTGACACCGTCCACTGCCATAATGACACCGTCCACTGCTCTGGCACCATCCACCCTCTCCCCTACTGACACCATCCACTGCTCTACTGGCATGGTCCACTGCCCTACTGACACCGTCCACTGCTCTACTGACACTGTACACTGCTCTACTGACACCATCCACTGCTCTACTGACACCGTCTAATGCCCTACTGACACCATCCACTTCTCTACTGACACCATCCACTGCTCTACTGACACCATCCACTTTCCTACTGACACCGTCCACTGCTCTACTGACACTGTCCACTGCTCTACTGACACCATCCACTGCTCTACTGACACCGTCCACCCTCTGCCCTACTGACACCATCCACTGCTCTACTGGCATGGTCCACTGCCCCACTGACACCATCCACTTTTCCTACTGACACCGTCCACTGCTCTACTGACACTGTCCACTGCTCTACTGACACCATCCACTGCTCTACTGACACCATTCATTGATCTGACACCATCCACTGCTCTACTGACACCAGCCACTGCTATACTGGCTGACAGTGTCCACTTTTAAGGTAGGCCAGTTTCATATTTTAACTGTATTCTGCTGTATAATACTCAATACTGTCTTCCTGATTCTTCTCTCCCAGCCAATCAAGAAGCTGGCCCTGAGACCCGATTGAGAGTGTTAGGCCCTAGCCAATCGTGTCTCAATCAGGACACACTTCCTGTTCAGTCCGGAGGAGAAGCAACAGCCCCACTCTTCCTTCCCCTTTCCTCCTAAGGTCGGTTGCTTTCCTGTCCGCCGTCCGCATTCCGCGTGTGGAGGGGGGGGGGGGGTTTACTCGTGGTGACCACCACCTTACTGTTTGTCTTCCCCTGGGGGGGGGGGGTGATTGTCATTAGTATGCCCCCCCCTCAAATATTTAGCGTCAGCCACCACTAATAGCCACACTGGAATGGATTCCAACATGCTTGGCCATAATTTGATTTTTTATTTATTGTTTTTAGATGGAGGAGCCAGGAAAAAATAAAAATGAATCAAGGGGCATTACCCAACCATTGGAGATGTTTTGCATTTTTTTCCTCATTAAGCGGAGGATCCCTTAATTATGCCTTCAGGCGGCAGATGAGATAATGTTGCTCTGACATACAGTTGCATGGTTGTTGTAACCACTTCTGCCTGAAAACTCTCACCGAAAAACACCTGTTGGCCTGTATTTGCATTTCAGCGCTTTCATCCTACAAAGCCAGATGCATTCCTAGCAAACTGGCATGCACTGTAAATAAGAGACTCTGCAGAGAGAGATCCAACCGTGATTGCACACAAACAAACATCACACCGGCCTCGCTACTGTATGCCATTCCTCCTACTCGAAAAAGGAAGCTAACGGAATACAAAGCACAGGATTCTTTCAAGTGCCTTCCAGGACAGGAGCATCGCATGGTCTTCTATCACTGGAACCTGGAGTCTCGGAGAGAAGACTACCAAACAGAATTATGACTGGAGCTTGTGTTGTGGCAGGAGGATCAGGTGTGCTGTGCGTATCATTACAGGCCTTATAAAAGTTACATTTCCTTTTATTACTCAAGGGCATTACATTGAGAAATCATTAAAATTTTTTATCTTTTCTCCTGTAAAACTTTCTGAAACTAAGACATTAATAAAAATGAATGGCAATGTGTAGAGGTTTGGTACATATTTTCTTCATTTATGTATAATGGTCAGGAATAAAACATGTTTTCTATTTTTTTATTTTATTGTTTGGCAGAGAAAAAAACTGTCAAACGACTGTAAAACAGTTTGCCAGCTGAAGAGTGCATGAGACCTTTTACTCCTCTTCTCCAGTTTCTCATTACCTTTTGGTAAAATAAGTCTGTTGTTTACAGAGCTTAATAGCTCCAGCTAATATATATATATATATATATATATATATATATATATACTGTATATATATATATTTTAGAGGTGCGCATCTTCACTGGTCTCACGATTCGATTCGATCACGATTATCTGGTCAACGATTCGATTCGATTCGACTCCACGATGCATCACAATGAATCACAATTACCGACAAACTCCCATTTCTAGGCGACCCTTCCACCCTGCAATCTTCTGGGACACATCACAGGTCCCAAAAGATTGCGCGGCCATTCAGGACAGCGCAGTGAGACATGTGCACCCGGCTGTGAAGCTGCAAGCTGTCATAGCCGGATGCCCACAGTAGTATTTCCAGCGCCGTGGACAGGCGGGGGGAGAGAATGGAGGGTTTGGGTGGCCACGTCGCTGGATTGTGGGACAGGTGAGTGACTTTTTATTAAAAAAAGATACACTTTTTTTTGTAGCTGCTGACTTTTAATAAAGAGATTTACTGGAACTTTGAATTAAAAATAACCTCACTCCCTTAACCACTTTAGCCCTGGAAGATTTGGCTGCGATTCGGCACTGTTACTTTAACTGACAATTGCACAGTCGTGCGGCGTTGTACCCAAACAAGATTAACGTCCTTTTTGATGTCCTTTTTTCCCCTACAAATAGAGCTTTCTTTTGGTGGTATTTGATCATCTCTGTGGTTTTAATTTTTTGCGCTATAAACAAAAAAAAAGCAACACTTTTGAAAGAAACACAATATTTTTGACTTTTTGCTATAACAAATATCCCCATTTTTTTCAAGGAGGACAAAAGGGATCACTGGTGCTCAATTAGGGGGGTCCTGGCGCTTAGTGAGGAGAGATGGGGGTGATTAGTGGGGAGAGATGGGGGTCCTGTTGCTTAGTGAGGGGAGATGGGAGGGTTCCTGGGGCCTAGTGGGGAGAGATAGGAGGCTAAAGTGCTTAGCGAGGGGAGATAGGGGTCCTGGTGCCCAATGGGGCAGTTTGGAGGCACTGCCAGTCAGTGGGGGAGGGGGGCACTGGTGCTCCTTACCTGGCTGCTTGATCCATATGGAATTCTGTAGAAGAATCATCCCCCTCTCACTTTTCTTGTCTGTTGCTTTTTCTCATTTAAAGGGATGCCAGTGCAGTGATGGCTCAGACTTTTCACAAAAGAAATCTTCCTCTGCTCACTTCTCTGCCATGCTCTGACTGATGACAACATCTATTGCAGAGCCCAGCAGAGGAAGCGAGGAAGATCACGGTACAAAGAATGTGATGGACAGGCCGCCCTGTGCACCCATTGGCTGAGTAGGCAGCAGCTCCTCTGCCAATGGGTATCTCAAGTTCCCTCATTAGTCCCTCCCTACTGTGCCCTGACATCACTCGGGAGTCCCAGCCTGATAGCCTAGTGAACTATGTGGACGGGCTAGTAATACGGGACTAATCTCTATTAAAAGGGGATAGGAGCAACCCTTATCTACATTGACTTATCTGACAGCATAGGCACCTCTGATGTAACTGCCCATGCCTGGCCCGCCTCTCTGCTCTCAAGGCTCACGTCTTTCCTGATGTCAGCAGGAATTCTCAGCCCCACCCGCCTCTTCTGATTTGATAGTGACAGTCAGCGGGCGGGGCTGAGAATTCTCCGCTGACGTGAGGAGAGCTGTAAGTGAGCCGGAGAGCATTTTAAACAACAGGGGATACGTTCGGAGCGCTTTGCCGGGAGGGGCGGGGCAATGACGTCACGGTAATCGATTACTACTGTCGCATGCATCGATGCCGCATCGGGGACACCCGAATCGCGATGCATCGGTGCAGCGATTAATTTCAGCACCCCTAATATATATATATATATATATATATATATATATATATATATATATATATATACACACACATGTACGGTATCTCACAAAAGTGAGTACACCCCTCACATTTTTGTAAATATTTTATTCTATCTTTTCATGTGACAACACTGAAGAAATGACACTTTGCTACAATGTATAGTAGTGAGTGTACAGCTTGTATAACAGTGTAAATTTGCTGTCCTTTCAAAATAACTCAACACACAGCCATTAATGTCTAAACCGTGGATGTTAGAGACCTTGCGCTCCTCCACCTTCCATTTGAGGATGCCCCACAGATGCTCAATAGGGTTTAGGTCTGGAGATATGCTTGGCCAGTGTATCACCTTTACTATCAGCTTCTTTAGCAAGGCAGTGGTCGTATTGGAGGTGTGTTTTTGGGTCGTTATGTTGGAATACTGCCCTGCGGTCCAGTCTCCGAAGGGAGGGGATCATGCTCTACTTCTGTATGTCACAGTACATATTGACATTGATGGTTCCCTCAATGAACTGTAGCTCCCCAGGGTCAGCAGCACTCATGCAGCCCCAGACCATGACACTCCCACCACCATGCTTGACTGTAGGCAAGACACACTTGTCTTTGTACTCCTCACCTGGTTGCCGCCACACACGCTTGACACCATCTGAACCAAATAAGTTTATCTTGGTCTTATCAGACCACAGGAAACGGTTCCAGTAATCTATGTCCTTAGTCTGGTTGTCTTCAGCAAATGGTTTGCAGACTTTCTTGTGCATCATCTTTAGAAGAGGCTTCCTTCTGGGATGACAGCCATGCAGACCAAAATGATACAGTGTGCGGTGTATGGCCTGAGCACTGACAGGCTGACCCCCCCACCCCTTCAACCCCTGCAATGCTGGCAGCACTCATACCTCTATTTCCCAAAGACAACCTCTGGATATGACGCTGAGCACGTGCACTCAGCTTCTTTGGTTGACCATGGCGAGGCCTGTTCTCAGTGGAACCTGTCCTGTTAAACCGCTGTATGGTCTTGGCAACCGTGCTGCTGCTCAGTTTCAGGGTCTTGGTAATCCTCTTATAGCCTAGGCCATCTAAATGTAGAGCAGCAATTCTTTTTTTCAGATCCTCAGAGAGTTCTTTGCCATGAGGTGCCATGTTGAACCTCCAGTGACCAGTATGAGAGAGTAAGAGGGATAACATGAGCGAGCGCCCCCCGCTTTGTGTCAGGGGGGCTCTACCCATAAAGTACCAAAAAAGTACCAAAAAAGTGCCAAAAAAGCTAATAAAAAAAAACACACATGTTTTTGACAAATCCTTTATCACAAAATAAAAAATAGTGTCCCTTGATGTAAATCCATCGTCAATCACCTGCCATCCAAAGTTACATGGCAAGTCACACAAGTGTGAATGGAGCCTAAAGGTACAGTACACAAAAAGTGTACTGTCCCTTTAAGAAAAACTATGGCATGGAGGCGCTATTATCCTTATTAAGGCATGCAAAGTGGGTGTGTCCCTCCCCCTTGACAAATCCTTTATCACAAAATAAAAAATGGTGTCCCTTGATGTAAATCCATCGTCAATCACCAGCCATTCAAAGTTACATGTCAGCAATATAGATCCACGTCAATCATAAATGGCCTACCATCAGGACAACTGGCTGCGCCAAGACGTGGCGGGGATCCCAAGTGACATCATTGACCAAATTCTATTACATTTTGTATAAATATTTCTTAGATAGATCCCTTATCCAACTTGGCCACAGAATGCTCATTATAATGGTGTAATGCTTTGGATACATTGCTTGATTAATTCCCATTTCCTCTTGCAGATATTCTATTCCGGAGCTAAAGATCTCAGCAAGTACTGAGTATCTTAACAAGCACTAGTAAGTGGATGAAGTCTTAAGATGAAGCGGGGGGGGGGGGGGGGAATACTATAGGCCAAATTTGGGATCCATTAGGATGGTGTCAGGTTTCGATGTTCTAGTCCCAATAATTTAATGTGAAAATTTTGCAATCCCTCATAGAATAGCCTCATGAATTGTCCCTTCTCCAGTAAACATTGGGTTAAATCAGTGGCACCCAACCTTTTTGGCACCAGGGACTAGATCCTGGCAGCCCGGGGAAGGGGGGGGTGGGGTTTTGGGGAGGGGCTATTTACGGAGTCCATCCACAGCCCCCCTTTACAGCACAGTCCCCCCTTTATAGCAGTGTCCTCGGTTCCCATTCACATCACAGTCCCCTGTTACATTGCAGTGCCCCTTTACATTGCAGTCCGCTTTATATCACAGTGCCCCTGTCAGACACCATGAAATCAGGCCAAGACAGAAGTACAGTTAAATCACACTTGTTTAATGATAAAATGAAAAAGAACAAATGTAGTCATAACATAGCCAAAGTTCAGTAACCGGAACGGATAGTCAACCAAGCCAGAAGTCAGGGATCAATGTAGGATCTGGAGCCAGAAGGGATGTCAAAGCACGCCTTGAACAGGATCGCAGGAGAGCGTCTCTGTGATGTTGACCAAGGAGAAGGCAGAGCTCCTCTGGACTGGACAGCTTAAGTAGGCAGGACTGATGAGCAGGATATCATCAACAGCTGAGTACCTGTGGAGAGACAGGAGCTGGCAATTAGCTGACAGCTGAGCGGCCAGCTCAGAGAAGGAAGGGCTGAGCCCAGCCCTGACAGCCCCTTTACATTAATTTAAATGGGGACTGCTCTGTAAAGGGGGCACTGTTATATAATGGGGGACTGTGATGTAAAGGGGGCATTGTAATGAAAAGGGGACTGATCTGTGAAGGGGGCACTGTAATATAAAAGGGAGTGATCCATAAGGGGGCACTGTAATGTAAAGGGGGCAGATCTGTGAGGGGGGCACTGTAATGTAAAGGGGGCAGATCTGTGAGGGGGGCACTGTAATGTAAAGGGGGGGGCTGTGAAGTAAAAGGAACTGCACTGTAAAGAGTGCACTGTCATATAAAGGGGACTGCACTGTAATGATTACAGTGCCCCTTTATATTACAGTTCCCCTAGCAATCACAGCGCCCCTACAATCTGCCCCCTCCCCTGTCCTCTTTAACATGACACTTCCCCAATCGAATGTCTACTTCCCCTGCACAGGACTCCTACCTTTGGCAGGGCAGGGGCTGTTATCCCGTGTGTCCTCTCCCGGCTCCCCCGCCCGCTTGGCAATGTCATCCTATCAGCAGGGTAGGGTGCGGGAGGAACATTGCATTCTGATCTGCAGCTCCTCCTGCTCCTGCTGATTGGATGACATCATCAGCTGGGTGGAGGGGGGGGGTGGAGGAGCCAGGAGAGGACAAACAGGCATGGTCGCCCAGAAAGTGGAGAGCCACGACCGTGGCCTGTGACAGCCCCGTGCTCATCTCCTGCTGTGTGGCACGTTCACCAACAGGCCATGGACCGGGGGTTGGGGACCCCTAGCCTGAACGACTCACCTTGCCAAAAGATGAGCAATTGCAGGCAGAAGAGACATGATTAAAGTGTATGTTACTCTAAATATTTATTTGTTTTCTATGTGTGTGCTCTTGTATGGGTATTTTATAAACCATATTCTTTATCCTTTGCATGTACTTTTTCCATTTGGTTGATCCTGCCGGTCACTTTTCTCCCTTGTTCTAAACCAGGGGTAGGGAACCTACGGCTCTCGAACCAGATGTGGCTCTTTTGATGGCTGCATCTGGCTCTCACCTCTCAATCCGCGGATTGCGCGGTGTGCTGATCCGTGGATTGAGCCCATAGGAAAGGCCACAGCTTCGGCCTATCTCCAGAGCTGCGGCCATCTTGGTACACCCGGCGCGCTGACGTCATCATCACCCACCTCAACTGCTCGTGGATCTGCCTGCCTGTGTAGTGGTAAGCAAGCAGACAATCGTAGGGGAGATGTGGATATTACAGTGGGGGAGATGACATGGATATTACAGTTATAATTGAAATTAGTCGATTAAAAAAAAAATATTTGTTTTAAACATATTGTATGGCTCTCGCGGAATTACATTTTAAAATATGTGGCGTTTATGGCTCTCTCAGCCAAAAAGGTTCCCTACTCCTGTTCTAAACTAACCACACAAAGCACAGAAGCTGATCTTTGTATCGGTGTGGTCAGTTTCCATCATACTTCATCACATGGCTGGCCATTCAGAGGTACAGGACACTGTGTAGACACACAGCATGCCTGTACTGGGCAGTTTGTTCACCCGCCACATCCACAGACCAATCACAGCCTGCCTCTGGCACACACCCCCTCCCAATCACAGTCTGCCTCTTGAAAACAGACCCTGCTCAAGCAAAGCCTGCATCTTGCCCCTGTGGCTGAACAGACTATGAAATATGGGCACAGGGTGTGTCTGCACAGTGTCCTGTAACCCCGCCCCCAATTATCAGGAAGAAGAGCTGCATGGTCACATGACAGTGCTTTTTAACCTTGTAAAAAAGGTAAGAAAGATCATTTCTGATCCTAAGCAAAAGAAGTTACGGTGCATAGTTATAATAAACTGTATGTTCACAACTTCTATATGAGGGCAGGGCTTGGCAGCAGGGGCGGTGCTTAGCAAAAGAAAATGGTGATGTAACTAAAGAAATGAGCTGGCCAGCACAAAACAGGGAAACATTTTTTTCTCTAGATTAGGGATGAGCCGAACACCCCCCGGTTCGGTTCGCACCAGAACTTTCGAACGGACCCCAAATTCGTACGAACGTTAGAACCCCATTGAAGTCTATGGGACTCGAACGTTCGAAATGAAAAGTGCTAATTTTAACGGCTAATATGCAAGATACTGTCCTAAAAAGGGTTTGGGGACCTGGCTCCTGCCCCAGGGGACATGGGTCAATGCAAAAAAAAGTTTTAAAAACGGCCGTTTTGGCGGGAGCACTGATTTTAATGACGATTAAAGTGAAAAAAAAAGTGAAATATTCCTTTAAATATGGTGCCTGGGGGGTGTCTGTAGTATGCCTGTGAAGTGCCACGTGTTTCCCGTGTTTAGAACAGTCCCTGCACAAAATGACATTAAACGGAAATAACACCATTTAAAACTGCTTGCGGTTTTAATGTTATATCTGGTTCCTGCAATATGGTTGAAAATCATTGAGAAAAATGGCATGGGTAGCCTTCCCTGCCCATTACCAGCCTATTTGGGTCTTGTACTCATATTAAGTGGAACCCCGTACCCATATTAAAAAAAGGAAATGCGTGTGGCCCCCAGGCCCTATATACTCAGAACAGCAGTATACAGGCGGTGCAAAAAAGACAGGGTCTGAGTAGGTTTGTTGTGTTAAGTTGAATCTGTTTGTAATTTTCAACTGGTATATTTTTAAAGTGTAGCTCCAGTCAAAAAAACTATTTTTAAGTTTTTTGGAAAACATAGGGAAGGGTTATCACCCCTGTATAATTTGTTTTGTCGTCCGTCTTTTTTCATCTCACTTGCTGTTGTCTCCTTCCGTTTGCAAGTAGGAGATGTTTGTAAGTTGGATGTTTGAAAGTCGGGGCCTGCCCTATATGCTCTGCAGAAATGGCGGAACAAGGTGTTGGTTTTGCCACAACATTGTAAGCCCTCAAAGTGACTCTTGGTGGGCGCTGGAGCGCCCTGCTGTGAACGATTATATCAAGAATTGTAATTACATGCCATTGTTGAACAGTGGTAGAAAAATTGACCTTTGGTGGTTGTGGTGCTGGTGCCACAACACTATAAGTCCTCACCGTTACTCTGGGTGGGCACAGGAAGGGGCCCTCCTGTGAAATATTATATCAAGAATTGTAATTACATGTCCCTGTTAAACAGGGGCAGAAAAATTTGGCCTTAGGCACTGGTGCTGGTGCCACCACACTGCAACCTCTGCCATATACTCTAGTTTTATTGCAGGAATTAGCCCTGCTGCAAAGCATTGCATCAAAAATTGTAATTAAACGCCCCTGTTAAACAGGGGCAGAAAAATTGGGCCTTAGGCACTGGTGCTGGTGCCACCACACTGCAACCTCTCCCATATACTCTTGTTTGATTGCAGGAATTAGCCCTGCTGCAAAGCATTGCATCAAAAATTGTACTTAAATGCCCCTGTTAAACAGGGGCAGAAAAATTGGGCCTTAGGCACTGGTGCTGGTGCCACCACACTGCAACCTCTGCCATATACTCTTGCTTTATTGCAGGAATTAGCCCTGCTGCAAAGCATTGCATCAAAAATTGTAATTAAACGCCCCTGTTAAACAGGGGCAGAAAAATTGGGCCTTAGGCACTGGTGCTGGTGCCACCACACTGCAACCTCTCCCATATACTCTTGTTTGATTGCAGGAATTAGCCCTGCTGCAAAGCATTGCATCAAAAATTGTACTTAAACGCCCCTGTTAAACAGGGGCAGAAAAATTGGGCCTTAGGCATCACCCAGAACCAGAAATGTTCTTCCAACATATCAGCGGAGGAGGAAGAGGATAGACAATCAACATAACAGGACAGTCACTCAGCATCAGCATAGGCAGTCTTGAAGGGATGTGATATTTCAAAAAAAATTATTCTGTTACATCAGCTTCAGGTGCTTGGTAGCTGTGGGTGATCCAAGACTGATTCATCTTGATGAAGGTCAGTCGATCAACTGATTCGGTGGAGAGGCGCACCCTGCGATCGGTAACAAAGCCACCAGCAGCACTGAAGGTGCGTTCCGAAAGAACGCTGGATGCAGGACAGGCCAGTAGCTCAATTGCATACTGTGCAAGCTCTGGCCAGTGATCCATCCTCAAGACCCAGTAAGCCAGAGGATTTTCGGTGGGAAAGGTGTCCAAGTCTGACCTTGCCCCTAGGTATTCCTGCACCATGTAAATCAGACGCTGGCGATGGGTGCTGGAACCGATCATACCTTAGGGCTGCGGACTAAAAAATTGTCTGAAAGTATCAGCCAGACAGCCACCTTCTCCACCGCTCCTTCTGACCGATGCCTCAGCAACACGTTGTCCAGGACCAGGAGTTTGTAACCTCCCAGTCTCTGGGAACGCGTTGCACAGACCTTTCTGCAAGGCCTCCCGGAGATGTCTCATCCTCTGCTCCCTCTGCGATGGCA
The DNA here is from genome assembly GCF_037356315.1 of Lithobates pipiens. Lineage (NCBI taxonomy): Eukaryota > Metazoa > Chordata > Amphibia > Anura > Ranidae > Lithobates > Lithobates pipiens. The sequence goes on from NW_027507903.1 coordinate 20,114,184, forward strand.
AGATAAGGTCGGCAACCTTACCCTTGTACCGTGGATCAAGGAGAGTGGCCAGCCAGTAATGGTCCCTCTCCTTGATCCGAAGAATACGAGGATCCTTCCGCAGGCTTTGCAGGATCAGGGAGGCCATGCAGCGTAGGTTAGCTGAGGCATTCGGTCCGGAGTCCTCTGGGTCACTAAGGACAACATGATCCGCAGCTACCTCCTCCCAGCCACGTACAAGTCCACGTGTTTCTTGGGACTGTAAATCATCCCCACAAGACTGCTGCTGCTGCTGATGCTGAGTGCCAGCCTCCACCTCCATGCTGACACAATCATCCTCCTCCTCCTCTTCCTCCTCCTCATCCTCTTCCTGTGTGATGGGTGGCACAGCAGGAACACTGTCTGGATAAAGGGGGCCTTGAGAGGCAAGGAAGTCCTCCTCTTCCTGCCTCCTTTCTGCTTCAAGTGCCCTGTCCATTATTCCACGCAGCGTATGCTCCAAGAGGTGGACAAGAGGTACAGTGTCACTGATGCATGAACTGTCACTGCTCACCATCCTTGTGGCCTCCTCAAACGGTGACAGGACAGTGCATGCATCCCTGATCATGCCCCACTGGCGTGGTGAGAAAAAACAAGCTCCCCTGACCCTGTCCTGGTGCCGTAGTCGCACAGGTACTCATTGATGGCCCTCTGCTGCGTGTGCAGCCGCTGCAGCATGGCCAACGTTGAGTTCCACCTGGTGGGCATGTCACATATAAGGCGGTTCTTGGGCAGGTTCAACTCCTTTTGGAGCTCAGCCAGCCGAGCACAGGCATTAAATGATCGGCGGAAATGCACACAGACTTTCCTGGCCTGCTTCAGGACATCCTGTAAGCCGGGGTACCTGCCCAAGAACCGCTGCACCACCAGGTTAAGGACGTGAGCTACACAGGGCACATGGGTCAGTTGTCCCTGTCGGAGGGCGGAGAGGAGGTTGGTGCCATTGTCACAAACCACCATTCCTGGCTTAAGCTGGCGTGGCGTCAACCACCTCTCGGCCTGCCCCTGCAGAGCTGACAAAACATCCGCCCCAGTGTGGCTCCTGTCCCCCAAACAAACCAGCGCAAGCACGGCATGGCATTGTTTTGCCTGCGTACTTGCGTAGCCCCTGGAACGCCTACGGAGCAGAGGACAGAGCACTGGAAGAGGCCATGGAGGAAGAAGAAGAGGAGGGGGTGGAGGAGAGAGGTGTGTCACAACCAATAGTAGCATTTTGGAGGCGTGGTGGCGGAACAACCTCCAACACTACTGCACCTTGTCCTGCATCCTTCCCAGCTGCCAGAAGAGTGACCCAATGGGCCGTGAAAGACAGGTAACGTCCCTGTCCATGCCTGCTGGAACATGAGTCAGCGGTAATATGCACCTTACCGCTGACCGCCCTGTCCAGTGAGGCAAGGACATTGCCTTCCACATGCCGGTAGAGAGCCGGAATCGCCTTCCGTGAGAAAAAGTGGCGTTTGGGGACCTGCCACTGAGGAACCGCACATTGTACAAACTCACGGAAGGGGGCCGAGTCTACCAACTGAAAAGGCAGCAGTTGAAGTGCTAGCAATTTAGCCAAGCTAGCATTCAACCGCTGGGCATGTGGATGGCTGGGAGTGAACTTCTTTCGCGGGTCCAGCAGCTGGGGCAGGGACATTTGCCTGCTATAATCGGACGTGGGTGTACTGCTAGCAGAGTTCCCGGAAGCACTTGGCTGTGACACACCTAATTCTACACCTTCATTCCTCTCAGAGCAGGTTTCAGAGAGGACTGAAGGTCTAGTGGGGTTGGAGATGCCAGCTGATGAGGAGCAAGGAGAGGTCCGCTTTGTTCTTTGGTGTGGGTCTTTGAGGTACGCTTGCCAACGAGCTGCATGGCAGGTCAACATATGTCTGGTCAAGCATGTGGTGCCCAAGCGGCTGATGTTTTGGCCACGCGAGATACGCTTGAGACATATGTTGCAAATAGCAGCGGTGCGATCTGATGCACTCGTCTCAAAAAAGGCCCACACCAAAGAAATTTTAGAATAACGCGCAGAGGCAGCGCCCTGCACAGGCGGAGCTCTGCGGTGTGATTCAGTCGGTGTGCTGCCCCTAAGCTGGCCCCCGGAGGGCATCCTGCCTCGTTGGACATGTGCCTCCTCCTCCTCCTCTCTCCTTCCAGGCACCCACGTGGAGTCAGTGCCCTCATCATCCCCTCCCTCTTCATCGCTGTAGCAAACCTGGCAGTATGCTGCAGCTTGTGGAACATGACTGCCAGATTGCTGTCCTTCTTGAGCATCCCCTCTCTCTGCGCTCACGCTACTGCCTTCCTCTAGCTGAGTGTCATCATCAGAGCCCACCAAACACTGGGCATCCTCCTGGAGCATGTACCCAACACTGTGCTCAAAGAGTTCAGGAGACTCCTCAGGAGGACGTGGTGGGTCTAGGGAAGGAGTCACTGATGATGACATTGAGAGGAGGGAAGACGATGCATTGGCAGCTGCTTTGCTAGTACCCTGAGACTGGGTGAGAGAGGATGAGGAGGATGAAGAGGGCTTGGTCATTCACTCTACCAAGTCGTTGGCATGTTGCGGTTCAACATGTCCAGCTGCCGAAAAGAAGGACAAGCGTGTCCCATGGCCACGTGCTGATGACAATGCACCGCGTCCACGACCAGCACTGTTGTCTCTAGACACAGAGCCTGCTTGCCCTCTTTTATCGGCTCGCACCTGTCTGCCTCTGCTTGCTGGCCTTCCAGACATGGTAATGGCCTGAAGGGAGTTGGGTAAAACAGCAGTGTAATGGAGTCACACAACACCCACTAAGCCCTGCAGATGGCTCTATTAGAGAACAGCAATAAACGGTAGATACAGGTGTATATTGTGCTGGAGTCACACAACACCCACTAACTCCTGCAGATGCCTTTATTATAGAACACCAGAGATAAAGGGGTATACTGTAATTGAGTCACACAACACCCACTAAGCCCTGCAGATGACTCTATTAGAGAACCGCAATAAAGGGTAGATACAGGTGTATATTGTGCTGGAGGCACAAAAAACCCAATAACTCCTGCAGATGCCTTTTTTATAGAACACCAGAGATAAAGGGGTATATACAGATGTATACTGTGCTGTGCTGGAGGCACACACAACTTCCAATAACTCCTGCAGATGGCAAGTGGGCTCAAATAGAGAAGAGCTATGTAGGTGGATATAGCGGTGTGTACTGGGTACAGAGCACGCAGACAGCACGCACAAGCTCCTAACACTACTGACTGCAAGCTCTATTATAAAAGATAGATCACTAGCTATATAGGTGAGGTGAATATAGCGGTGTATACTGCGGTCAGGGCACACAGACAACAACCACTACACAACAGCAAGATCGAAAATCGGCCGAAAACGATCGGTGTGTACTGTGTTGAAGGTACACAGAACACCCACTAACTGCTTCAGACGCCAACACACTACACTAGGCCGCCGCGCTGGCGGCCTTATATAGTGTGGGGCGTGTACTACACAGCCTGAGCTATGATTGGCCACAGGCATCCTGCCTGTGGCCAATCATGGCTCTCCTCGCTGCTGGCGCTGTGATTGGCCAAGCATGCGGGGTCACAGTGCATGCTTGGCCAATCATGAGCCAGCAATGCACTGCGATGACGCAGTGCATTGTGGGGCATGAGCGCCACACGAATTTGGCGCGAACGGCCCATAACGTTCGGAATTCGCCGAACGGGTGAACAGCCGATGTTCGAGTCGAACGTATGTTCGACTCGAACACGAAGCTCATCCCTACTCTAGATTATAATTGTCTAACTTATTAGTAACTACATTTTCAATACAGGTACATGGCATTGCGAAGTTTCTTGCTGTGAAATTCTCGAGCAGTATAAGGATTTGCGATAGTGAACCTTGTCAATGTTAATGGTGTCATCAGGGGCTGATGAGTAGAGCAACCACAGGCCCACCACTAAGCTTTATTCTACTTGTTATAATCATTGCTGCTGTGCCTCTTCTTTCAGCTCATATCAAAGTTGTATAATAAATCCATATGACAAAATCATTTGCTTTAAGATTTTGTTAAAGTTTAAAAAACAAACTTTTTTTAAAGTCAATCAAGTACCCCCCCTTGGCTTTTTACCTATTTTATTACATTACAGCCTTTAGTTCAATGTTTTTTTTTTATCTGAATTATATGTAATGGATCAGAACACAATAGTCTAAGTTGGTGAAGTAAAATTAGAAAAAAAATACATAAAAATATTTTTCAGCAATAAAAAACTAATAATTGGCATGTGCGTATGTATTCCTCATCCTCCTCATCTTCTCTCCCCCAGGCTCAGTGTACTTTGTGTGGCAACGCAGTCTCTTCCCTCGGCTCAATGGCATCAGTCACTCCTTCCTTAGCTCCACCATGTCCTCCTGAGGAGTCCCCCGAACTGTTTGACTACAGTGTTGGGAACATGCTTCAGGAGGATGCCCAGCGTTTTAAAAGCTCTGATGATAATACCCAGCTAGAGGAAGGCAGTAACGTGAGCCTAGAGAGAGGGGGTGCCCAAGAAGGACAGCAATCTGGCAGTCATGTTCCCCCAGCTGCAGCATACTGCCAGGTTTGCTCCAGTGATGAGGAGGGAGGAGATGATGAGGTCACTGACTCCACATGGGTGCCTGATAGGAGAGAGGAGGAGGAGGCACATCTCCAATGAGGCAGGATGCCCTCCAGGGGCCAGCTTAAGGGCAGCACACCGACTGCATCACACAGCAGAACATATGCAGGGAGCTGCCTCTGTGCGTTATTCCAAAAGTTCTTTGGTGTGGGCCTTTTTTGAGACGAGTCAGATCACACCGCTGCTATTTGCAACATATGTCTCAAGCGTATCTCACGTGGCCAAAACATCAGCCGCTTGGGCACCACATGCTTGACCAGACATATGTTGACCTGCCATGCAGTTTGTTGGCAAGCGTACCTAAAAGACCCACACCAAAGAACAAAGCGGACCTCTCCGCACTGAGAGGAATGAAGAGGTAGAATTAGGCGTGTCACAGCCAAGTACTTGCGGGCAATCTGCTATCAGTACACCGACGTCTGATTGTACCAGGCAAATTTTCCTGCCCCAGCTGCTGCACCGCCGAAAGAAGTTCACTCCCAGCCATCCACATGCCCAGCAGTTGAATGCTAGCTTGGCTAAATTTCTAGCACTTCAACTGCTGCCTTTTCAGTTGGTAAACTCTGCCCCCTTCCGTGAGTTTGTGGAATGTGCGGTTCCTCAATGCCACTTTTTCGCACGGAAGGCGATTCCGGCTCTCTACCAGCATGTGTAAGAAAATGTCTTGGCCTCGCTGGACAGGGCAGTCAGTGGTAAGGTGCATATTACCGCTGACTCATGGTCCAGCAGGCATGGACAGGGACATTACCTATCTTTCACGGCACATTGGGGGACTCTGCTGGCAGCTGGGAAGGAAGCAGGACAAGGTGCAGTAGTGTTGGAGGTTGTTCCGCCACCACGCCTCCAAAATGCTACTACTGGTGATTCTGACACACCTCTCTCCTCCACCCCTCCTCTTCTTCTTCCTCCATGGCCTCTTCCTGTGCTTTGTCCTCAGAACCTTCGGTGCTCTGTAGGCATTCAAGTAGCTATGCAAGTACGAAGGTAAAAAGATGCCATGGGGTGCTTGTGCTGGTGTGCTTGGGGGACAGGAGCCACACTGGGACAGAGATTCTGTCAGCTCTGCAGGGGCAAGCTGAGAGGTGGTTGATGCGACGCCAGCTTAAGCCAGGAATGGGGTTTGCGAAAATGGCACCAACCTCCTCTCTGCCCTCCGACAGGGACAACTGACCCATGTGCCCTGTTTGGCTCACATCCTTAATTTGGTGGTGCAGCGGTTCTTGGGCAGGTACCCGGGCTTACAGGATGTCCTGAGGCAGGCCAGGAAAGTCTGTGTGCGTTTCTGCTGGTCAAACAATGCCAGTGCTCAGCTGGCTGACCTCCAAAAGGAATTTAACTTGCCCAAGAACCGCCTAATCTGTAACATGCCATTCTGCAGCGGCTTCACATGCAGCAGAGGGCCATCAATGAGTACCTGTGCGACTATGGCACTAGGACAGGGTCAGGGGAGCTTGTTTTTTTTCCCCATGCCAGTGGGCCATGATCTGGGATGCATGCACTGTCCTGTCACCATTTGAGGAGGCCACGGGATGGTGAGCAGTGACAGTGCATGCATCAGTAACACTGTCCCTCTTGTTCACCTGTTGGATCACACTCTGCATGGAATAATGGACAGGGCACTTGAGGCAGAACAGAGGCAGGAAGAGGAGGACTTCCTTACCTCTCAAGGCCCCCTCCATCCAGACAGTGTTCCTGCTGGCCCTGATCACACAGGAAAAGGAGGAGGAGGAGGATTGTGTCATCATGGAGGTGGAGCCTGGCATTCAGCATCAGTCTTTTAGGGATCATTTACAGTCCCAAGAAACCCTTGGACTTGTATATGGCTGGGAGGAGGTGGCTGCGGATCATGTCATCCTTAGTGACCCAGAGGACTCCGGACCTAATGCCTCAGCTAACCTACGCTGCATGGCCTCCCTGATCCTGCAAAGCCTGTGGAAGGATCCTCGTATTCGTCGGATCAAGGAGAGGGATCATTACTGGCTTGCAACCCTCCTTGATCCACGTTACAAGGGTAAGGTTGCAGACCTTATCTTGCTGTCACAGAGGTAGCAGAGGATGAAACATCTTCAGGAGGCCTTGCAGAAAGGTCTGTGCAACACGTTCCCAGAGACTGGGAGGGTAAAAATTCCTGGTCCTGGACAACGTGTTGCTGAGGCTTTGGTCAGTCACAGAAGGAGCGGTGGAGAAGGTGGCCGTCTGACCGATGTGGTCAGACAATTTTTTAGTCGGCAGCCCCAAGGTATGATCGGTTCCAGCAACCATCACCAGCGTCTGATTTACACGGTGCAGGAATATCTAGGGGCAAGATCAGACTTGGACACCTTTCCCACTGAAAATCCTCTGGGTTACTGGGTCTTGAGGATGGATCACTGGCCAGAGCTTGCATAGTATGCAATTGAGCTACTGGCCTGTCCTGCATCCAGCTTTCTTTCGGAACTCATATTCAGTGCTGATGGAGGCTTTGTAACCGACCACAGGGTGCACCTGTCCACCGAATCGGTTGTTCGACTGACCTTAATGAAAATGAATTAGTCTTGGATCACCACCAGCTACCAAGCACCTGATGCTGATGTAACCGAATAATTTTTTTTGAAATGTCAGATCCCTTCAAGACTGCCTATGCTGATGCTGAGTGACTATCCTCTTCCTCCTCAATGATCATGCTGATAGCTTGTAAGAATATTTTTGGTTCTGGGAGCCGCCACCAGTGGCTAACACCCAATTTCTCAGCCCCTGTGCAACAGGGACATGTAATTACAATTATTGATCTAATATTTCACAGCAGGGCCCATTCCTGCACCCACCAAGAGTATCTGTGAGGGCTTACAGTGTTGTTGCAACACCATCACCACCAAAGGTCCAATTTTTCTGCCCCTGTTCAACAGGTGCATGTAATTACAATTCTTGATATAATATTTCACAGCAGGGCCCGTTCCAACGCCCACCAAGTGTAACTGTGAGGACTTGTGCATTGGCACTAACACCACCACCAAAGGCCCAATTTTTCTACCACTGTTCAACAATGTCATATAATTACAATTCTTGATATAATAGTTCACAGCAGGGCGTTCCAGCACCCACCAAGAGTCACTTTGAGGGCTTACAGTGTTGTGGCAACACCAACATCTTAGGACCAAATTTCTGCAGAGCATATAGGGCAGGCCCCTACTTTAAAACATCCAACTTACAAACGTATTCTACTTCCCCCATCAAATCATTCTCTGCAGCTATTACCTTTTGTACCACCACCCCCTCCTTTTAGAATGTAAGCTCTATGAGCAGGGCCCTCCTGTACCTTTTGTATTGTACTGTAATTGTGTTGTCTCCCCTATACATTGTAAATTGCTGCGTAAACTGTTGGCGCTATATAAATCAATAATAATAATAATACTTGCAAACGGAAGGAGACAACAAGGAGTGAGAGGAAATCTACCCCTAGGAAGGGAAATTCTCTTCTGTAAGAGTTGATATGTGGAAAAACGTGTCTCCTCTCCACTGATGCTTTATCACCAATCCTTGTTTCACTAAAAACCCCAAACATTTGTCATTGGGACAGAAAGTGAGGTGAAATCGTCTGAAGAGGTGCACAGACAGTAAAAAAAATGTTACAGGGGTGATAACCCTTCCCTATGTTTTCCAAAAAGCTTAAAAATAGATTTTTTGACCGGAGCTACACTTTAAAAATGTACCAGTTCAAAATTACAAACAGATTCTACTTAACAACAAACCCGCCGTCCCTGTCTTGTTTGCACCGCCTGTATACTGCTGTTCAGAGTATATAGGGCCTGGGGGCCCCACGCCTTTCCTTTTTTAAATTTGGGTGCAGGGTTCCCCTTAATATCCATACAAGAGCCAAAGGGCCTTGTAATGGACTGGGGGGGGTACCCATGCAGTTTGTCTCACTGATTTTCATGCATATTGCTGGGACCAGACATTACATTAAAGCCGCAAGCAGTTTTAAATGACTTTTATTTAAAAATGTTGTTTTGTGCAGGGACTGTTCTAAGCATGGGAAACACGTGCCACTTTACAGGCATACTATAGACACCCCCAGGTACGATATTTAAAGGAATTTTTCACTTTTTTTTTCCCTTTAAGCATCATTAAAATCCCTGCTCCCGAAAAAACTGACATTTTTAAAACTTTTTTTGCATTGATACAAGTCCCCTGGGGCTGGACCCGGGTTCCCAAACCCTTTTTTAAGACAATAACTTGTATATTACCCTTTAAATTTAGCACTTTTGATTTTGAACGTTTGAGTCCCATAGACTTTAACGGGGTTGTAAAGTTTGCATGAATTTTCGGTCAGTTTGCAGGTTCTGGTGCGAACCGAACCAGGGGGGGGGGGGGGGGGGGATTGTTCGGCTCATCCCTAGTTGTGAGTAAACAAGTGTGTACTTATACGTTGCAATGACTTTGTTCACTGTTTTACTATGTACCTGAAAAGTCTTTTTTTTTTTTTTTCAAACAAGGTTTGTTTGTATGTCTATAAATAAAAGACTGAAAAAAATTGTCCATAAAGATAGCTGGGATGTATAACATCATTTTGGCCTAGGCCAGGAACCAGGAAGGAAGTGAAGAAATGTAATAAAAAAAAAAAATGTTTTAAACAAATAAATATAATATACCTTGTAATTTATTTACCAGTACTAGTAATAGTTATTGTTGCTTGAGTAAGTATAGTTACTATTTAAGCCATAGGATACCTCATGATAGATACCCAAGCTCTTCTATTGTAATAAATCTTTATACCTGACGCAGTGCGCCGTATAAAATAAAAGTGTTATTGTTCGGAGAATATGTCATATACTATATTTCTTTGTATTATGAGAAATGTATTATTTTAGATTTAATTATGTCTCAATTTGTCATCACTAAGCAAGGATTCCAAAGCTTACAGTATGTTCTAAAGGCGACTGATGAAAATCTGGGATGGTCCAACCCCCAAAAAACCTCCAGACTAATCCAGAATTATTCCAATTATGAGCTTTTGATGGTTGGACCCCTCTCCATCACCCCAAAGGACGGAGAACCCTCGGATTCACCAATCAGATCATTGTCTATTCTGCCGGTAACAGATGCAAGCAATTTACTCTTTTATTTCTGCATATTCAGTGTGAGCGGGGCTGCCGGCGACCTTGACCCCAAAGCCTGCAGGATTCTAACCCTATGAAATTAAAGCTCTTTGCTCACTTATCCCCAAATGCACTTCTGGTGCTAACCAGGCATCCCGCTGCATAGCAACGCCGACAATCCGTGCTTACCCATACCCCGGCATAATCAGAGATTATTAAGGAAAATATACAGTGCTTTAATTTGATGAGATTGGTTATAGGTAGTACAGCTAAAGGTCAGTCTCTCCGTGGTTCTCCTTCGGTCTCCGCAATATTTCCCTCTCGGTCTGAAAATCCTAGGCACCAAACAACAGGCCACGGAGAACACGCTTCTTTTTGACATGCTGGGATGATGAGCTCAATAGGGATAAAAAATGAATTATTTAAGGATCGGATAAACAAAACATCCTGTGCCAGCTCTTACCCTTTATTTATTTTTTATTCCCCCCCCCCCGTACTTTATCGTGTATTGCGCGCGTTTGGGAAAAAAAATGCATTCCTGTTTTCCGGAGGTAGGGTGAAAAAGAGATGGGCAAAGGTGGGGGGGGGGGGGGGGGGAGGGTGTAGGGTGAGATCCAAAACTAATAGACCACTTATGGGCATGTCAAGGACTGAACGGTGACCTGTAACACCATGACCAGGACCAGCCTGATTTTTTTTAAGCATGCATGCCGTCGTTCAGCTAATATACAAAGGCAGTCATGGATACCTCGTATTAACACCGCGTAGCAAAAATAAAAAAATCAGAAAGAATAACCGTGTCTTCTGTATTTAATGACTGCGGAGATTTAAAACTCATGCATTTGAAAATTTGACTTTCGTTTGATGAAAAAAACAAACAAAAAAAAAAAACATCTGCACAATAAGCCATTTTGAATATGTATTGTATAGGGCAGCTGCTATCGCACCTAGCACTTCTATTCATATCATCATATTAGGCCCCATACTGAGATGTCTTAAGCCTGTTTATCCTGCATTTTATACTTCACTTGCTCAGGAGGACCCCATACTGGACTCTGAATTGCAGCCCTTCGAGGGATATTCATGATACTAATTGCATTGCGGTTAAAGCTGAACTCCAGGGGTGATCAGCTTGGACCAATGTAAGTATGTAAACTCACTGGCCACTTTATTAGGTACATCTTGCTAGTAGTGGGTTGGACCCCCCTTTTGCTTTTAGAACAACCTTAACCAGGGGCGTTGCTAGGTCTACAAAAGATCTGGGGCTAAAGCCCATAGCAGCATAGTAAAGAAAGCCATACGCTTGGGCGAGCATACACATGTATATACAGTATAATTCATGTGTGTTTATATATCTCAAGAGAGACCCCACTTATATCAGGGTCCCCAGAGAGCCTCCTCCTTACATCAGAGTCCCCAGAGAGCCTAACCCTTGCATCAGGGTCCCCAGAGAGCCCCCCTTAAATCAGGGTGCCCAGAGAGACCCCCCTTACATCAGGGTCCCCAGAAAGCCTCCTCCTTACATCAGAGTCCCCAGAGAGCCCCCCCTTGCATCAGAGTCCCCAGAGAGATCCCCACTTACATCACTGTCCCCAGAGAGCCCCCCTTACAGCAGGATCCCCAGAGAGCCTCCCCCTTAAATCAGGGTCCCCAGAGAGCCTCCCCCTTAAAATCAGGGTCCCCAGAGAGTCCCCTTACTTACATCAGGGTCCCCAGAGAGCCTCCCCTCCCTTGGGAACCCCTGCAGAGACTTGGGGCTATGGGCCCCAGATTCGGGGCTATAGCCCCAAAAGCCACCCCTTAGCGACGCCACTGACCTTAACCATTTAAAGTGTTTGTTAACCCCCCCCCCCCCCAAAAAAAAATGGATCATGTTCCCTTAAAGCATGTTGTACAGCACAGTGCTTTTGCTGTGTAATTTGGCCCCCTGTGTCACCTAAAAAAACCTGGCTGATCCTGCCTGGCTATCCCCTACCCCCTGTATGCTGACTCCGATATATCAGGGCTGCTGAGCCCTAACACCGCAGTCACATAGCTCCTAACTGTTCCTGATTTAGAGGAACCGTCCCCTGATTTGGAGCAATGTCCCTCTGTCCCTCTTTACCCCTCATTTGTCCCTCATTTTGGTCTGATCTATATACCGTAGTTGTATATAAAATGCACTTTTTAGCTTTCAAATAGTGTTTCCCAGTGCTAAACATTTCGTCCAACTTCCAAATTGCTGCATTTGTAAAATTTAAAAGACAATATAAAGGAATAGTAGTGGTAAAAAAAAAGTCCTTATGGACTTAATTAACCTTTTTTTTGGGTAATTCTCCTTTAAGAAGGTGTGGCGGGGGGTGTCCTATGCCTCCATACGTTAGCTAGTAGGTGTCCCTCATTCTCCCATCTCAAAATGTTGGGAGGTATGCTGTAGTCAGCGTATGTGCCTCCGTCATTTGCAGCCCTGCTCTCCTGTGTCTCCTCTGTCCTCATCCCCCCTCCCTGTCTGCTCGTACCAGTCACCACCCCCCCCCCCCCGCTGTTGCTGTTCTCATATCTGCAGCTAATAAAAAGGTTTGCTGATTCGAATCCCAACCACGGCACCACCTGCCTTGAGTTTGCATGTTCTCCCTGTGCCTGTGTGGGTTTCCCCGGGTTTCCTCCCACACCCCAAAGACATTCTGGTAGGTTAATTGGATCCTGTCTAAATTGGCCCTAGTATGTGAATGTATGAATATGAGTTAGACCTTAGATTGTAAGCTCCTTGAGGGCAGGGACTGATGTGAATGTATATATATATATATATATATATATATATATATATATATATATATATATATATATATATATATATATATATGGTTTTCAGGCGCTACAGCGCCAAAAATAGCGCCTGTGTAGCGCTGTAGCACCTGAAAACCGTCCCAGTGTGAAAGGGGCCTTACAGTATATCATGCCATCAATGCACGCAGCGCTTTACATATATATATATATATATATATATATATATATATATATATATATATATATATATATATATATATATATATATATATATATATATATATATATATATATATATATATATATATTATACATTCACATCACTGGAGGCCCCTTTCACACTGGAACGGTGTGCTGGCAGGACGATGGGAAAAGTCCTGCTAGCCGCATCTTTGGAACGGTGAAGGAGCGGTGTATTCACCGCTCCTAAACCGCTCCTACCGATTGAAGTCAATGGGGCAGCGCGGCTATACCGCCGGCAAAGCACCGCTGCATCGGGTGGTTTTAACCCTTTTTCGGCCTCTAGCGGGGGTTAAAACCGCCACGCTAGTAACCGCATACCGCCACTAAAATGACGGTAAAGCGCCGCTAAAAATAGCAGCACTTTACCGTCGACGCCTGCACCCTCCTGTGTGAAATGGGCCTAAGTACCTGAAATAATAATAATAATAATAAAATGCTGTAATCCCCTCTGTAATATAATAATAAGTGTTCCTGTGTAAAAAAATCTGACGATCGGTACCTTTATGAGTGCGGCTCCCGGTGCTCAGCTGACTGTCTGCTCTCTCTCTCTCCTCCCTGGCTAACGTCAGTGGGAGGGCTCAGCACCGCCCACTGGAACTGTGAACCGAGAGAGAAGAGAGCTGACAAATCAGCTGAGCACCAGGAACTGCACTCATATAGGTACCAATCGGCAGATTTTTTACATTACACAGACACACTTAATATTATAGTACAGAGAGGAGGATTTGGGGGGGATTTTGTAGATGTGGGTTAACAACCACTTTAAGGAACCGCCCCATGTAGATATGCTGCGGCAGAGCAGCCCTTAAGCGAAAAATGACATACCGCTACATGATTTCTTCCATCGGCTCTGGGCGCACGCACAATGTTCGATGGAGAGACAGAATGATGGTCTGGCTATGTAAACAAGGCAGACCATATATATATATATATATATATATATATATATATATATATATATATATATATATATATATATTTTTTTTTTTTTTTTTTTTTTTTGAGACAGGGCATGTGCTCGCTCTCTTTCCCGGGGGTTAGGGAGGTGCTCATGGATGGTTCTCTACTGTTAGACCCAATAGTCAGCCAAACATGTGCTGAAGTGGTCCTGCTTAGTCTGGAGGAAGCTATGCCAAAGAGGGGGATCCAGGGGAGGCTCTCTGCTGAAGAGAGCCAGGAAGAAGGCTGGACTCTCAGAAGGGCCTGTTAACTCACTTGGAGGACATATTGAAATTTGGGAAAATGCTTAGTGTTGCCGGGTCGGGTTAAAGGTTCTGACACTATAAAGTTGGACATTGACCTGGTTCTGAGGAGTCTGCTGTGATCTATTATGGTATCTGGGATCCTTAAACCTCATCTCCTTACCCTTTCTGCAATGAAACTTTAAAAAGACTAAAGTGACTGGCATCCAATATCCTTTCTCCATCCCCCCCCATTTTAGCCATGGATTCAGCCCAAGGTCAAGGTTTGATAAGCTGGATGTCGCTGGATAGGTAGGGTGCAGGCTGGGGAAAGGTCCATCTAGACCCAAAGCATACTGCAAAAAAATGGGAAGAGATAACCCGGCCGCTGCACACCTCACCCAGCCCAAGTGGTTAGTAGGTGAAAGCAGGTAAAAGCAGCCTCAACTCGATTCATCCAGACTACAACTCCAACATGTTTCACCCTGCTCTCGGGGCTTAATCATGGAGATCATGATTAAGCCCCGAGGGTGGGACGAAACATGATGGAGCTGTGGTCTGGATGAACCGAGCTGGTCTGGATGAATTGAGCTGAGGCTGCTTTTACCTGCTTTCAAAAACTAACCACTTGGGCTGGGTAAGCCATTATCCTTATGGTCCCCTAAAATTTAAATAATTGCTGTTTTACAAAAAGCCCAAAAAACAAAACAAAAAAAAACACTATTTTCTTTTTTTTTTAATCCTGATGTTCAGATGTTTATAAAGGTTTCTCTGCGTAAAATTCTCTTCGTTTACTCGCCATTCCTTGGTTACATGACAATTTACATATCCCCTCACGTCTACGAATTCTCGCGTCTGCCTTCATATTTTTCACTATCTGTTCATAAACTGACCCAAGTCTGTCTGCGGCGGGCAGTGTGCCAGCTCCTTATCTATTTATATGTATTTATGCTTTATATGCTGCATGCCCTTTCTTTTCTTTTCCTTTCTTTGTGCTACCTAGCTGTAAGATATCTCGTTGTACTATAAATAAACCAAACCACTACAAAGTGTCATTGCGTTGTCGGGTCAGACCTTACACAGTTTTAATATTCTGAGTTATAACACTTTCTATTTGGTTCAGCATGCTTCTAGCATATCTATACTAGAGGAGGTAAATGTATTTCTCCTAAATAATTCCATGCACAGAGCCGTATTATCGGAGGACATTTTCTTGCTATATAATAAACATTTTTGCAATGTCCACTTTTTTTGTTTTTAAAATGTCATGCTGCTAATATAATGATATTGTTCTTTTTTCATTGTTATTTAATGCTGAACTCCTTGCAAATAGCTAAATACACAAATAAAATATATACAGTATATGAAAGCTGGTTTGCTTGGCTAAAGATTTTTATGTCCTAACATTAACCAGGATTTATAAAGCACTGAGTAAAGCGTTAGAACTATATAAATCCTGTATAATAATAATAATAATAATAATAATAATAATAAAAATTAACCGCTTCAGCTCTGGAAGATTTACCCCTCTTCCTGACCAGGCCATTTTTTGCGATTTACTTTAACTGACAATTGCGTGGTCGTGCAACACTGTACCCAAATAAAATGTATGTCTTTTTTTTTTTCCTACAAATAGAGCTTTCATTTGGTGGTATTTGATCACCTCTGCGTTTTTTTCACTACAAACAAAAAAAAGACGGACAATTTTGAAAAAAAAAAAATATATATTTTCTTTCCCCTATAAAACATACCCAATAATTAGAAAAAAAAAATCGAATTTATCCATCAATTTTTTTTAACAGAAGAGTTTATTAGACAAATCAGCATTACATTGCAAAACAACACAGTAAGTCCGGTGGCAAACAGGTATAGACAGGAGAAGCCACCTTCGTCCGGCTGTCATCTTTTAGTTAAAGATCCAACAATACAGGTGTCACGAGTACCAATTACGCGCAGTCATAAATGCATGACATTTTTAGTGAGATCTCACATTCTTTATGTAGGTCATGTGAGCACGGGGGGGGGGGGGGGAGAGAGGGAGGTCAGGGTGGTAGTGGACTGGGCGGGAAGGAGATATGGCTGTTAAACAGGAGAGGGGAGATCTCAACTGGTGTGGTCAGAAACATAGTTAGGGGGAGGGGGGATGGAGGTCAGCAGAGGCATCTATCCAAGAGGACCAGACTTTATCAAACTTCCCTGGGCATTGTCTACTTTCATAGGTCAGCTTATACAGGGGGAGCGCCATGGTCACCGCTCGACCTCCACGAGGCCAGGGTAGGGGGGGTCTTCTAATTTCCATCTCAACAGAATCTCACGTCTGGCATAGTACAATGAGAATGTAAGACACAGTTTGCTATACCTATCCCCCAATGTTTGGCAAATGGCTTAATAGTAAGGTTTGAGGGTCAACCTGGAGATTCAACCCGGTCACATCATTCAGCGTAGAAACCACTGCCGTCCAGTAGGGCTGGAGTTTGGGACAGGACCAGACCATGTGCCAGAAGGTTCCCAGCTCTTGTTTACATCTTTGACAGGTAGGATCTCTGTGAGGGTAAATACGCGCCAACCTCTGTGGTGTGAAGTTATCCCTATGCAGGAACTTAAATTGTATAAACCTGTCTTTTGCGGCAATCATAGAGGAAATGTATGAGGTCAGACACTCCTCCCACTCTTCCGCACCCAAGAAGGGATGTCTGACCTCCATTTCTCCCAGGATTTGGTCAGTTTGGTGTCGTATTCTACTGTAAGGTAAAGGTATAAAGTCGAGAGAGGTCTCCCCATTACTCTGGAAGTCAGTAGACGCTCAATAGAGTCCGATTCCAAAGTCAGGCGGGCAGGGAATTGGGCCTCAAAGGCATGCCTCAGCTGCCAGTATCTGAACTGAAAAGAAGTCGGAAGTGCATATGTGCGCCTCAGTTCCTGGAAAGTCATAAGTCTACCCTTGTGAACTATGTGTTTTAAGGTGATGATTCCCTTTTTTGCCCACAGAGAAGGGTCTGGGATACTGTTTAGGTGGGAGAGCATGGGGTTACCCCATAGGGGCATATGTGGGGAGATGTGGTTGGGGTTTCCATAAATTTTCCTTGGTTACTCATAGCTGCAAACGAGCCAAGGATGGCCGCCTCCAGGGTGACCGCCGGGTTTTGTCTGGGCTGGGAAAACCACCACCGAACTGTGACCAAAACGGCCGCCCAGTAGTAAATGTGAAAAGCAAATGTGAAAGGTAGTGCCAGACCCCCCCCCCCCCCGATAATGGGAGGTATAGTATCTGCCTGACCACCCTGGGGGGCTTCCACAGCCCAGACAAAGGATATCAGCAGATTCTCGAGCCTCCGGAACAAAGTCCTGGGGATGTGTGTGGGGGAATTTATCCATCAATTTAAGCCAATATGTATTCTGCTATAGGGATCAGCTGGACACCCAGTTCGGTTCGCAGCAGAACATGTGAAAAGGCAAAAAACTTTGTTTGAAAACGCAAACCCTATTACAGTCTATGGAACACGAACATGAAAAATCATTTTAAAGGCTTATATGCTAGTTATCACCATATGCCATAAAAAGTGTTTGGGGACCCAGGTCCTGCTCCAGGGGACATGTATCAATGCAAAAAAAGTTTTAAAAATGCTGTTTTTTTGGGAGCAGTGATTTTAATAATGCTTAAAATGAAAAAATAAAAATGAAATATTGCTTTATATATCGTACCTGGGGGGTGTCCTTAGTATGCCTGTAAAGTAGCACATCTTTCCCATGTTTATAACAGTGCCACAGCAAAATTACATTTCTAAAGGAAAACATTTCATTTAAAACTGCTCGCGGCTGTAATGTATTGTCGGATCCTGGCAATATAGATAAAAATACCAAAAAGAAAAATGCCATGCATATCATCCCCAAAATCCATACCAGACCCTTCAGGTCTGGTATGGATATTAAAGAGAGCCCCGCACCCAAATTTTTTAAAAAAATGGCGTGGGAGTCCCCCAGGCCCACAGTCACTATATACTCAGAACAGCAGTATATAGTTTCATAGTTTCATAGTTTCATAGTTAGTAAGGTTGAATAAAGACACCAGTCCTTCCAGTTCAACCTGAGTGAGTGTCTACAATTGCCCCTGTACATTGCACACTCACATCGGTCCCTACCCTCAAAGAGCCCACAATCCAAGGTCCCCATTCATATACTAGGGCCAATTTTGGACAGAAGCCAATTAACCTACCTGCATGTCTTTGGATTGTGGGAGGAAACCGGAGTACCCGGAGGAAACCCACGCAGGCACAGGGAGAACATGCAAACTCCAGGCACTATATACTATACGGCCTGCCCTATATACTCTGCAGGAAATTGGGCCTTAGGTGTTGGTGGTACCAGAACACTGTAAGCCCTCACAGTTACTCTTGTCTGGCACTGGAACGGGCCCTGCTGTGAAATATTATATCAAGAATTGTAATTACACGCCCCTGTTAAACATGGCAGAAAAATTGGGCCATGGGCGGTGGTGGTGGTGCCACAACACTGTAACCTCTCACAGATACTCTTGTTGGGTGCAGGAACGGGCCCTGCTGTGAAATATTACATAAATAATTTTAATTACATGCCCCTGTTAAACAGGGGCAGACAAATTGGGCCTTGGGCGGTGGAGGTGGTGCCACAACACTGTAACCCCTCACAGATACTCTTGTTGGGTGCAGGAATGTTATATCAAAAATTGTAATTATGAACTAATCTGGCGAAAGAAAAATGCTAGGATATGGTTATTGACACTGCAGTACAATAAAGAGGAGGGGGGGCTGGCGGTCCCTCATCCCAGGGCCTACTACCTGGCGTCCCAGCTACAACAGCTGGGGGGTTGGGGAACGATAGAGCTGGCAGACCCTATCCGTAAGCTTTTAGACATACCAGGTGAGAGCGTGTCTGTACTTGCTCAGCTAGAGGCGGGATACATGCACTTAGACCCCTGGGGCCCCCACAGTGAAACTACTGAATACATTATGGTTCTTTGTCAGAAAGTTGCTGGTACAGATACAGCAGGGCTTCTTGACCCACACTCCCCTGTGGCATAATAGACAATATAGAGAAATATTGAAACTTAGAGGATTCAAAAATTTGGAAGAGGCAGGCATAAAATATATTTTCCAGCTCTATAATGGACATACCTTCAAATCATTCACGGATATTCAGGGGGAGTTTGAGATTCCACGCACTAACCTTTAGAAATACTGTTACAGTACAGTTACATCATGCCATACAAACCCAGGCAAGAACCACGAAGCTCCAGCAGACTGACCACATGCTAATACAAAGCATTCTCATGGAAAGTGACAAAAAAGGTATGATATCCAGGTATTCTCCTCAACCAACTGCAGGACTCCTCCAGGCTGCCTTGCAGGAATGATATGGGATGCCTCTCTGCCACTCCCCTGGTCTCCGTATCAGCGTCACAGAGGCTATCCCACCTATATCTATTGCATAGAGCGTACAAGACTCCTTTGCAAATTCACAAATGGGGACTCAGAGATTCCCCCCTTTGTCCGAAATGTGAACATGACAATGGTGATCTCCTCCATATGCTCTGGAATATGGTGTTCTCATCTTCCTCTACGGTGTCTCTTCTTAGTTCTCGGGCCGCTCCACGCAATGGGAGGCTCCCGCTGTGTGACGCTTCTCTTCTTCTGACGGAGGGTGGGGGCACCCAGTGACTCCGCCCCCTCTGACGCATGGAACCATGTCAAAATGAAAACTAAAATAAAGCATTTATTTATGTTGGATCTTTCATTTTTTGGATTGTGTACTTTCGTTATCGTTTGTCAAAACGATAACGAAAATACCTGAAATTCGGACGAAAATGCATTCGGATGAAAACAAATGCACATGTCTAGTGATTATTAAACATTATTGGGGCCATAAAAGATACAAGATGATACTATCGATGCTGGTGGGTCAAGGTGTTATAATTGAATCGTATTAACTAAATTTACTGTGGTTTTGTGAAGGTTTATGAGAACTAAACTGGTTGATTTTGTGTACTTTTTTCTTTTTCTCTTTGTTCTTTTTCATGCTTTATGACTCAATACTGATAATGATAAAAGGTGCGAGTTTTGCACAGTTATGTATATTGCAATGTCTTATGCTGTATGCTCATTTTCTTTTGATACATACTTGAACACTGACTGCTTTAAATTGTGTACTGTGCAAGACAAAAATAAAACAATTTTCTGATTTAAAAAAAAAAAAATTGCAATTGCATGCCCCTGTTAAATAGGGGCAGAGAAATTGGGCCTTTGATGGTGGTAGCGGGGGTGCCACAACACTGTAAGCCCTCACAGATACTCTTGTTGGGTGAAGGAATGGGCCCTGCATTTAATATTATATAAAACAATTTTAATTACATGCCCCTGTTAAACAGGGGCAGAAAAATTGGGCCATAGGTGGTGGTGCCACAACACTGTAACCCCTCATAGATACACTTGTTTGGTGCAGGATGGGTGGTGGTGGTGGTGCCCTAAACCAAACATATTGTTGGAAGCTAGCATCATCAAGATTGAGGAAGAATAGGGTAGTCAGCATAGGCAGTCTTCAAGGGATCCTACATCCATAGCAAATTCAAACGGTTACATCAGCATCAGGTGCTTGATAGCTGCTGATCCAAAACTGATTATTTTTTATGATTGTGAGCCTATCAACAGAGTCTGTGGACAGGCACACTCTTTGATTCCTCCAGCAGCACTAAATGTGCATTCCGAAAGCATGCTGGATGCAGGACAGGCCAGTAGCTCAACTGCATATTGAGCAAGTTCTGGCCAGTGGTCCATCCTTAAGACCCAGTAACCCAGTGGAATCTCTGTTTGAAATGTCTCCAAGACTGCTCTAGCCCCTAGATATTACTGCACCATGTAATGCAGGCGCTGGTAATGGTTGCTTGAACTGATCCGACCTTGGCACTGAGGACTGAAAAATTGTTTAAAGGCATTGGTCAGCCAGTCACCTTCTCCACCGCTCTTCTTCTGACTGAACAAAGCCTCAGCAACACGTTGTCCAGCACCAGGAAATTGTAACCTCCCAGGGTCTGGGCCAGGGCCGTCTGAAGATGTTTCATCCTCTGCTCCCTCTGAAAAAGCAGGATGAGTTCTGCAACTTACCCTTGTAACGTGGATGAAGAAGGGTTGCCAGACAGTAATGATCCCTCTCCTTGATACCACGAATCCTAGGGTCCTTTCACAGGCTTTGCAGAATCAGGGAGGCCATGCAGCGTAAGTTTGCAGAGGCATTTGATTATGAGTCCTCTGGGTCACCAAGGATCACATGATCCGTAACTACCTCCTCCCAGCCACGTACAACACTCTGCTGAGTGTTAGCCTTTACATCCATGCTGACACAATCCTCCTCCTCCTCTTCTTCCTGTGTGTTTGGTGGGCCCGTAGGAATGCTATCTGAATAAAGGGGGCCTTGAGAGGTAAGGAAGTCCTTCTCTTCCTCCTGCTGTTCTACATCAAGGGCCCTGTCCATGATTCCATGAAGCATGTGCTCCAACAGGAAGACTAGAGGGACAGTGTCACTGATGCAGGCATTGTCGCTGCTCACCATCCTTGTAGCCTCCTCAAATGGTGGCAGCACAGTGTATGCATCCTTGATCAATAGCCACTGACATGGCGAAATGAAGCCAAGCTCCCTTGTCCCTGTCCTGGTGCCATACTCACACAGGTACTCATTGATGGCCCTTTGATGTGTGTGCTGCTGCTGCAGCATTGCCAACATTGAGTTCAACCTGGTGGGCATGTCACAAATGAGGCGGTTGGTAGGCAGGTTGCATTCCCTTTGAATGTCAGCCAGCCAAGCATTGGCATTGTATGACCAGCGCAAATTACCACAGACTTTTCTGGCCTGCCTCAGGAGATCCTGTAAGCCTGGGTAGCTGCTCAAGAATTGCTGCACCACCAAATTCAGGACATGTGCCAAACATGGAACATGGGTCAAGTGTCCCTGTCAGAGGGCGGAGAGAAGATTGGTGTCAATGTCGCATACAACAATTTCCAACTGAACCTGGCATGGCATCAACCACCTCTGAGCCTGCCCCTGCAGAGCTGACAGAATGTATGCTTCAGTGTGGCTCCTGTCCCCTAGGCAGACCAACTCAAGCACTGCATGGCATCTTTTTGCCCGACTGCTTGCGTATCCCCTTGAACGCTTACGGAGCACTGCTGGTTCAGAAGACAAATCTGCAGAAGAGGCCATAGAGGAAGAAGAAGAGGAGGGGGGAGGAGAGAACTGTGGCAGAATCACCAGTAGAATTTTGCAGGCGTGGTGGTGGAACAAGCTCCAACAACACAGAACCCTGTCCTGCATCCTTCCCAGCTGCAAGCAGAGTTACCCAGTGTGTAGTGAAGGAAAGGTAATGTCCCTGCCCATGCCTGCTGGACCATGAGTCAGTGGTAATATGAACTGCTGACCGCCCTGTTCAACGAGGCCAAAACATTGCCTTCCACATGCCAGTAGAGAGTCGGCATGGCCTTCTGTGAAAATATATGGCATTTTGGAACCTGCTACTGAAGTTCAGCACATTCCACAAATTCACGTAAGCAGGCAGAGTCTACCAGCTGAAAAGGCAGCAGTTGCAGTGCTAGCAATTTGGCCAAGCTAACATTTAGACTCTGAGACTGTGGATGGCTGGGACCGAATTTCTTTTTACGGTTTAGCAACTGGGGTAGGGAAATTTGCCTGCTAGTCAGATGGTGGTGTACTGCTAGCAGATTGGCTGCAAGTACTTGGGACACCTATTGCTATACCTTCATTCTTCTCAATGCAGATTTTTGAGAGGACTGGAGGTACAGTAGGGGAAGGAGTACCCCACCTTTTTCTTCGATGTGGGTCTTTCAAGTGCTGTTGCCAATGGACTGCAAGGCAGGTCGTCATATGACTGGTCAAGCATGTGGTGCCGAAGCAGCTGCTGTTCTGGCCACACTCGATCTGCTTCAGACATAGGTTGCAAACAGCAATGGTGTGATATGAGGCACACATGTCTAAAAAGGCCCACACCAAGGAACTTTTAAAAGTCAGAAGGGAGTCAGCAGTGCCCTGCACCTGCAGAACTGTCTGGTGTGATGCAATAGGGTGGCTGCCCTTAAGCTGCTCCCAGAGAACATCCTGCCTCGTTGGAGTTGTGCCTTCTCCTCCTCCTCTCTTCTCTCAGGTGCCCAAATACAGTCAGTGAGCTCATCATCCCCTCCCTCCTTGTCACTGGAGCAAACTTGGCAGTATGCTGCAGCTGGGCAAACATGACTGCCAGTTTCTTGTTCTTCTTTGGCACCCCCTCTCTCTAGGCTCACATTATTCCCTTCCTCAACCTGGGAACCAACATTGAAGCCTTCAAATCGCTGCGCATCCTCCAGCAGCATGTACCCGACACTGTAGTCAAATAATTCTGGGGACTCCTCTGTGCATGATAAGGCTACAGAAGGAGTGACTGTGGACAAGGAGCTGGTGGAATAGGCCGCTTTGGCAGCTATGTTGGAAGGCAAACTGCTCTGAGACTTTTTTATTATTCATAGATCACTACCACGGTTTTGCCCCTGATGATAGGCTATAAGGCCTTGAAACGCGTATAGCTAACAACAACTGAGTGTACACACGTATGAATCCTCTTGATGGTCATTCCTTTTTCATTTGTTTTACTTTTTTATTATTCATTTTTATTTTTATTTTTCAGTGTTTTTTGCGATGTTTGTACAGCCAGTAATTCAATTTACAAAATCATATTTCAATTATCCTATGTATCCCATAATATATGTACTAACTCCTTATTGGAATGTCAATCAATGTGCAATATTTTCTAATGAATTGAATAATTGTAAAAATATTAATATACAGTAAAAATGCATGGAACCAATTAATATGAATACTTTATGACAATTTGAGCCAATTAAAACCTATTTTTGATTTAATTTATTCTATTGCTCCCGTGTGCTTCATGGAAAAGTCCCGCTATCTGTGCTCTCCTATTTAATACTCTGAGCCTGGGTGACAGAGGATGAGGATGCTTTGTTATCCACTCCACCAACTCTTCTGCATGTTCTGGCTCAATGACACGGCCAGCAGCATAAAAAAAGGACAAGCATGCCCCTTGGCCACCTGCAGAGGATGCACCATGTCCACGACCACCACTGTTGACTGTAGACACAGAGGCTGCTTGCCCTCTTTTAGTGGTCTGTGCGTGTCTGCCTCTCCTTGGTGGCCTTCTGGACATGATGCATTTTTTTGTTTTTGCAACACCACACTATACTGTATTAGATACTGTGTATACCGCCTGCACTGTATTAGCAACTGTACAATGGCTGCACTGTATTGTATACTGTGTACACCACCAGAAGTGTAGTAGAAACTGTACACACTGTATTAGATAATGTGTACAAAGCTTTTACTCTATCATAAACTGTACAACAGCTGCACTGTATTGTGTACTGTGTACACCACCAGAAGTGTAGTAGAAACTGTACACACTGCATTAGATACTGTGTACACCTCCTGCACTGTATTAGAAACTGTACTATGGCTGCACTGTATTGTGTACTGTGTACACCACCAGAAGTGTAGTAGAAGCTGTACAAACTGTATTAGATACTGTGTACACCACCTGCACTGTATTAGCAAGTGTACATTGGATGCACTGTATTGTGTACTGTGTACACCACCAGAAGTGTAGTAGAAACTGTACACAATGTATTAGATACTGTGTACAACGACTGCACTGTATTAGAAACTGTACTACAGCTGCACTGTATTGTGTACTGTGTACACCAACAGAAGTGTAGTAGAAACTGTACACACTGTATCAGATACTGTGTGCACTACCAGAAATGTAGTAGAAACTGTACGCACAGTATTAGATACTGTGTACACCGCCTGCACTGTATTAAAAACTGTACTACAGCTGCACTGTATTGTGTACTGTGTACACCACCAGAAGTGTAGTAGAAACTGTACACACTGTATTAGATACTGTGCACACCACCAGAAAAGTTGTAGAAACAGTACACCACAGAATGCACTGTAGATATAGGCTACATTGGAGTATATATATTGTGGCAGAGTGTTCCCTTGCCAGGGTCTAGAAGGAGGTTGTGATCCAGAATTCTCAAACGGACAGGTTGAGGGGCTCCAGGGAGCTTGTAACATGAAGAGGAAACTGGCTTTTCAGTTTTCTCCTTTTTTAGAGAAGTCCACTTTGGGACCTAGGGATTTCTGAGAGATCTGTGTGGGATGAACTCCCCAGTCCTGGGTCCTGATTTGGAGAACAGCCAGCATACTAATTGGTCAGGTGTGTGCTGTTCTTTTAGTAACAACCTGACTATGGTTCTGGGCTCAACCCAGGGAGATAAGAAGTCTGGCCAGGAGTCAGGAGTAAGGATGAGCTCCAGCGTGTTCGCACACACCACGTGCAGAGCCCACCAGGAATTCGGCACTGTGCTGCGCTAATCACAGGCAGTGAGACATTTCCTGATCTCTGCAGCCGCGCATCGGGACAATGTCTCACTGCCTGTGATTAGCACAGCGCAGTGCCGACTTCCTGGTGGGCTCTGCACGTGGGGCGTGTGAACACGCCGGAGCTCATCCACAGGGGAGCCAGTGCAGCAAAAGGCTACAAGCTGTGTGCACCAAGTTGGCCGTGAAACAGTCTATACGAGACAGACAAGGACCTGGAGTGTAAGGCCAGAGCAGCAGTGCTGCAAGTGAGAGCCAACTAGGCTGAATGTTGTTTTGTGGATGGAAAAAGGAATGCTGAAACCCCTGTGAGGGAAACCTATGTTTGTTTGCTGAACTTGCTTTCAAGGCTCCATGCACACTGAAGCTCAAAAAAGCTTTTTCTGGACGCCAGATTGCTGGCAGAAAACGCTGGTTGAAAAACTTGCTTTTATGGCCCCTTTCACACGGGGCGGATCAGTAATGATCCGCCCCGTGATGATCCGCTCGCTCAGCGGGGATCGCTCCGTTGTCCCCGCTGAGGCGGCGGCGGACAGGGCGGTCTCCGCACACTGTGCAGGGACCGCCCTGTCAGCTCTCCGCTCTCCTCTATGGGGATCGGATGTGCATGGACCGTCTGTCCGTGTTCATCCGATCCGCTCTGCAGACGGATAGAAAAATAGGATTTTCCTCCGTCTGCAGAATCGGACAGTAGCGGAAGCGGACGATATCGGGTGTCTAGGGATGTTCATCCGCAGACACCTGCTATCCCATAGGGATGCATGTATGTCCGTATTTCATCCGCAAACGGATGGATGAAATACGGACATATTGTCCGCATGTGTGAAAGGGGCCTAACAGTGTTTTGTACTAGCGTTTATGAGCGTTTATGAGCGTTGATTAGCGTTAGCGTTTATGGGCGTTTTCAATAAAAATACACAGAGGACACTCCAAAAATCCCACAGTACATTCCAAACTCCCACAATGCATTGAAAAAATAGAATGCCGAACACTAATTAACGTACGTTTATGAGCGTTTATGAGCGTTTATCAGCGTTTGTCGTTTTTTGACGGTGAAAAACGGCACTTTGAATGCGAATTTCTGGTGTTCAGAAAAAAGCCCATAAACTCCACTGCTCATTAAAGCTGAAAAACGTCCATGTGTGCATGGAGACGTAGGCGTTTATGGGCTTTTAAAAAAAACGCCCAAACTCCAATAAACTGCAGTTTATGAGCTCCAGTGTGCATGGAGCCTAATAAAAACAAAGCCCTTAAAAAAAAAACAGCGAGTGGCGGTGTCTTCAAAGCTCTACATTTGACGCTAGTCCGGTATATCCCCAATCCGCAAGTGGAAATGGCTCAGGCATTTTCTAAACTCACTCAATGATCAAACTGAATTAATAAAGAACTATCCCCTACTTGAATGTTTTTGCCCCCTTATTTTGGTATACCGTACGTTAGACCAAGGCACACTTTCAGGTCCATTTAATTTGGTAAGTTTTATGTTAACTTTGAATGTTATCCATATCCATATTGGCCATAGAGCTCAAACTATAAATAAGAAGGCCAGTATGGTGGCCTGAATTTATGGGAGGAGCCCGGGGGTATTTAACCAGCTAGTTCGCTCCTGTGGTCTTTGTCGGTTTCCTGTGCGTGATACCCACCCTCCCATCCCCTTTTTAGGGCATTTCTCAAAGTATTCATACTCCTCACAGATTACTCATTTCATCTCATTTCATATTTTATTTAATTTCATTCCTCATTTCTTATCTAGGGTATGCCCCCTTATTTTGGTATACCGTACGTTAGACCAAGGCACACTTTCAGGTCCATTTCATGTGGTAAGTTTTATGTTAACTCTGAATATTATCCATATCGGCCATAGGGCTCAAACCACTTAGTCCCCCTGAGCCATGACTGGCGAAAGGCCCCCTGCTTTTGGCCAATTATGGCTCCCTTAGCAGAGCGTGCTGTGATTGGCCAAAGCATGCAGGTCTGGTGTATGCTTTGACAATCATCATACAGCATACAGCATTCCACGGTGCTCTAATTCGGCCCCATAATGTTCGCTGTTCGGCGAATGTTCAACCCGAACATCAAGCTCTTCCCTATTCTGCTACATATTTTTGGTTAAATAAATCCCAATAAGCGTATATTAATTCTGGAGTAGTAAGTGGGGCTCTGTCTTGGGACCAATTCTGTTTAATTTATTCATAAATGATATAGAGGATGATATAAATAGCTCAATCACAGTTTTTGCGGACAACACAAAAATAAGCAGGGCAATAACTTCACATCGGGATATTGGAATTTTACAGAAAGGCCTGAACAAAATAATGGAGCGGGCAACTACATGGCAAATGAGGTTTAATGTGGGGAAATGTAGAGTCCCCCTTTCACATCAGAAGCCTCTCCATCCCATCAGAGACCCCCGATCACATCAGAAGCCTCCCCATCACATCAGAGCCCCCCGATCACAACAAAGGCCCCCCCATCACATCAGAGTCCCCCTTTCACAATGAGAAGCCTCCCCATCACATCAAAGTCCCCCTTTCACACCAGAAGCCTCCCCATCACATCAGAGTCCCTCTTTCACATCAGAAGCCTCCCCATCACATCAGAGTCCCCCTTTCACAATGAGAAGCCTCCCCCATCATGTCAGAGTCCCCCTTTCACATCAGAAGCCTCTCCATCCCATCAGAGACCCCCTTTCACATCAGAAGCCCCCATCACATCAGAGTCCCCCTTTCACAATTAGAAGCCTCCCCATCAAATCAGAGTCCCCCTTTCACACCAGAAGTCTCTCCATCACATCAGAGTTCCCCTTTCACATCAGAAGCCCAACATCACATCAGAGTCCCCCTTTCACAATGAGAATCCTCCCCCGTCATGTCAGAGTCCTCCTTTCACATCAGAAGCCTCCCCATCACATCAGAGTCCCCCTTTCACATCAGAAGCCTCCCCATCTAATCAGAGTCCCCCTTTCACATCTGAAGCCTCCCCATCACTTCAACATCCTCCTTACGTATCAGAGTTCCTCCATACATCAGGGTCCACATCAGAAGGCCTGGACTGAATTGAATCCTCAGTATAAGCATGGAATCTTAGGATACGCCATGATCATAGCTGCGGGCCACATAAAATCTTGTAGTAGGCTGGATGTGGCCCCTGGACCATAGCTTGCAGACCCTATACACTAGAATGACAGAAGCTATTGTTGCTGATTAATTGCTTTGATCTCATGGAAACTGTAGTAAAGGACAACGATGTAAAATGTCATCTTTGATCTGTTTGGTTGGTATGACCAGCATAGACTCCTTTTGTTTTTTTCCCCCCACAGTTCGTTCCAGTGAGCACTTTGTGTTTTATATAAACTGCTACTTACTATATAATTGGAAGGAGAGCTGGAAAAACATCTTAAAAAGAGCATGAGTGAGTACAAAGAAATCCACCAACATATCAGGGGGCACGCTCATTATGTGATGTTCCACACCAGCTCCTTCACTTTTCTGAACTCGACAATAAACTCCAAAGTCATTGGCATGGCAGCTCCCACACATGACTCCGAGGTCACCCGTGTCATTAATCCTAATATTTCTTCTTCTTTCATCCCGGATTCTTACCTTCAGGAGGTCCAAAATTTTGAAAAGTTCATCTTCCTGATAAACCACCGATATTCCCTTGGCTGCTGCTACAAGACCTACAGCAATGTATCAGACCCCCTTAATGACATCTAAAAAAAGAAACGTAAAAATAGAAAAAAGAACGTTATATGGTGTACAGCATCAGACCGGCCTTGCATTGTGGAGAGTGTGAACGTAATATTTTATTTTTCTGGACTTTTCACATTTTAAAATAGAGGTCACACAATTAGAAAGTTTGTGGGATTTACCGCAGGGTACCATTCATGAAGTATATTTAGTAAATGACTACGTATTTTTGTTATATTTTGGTATTTAGGGGTTGATTTACTAAAGTCAAATAGGCTGTTGACTTTGCAAGGGAAGTTGCACATTGCAATTTCTCCCAGAGCTTGGCAAAGAATATACAATCCAATAACAAAAACAGCTTTTTTGCTTGCTTATGGTTGAGTGATGGAAGTCAGCAGGACCTGGGGTCCATGAATGGGTTTCAAGGGGTCCGTAAGGGTCGGTTAAAAAAAATAACATTTACATTCAATAAACAACCCCCGCCTCTTGTCCCAATCAATGGTTTGGAGGGATGGATGGACGGCACTTTGGGGTAGTGGGTAGCACTCTCACCTAGCAGCAAAAAGGGTCGCTGGTTCAAATCCCATCTGAGCACACAACCTGGCAGGCCACAGGAAAAGAGGGGGGGAGAGAGCCCCCCCCCCTCCCGAACCGCACAGGCCAAATGCCCCCAACATGGGGAGGGCACCCTGGGGTAGCCCCCCAAACCACCCCGCCCCCATGGCAATGGGGACAAGGGCCTCATCTCCACAACCCTTGCCCAGTGGCCGTGGGGGTATGAGAATGTGGAAGCCCCCCTCAACAAGGGGACCCCCAGATCCCAACCTCCCCCCGTGTGAAATGGCAATGGGGTAAATGTACCGCTACCATTTCAGTGTCAAAATGTTAAAAACGACAAGACACAGCTTGGGGACAAGTCCTTTATTAAAAAATAAAAAAATAAATATGTCCCACAATGTCCATTCATCTTCTTCTTCATGCTGTGATGGACCGAAAAAGAAAAAAAAAATCTGCCACTGATCCTCCTCTATGAGACGCTCCCGCCATGTGACGCTTCTTCACTGATGACAGTTCTTATATAAATGAGGGCGGGGCCACCTGGTGATGTACCCGGGCAGCCCCGCCCCCTTTGATGCCACAGGGCCTTCCCTATGGTTTCTCCATGGCGTCAGAGGGGGTGGGTCCCCCGTTTACGTAACCGGGTGGCCACGCCCCCTCTGACACCACGTGTAAGCCGCGGGAAAGGGTCTGTGGCGTCAGAGGGGGGCAGGGTCACCCAGGTACATCACCAGGTGGCCCCTCCCTCAGTTATATAGGAACAGTCATCAGCGAAGAAGCGTCACATGGCGGGAGCCTCCCGTAGAGGAGGATCAGCGCCGTTTTTTTCTTTCTCTGTCTGTTGCGGCGTGAAAAAGAAGACGACTGGACATCTTGGGACATGTTTATTTAAAAAAAAATGACATGGGGACAGGGTGCTTTGGGGGGCTACCCCAGGGCACCCACCCCATGTTGAGGGCATGTGGCCTGGCACAGTTCAGGAGGGGGGCGCTATCTCGTCCCCTCTCTTTTTCTGCAGCCTGACAGGTTGCATGCTTGAATAAGGGTCTGGTATGGATTTTGGGTGGGACTCCTACACCATTTAAAAAAAAAAGGCGCAGGGTTCCCCTTAATTTCCATATCAGAGCCGAAGGGTCTGGTATGGATCTTAGGGGGACCCCCATGCAATTTTTTTAAAAATGTGGGTTTGTGGTTCCCCTTAATATACATACCAGACCCAAACGGCCTGGTAATGGACTGGGGGGGGGGGGGGGAATCCCATGCTCTTTTTTTCAATTAGTTTTAGCTATATTGCCGAGACCCAACAATTGATTACCACCACGATCGGTTTTAAATAACAATTTTTCCTTTTGAAATGTCATTTTGCTGTGGTACTGTTCTAAACACGGGAAAAATGTGCCACTTTAAAAGCATACTATAGAAACCCCCCTGGCATGATATGTAAAGGAATATTACATTTTAAGCATTGAAAAAAATCACTGCTCTCGAAAAAACTACAGTTTAAAAAAAAAATATTTGCATTGATACATGTCCCCTGGGGCAGGACTCGTGTCCTCATACACTTTTTATGACAATAACTTGCATATAAACCTTTAAAATTAGCACTTTTGATTATTCATGTTCATGTCCCATAGACTTTATTGGTGTTCGTGTGTTCTGCCACATTTTTTGCCTCTTTGGTATGTTCTGGGTCGGGGGGGGGGGGGAGGGGTGTTCATCCCTAGTGCTGATCACATGCACTCTCCCAAGAAAACACTCTAGCAATACATACCAAACTGAGCATGTGTAGCTTGTCCCCTAGCTTGGTATTAATCAGGAAATATATTGGGGACAGTGGAAGAAGGGGAGGATCAGAGAAGACAGTATCAGCCTTTTTAACACAATGCAGAGGATTAACCCCTTAGGTTCCACAGTGAGTATAACAAGCATGCTTTACGTATACAGACTGATTTTACTGTTGTGGGTCTATTAACATTTTAAGATTGTCTACTTTGTTCAAGTTTTGTTTATGTCATATATGTACCCCGCTGGACCCCGCTCATACACAGGAAGACCACAAGTCACTCCAAGATCCACTGCTGTGTTTCTGCTCATGCACATGGTCCTGCAACATCACTTATCCCAGAAGGCAGCTCACAGGACCTACTGGCAGGGCCCATGGTGTGGCTGCACACAGACGCATGTGCAGGCATGCTGCGGGGATCTGTTTTGTCCTATAGACCTGGCATAGAATTCAAGATCTGACTTCAAGATGTTGGCACTGGAGAGGAGCAATGTAGGGAGAACCTTCCCTACAAGCAAGACAATGCTGGACTCTATGGCTCTAGTGTAGCATTACCCCCGTAGGAGCCTCTGTAATTAAATGGTTCTTTTCCAAGTTAGTGCAGAGGCAACCAGGCACACAGCTACAGTCCATCCACTTTGGCTCATTAAAGTGATTGTAAACCCTTACAAACCACTTTGACCTACAGGTAAGCCTAGATTAAGGCTTACCTGTAGGTCCAAGTAATATCTCCTAAACCTACACGGTTTAGGAGATATTTGCTGAAAGACAGGCACCGCTGTCTACGGCGCATGTGCCGTAGACAGCGGCGCGCAGGCGCACTGAGCGCGCCGCAGTTAACGGCGATATGCCGCGAGTGGCGGCTCCCGTGCGCATGCGCTGGAGTGACGTAATTGCGGCTCCGACGAATGACAGCGCCGGAGCAGCGAGACCCACCAAGAAGATGGAGGCTCCGGACTACAGGGGACAGCGGTGACATCGCTGGCTCCTGTGCCAGGTAAGTGACACATAGTGGACTACTATGCGATGCATAGTAGTCCATTATGCTTTACCTTTGCAGGGAATCAAAGAGGAAGTAAACCCATCAGGGTTTACTTCCTCTTTAAACAGTCTAGGAGGACAACTTTTTTGTATTTATTGTCGAATAAACTTGGAGAGGGTGTAGGGCAGTATGGGATACTCTGGAAACACTACAGTACATAGGAACAGGAGGACAATTCACTAAGCCAAGCTTCTCCAAACAGTCTTTATACCAGGAACAAAATAAAGTATCCAGATTGGGTCGTGCGGAAGTTGCCTCAGTCAGAATAACCACTGGCTCTGTCACCCAATAAATTCCAAGACTCAGTCACTCGGACCTGAAGCTTAGGTCAGTACTCACAATGTCACAGGATAGCCAAGTGCCTCCTTCCAGTATCCACCATATGCTAGGCTTGTGCAATTCGTTTCGTAACGAATCGAAATTCGGCCGAATTTTGCATCTTTCGGACATTCGGATGCATCCGAAAGTCCAAATAAAAAAATAACGAATAACAATGAATACGAAAGAAATATAACGAATGAATTTGAATGAATTCGGTAATTCTTTAAAGATCTAATGAAACAAAAGGTCAGCTCAAATTAAATCTTATAGTCCAATAGATATAGGCAATATGTCAAGTACTTTTCTGCAGCAGAGAATGACATTTTGCGACCCGAATTTGGGGCCACATATCTCGGAGTCACTTATAGCTAGAAACCCAAAATTTGGTATACAAACACAATAGTACTAGCACTACAACATACCAAATTTGGAGTTTCTAGCATCAAGTGACCCCGAGATACATGGCCCTAAATTCGGGTCACAGAATATTTTCGAATGCGGTTGAAATAATTTCGAATCATGTTGAAATCATTTCGAATGCGGTTAAAATAAAATCGAATCACGTTGAAATCATTTCGAATCCGGTACAAATATTTTCGAATTTGGTTGAAATATTTTCGAATGTGGCCAATTTTTCGAATTTGGTAGAAAATTAAACGAAATCCGAAAACGAATTTAAGGAAGTTAACGAATATAACTAAATGAAATTAATGAATTAACGAATTAAAACGAAACAAAACTAAACAAATTTTTTCCTTTTGCACATGTCTACCATATGCTCTTTATTGAGAGAGAGGTTAATGCTCACAATGCCACAGGACAGCTATGCACCCTTCAGCTTCTGCCAGGCACTCTGGAAACCACTAGTCCTTAGCTCCAGAAGGTTAAGGCTAGGTTCAGACTGGAGCAAGAAGTGGCTCACAGTAGGGGTCTGGGGTGTGTCTCCATTCACCGTTTCAGGTCCGATTTCAGCCCAAATTTTGGGTCGAATTCAGATCTGAAACAAACCAAAAGATGCACAGGACTCCTGTGCAATTTGCACCAGAGCCTCTCCGGAGATGTGTGAACCAGCTCCATAGAGAGCCGGTGTCCTATCATATAAGGTCCCCCATCCGATAGTGTCCGCTGTGTACTGCGCATGCGAATGCGCAGTACACAGCAACACAGATTCCAAAAATTGCGGAGGATGAACGGCCCCTGTGCCGTGAGTCCAGGTTCTATCCCCACTATCCAAGTAGACATAGATTAGGAATATAAAAGAGCCGAGCGCAGCGAGGCCGAGCCCGAAGCATGGCGAGCGAAGCTCGCCCGCGAGGGGGCCCTCTAATATTCACAACCCTATGTCCGCTTGGATGTAGGGGCTACCACCTCCACTCACGGCGCAGGCGCCGTTCAGCTTCGGAGATTTTCCGAAGCTTCGTCTGCTCCGTACTGTGCATGCGCAGTACGGGGCGGACACTATATCAGAGCCGGACACTATATGGCAGAACACCGGTCAAAATCTCCTGTTATGTAAATTGGATGTGGGGAAAACCTGCATCCAATTCGCAATAGTGTGAACCCAGCCTTTGACATAGGCCTCCCATCTATGCCACAGCTGGGACCCAGATGAACATCAGCTTGAATCAGTAAACAGCTGTGGTGGGGGTCCCCCCAAAAGGAAGACCCTGCTGCTCTAAAGTTCAGACTTATTATGTGCTTCCCCAGCCATCTACTGGGCACACCTCCCCAGGGATTGGCTGAAACACAATAAATATTCAGGTTGTCCATTTGTCTTGCTCAACCTTCTATGTTTCAGAAGCCTTTATAAAGCAGGGGAGAGCAATCAAACCTGCAGCCTATGAAAACCAGAACAGCCCAAATAAATCAATAACTCCTCCACTGTTTACAGGGGAGTCAAAAAGAACAATATTTACTTACAGTAACATCCTAGCAACCTATCTAGGAGGGAGATGCTAGTAACTATGTTTTTGCTTACTTTTATACAGGGACAAGTTTTAGGAATAAAGTAAGGGGGCGTTCCTCTTTAAGTGTTGCACTTACACATTGCTTAGCATGCATTGCCAAAACATGAACAGGTATATCTGATGTCAAGTTCTCTTCATGCACAGCACAAAATGAGATAAACGTTCCACTATGGACCATCTTTTCTTGTCACCTCACTTTTCTATTTCAAGGTGATGTGTTGCATTGCAGACCATTTTTCTTCCAGCCTATGTACAGTATGTAGCGGGCTTTATTTCTCTGCATTAAGACTTCAGGGAAGGTGTCCACACAATGCAAGCGTTCTAATAGCCATTAAATCAGGCACAAGTGACATCTTCAGAATTCATTATTGTATGCGCGAAAAGCGATTGATCAAAGAACGGGACAGTAAGCAGCAAACCTATTGTGGAAAATGGATTCGGCAGGGCACCTTATGCAAACACAAACCAGTTATCTCCACTTTTGCCGCAATCTGTTATTCTAAATATGGTCCATGGTCCCTGCCATTAAAACAATAAAAACACTCACTCACTTGGCGAGCGCTTAAAAATTTGTTTGACGCTGAGCCAATAGTGTGACGGATATTGTAATGATAATAACATTCATTTAGAGAAGCGTAAACCCGGGTGATAATGTTCCTTGTTGTGTACAGACAACTAGTATGTGTTTCATGCAATAATGGAGAGAAATGACTTGTCGCATGTACCAAAGAATTTTTTGACCTCTGTCTGGTGGGTATACCTCGGTGAACTTCGGCAATTATAAAAGGAAAAGTCTGCTGAAATTTGCAGGCATTATCTTAGATAATTACACGGGAACATTCATGTTTCAGTGCGAAAGGAGATAATTTTAAATTCAATTTTGCATTGCCTTCTCTATACTCGTGAAGCATAGGACCATTGTAGGGGCTGTAGTTATCTTATTTAATGCCTGAAATTGGTCACTTAGAGATGCCTATTTTGTCAGATGTTATTATGTTAATATACACCTAGGACAACATTTTAGCCTACTTAGTCTTATTATGGTAAACTACAAGGAGATCTTGTTACATAGAAAGCATTAGAGAATAGAGATGTGCTTGACTGACAGCATTGGCTGAAAGTGTATAGATTTTCCATGGAAGCTGCTGTATTTTCTGATTTTACACCCTTTCACTACCTGAACACTTTAATCATTCTTTGCTGGATAGCCATACAGCCCTGGTTGTTTTATTGGCTTGTGTATCCTCATTGTCTTCTAGGCCAGTGGTTGCTGTATTGGCTTGTGTATCCCCATAGTCTTTCAAGCCAGAGGTTGTTTTATGGGCTTGTGTAGCTTTCCAATAATACATTTACTTTACTATATATAGCCTGGTCTCAGTTTCTAAGTGTAGCTATACAGGTCTGGCCATCTCTGCTGCTGATTATGCTAACATAATACTGGAGAAAGGTGTATCAGCAGAAGAGAGACTAAGTACTCTCTCAGCAGCCAGCATCAGGTGGCAACTGATTACTGGGATCTAGTGGCTGCTGGGAGACACCCATGGTGGACACTGGAACTACAGATTCAAATCTGTTAAGCACAGTGCCACCAGTAGGTAATCCAGGTCCTAAAACAAATGGTTGTTGTACTGCTTTTATATCCTCACTTTCTTCTGGGCCAGCAGTTGCCATATTGGCTTGTGTACCCTCATTGTCTTCTAGGCCAGTGGTTGTTTTATTGGCTTGCGTATCCTCTTCGTCTTCTAGGCCAGTGGTTGTTGTAGGCTTGTGTATCCTGATTGTCTTCTGGGCCAGCGGTTGCTGTATTGGCTTGAGTATCCTCATTGTCTTTTTGGCCAGCAGTTGCTGTGTTTGCTTGTGTATTCTCAATGTCTTCTAGGCCAGTGGTTGCTGTATTGGCTCTTGTGCCATTGGGTGTTTTATTGGTTTGTGTATCCACATTGTCTTCTAGGTCAGTGGTTGTTTTATTGGCTTTTGTATCCTCGTTGTTTTCTGGGCCAGTGGTTGTTGTATTGGCTTGTGTATCCTAATTATATTTTGGGCCAGTGATTGTTGTAGTGGCTTGCACATCATTATTGTCTTCTATGCCACTGGTTGTTGTATTGGCTTGTGTATCCTCATTGTCTTCTAGGCCAGTGGTTGTTTTATGGGATTGTGCAGCTTTCTATTAATTTACTTCACTATGTATAGCCTGGTCTTAGTTTCTAAGTGTAGCCATGTAGATCTGGCCATCTCCGCTGCTGATTCCTGACATAATACTGAAGCAAGGTGTATCAGCAGAAGAGGGACTAAGTGCCCTCTCAGCAGCCAGCATTAGGTGGCAACTGAATACTGGAATCTCCTAGCTGCTGGGAGACACCCGCTGGTGGACACTGGAACTCTCTGCTCTGGGAAGCAAAGTGCCACCAGCAGGCGATCCAGGTCCTGACACCAGTGGTTGACTGGTTGTTGTACTGGCGTGTGCATCCTCATTGTCTTGTGGGCCAGTGGTTGTTTTACTGGCTTGTGTGTCTTTATGGTCTTCTGGGCCAGTGGTTATTATATTGACTTGTATATTCTCATTGTGTTCTAGGCCAGTGATTGTTGCATGAGCTTATGTAGCCTCATTGTCTTGTGGACCAGTGGTTGTTTTATTGGTTTTTGTATCCCCATTGTTTTCTGGCCAGTGGTTGTTTTATTGTCTTGTGTATCTTCATGGTCTTAGAGGCCGGTGGTTGTTTTTTTGGCTTGTGTATCCTCAAAGACTTATAGATCAGTGATTGTCTTGTGTACCCTCGTGGCCTTCTGGGCTAGTGGTTGTTTACTTTGCTTGTGTATCCTCATTGTCTTTTGGCCCATTGGTCCTGTAATAGCTTGTGTATCCTCATTTTCTTCTAGACCAGTGATTGTTTTATTGGCTTCTGTCCTCATTATCTTATAAGCCAGTGGTTGTTGTATTGGCTTGTGTATCCTCATTGTCTTTTGTCCCAGTGGTTGGTGTATTGGCTTGTGTATTCTCATAGTCTCCCATGCCAGTAGTTGTTTTATTGGCTTGTATGTCCTTGTGGTCTTCTAGGCCAGTGGTTGTTTTTTATTGGCCTGTGTATATCCCCAGGGGAGCCATCGGAAATTATCCTAACTGTATTGTCCTGTTTCTTTGTTTTTGTATCGAACAATAGTTCTTGTCTATTTTTTGAACACACTTTATTGTAGGATTTTTTTAGAGTAGTCTTAGTATAGCCCCTCTGCAAAAGCCTGGTTCTCAATAGCTTTGATCCCTTTAAGAAATCGTCTTCACTAGAACAATTACGTCTGATACGTAAGTATTGTGAATGAGGAATGCTCCTAATCAGGGCTGGACTGGGACAACAATTTGGCCCTGGACTTCATCCAGACCAGCCCACTTTAATTTTGCAAACATGCAAAAAACAGTATATAAACTGTACGCAATTGCGCAAAAAAGCCCTCCTTACATCTGGGTCCCCAGAGAGCCTCCCCTTACATCAGGGTCCCCAGAGAGCCCCTCTTACATCAGAGTCCCCAAAGATCATCCACCTTACATCAGGGTCCCTAGAGAGCCAACCCCTTACATCCGGGTCCCCACAGAGCCACCCTTACATCCGGGTCCACAGAGAGACCCTACTTACATCAGGGTCACCAGAAAGAGGGCAGGTAGTGGGCCGGGACCCTGTGGTTGGGGACTCCTGGACTGACTCTGGGATATGGGCCCCAGATTCGGGGCTATAACCCCAAAAGTCCCCCCCAGAGATGCCACTGGCTGTCACTGAAACCGGCCCACTGAGCCATCGGCCCACCGGGAAACTCCCTATAGTCCCTATGGCCAGTACATGCCTGCTCCTAATTAGTGTTTGAGGGTGGGCACTGGAGGCATGGAGCACAGATTGTTGGCCATATTTAATGATCAGTTGTAAGGGCTCTCTAGGGCGGCATGTTCATCCAGGACCTCTGTGAACAGGTTAGTCTATACACTAGGACATTTTCTGTCCCTTTCATTTACGATATCTAAATTGTTGATTAGGTTGTGAAGTAATTTATGTTACTTTGCACCCTAGATCTGCTTTTGCAGCCATAATTAGCATGGATCTGATCTAGGACCTGCTAATATAGATCATTGGGAATTAATGTATGCCAGTTAACTGGTAAGTTTAATTAAAATGTGGTTTGCTTTTAGCTCTATCTGCCATAAGCTGAATATTAATTAATGGTGACTACCACACCCTCTGGTTTATGTAGGTTCTGGTTGATCCCTTGCTGGTTATTTGGAAGCAGTCCATTTTATCACTGGCCCTCATCCTGAACAATTGTATATAGGCATTGGAACCATCTTTAGTTATGAATTTTGGATTGATATTGTCATGTCTAAGGATGAGCCGAACACCCCCCTGTTCGGTTCGCACCAGAACCTGCGAACAGACCTAAACTTCGTGTGAACTTTAGAACCCTATTAAAGTCTATGGGACTCGAACGTTCAAAATCTAAAGTGCTAATTTTAAAGTCTAATATGCAAGTTACTGGCCTAAAAAGTGTTTGGGGACCTGGGTCCTGTCCCAGGGGACATGGATCAATGCAAAAAAAAGTTTTAAAAACTGCAGTTTTTTCAGGAGCAGTGATTTTAATAATGATTAAAGTGAAACAATAAAAGTGTAATATTCCTTTAAATTTCGTACCTGGGGGGTGTCTATAGTATGCCTGTGAAGGGGCACATGTTTCCCGTGCTTAGAACTGTCCTTGCACATAGTGATGGACGAACTTCCGACGGGACGTTTCGCGACGCGGACTGCGAACGCGGCCGATAGTTCGCGAACCGGAACGTTCGCGGCGGGCCCCATTGACTTCAATGGGAGGTGAACTTTGCAAACCTACAGGTCAAATTTGCAGCCACAAAATAATAAATAGCTGTGCAAACATAGTCCCACCACATGGCCAATGACATAACACATGTATGAGGTGAATCTGGGATTGACAACTACAAGCATTCTTTTTTTATATGGGAAATTGTTGTGACAATTCAGGACTGTGGAGCGCATGAAGGCAATGGAGGAGAGGGAAGGTCAGGGACCAGGGTAGGCAAAGAAGAGGGTGCAGGAGATGATCACCAGCAGCGTGACATACAGCAATGACACCTGCACCGTGATAGAGTCATCTGACACCAGCACCGTGATAGAGAGCACTGACATCAGCAGCGTGACATAAAGCACTAACACCAGCACCGTGATATACAGCACTGACAGCAGCACCGTGATAGAGAGCACTGACATCAGCAGCATGACATAAAGCACTAACACCAGCACCGTGATATACAGCATGACAGCAGCACCGTGATAGAGAGCACTGACATCAGCAGCGTGACATAAAGCACTAACACCAGCACCGTGATATACAGCACTGACAGCAGCACCGTGATAGAGAGCACTGACATCAGCAGCGTGACATACAGCAATGAAACCTGCACCGTGAGAGAGTCACCTGACACCAGCACCGTGATAGAGAGCACTGACATCAGCAGCGTGACATAAATCACTAACACCAGCATCGTGATATACAGCACTGACAGCAGCACCGTGATAGAGAGTACTGACATCAGCACCGTGATATACAGGACTGAAACCTGCACCGTAAGCAGCCCCAGGAGGAAGTCAGCATAGCACAGGGATGGTGGGAGCCCCTGATAATGAGCATAGAACAGGGATGGTGGGAGCCCCTCATAATGAGCATAGCACAGGGATGGTGGGAGCCCCTCATAATGAGCATAGCACAAGGATGGTGGGAGCCCCTCATAATATGCACAGCAGAGGTACAGTCCCAGGAGGAAGTCAGCACAGCACAGGGATGGTGGGAGCCCCTCATAATAAGCAGCCCCAGGAGGATGTCAGCATAGCACAGGGATGGTGGGAGCCCCTCATAATAAGCAGCCCCAAGAGGATGTCAGCATAGCACAGGGATGGTGGGAGCCCCTCATAATAAGCAGCCCCAGGAGGAAGTCAGCACAGCACAGGGATGGTGGGAGCCCCTCATAGTAAGCAGCCCCAGGAGGAAGTCAGCACAGCACAGGGATGGTGGGAGCCCCTCATAATAAGCATAGCACAGGGATGGTGGGAGCCCCTCATAATATGCACAGCAGAGGTACAGCCCCAGGAGGAAGTCAGCACAGCACAGGGGTGGTGGGAGCCCCTCATAATAAGCAGCCCCAGTAGAAATATGACACCGCTCAACCTCTTCAAACAGGAGGGTACGGGCATATAGTACGGTGTGCTTTTTTTGGACAAGGAAGTGAGCCAAATGAAGAAAGAAGGTCTGTGTGCTCGATTTAAAAAATAGTTTATAGACATATACATGGTCTACTGGTCACATGTGTTGAATTCCTCCGAGATCCATGTCTCATTCATTTTTAGAAATGTGAGGTAGTTAACACTGTCGTGAGCTAGGCGAGTACGCTTATCGGTCACGATCCCCCCTGCTGCGCTGAACGTCCTTTCGGACAGGACACTGGACGAGGGGCAAGCCAACAGTTCGATTGCAAATTGGGCAAGCTCTGGCCAGAGGTCAAGCCTGCCCACCCAGTAGTCCAGGGGTTCATCACTCCTCAGAGCATCCACATCGGCCGTTAACCCGATGTAGTCGGACACCTGACGGTCTAGGCGTTCCCTGATGCTGGATCAGGATGACACCTGTCGATGGGTCGGCTGAAAGAATGACCTCATATCCGAAGTCACCAACACATCTTCAAACCGGCCTCTTCTTGCAGGCGCTGTTGGATTGGTACACGCAACTCCATCTCTGGGAGTGGGAATTGCTCCTCTGCCAGCGCACGCAAAAGCAGAATGCAGCATTTCTCGAAGCAAGGCCTGGAAGTGCTGCATTCTGACAGCCCTCTGTGACGGCGGTAGCATTTCCGCCATTTTGTGTTTGTACCGGGGGTCTAAGTACATTGCCACCCAGTACTGGTCCTTGACCCTTATGCTTTTTATACGGGGGTCCCTATTAAAACACTGGAGCATGAAGGCCCCATTTGCACTAAATTGGAAGCGGTGTGGTGGCCTGGCTCCTGCTCATCATCCAGGATAATGTTGTCCTCTTCATTCTCCTCTCCCCATCCACGCACAACAACAGGGGTCCCAGAAATGTTTAAAGCATGCTCTTCTTGCTCCTCCTCATCCGCCCCGGCACCATCCTCCTCTGACTCCTCTTCAGACTCCTGTTGTTCACTTGTCTCAGATAGAGTAGCCCCCCCTGAGAATTCATTCAGCATTGCGACTTCCTCATCTTCCCGCTCCTGCTCCTCCACAGCTTGATCAATGACACGCCGCAATGCACGCTCCATAAAGAAGGCATAAGGTACCATGTCACTGATGGCGCCAGGGCTGCGACTGACCAGTTTGGTGATCTCCTCAAATGGCCGCAGAAGTCTGCATGCGTCGCGCATTAGCAGCCACTGGCGCGGTGAAAAAAAACCCAGCTCCCCAGAACCTGTTCTGCCGCAGAGTTCATACAGGTAGACGTTAACTGCACGTTTCT
The DNA here is from genome assembly GCF_037356315.1 of Lithobates pipiens. Lineage (NCBI taxonomy): Eukaryota > Metazoa > Chordata > Amphibia > Anura > Ranidae > Lithobates > Lithobates pipiens. The sequence continues at coordinate 20,156,443 of NW_027507903.1, forward strand.
GCTGGAGCAGCCTATCAAGCATACAGAAGGTTGAGTTCCATCGCGTCGGGCAATTGCAAATAAGACGTTTGACCGGCAGATTGTGTCGCCACTGAATGTCAGCAAGGCGAGCCATGGCCGTGCAAGATCTTCTGAAATGGGCCAAGATTTTCCTTGCCTGCCGCAAGATGTCCTGGACCCCAGGGTATTTGACAAGGAATCGCTGCACGACCAAGTTTAAGACGTGTGCCATGCATGGCACGTGTGTGATTTTGCCCTGTTTCAATGCGCTAAGCAGATTGGCACCGTTGTCACACACCACTTTACCAACTGTCAAATTGAGCGGTGTTAGCCACTGATCTGCCTGTGAACTCAAAGCTGAAAGGAGTGCCGGGCCAGTGTGGCTCTTGGCTTCCAGGCACAACAGACGCAGCATGGCATGGCAACGTCTCACCTGGCATGTCGAATAGGTTCTGGGGAGCTTGGGTGGCGCAGCAGAAGAGAAGCTAGCAGCGGAAAAGGAGGAGTCAGCCGAGGAGGAGGATGGAGTAGGAGGAGGAGGAGAAGAAGAGCCAGGCCTGCATGCAAACCGTGGAGGTAAAACCAAATCTACACGGTGCCACGGGTTACATGCTTGACGGCCGTCAGAAGGTTCACCCAGTGGGCAGTAAAAGTGATATACCTTCCCTGCCCGTGTTTGCTAGACCACGTGTCTGTGGTCAGATGTATCTTGGCACCGACACTGTGTGCCAGAGATACATTCACTTGCCGCTGAACATGGCCATATAGCTCTGGGATGCCCTTCTCCGAGAAATACTTCCTTCCTGGGACCTTCCATTGTGGTGTTCCAATGGCCACAAATTTTCGAAAGGCCTCTGAGTCCACCAGTTTATATGCCAGTAGTTGGCGGGCTATCAGTTCTGACAAGCCCCCCGTCAACCGTTGGGCAAGAGGGTTATCTGGCGTCATCATTTTTTTACGCTCGAACATTAGGCCCACGGAAGCCTGCCTTTTTGCAGAAAAACGTGAGCTTGGCGTGATGGAAGGTGGAGTAGAGGACAATTGTGAGGAGAGAGGAGAAGGAGAAGTAGAAGACGAGGCTGGACGGTGAGAGCCTGGAGTGTGGCTTTGTGTGTTCTGTTGCTCCCACTGGGCTCGGTGATGGCTGCTCATGTGCCTTCTTAAGGCGGTCGTCCCTAGGTGAGTGTTGGGCTTACCGAGACTAATGCGTTGACTGCAAAGATTGCAGATGGCAATGCTATTGTCAGCAGCGGACACGTTAAAAAAAGCACACACTGCGGAGCCATGTGCCGGTGTCCTGGGAGTGCCAGATGTGACCGTACCTGGTCGATGACTCGCTCCTGATACATTTGCAGTCTGCTTTGTCCCTCCTGTGCAATGTAAGTTATTCCTGCTTCTCCTCCCTATCTGCTGGTCCATATCTCCCTCTGAACTCCCCTCCTCTTCCTCTCTGGTGGGCACCCACGTGACATCACTAGACACGTCATCATCGACGTCACCTTCCCCACCGCTATAAGTAGAGATCTCGGAGTAGGCAGCAACACCGGGGACCAACCTCCTCCTTGGGCTGATCTGGGTACTGTCGTCAGACTGCTGAGTAGCGGTTGTTGCTACCTCCTCTTCCTGATCCAATACCAAGAGTGGCTGCGCATCAGAAATGTCCTCTTGATATGGATCGGAAAATAATTCCTGTGACTCAAGCGGAAGGTATGTGGTGGTGGTGGTGTTGTTGGTGGTAGTGTCTTTGGGGGTGCACATAGCAGAGAGTGAAGAAGAGGGTGCAGATCGAGAGGATGAGGAGGGTGCAGAAGAGTAAGGCTGAGCGAGCCACTCAACCAAGTCTGGTGCGTCCTTTAAAGTAATTGAACGCACCTTCTGCAACTTCCCATTTTGGCTCAAGACTGTTGCTCCTGCCCTACCCCTACCACCCCTGCGGAAGGGCCTGCCTCTTCCTCTGCCTGTCATTTTTTAAATGACCCTGTGACAAAACTCTCAGTCCCTATACTGATGAAGGACTGCTGCAGTATAGGGCAGCGGTCAGCAGTAGTGCACCTCAACCCTATGTATTGTGGACCTATACCAGTCCTTACAGAATAGCAGACTGTACCTCACTCAATCCTATGTACTGTAGCACCCTACACCAGGTTACCAGTCCTTAAAAGGACCTTTGTGGAACAAGTAGGTTGTGTGTGACTGATTAGCAGACTGTACGTCAGTCCCTATACTGATGAAGGACTGCTGCAGTATAGGGCAGCGGTCAGCAGTAGTGCACCTCAGCCCTATGTATTGTGGACCTATACCAGTCCTTATAGAATAGCAGACTGTACCTCACTCAACCCTATGTACTGTAGCACACTACTCCAGGTTACCAGTCCTTATAAGGACCTTTGTGGAACAAGTAGGTTGTGTGTGACTGATTAGCAGACTGTACGTCAGTCCCTATACTGATGAAGGACTGCTGCAGTATAGGGCAGCGGTCAGCAGTAGTGCACCTCAACCCTATGTATTGTGGACCTATACCAGTCCTTATAGAATAGCAGACTGTACCTCACTCAAACCTATGTACTGTAGCACCCTACACCAGGTTACCAGTCCTTATAAGGACCTTTGTGGAACAAGTAGGTTGTGTGTGACTGATTAGCGGACTGTACGTCAGTCCCTATACTGATGAAGGACTGCTGAAGTAAAGGGCAGCGGTCAGCAGTAGTGCACCTCAACCCTATGTATTGTGGACCTATACCAGTCCTTACGGAATAGCAGACTGTACCTCACTCAACCCTATGTACTGTAGCACCCTACACCAGGTTACCAGTCCTTATAAGGACCTTTGTGGAACAAGTAGGTTGTGACTGATTAGCAGACTGCAGCAGAAGGGCAGCAGTCAAGTATAATATTCTTTCTATATTTGGAAGAAAGAATATTATACGTGTACAAGCCTATTACCATACCACTGATACCAGTCCTGAAAAGAAACTTTGTGGACCTAATATAGTAACAGCTACTGATTAAACTGACCCTCACTGCCTCACACACAGCTTCCTGCCTGTCCCTATATAAACTGACAAAACAGAGGCTGCTGGAACAATAACTGGTTACTAGAATAGCACTTTTGTGGACCTGATAGTAACAGCTAATGATTAAACTGACTGTCCCTGCAGCACACACCGTCCTGTCCCTTTCTCTAAACTGACAAAAGACACTCAGGCTGCTGCAACAATCACTAGCACAGCACTGCCTCAAACCTATATCCTGAACTACACCTAACACCTATACCAGTCCTGAAAAGAACTTTTGTGTACCAAATAGCTAGCGATTTGGGTCACTGCAATCTCTCCCTGCTCCACACAGCAACCTCTCCCTATAGTGACAGAAGAAAGAATGTAAAATGGCCGCCGGATCGGGTGTATTTATAAGTTAGGGGGAATGTCCAAGTGTCCATGTGCTGTAATGTCTCAATTGGCTGTCCTGTACCCCATGATGGATGTGTCATCATAGGTCAAAGTTCTTTTACACAGTAAACACGGAAGTCCGCCGGGCGAACGGTGGCAATAGTCCGCCGATCGGGCGGACCGCGAACAGCCGAAATTCGCCGCGAAACGACCGCCGGGCGAACCGTTCGGCCATCACTACTTGCACAAAGTGTCATTTCAGCAGGAAAAAAAGTCTTTTAAAATCACTTGCGGCTATAATGAATTGTCGGCTCCCATAATACAGAGAACACTCAATGAGTGTTCTGTGTATTACGGAAGCCGACAATTCATTCATTGATAAAAAAAAAAAAAAAGCGTGGAGTTCCCCTAAATTCAATTACCAGGCCCTTCAGGTCTGGTATGGATATTAAGGGGAACCCCGCGTCAAATAAAAAAAAATTGCCGTGGGGGTCCCCCTAAAAATCCATACCAGACCCTTTGTCTGAGCACGCAACCTGGCAGGTCGCAGAAAAAGAGGGGGGACGAGAGAGCGCCCCCCTCCTGAACTGTACCAGGCCACATGCCCTCAACATTGGGAGGATGCCTTGGGGGTCTGTGACCCCTCAAAGCACCATGTCCCCATGTTGATGGGGACCAGGGCCTCATCCCCACAACCCTGGCCGGTGGTTGTGGGAGTCTGCGGGTGGGGGGCTTATCAGAATCTGGAAGCCCCTTTTAACAAGGGGACCCCCAGATCCCAGCCCCCCTGTTTGAAATAGTAAGGGGGTACAAAAGTACCCCTACCATTTCACAAAGAAAGTGTAAAAAATGGTTAAATAAGACAAACACACTTTTGAAAAATTCCTTTACTAAAAATAAAAAAAAGATTCCAGCGGTGGTAATCCACTCTTGCTATCCAATGACGGAGGATCATCTCTCCAGGGTCCAGCGATGGCTGATCTGATCCAGCGACGGGTGATTTTCAGTTCAGCGCAGCGAATACATCCATCCATCTTCTTTCTCCACTGAGGAGACACTGCGGGGATTCCAGCACCTGGCGTTTCTTATATTAGGGGGGCGGGGCCACCCGTCACCTGACCCTGCCCCCTCTGACGCTAGTGAGGGAAGCCAGGGGTTCCCCAATGACGTATGGGTGACCCCGCCCCCCTCTGATGTAACACAGGTTTCCGTTACATCAGAGGGGGGCGGGGTCACCCCCACTTTCTTTGTGAAATGGTAGGGGTACTTTTATACCCCCTTACCATTTCAAACAGGGGGGGCCGGTAAAAGTGTGTTTGTCTTATTTAACCATTTTTTACACTTTCTTTGTGAAATGGTAGGGGTACTTTTGTACCCCCTTACCATTTCAAACAGGGGGGTCAGGATCTGGGGGTCCCCTTGTTAAAGGGGGCTTCCAGATTCTAATAAGCCCCCCGCCCGCAGACCCCCACAACCACCAGCCAGGGTTGTGGGGATGAGGCCCTTGTCCCCATCAACATGGGGACATGGTGCTTTGAGGGGTCACAGACCCCCAAGGCATCCTTCCAATGTTGAGGGCATGTGGCCTGGTACAGTTCAGGAGGGGGGGCGCTCTCTCGTCCCGCCCTCTTTTCCTGCGTCCTGCCAGGTTGCGTGCTCAGATAAAGGGTCTGGTATGAATTTTTAGGGGGACCCCCACGTCAATTTTTTTTTTAATTTGACGGGGGGTTCCCCTTAATATCCATACCAGATCTGAAGGATCTGGTATGGATATTTAGAGGGACCCCCACATAATTTTTTTTTAATTTGACGCGGGGTTCCCCTTAATATCCATACCAGACCTAAAGTGTCTGGTAATTGATTTTAGGGGAACCCTACGCTTTTTTTTTTAATCAAGGAATGAATTGTCGGCTCATTGAGTGTTCTCTGTATTACGGGAGCCGACAATTCATTATAGCTGCAAGTGATTTTAAAATACTTTTTTTTCCTTGCGAAATGACACTTTGTGATTGGGACAGTTTTAAGCACCAGAAACATGCGCCCCTTCACAGGCATACTATAAACACCCCCCAGGTACGACATTTAAAGGAATATTATACTTTTATTGTTTCAATTCAATCATTATTAATATTACTGCTCCTGAAAAAACAGGCAGTTTTTAAAACTTTTTTTTGCATTGATCCATGTCCCCTGGGGCAGGACACAGGTCCCTAAACACTTTTTAGGACAGTAAATTGCATATTAGCTTTTAAAATTAGCACTTTAGATTTCTCCCATTGACTTGTATAGGGTGTTCCGGCTTTTCGAATTTGCCGCGAACAGCCCAAATTGTTCACTGTTCGCTGAACAGGCGAACAGGCAATGTTCGAATCGAACATGAGTTCGACTCGAACTCGAAGCTCATCCCAAGTCATAATATATGACATTGTATAGCAAATATTTATGTGCAATCCATATATATATCTATATTACATGGTAGGTATCAATAGGAGGGCGGCCCTAGATACTGTGGAAAAGGAATAGCCACCTTGATGTAGTGTTGTGGTGAATCTACTGGTCCTGCGAGTACCTTGCTAAGATGCAGTTATTATTAATATATTCTACCCTGTATCTTTATATGGGGACTTATTATATATTATATTTTTTGTTTCATCATATTTTTGTCCTTCTTAGATTGGGGCATTAGAGGTATTTTGTGATCGGTTTTGATCTAATGAATGCCTCGCTGATCTGGTCGCGCCTGGGTAGCACTTGGCATGCCACTTATGAGAGGGCTCTATTTACTATGTAAGTGGTACCCCATATACTCTGTCTCCATACTATCTATGGGGTTTATATTATCATATGTGATTTGTCTGCATTTGTCATCCTTTTGATTACGTTTTTCATACTGTTCTTTTTCCCATGCAGAATCCCTTTGCTTGCAGTCAATGGAAATAGGTCCTGAAGAAGAGACAGCGAAACTTTGACCTTGTTTGACTTGGCAGTATAGGGAATATATATTTTTATACCTGGAGGTTATACAAATGAGAGCTCTAAATTCTCTTGTTTTTATTTATGTACAATTTTATAAATTTTGTAACATTTAATAAACAATCTTTTTTTGTAAAATGATATAGTGTTCCTTTGTGGTACCGGTAAAGTCCGCTCAAATGTACAAAACAATTTTCTAACAGTTCTAACAATTGGATGTGTTATCCCATAAGCTAGCATCCCTTTTAAATTTCACAAGTAATATATATCCATAATGTGCTATAGTGTCCCTAACGTTACATTTCAGTGAGTTCTCTCATTAGAGAAGTGTCAAGGTGAGGAGACCCAAAAAGTTCTGTGGACGCCTATGCCATGAAGTACTTCTGCTATATTAGTAGAGGTCAAGGGTAGGGGTCCCAAGGAGTGTTAGTGTCTATAGTAGTCGTGTGAGAGCACCCTATACGGGGTGTCCGCTTAAGGATATTGCATACTGTCCGTTAGCGGTTGCATGGTGTTCTCTTGGGTCTGCTGTTTCTAGATAGGCCAATTGTCCGTGGGATTGAAGTCATCGGACCTCTAGCGATATGTGATTTTTAGTGGGACTGCGACACTGCGGAGGACAAATCTTACCTCAAATGACACTTTTTGGGGACCAATGACATTAGTACATTGATCAGTGCTATAAAAATGCAGGGAATCGGTTAACACGAGGAGGCGATCAAGGGGTTACCTGTGTTCCCTCAGTGTGTTCTAACTGTAGGGGGGATGGGCTGCCAGGGACATGATATAGACCACTGTTCCCAATCACTGGGAACAGTAGACCCCTGTCATGTCACCTGTCAGAACAGGGATTTGCTTGTTTAGCAAGGTAAATCCCCATTCCGCCTCTGTACTAGACAATCGCAACTGCGACTGCACAAGCCGTCGTACAGCTACGGCGATTCATGCAGGAGAGCCAACCTGCCACCGTATAATAACGGGTCAGACAAGCAATTAAAGCTCTGGGTGATCTATGTACATTGCAAGGATTATAACAACATTTGTTGCAGATTCCTACCTTTTGTTATTCTGAAGAAATCCCTGTGTGTTTCTTTGTGTTCATGTGGGAAAATGAATCTAATGGGAGTGGCTTCATAATTATCTATCAGCTGGGCACCTTCAAAGCACTAATGAGGGAAGCTGCTGAGCCTGCATCCCTTTAGACGTGTTCCTATTGGGAGTATCTCACCAAAAATGACATTTTTGTCGCAGGGGATGACTGAATTCTGACTTGTATCTTAGTGGAGAATTCTGGGAGAAGTGGGGAGCCAATCACGCAAGCAGGAAATTATGTTTATTGGGGGGGGGGGGGCAGTATAGAACACCCCCTGGTGGCCATATTGCATTTACAGAAAATTACAGTGGTTGCAGATTGAAAAGGAAAGTTAATTTTTAATGACATTTAATTACAATCTGATTTATGTTGCAATCAGGGGCGGACTGCCCGAGGGCCCCATACCACTAAGGGGCCTCTTCAGGGTTGCCAGCCTCTATAAAACCAGGGACAGTATGTAAAAATCTGTGTTTTTAAAAAAAAATCCCAAGATTATAGCTGCTCCGCCTCTCCAGTACCTTTTCAGTGTGTGCATATGTGTATTCTGTGTGTGTGTATACTGTGTGTGTATATTGTGTGTCTGTGTGTGTATACTTTATGTGTGTGTTTATCCTGTGTGGCCCTGTAATCTCCTATTGCCTGGGGGCCCCATACTGTCCTATTGCCTGGGAGCCCCATACTGTCCTATTGCCTGGGGGCCCCATAATCTTCTCCAATTGCCCGGGGGCCCCATGATTTGTCAGTCCGCCCCTGGTCGCAATTGTATATACACTATATTATTTTAACTTTATTAGCTTTTCTTTTTCCCCATGAAAGTGGAGTTAATGCTGTCACATTTTCTTTTGACAATCTTTGCGATTGCTCCATTCTCCTAATGTAATATGAAAAAGGTAAATAGGGGAACATAATGTATAGCAAATATGACTGAAAATAGCTTTTATGTTATGCTGGAATGCTTTCAACAAGATGGCATTTGTTAATGCAATAAAAACGCATCTTTTTTCCTGCAAAAGAAGCTGCGTTCTGCGTTGCTGTTTCACATATTCTGGCCTGGCATGTGTATAAATATATATATATGTATGTTCATGACAGCAGGTGGTTGCATGAAGACACTCTGAAGAGCGACCTACACGAGGTGCCTGCTGAGATGAGCCCTATTATAAAGACATATGCAGACTAAATCTATCTAACTTAACCACTTAAAGTGGAGGGCCACCCTGAAAAACAAAAATACATTAAAATTTAGAAAAAAATCTGAAAAAAAAAAAGAATTTTTTTTTTTTTTAACTTACCAGAAATGCCTGTTGCTAGGCACATCGTCCTAATCTGCCTCTTCCTCCTCCGCGGTGATCTTCTGTCTTCTCTCCTCCGTGCGGCGTTTTCTGGGTAATGGGTCGCGCTGTGTTCTGGGAACTGTGTGTCCCAGAACACAGCGCGCCCCATTCACAAAGCGCTGCGTGACTCGCGCATGTGCAGTAGGAAACGGGCAGTGAAGCCGCAAGGCTCGACTGCCTGTTTCCCTTAGCTAAAATGGTGGCGCCGGACCCGAGAGCCGAGGGACGGGTCAGCCTCGGGCGGCCGACACCGCGGGCGCCCTGGACAGGTAAGTCTGCTTATTAAAAGTCAGCAGCTACAGTGTTTGCAGCTGCTGACTTTTAATTTTTTTTTTTTAAAACTGGCCCTCCTCTTTAACCACTTTTAGACCGGACCAATTTGCTGGTCAAAGACCAGACCACTTTTTGCGATTCGGCACTGCATCGCTTTAACTGACAATTGCGCGGTCGTGCGACGTGGCTCCCAAACAAAATTGACGTCCTTTTTTTCCCACAAATACAGCTTTCTTTTGGTGGTATTTGATCACCCCTGCAGTTTTTATTTTTTGCGCTATAAACAAAATATAAAAAAAAATAGAGCAACAATTTTGAAAAAAAACACATTATTTTTTACTTTTTGTTATAATAAATATCCCCCAAAAATATATAAAAAAACATTTTTTTCCCTCAGTTTAGGCCGATACGTATTCTTCTACATATTTTTGGTAAAAAAATCGCAATAAGCGATTATTGATTGGTTTGCGCAAAAGTTATAGTGTTTACAAAATAGGTATAGTTTTATAGCATTTTTATTAATAATTTTTTATTATTTTTTTTACTAGTAATGGCGGCGATCAGCGATTTTTATTGTGACTGCGACATTGTGGGGGACCCATCGGACATTTTTGACACATTTTTGGGACCATTGTCATTTATACAGTAATCACTGCTATATAAATGCAGTGATTCCTGTGTAAATGACACTGGCAGTGAAGGGGTTAACCAGTGGGTGGCAGTGTAGGGGTTAAGTGTTCCTAGGGGTGTGTTACTAACTGTGGGGGGGTTGGGCTTTCATTTAGTGAACACTGATCTCTGCTCCAATCACATGGAGCAGAGATCAGCGTCACTAGTTGCTAGGCAGAATGGAGAAATGCTGTTTACAACGGCATTTCTTCATTTGGCTGCTCCGTGAGACGATCGCGGGTATGCCCACGGCGATTGAGTCCATGTACGCCCATTTGCCTGCCCGTGCCATTCTGTCGACGTACATCGTCGTGTGCTGGTCGGCAAGTGGTTAAAGAGCCTCTTTCTGAGATTTGTTTTTTTTTTGCTACATTTTTTTTCTAACACCCTAGAGAATAAAACGGCGCTCGTTGCAATGCTTTCTGTCATGCCGTATTTGCGCAGCGGTCTTACAAGTGCACTTTTTTTTGTAATAAATACACTTTTTTGAATTAAAAAATAAGACAACAGTAAAGTTAGGCCAATTTCTTTATTTTGTGAAAGATAATGTTACGCCGAGTAAATTGATACCCAACATGTTACGCTTCAAAATTGCGTCCGCTCGTGGAATGGCGACAAACTTTTACCCTTAAAAATCTCCATAGGCGACGTTTAAAAAATTCTACAGGTTGCATGTTTTGAGTTGCAGAGGAGGTCTAGTGCTAGAATTATTGCTCTCGCTCTACCGATCGCAGTGATACCGCACATGTGTTGTTTGAACACCGTTTTCATATGCGGGCGCTACTCACGTATGTGGTCGCTTCTGCGCGTGAGCTCGTCGGGACGGGCACGTTTAAAAAAAATTTTTCTTATTTATTTTACCCTTTATTTTTACACTGTTTTTTTCAAATAAAAAATTGTGTCACTTTTATTCCTAATACAAGGAATGTAAACATGCCCTGTACAGACGATCGGACATTTCGACAACAAAATCCATCAGATTTTTTTCCAATGGATTTTGGCCCAAACTTGTCTTGCATACACACGGTCGCACAAAGTTGTCGAAAAAATCTGATTGTTCAGAATGACGCAAAACACGTACAACGGGACTATAAAGAGGGCAGTAGCCAATAGTTTTCGTCTCTTAATTTATTCTGAGCATGCGTGGCACTTTGTGCGTCGGAATTGTCTACACACGATCGGAATTTAAACAATCAGATTTTATTGTCGGAAAATGTTATATCCAGATCTCAAACTTTGTGTCAGGAACTTCCGATGGAATAAGTCCGATGGAGCCTACACACGATCGGAATTTCCGACAACACAATCCGATCGCACATTTTCCGTCGGCAAGTCCGACCGTGTGTACAGGGCATAATAGAAAAAAAGCATGACATGCAATAAAAAAAAAAGAAATTTGTCATTCAAATAACAATTTTTTTTTTTTTTTTTAATGGCCTTTTAAGAGCTGTGGACGTTTTGACGTCGCTTCTGCCCAGCAAGTGACCGGACCCGATCGCTTCCGCCGCTGCCGACAGCTCCGATAAGCAGCGGAGGTCACCGGAACGCGCCGAGGAGCCCTCTCCCGCCGCCGATAAAAGCGATCTTGCGGCGAATCCGCCACAGAGACCACTTTTATCTTGTAGTGGACTGCCCGCTGAAGAAGAGGATACCAGGGTTATGGCAGCTAGCTGCTGCCATAACAATGATATCCTCCTTCAAACAGCTGACGCATAAGTGGTTAACCACTTAAGCCACCGGACCAATTGTCAGCCTAAGGACCAGAGGTCTTTTTACAATTTGGCACTGCGCTGCATTAACTGGTAATTTCTCTGTCATGCAATTTTGTACCCAAATGAAATTTGCTTCCTTTTCTTCCCACAAATAGAGCTTTCTTTTAATGGTATTTGATTGCCTCTGCGATTTTTATTTTTTACGATATAAAAGGAAAAAGACCGACAATTTTGAAAATAATATATTTCCTGACAGACTCCATGGCAGCAACGTGTGGGTTAAGTCCCGCCTCCACTACCCTATAGGACACCACTCCCATAAATCTTTGCTCCCTGCCCATAGCCGTGTTCTTTTTTTGTCCTCCTCCGTAGGACCCATTATGGTCTTTCTACCTGAAGATTGCTCCCACACGGTTCCATTGTTGGTTTGGCCGAATTGCGACTGGATGGAATTGTCGCATGACTCCGTTAAGCCCTAGCTACTAGCAGGGTATGGAGCGGGCATTGGATATAAGCGCTGGAGGAAGCCAGGAGCCTAGCCACTGGCAGGCAGGCTGCGCATTTGGTCGGATAGCCCAGCTAAATAGCAGGTGACCTATTTTGCCCTGAGAAGTCTGGTATGTTCTTACCTTCGGCCTGGAGACGTTCGTGTGGGAGCGGTAAGATTGTTCCTCTTTTTCATGGCAGCAGTTTGTGTTTGTTCCTTGCTTTTCCTTAATTTCCGTTCGTTTTTTTTGTGTTTTCATGTATATGGGTATAGGCATGGCGGCTGGATTAGCCTGCGTTCCAGCCGCTGCTCACTTCCTGGTTTTTCGTTAGATACGTTCGTTCTGCGCATGCGCGGCACAGGAACGAGGCCTGGTTCGCGCATGCGCGATAGCGGCAAAATTACGCTATTCGCGCATGCGCAGTAGCGGCGCACAGGAAACGATGATGACTTCACTAAGGCGCCCTATTTAATATAGGAAATAGCCTGCAAGCTTTGGGAATGCTTGCAGGCTGTTACATGACTTCCCCTTGTCCAGGTTTTCTTCTGTGGAGGTAGGTGGCCTTCTGAGAAGAAGGGGGTGGGCGTGTGTGTGTATGGTGCTCTCAGCCTTACTTATATATCTTTGCAGCAATTATGGAAACCCCTAGAGATATGGACTCACCTCCGCCTGTATATGGCCAGCCCTCTCATAATAGGTACTGTCTGGGGGGGGAAGTGGGGGGGGGGGGGGTCCGGTATTAGTCAGTCTGTTATCTTTCCTTATCTGTGTGTCTCTTCTATCTCTGTCTTAGCCCATCTAGTTCAGAACAGCAACGCAGCTCAACGCATAGAGGAAGCGATTCTTCTAAGTCTTACCACCGGCATTCATATTCTAAGTCTAAACATCACGGCTCACCCTCAAGATCCGGGTGCCGTAGCGAGGATCGATCTCGCTCCTCCAGGGCTCATTCCAGCCGTTCAGTTATTAATACTTGCTGGGGATGCAGATCACAAGTTCCTACTGGGAAATCCCTGTATGACCTCTGCTTTTCCAAAGCCTCTAGTGAGAGAGGGGGTACGGACCAACAACTAAGGTCCCTTGTGGAAAAGGTGGTGAAAGAATCCCTCAAGGGGATCGGGGCCAGTCAGACCCCTGCGCCTCAGTCAGAATCACCTCAGTCTCCAGTCAGGGAGTCGCATGCTCGAGAGCTCTGGGAGGCCTCTCTAACAAGCCACCATTCAGCTGCTGCATCAGACAGTGAATCTGAGGAAGATAGTCCCTGTGTGGGGTTTGACTTTGCCTTACTCTCCCCCTTGGTGAAAGCTATCAGAGAGGCTGTGAACTTGGCTAATCCTTCCAAACAAAGGAAGTATTTTAAGCAACTTAAAGGGAGCGTCTTAACTTTCCATTCCTGTCTGAACTTGCTGAGGTCATCACGGATGAATGGAGTAAAGCTGAGAATAAGAATAGTATGCTTTCAAAAGTCCTAAGGTTATATCCCTTTAAGGAGGATGAGGTCAAGTATCTGGATTCAGCTCCTCTCGTGGATGCAGCGGTGATGAGACTAGTAAAACATGTTACCCTTCCATTGGAAGATACAGTTTCATTTAAGGATGCCTTAGATAGGCGGATTGATTCCGATTTAAAGAGAGTCTACCTTACTGCTGGTATGGCATGCAAGCCAGCATTGGCTTTAGCGGCAATGTCCAAGGCCATGGAAGTCTGCACGTACAGGGTGGATGATACCCTCAGAAACATTTCGGATGAAGTCGCAAAAGCTCTCCTATCCAGGAGTTACGGCTTGCATCGGCTTTTCTGGGGGAGGCTTTGATTGACATCATCCGCCTAGTGTCTCGGGTTATGCTTTCAGCTGTAACCGCCAAACGGGTTCTTGGGCTCCGTTCCTGGCTGGCTGATCCAGCATCTAAACAGGTGTGGTGCCGTATCCCTTTCGAGGGTTCTTCCCTTTTTGGGAATAAGTTGGATAATGCCATAACCCGGGCCACTGGTGGGGAGTCGGGGTTTCTCCCTCAGGATAGACGTTTAAAAAGCCAGAGGAGATGTTTTCCTAAAAAGCAATATCAAGAGCAGGCCAGGGAGGCCCGTAGCTATAGACCGGGTCGGAAATATTCCAGGTCATGGAAGTCAAGGCAGTCCTCCTTTTAAGAAATCCGCCAAGAGCAGTGCGACAGGAGAGAGGGATCCAACCAAATCTTTTTGAGATTGGGTCCGCTCAGATAGGCCAGGTGGGGGCTCGTCTTCTACACTTTCGGCATGTCTGGGCGGCCTCAATCCAGGACTTCTGGACTGTCAGAACGGTCTCTTCGGGTCATTCTTGGACCTTCAGCAGGTCCCCAAGACTAAAGTGGGTTCCCACCTCCCTTCCGGCCTCAGAAGAAAAAAGGCAGATCCTGTTGGCCTACGTGAAATCTTTATTGGCTCAAAGCGCTGCCGTTCCCGTTCCAGATGATCAACGAGGGAGAGGAATTTATTCTTCTCTTTTTATGGTCTAAAAGAAAAACGGTTCTTGGAGGCCAGTCATAGACCTTACACATCTGAATAATTTTATCAAAAAATGGAAAGGTTCAAGATGGAAACCTTGTCAACAATACAACAGTCAGTCCAGTCAGGCGACTGGATGATTTCAATAAACCTAAAGGACGCTTACTTTCATGTCCCTGTGGCAGAAGATTTTCAGCAGTTTCTGCGATTTTCAGTAGGAAAACCACATCTTCAGTTCGTATGTCTCCCGTTCGGGCTTTCAACGTCTCCCCGAGTCTTTTCAAGGGTGTTGTTGGCCGTAGTGGCTCTATTGAGAACCAAGGGGATTCGTCTTCACCACTATTTGGACGATCTTCTACTGCTAGTCCAGGACAGAGACCGTCTGTTATTGCACAAGGATCAGGTTATTTCCACTCTTCAAGAATTCGGTTGGATCCTGAATCTAGAAAAGAGTCAGTTAATTCCTTCTCAGTCTCTTGTATTCCTAGGCGCACTCTTCAACACAGTGAAGGGCACCATCTCATTACCCGAAGAGAAAGTAGCGGTAATTCGGGACAGAATTTGTCCGGCCCTCTCAGCCTCCCATCTCCCGGCTCTTCAGTGCCTGAGAATTATTGGCACTATGGTGGCCACGATTCCAATGGTGAAGTGGGCCCAATGGAAGATGAGGCCATTCCAAAAAGGGTTTCTTCACCAATGGCTAGGCGACAAGACTCAACTTATCCGGATCACATCTTCAATGAGAATCTCTCTGCCCTGGTGGCTTCAGAAAGAGAATCTATTCAATTGTCATTCCATTCTCCCCATCTCATGGATAACAATAACTTCGGATGCCAGCAACAGGGGCTGGGGCGCCCACTGTTTGACGGAAGTAGCACAAGGCACCTGGGACTTCCCTTCCAGGGGGATGGTGTCGAATATTCTAGAAATAAGGGAAGCCTTCTGGGCGCTCCTAGCCTTTCGTCATCTGATCTCAGGAACCTCGGTTCTTCTCAGACTAGACAACACAACAGCAGTGGCATATATAAGGAGACAAGGAGGTACTCGGAGTCTGTCCCTTCTTCAGGGGGTAGAGCCAATCATGTCTTGGGCTTAGAAGAACCTGGTCAGCATTACAGCAACTTATGTTCCAGGAACGCAGAACGTCCAAGCGGACTTCCTGTCTTGAGTCAATCTGGACAACAACGAATGGTCTCTTCACGAGGAAGTTTTCAGGTGGATTCTAACGTTGTGGTTCTCCCCA
Source organism: Lithobates pipiens (assembly GCF_037356315.1). NCBI lineage: Eukaryota > Metazoa > Chordata > Amphibia > Anura > Ranidae > Lithobates > Lithobates pipiens. The sequence continues at coordinate 20,172,101 of NW_027507903.1, forward strand.
GAGGTCGACCTATTTGCCTCCCCTTGCAACAAGAAACTGGCAAGGTATTATTCCAGGTTTCGGGATCCTCAGGCTTACGGAGTGGATGCACTGTCGGTTCGATGGCGGTTCAACAAAGCTTACGCCTTTCCTCCGATTCCTATTATTCTACAGTTCCTGCGGAGACTCAAATCAGAAGCGGGAGAGGTGATAGCTGTAATACCTTTTTGGCCCAACAGGCCATGGTTTCTGCTTCTATTGCTCCTCAGTGTCAGAGATCCGATTCCCTTACCTCTCAGACCCGATCTTCTATCCCAGGGCTCGAAGCTCCATCCCTGTCCGGCCCATCTATGTCTGAGGGTCTGGTTTTTGAGAGGGGAAGGTTAGAGGCTCTGGGTTGTCCCAAGGAGGCCATTCCTACTCTCATGAGTGCAAGGAGGAAAAGTACCAACCAGGTGTATGAGAGGATTTGGTCTAGATTCACGAGTCACTTGTCTTCCAAGTCTTGCTCTAATGGTAATCTGATGGTTCAGGATGTTTTGGGTTTCTTACAGTCCAGACTAGACATTCCCCTATCTGTCAGCGCTCTTCGTGTACAAGTCTCGGCAATTTCGGCCTTTTCTGGAGTATCCTGGGCTAAACATCCCTTGGTTCAGCAATCCTTTAAAGGAGCAATTAGACTTAGACCACAGAGGAAACCTAGATTCCCCAGGTGGGATTTACCGCTGGTTCTCGTCTTCTTCTCACACTGGACAGAACACTTTCAATCAGAGAATTGTCCCTAATGACATCTTTTTTGGTAGCCATATCTTCAGCAAAGAAAGTCTCTGAGGTTCAGTCTTTAGGATCAAAGGTACCTTTCCTCACATTTTTCCCTGACAGAGTGGTCCTAGTGCCAATTCTGGGGTTGAATCCAAAGGTTACCTCAGTCTTCCACGAAAATTGGGATATTACTCTTCCTACCTTTAATTCGGCTGGGAGTCAGGATCTTCATCCTCTCGACATGGGAATTATTCTGAAACGATACTTGGAGGCAACAGCTTCTTTCCGGCAATCGGATTATCTTTTTGTTCTTTTTCACGGTAAAAACAAGGGCCTTAGGGCTTCGGTCAGATCCATCGCCACGTGGGTGGTTCAGGCGATCCAGTGGGCTTATAAAGAGAAGAGCTTGGCTCCTCCTGAGGCGGTTACGGCACATTCCACGAGAAGTCTCTCTACTTCTTGGGCAGCTTCACGTCATGTGGCTCCTGAGGTTATCTGCAAGGCTGCCTCTTGGTCATCCATTCATACATTTATGGCTCACTATTGTGTCGAACCTGCCAGTTTATCTTCCGTTGATTTTGGTTTTAAGGTGCTGTCGGTTGACAGTGTTACATACATTTTTTTCAGCATTTTTGCCCACCCGAGTGTGTTTGGCGAGTTATTTCCCACACGTTGCTGCCATGGAGTCTGTCAGGAAAACGGAAAATTCCTATCAAAATACTTACCGTAATTTTCCTTTCCTGATGGACTCCATGGCAGCAGGAGTTCCCTCCCAAAATGGCTGGAGTAGGCTAGTTACCGAACACGGCTATGGGCAGGGAGCAAAGATTTATGGGAGTGGTGTCCTATAGGGTAGTGGAGGCGGGACTTAACCCACACGTTGCTGCCATGGAGTCCATCAGGAAAGGAAAATTACGGTAAGTATTTTGATAGGAATTTTCCGTTATTTTCTAATTTTTTTATGAGAAAAATCGAATAAACTCAATTTTAGTCATACATTTAGGCCAAAATGTATTCAGCCACATGTCTTTAGTAAAAAAAATGTCAATAAGCGAATATTTATTGGTTTGCGCAAAAGTTATAGCGTCTACAAACTAGAGTACATTTTCTGGAATCTACACAGCTTTTCATTTATAACTGCCTATCTCATTTCTTGAGGTGCTAAAATGGCAGGGCAGTACAACCCCCCCCCCCCCCAATTAGACCATTTTGAAAAGTAGACACCCCAAGAAAATTGCTGAGGGGCATGTTGAGCCCATTGAATATTTTTTTTTTGTCCCAAGTGATTGAATAATGACAAAAAAAAAAGTTTACAAAAAGTTGTCACTAAATGATATATTGCTCACACATACCATAGTTATATGTGGAATTGCACTCCAAAATAAATTCTGCTGCTTCTCCTGAGTACGGGGATACCACATGTGGGGGACTTTTTGGGAGTCTAGCCGCGTACGGGACCCCGAAAACCCATCACTGCCTTCAGGATTTCTAAGGGTGCAAATTTTTGATTTCACTCCTCACTACCTATCACAGATTCGAAGGCCATAAAATGCCAAAATAGCACAAAACCCCCCCAAATTACCCCATTTTGGAAAGTAGACACCCCAAGCTATTTACTGAGAGGCATGTTGAGTCCATGGAATATTTTATATTTTGCCACAAGTTGCGGGAATATTACAAACTTTTTTTTTTTTGCACAAAGTTGTCACTAAATGATATATTGCCCACACATGCTATGGGCATAAGTCAAATTACACCCCAAAATACATTCTGATGCTTCTCCTGAGTACGGGGATACCACATGTGGGGGACTTTTTGGGAGCCTAGCCGCGTACGGGACCCTGAAAACCAAGCACCGCCTTCAGCATTTAAATATAAAACGCTACCAAAAAAAAACTGTTAGCGATCGCAGGGATCAGGCCTGAACCCTAAACTGCTGGGGACGCTAGTATAGATCTGATCAGACCAGATATTGATCTGTTCAGATACTATACCACTACGGGAGGTGTATGCTTTGCGCGTGGGGGTTAGCGGTACTGGCACTAACCTAGCGCTGCCTGGGGCGACGCAGACCCTATCTGATCCTAAAACCTAATTGATATCACCCGCCGGGTGATCAGGGGGTTAAACCTTTATTGGGTAATAAATGGTGGGTGCCCTGATGCTATAAAAAGCAAACTAACTAACCAGCGTCGCCCGTACCACTTATACGATGATCACTGGTGAAAGGGTTAACTAGGGGCAATCAGGGGGTTAAAATCTTTATTAAGTAGTATATGGGGGTCCCGGACGCTATATAAAAACCTGACAGGGAACCTAAATAACTAACTGGCTAACCAGCGTCACCAGTGACACTTATACGGTGATCGCTGGTGAAAGGGTTAACTCTAGGGGCAATCAGGGGGTTAAAACCTTTATTAGGTAGTATATCGGGGTACCTAATGCTATAAAAACCTGGCAGTGAACCTAAAAAATAACTAGCTACCTAGCGGCACCAGTGACACTAATGCAGCGATCAGAAAAACGATTGCTTAGTGACACTGGCAAAAGGGGGTGAAAGGGTTAACTCTAGGGGCAATCAGGGGATTAAACCTTTATTAGGGGGGGTGGGGGCTACCCTGGACCTAACACTAACTGCCCTGACACTTTTTACAATCACAACTGACACTAAATGCAGTGATCAGTAAATAAATGATCACTGCAATCAGTGACACTGTGACTGGGAGGGGGGGGGGTGACTGGGGGTGAAAGTGTGCCTATGTGTACCTACGTGTCACTGTAGTGTTGGTGCACTTACTATGATGTCTTCTCTCCTCGCCGTCTGGTCAAAAAGACCGCCCCGAGGAGAGTGACATCACTTCCTCCCTGTCTGTGTTTACACTACACAGGCAGGAGAAGCTTCTCATTCGCCAGGAGCAATCGAGAGGGGATCCCGGATCGCTCCTGAAGCGAAACGGACTGCCGCAGCCAGCGGGAGGGGGTCCGATCGGACCCCCCACCCACTGGAAGGCAGGCACGTACGGGTACGTGCTTGTGCCTGTCCGTGCCATTCTGCCGAAGTATATTTACATGCGGTGGTCCTTAAGTGGCAAAAAAATAATATAGTTCATACAATTGCAACACAAGTTATATTGTAATTGAACGTTATTAAAAAATTACCTTTCCTTTTCAATCTGCAGATGCTGTAATTTTCTGAAAAATGAAATATGGCCACTAGGGGGTGTTCTGCACAGAAATGGTATACAGACCACCCCCACCCCAGATATGTAATTTCCTGCTTGTGTGATTGGCTCACTGATTTTCCCAGAAGTCTGCACTAAGATGCAAGTCAGATTTCAGGCATCCTCTGCAACACAAATGAAATTTATGGTGAGATACTCCCAATAGGAAATCACAGCTAAAGGGATGCAAGCCCAGCAGCTTTCCTCATTCCTTCCTACTTCCTCCTACTTCCACTTCCTAATTTTGAAACCACTCCCATTAGGCTCACATGGACACAGACAAACAGAATAACAAAATGTTTTAATGTTTGGAATTATTATTTATTATTTATTTTTTTCTACACACTTTTTTATTTTTTTCTCTGCAAGGAGAGAGAAAGATGCAATGGGGTAATTTACGAAAGGCATATCCACTTTGCACTGAAAGTGCACTTGGAAGTAAAGTCGCTGTAGATCCGAGGGGGACACGCAAGGAAAATAAAAAACAGCATTTTAGCTTACACATGATTGAACCAGCAGAGCTTCCCCTCATTTCACATCTACCCCTTAGATTTACAGCGACTGCACTTCCAAGTGCACTTGCAGTGCAAAGTGGATTTGCGTTTTCTAAATAACCCCCATTGCATCTTTCTCTCTCCTTGCAGAAAAAAAAAAGGGTGTGTAGAAAATAAAAAAAAATTAATAAAAAAAAAAAGTGTGTGTAGAAAAATAATAAATAAAAAAAAACAAACAAAAAAAAAACCCTAGATAGCACCTCGGAAAGGCCTCTTTCACACGGGACGGATCAGTAATGATCCGCCCCGTGATGATCCGCTCGCTCAGTGGGGATCGCTCCGTTGTCCCCGCTGAGCCGGCTGCGGACAGGGCGGTCTCCGCACACTGTGCAGGGACCGCCCTGTCAGCTCTCCGCTCTCCTCTATGGGGATCGGATGAGCACGGACCGTGTGTCCGTGTTCATCCGATCCGCTCTGCAGACGGATAGAAAAATAGGATTTTCCTCCGTCTGCAGAATCGGACTGTTGCGGAGGCGGAGGAAATCGGGTGTCTGCGGATGTTCATCCGCAGACACCCGCTATCCCATAGGGATGAATGTATGCCCGTAATTCATCCGCAAACGGATGGATGAAATACGGACATACCATCCGCATGTGTGAAAGGGGCCTTAGTGTTTGGGTCAAGGTCAGTATTTTTTTTTTTTAAATTAGTATCAGTGTCAGTGTGTGTATTTAGCTAGGATAAAAAAAAAAAGAAAAAAAAAGATAAATGTGCACTATTGTTTCTGGGCTGTATCACGGGTACAAACAACAAATGACATACACATATATGGTATCGCCACGATTGTTAGGAGCAGGAGAATTTATTTTGGGTTGCTGTTTGGTGGTAGGTTATAGTAGTAGGAAGAAATATACAGCTACATTTAAAAAAAATATTTATTTTTTAAATTCCACAATGCTCCACTCTGCTTCTTCCTTTCCTTTCAGCCATTTTCTCCCCATGGAGGGAATACGCAGCCATGGCTCCCTGCAGAAATGGAATGATCTTGAAGCCACATTTCCACAAGGACTGGCAGTGACGAATGGCCACTTGGTTTAACCAACCCGCCAGGAAGACCCGCAGGCGAAGGGCACGTCAGGCCAAAGAACGACAGATCCCCCCGAGACCTATCGCAGGACCCCTCAGGCTGGTGGTGAGATGTCAGACCGTCCGGTATCACACCAAGATTGGCGCTGGTAGAGGATTCAGCCTGGAGGAGCTTAAGGCCACTGCCATCAACAAAAAGGTTGCTCGCACCATTGGCATCTCTGTGGACTACCGCCATCGCAACAGGTCAACAGGGTCCCTGCAGACCAATGTACAGAGGCTGAAGGAGTAGCGCTCCAAACCGATCATCTTCCCATGCAAACCCTCCGCTCCGAAAGAAGGGAGACGGCTCTCCTGAAGAGTCGAAGATGGCCACCCAGCTGAGGGGCCCTGTCATGCCAATCCGCCAGACTTTCATGAAAGAAAAGGCGAGAACCATCTCAGAGGACGAGAAGAACTTCAAAGCCTTCGCCAGTCTGCATATGGCACGCGCCAAAGCAGGCCTCTTCGGCATCCGTGCCAAGAAAGCCAAGGAAGCTGCAGAGCAGGAAGTGGAGAAGAAAAAGTAGAACTTTTCCTTGAACTGTTAAGAAAAACATAAATTTGTAGAAACAAAAAAATAAAAATGTTTTGGGCCAGTTTTGCACTGGGGGGGGGGGGGTTTCTCAACAAAAGTGGCGTTATTCTTTAACTGGTTCCCGACCAGCCGCCGCTCCCCTGGGCAAGCTGTCGTAGCTGTACATCGGCTCTTTGAGATGCTGTAGGAGGCGATGCATCTCCACGGAGCCGATGTGAGGGCCCAGCGGGCATGATGACCGCTGGGCTCCCACGATCAGTCGAGCAAGAACCGGGATCTGTGTGTGTAAACACGCAAATCCCGGTTCTGTCAGGGGAGAGGAGAGAGATCGTATATTCATACTAAGTATGAACACCAATCGGTCTTCTCCCCTAGTCAGTCCCCCCCCACAGTTAGAACACACCTAGGGAACACAGTTAACCCCTTGATCGCCCCCTAGTGTTAACCCCTTTCCTGCCAGTGACATTGATTCAGTAATCAGTGCATTTTTATAGCTCTAGTCGCTGTATAAATGTCACTGGTCCTAAAAATGTGTCAAAAGTGTCCGATTTGTCCACCACAATATCACAGTACTGATAAAAATCGCAGATCGCCACCATTACTAGTAAAAAATAAAAATGACATAAATCTATCCCCTCTTTTGTAGACGCTATAACCTCTGCGCAAACCAATCAATATACGCTTATTGCAATTTTTTTCCCCCAAAAAATATGTAGAAGAATACATATTGGCCTAAACTGGGAAATTTTATTTTTGTTTTTTTGTTTTTTTGTTTTTTTTTACATTTGGGATATTTATTATAGCAAAAAGTAAAAGATATTGTGTTTTTTTTTCTTCAAAATTGTCGCACTTCTTTTGTTTATAGCGCAAAAAATAAAAACCGCAGAGGTGATCAAATACCACCAAAAGAAAGCTCTATTTGTGGAAAAAAAAGGACGCCAATTTTGTTTGGGTACAACGTCGTACGACTGCGCAATTGTCAGTAAAAACAACTTTTTTCGGGAGCAGTGATGTTAATAATGCTTAAAGTGAAGCAATAAAAGTGTAATAATCCTTTAAATTTCGTACCTGAGGGGTGTGTATAGTATGCGTGTAAAGGGGCGCATGTTTCCTGTGCTTAGAACTGTCCCTGCACAAAGGGTCATTTCTGCAGGAAAAAAAGTAATTTAAAATCACTCGCGGCTATAATGAATTGTCGGCTCCCCGTAATACAGAGAACAGTCATTGAAAGTCATTGATAAAAAAAATAAATCAATAAAGTGGGGTTACCCCAAATTTAATTACCAGGCCCTTCAGGTCTGGTATGGATATTAAGGGGAACCCCGTGTCAAAAAAAAAAAAGGAATATTACACTTTTATTAATATAGAAAAAGTGCATTTTGGGACGCCAGCCTCCATCCCTGTCAGTAGCTTATAAGGAGAGGAGAGAGATGGGACTTTGAGTGAAGCACACAAGTATTTTTTAGAGGCCTGTTGCCCAAAATACTTGCAAACAATGTATGATCACTTGACCAATCCATTTACTGCTGTGTGCTTCACCCAAAGTCCCATCTCTCTCCTCTCCTTATAAATTACACTTTTATTGTTTCACTTTAAGCATTATTAAAATCACTGCTCCCGAAAAAACAGCAGTTTTTAAAACTTTTTTTTGCATTGATACATGTCCCCTGGGGCAGGACCCCCCCAGGTCCCCAAACACTTTTTATGACAATAACTTGCATATTAGCCTTTAAAATTAGCACTTTAGATTTCTCCCATAGACTTGTACAGGGTGTTCCGCGGCTTTTAGAATTTGCTGTGAACATCCCAAATTGTTCACTGTTCGGTGAACAGGCGAACAGGCAATGTTCGAGTCAAACATGAGTTCGACTCAAACTCGAAGCTCATCCCTAGTAGTCACTATGCCCTGTGAGCAGGCACTGCTGTGCCATGCATTTCACAGAGTCTGCCTTCTGACCTACAGAGGTGCTGAGAGGAGGAGTTTCAGGAGGCGGAGTCAGTACAGGAGTCACTGCTTGCAGGCAGCAAGGTACCATGGGATATGTAGTCCTTAGAAATGGAGGAGAAGCCGCAAATCATACAGGGAATCCAGGAAGTTGTGGAAAGCGACAGCCAGCAGTACTCACTACATCAAAGGAATTTTTTCTTGCAGCTTAGCACCATGTCCTAATGCATTGTCCAATATAACTATTATATGTATCATAATTACAATGCTGATCTTATACAATGAAAGTGTATGTTGTGACCAGAGAACTACTTTTAACTCTAAATTAGGCAGACTGGATGCACTATTTCCATCCTGCAAAATGTGTTAATTGAAATTTGTCTGATGTGCATTATTATTATTAAAGGGTAACTCAACTTTCGTGGGAACAGAAAAAGCAAATAAAAAAATCATAATATAGCATATACAATTGCGACACAAGTCATATTCCCTATCTGCCGATAGTCATATGACATCCGCGTCACTCAAGAGCCGATCCGCGTGCCCGGAGGCCGCTATGTCCTCTGTGTACCAGCGATTGCTAGGGACAGAACAGGAACGTGGATCTGTGTGTGTAAACATACAGATCCATGTCCTGTCAGGGGAGAGGAGACTGATTGTGTGTACCTAGTATATAGGAACACCGATCGGTCTCCTCCCCTATTCGGTCCCCTCCCCACACAGTTAGAATCACTCCCTAGGTAACACATTTAACCCCTTGATCGCTCCATAGTGTTAACTCCTTCCCTGCCAGTGACATTTATACAATAATCAGTGCATATTTATAGCACTGATCGCTGTATAAGTGTCACTGGCCCCAAAATAGTTTCAAAAGTAACCTATCTGTCCACCGTAATGTCATAGTCACAATAAAAATCGCAGATCGCTACCATTGCTATTTAAAAAAAAATAATAATAAAAATGCCATAAATCTATCCCCTATTTTGTACACGCTCTAACTTTTGTACAAACCAATCAATGTACGCTTATTGTATTTTTTTTTTTTTTTTTACCAAAAATATGTAGAAGAATACATATCTACCTAAACTGAGGAAAAAATAGTTTTTTTTAACCACTTAAAGACCGCCGCATGTAATTATATGTTGGCAGAATGGTACGTACACGTACGTGCCTGCCTTCCAGCAGGTGGGGGGTCCGATTCGCTTCAGGAGCGATCCGGGATGAGGGGATGGCCGTTGGTTTCTGGCCATCCCCTCTCGATCACTCCTGGCGAATGAGAAGCTTCCCCTGCCTGTGTAGTGTAAACACAGGCAGCAGGAAGTGATGTCACTCTCCTCGGGGCGGTCTTTTGACCGGACGGCGAGGAGAGAAGACATAGTAAGTGCACCAATCACTACACTGACATGTAGGTACACATAGGCACACTGTCACCCCCCATCATGCCCCCCCCCCCCCCCCAGTCACAGTGTCACTGATTGCAGTGATCATTTATTTACTGATCACTGCATTTAGTGTCAGTTTTAACTGTAAAAACTGTCAGGGCAGTTAGTGTTAGGTTCAGGGTAGCCCCCTGCCCCCCCTAATAAAGGTTTAACCCCCTGATTGCCCCTAGAGTTAACCCTTTCACCCCCTTTTGCCAGTGTCACTAAGCGATCCTTTTTCTGATCGCTGCCTTAGTGTCACTGGTGCCGCTAGGTAGCTAGTTATTTTTTAGGTTCACTGCCAGGTTTTTATAGCGTTAGGTACCCCCATATATAACCTAATAAAGGTTTTAACCTTTATTAGAATCCCCTCGTGCGCATGCGCCGCTGCAGTCAGCGGCGCATACCGAGGGGAATATCTCCTAAACCGTACAGGTTTAGGAGATATTTTTTTTACCTACAGGTAAGCCTTATTATAGGCTTTCCTGTAGGTAAAAGTTACAAAAAAGAGTATACAACCACTTTAACAATATAACAATGTGTGTGGCATACCAAATGAATAACATTGGTATCACAGGAAAATAGTAAGTCACATATGACATTCAAATATCAAAAATAGTTATGCACATTTTTTTGAAGGCAAGTAAAGCAATAGTATTGCCACCTAACTATCTGTCTAATATATACAGTGGTAACAAATACACAGAGGGTTAGTGTTGTTATCCGGCTAGATCCTTGTCTCTCCTTAGCCAAGGAAGATGCACCGACACGGCAAAATGGAAAATTGTATACTCACCTTTCCGTAATTTTCCTTTCCTGACGCATCTTTATGGCAGCACACACTGGGTTGTGACTCCGCCCCCCACAACCTGACAGGATTAGATTAACTATAAATTTGAAGGGGAGACACCCTGCTGCATTCTCTGTAAATATCATCACAAAAGAAACAGGGAGGGCAACTGTGTGCTGCCATGAAGATGCGTCAGGAAAGGAAAATTACGGAAAGGTGAGTATACAATTTTCCATTTTCCTGACGCCTTCATGGCAGCACACACTGGGAAATAACTCGCCAGTTGGGTGGGTGCAAGTAAAATAATATTTATTCCTTATAATGCTGAAGAATTGGCTCTAATGACGGATCTGCCGAAGTCGGCCATGGATAAATGAGCAGAATCCACCTTGTAGTGGGAAATAAAGGTATTCCTGGAGGACCACGTTGCTGCCCTGCATATTGTCTCTGGTGAGACCCTGCAATACGCTGCCCAAGAGGTAGCCACTGCCCTAGTTGAATGAGCCCTGATGTCTTCAAGAATCGCCGTATGCTGGGTGGAGTAAGCTTTATTAATGGTTCTGACTAACCAGGATGCAATAGTGCATGAGGAGGCGGCTTGCCCACGCCTGGTTCCATGGGGAATGATCAAAAGAGAGTTCGTTTTCCTAAAAGAGGTGGTAGCAGTTAAGTAGTTCATGATGGTTGTTTTGACATCTAGTGGATGAGGATTACCCTGATCGTCCGTGAAGGATGGAAGGATGATGGTTGTAATGGAAGGAAGTTGCCACTTTGGGTATGAAGTGTTCAGAAGGTCTGAGGACTACTTTGTCAGGAAAGAGAACTAACTTAATGCTTGGATCTCCGACACTCTCCTAGCTGATGTAATCACAATGAGAAAAGACAGTTTTAAAGTCAGGTCCCATAAAGAGATTGTTCCATTTGAAACTAACGGAGGAGAAGCGAAAGCATGGAGAACTATTGAAAGATCCCATAATGGAAAGACTGGCCTCCTGAGGGGTTTAATGTTTAGATAGGCTCTGTAAATTGGATTACCAATGGGTGGAATGCCCACTTAGTATCTGTTTTAGCTGACAGAGCTGATACCTGAACCTTTAGGGTACTTAAGCTTAGACCCTTGTTGACCCCCGACTGGAGGAATTCCAGGACCTGAGAGGGTTGCGGAGAAAGGGAATTCTATCCTTTCTGTTGTGCCATGAAGCAGAATCTTCCCCAAACCTTTGAATAGATGGTATTGGTAGTGGCTTTCCTGGCTTGCATCAGGGTTGACTTCATGAGAACAGCCTTGCGCTCTTAGTCTAGCCCTCTCAATCTCCAGGCCATCAGGTGCAATTTCTCTGATGCAGGATGTAAAAATTGACCTTGAGACAGAAGATCTGGAGTTATTGGTAGAGGAACTGGAGGTTGAAGGCTGAGCTGTAAGTCATGAACCCCGGGCCTCCCCGGCCACAGTGGAATAATTGTAAATGCCATCACCGAGGATCTCCTAAGCCTGGATAGGAACCTCACAATTAACGGAGTTGGAGGGAATATATACTCCAACTTGAAGTTCCATGGGTGAACTAGACAGTCCACTCCCTCCACCGATGGGAATGAACCTCTTGACAGGAATCTGTGGCACTTGGTATTCATCGGAGTGGCTGCTAAATCTACTTCCGGCGTTCCCCAGATTTACGTAAGGAGGGAGAAAGTCCGAGGGTTCAACCACCACTCGTTGTTGGATAGCGTTTCTCGACTCAGACAGTCGGGTAGTATGTTCTGTGCCGCTGGGACATACACTGCTTTTAAACTTGTTAGATGTATCTGAGCCCATTACAAGATGGGCCGAACTTCTTCCATCAAGGTGGCACTCCTGGTACCCCCTTGCTTCTGAACATAAGACACTGCTACTTGGTTGTCCATTCGAATGAGCACATTCTTGTCCGTCAGAAATGGTGCAAATGCCCTTAAGGCATAAATGGCTTCCCTGAGCTCTAAAATGTTCGAGACCAAACCTTGAGCCTGAATATGCCACTGGCCCTGGGCTGCCTGGTCTTGATAGTGGGCCCCCCAACCGCTCTGGCAGGCATCCGAAGTGACTACTTCCGGGTCGGTTTGTATTTCCTGAGATTGCTCGGGCGCGTCCACCACCATATCGATTGCTTCACCGATCTGGAGATGAAGATGGGCTGACGCATTGAGACTCCATCCCACTGCCTGAGGAATGAGTTCTGTAAGGTTCTCATGTGTCACTGTGCCCATCGCACCATGGGTATGGTTGCTGACATGGACCCTAGTACACTCAGACAGGCTCTGGCTGGTAAGTGATTCCTTGATAGCAGCTTCTGCATTTTCTGTATCAGAGGCCGGATCTTCTCTCGTGAGAGCTGTATCTTGTTTGTTTTGGTGTTTAGATCTGCCCCTAAAAATATCATATTTTGTGTGGGTCGCAGACAGCTCTTTTCCCAATTGATTATCCACCACTTCTGGAGGGTTGTAAGGAGGATCTCTCGGTGATGAATCAACGTCTCTTGATCCTTTGCTAAAAGTAGGATGTCGTCCAGATAATGGTGGACGCGTAATCCCTTTTCTCTGAGGAAAGCCACCAACGGTAACAATACTTTTGTAAATGTCCTGGGTGCCGAAGAGATGCCGAATGGGAGGCACTGGAATTTGAAATGATGTTGGTTTATGGCTAACCGGAGAAACTTTTGAAAGGCCGGATGAATTGGTATATGCAGATAAGCGTCCGATAAATCTATTGAAAGCATCCAATCGCCCAGATTTATTGCTAGAAGTATGGATTGAAGGTTTTCTATTTTGAAAGCCTCCACTTTGATATCCTTGTTGAGCATCTTGAGATCTAATACAGGACGCAAATCCCCTGTCTTTTAGCAGAAACAAGGAAGAGTAGAACCCTCTTCCCTTTTGGCATGATGGGACCTCCAGGATCGCTCCCTTTTGTTTCAATTCTGCTATGTACTTTACTAGCAGAATCCTTTGGGGTACTGAGGATGGTACTCTGGTTGCCTGGAAATGATTTGGTGGGAGTCTGTTTTTGAATTTCCACCTGTGTCTGAATCGGATTGTGGACAATGTCCATAAATCCTTTATATGGTCTGACCAGATCTTGGTGAAGTTCCTTCTTTTCCCCTGCCGGGGTGGCCTTAGATTTCTGTATCCTTAGAAAAGAAGGTTTTGTGTTTTTCCAGTCCCTTCTAAATTCCCTACCAGGAGAGTAGGACCTGGACTCTCTATATTTGTCCGGAAGATTACGTCTGTAAACAGGTCCCTTCTGCGTCTTGGGTCTCCTGTCGGAGGGGATCAGGCCTGACTTCCCTCCTGTTACCTTGGATATGGCAGAGTCTAACTTGGCACCGAACAGATTTGCGCCATCATATGGAATTCTGCACCAATTTATTTTTGATGCTGTATCGGCCATCCACAGTTTGAGCCATAGCGCTCTTCTCGCTGTTACGGAGGCCAGCATAGCCTTGGCTGAAGATCTTATAATATCTACTGATGCCTCTGCTAGCTTGACTTCTTGCAGAGAGGAAATAATCTTTCCCATTTCAATGCCATCCTGTAGGTCTTTTTCTACTTTAGATGCCCATCCTGAGATGGCTGTGGCCACTGCTGCTGTGGTAATTGCTGGTCTACAGGCTCCCCCAGCCATGGAATATGCCTTCTTCAATTCTAGGTCCATCTTTCGGTCGAGCACATCCCGAAAGGAAATAGCATCCTCGATTGGTAGTGTGACGTGGCGGGTGAGGCACATTAATGAGGAATCGATGATGGGAGCATTAATTAAAGGCTTCACTTTTGACTCTTTTAAAGGGTACATCTTGGCTAATCTGTTTGTAAGACTAGATCTTTTGTCAGACCTCTCCCACTCGTCTTTAATGAGATCCTCCAGCTCCACTATAAATGGGAAGGATAACGGATCTCTTTTTAGGTTTGGAAAATATTTCCGTATTTTCTGAGGTTCCGCCGCATTATCTTGCCAGCCGAATGCTTCTTTAACGCCCTTTGCAAAGGGTTCCACCAGGGAAAAATCAAAGCCCACTGACATCTCCTGACCCTCATCTTCAGAGGAAGATTGTGATGCCTGAGTGAGATGGGGGTCTGCTTAAGATGTACTGGGAGCAGCTCTCTCTAATGCTGGTGTTGTTGTTTCCAGTATGGACTCCCGCACTGATTCTCTTATGAGGTCTGTAGCAATTCTTGCGTCTGCGACAGGCAAGTTATCTGGCAGTGCCGGAGCGCCGCATACCCAGCAAGCGTTTGCTGCAGGTTGGGTGTGGCGGCTTTGACATTGTGAGGAAGGAGATCTCCTGCGACTTGATCGACTGTGGCGTGAGTAGCTATGTTGTGAGTGGCTGTGTCTTCAGTGCCATGAAGGAGATCTTGAGCGGCTCCTGCGGGACATCCTGCTAGACGTATGGCTAGACCTTCTCCCATGGCTGGAACTTGCGCCTCTTGATCTAGACGGGCTGCCAAAAAAATGCAGAATTTAACGTCTGGCACTCTTTTTTTCTCCCCTTCAATACTTACCTTGCCCGGTAAAGCCTCTTACCTAACTTGCTGATGGTGGTCTGCGTGGGCAGTGGACTCCATAGAAAAAAAGGGGTGAAGGACAGTCTGAGATATAGAGAGAAATAATGTGTACATATATACATATATATACACACACACATATATACATACACAATTCAATTATAAATATAAATATATATATTATTTATTAACAAAGTTTATCTGCAAGAAACAATATAATAACAATAATAATAATATATATAGGAGTCCCACAGGGACTTACCTGGAGACTGCAGAGTGATCTACATGCAGAGGCAGCAACCTTCCTTAAGTTTTGCAGATTGCACAGCAGAATCACAGAGAAATACAGCTCTGTATTTGAAAATAGCGCCATTGTGGCGGCTAATTGACGCTCTGCTCATGCACAGAAGCGTCCCGAGTGTTCCGGCGCCATTTTGGATAAGGGAACACACATTGAAAACATAGGGGGAAGAAAAAAAAATAAAATAAAATAAAAAAAAAACACTAGCACTGCACGTGCTCAGAGTGGCCGAACGGCGCCATCTAGGCTTAAATTACAGCATAGAGAAAACACCACTGAAGGAGAAACAAACGGCGGCCATGACAGGGGACTACAAGAGACAGCAATCCCAAAGGTAGAGAAAAAAAGGGAATATAAACCACCACTTACTATAGGAATAAAAGATGGATATTATTTAAATAAGAGGAATTAATAGGCAAAGGAAGAAGGGGAGTCCACTGCAAAGGTAAAAAAGCTTCTTTAAAGCTTTGGTAATGCCAGAAATCCAGTAGCCCCTTGAGACCACCAGAGCGGGGGTTCCCTCCATAGAAGCTCCTTTAGAGACTGTACAGGAGGGACTTCCAAACAGGAGAGGCTTGAACCTGCTGGGGCGAATGCGGTAGAGGCTTATTCATCTGTAACAGGAAAACTCCGTCCGTCCAACCTGTCAGGTGAGGATAAAAAAGAGAATGCAGCAGGGTGTCTCCCCTTCAAATTTATAGTTAATCTAATCCTGTCAGGTTGTGGGGGGCGGAGTCACAACCCAGTGTGTGCTGCCATGAAGGTGTAGGGGTCAGCCCCTAGGATTACTGAACTATATTGCACTGTGTTCCATCTATAATATATACAGCCTGCTATTTCCAGTTTAGCCACAAGATGTCACTGTTGCTGCCGACCCTTCAGAGGAGAGGAAACAGGAAGTGGCAGTGAGAGAGAACTGTGAGGAGTGTGTGGGCAGCTGAGGAATTCCTGTGCGGAGCTGAGGAAAAGTCAAGTCTGCCCTGAGGAGAGGGAGACTTTGTGTGGATAAAGAGTCGCAGTATCCAGCTAAAGATCGGGCACCTCGGGCAGAGAGAGAGAGAGAGCTGTGGTGATTTTGGGCCGCATCTGTGTTCATCCATCCGTCCCAGACGGGCAAGCTGCAGCACTAGGAACTGGACTTCACCTGCCTCATGAAGGAGGCCAAGACAAGGGACCCTCCAGCTGTCTAACAAACTGTGAGTGAGCACCGGTGCTGGATTGTGATAGGGAATAGTACAGTCCCTACTGAGATAGTACGTTGTAGAAACGTGTCCCGATAAGCGGGAATCAGGCAGGACATATTAGAAGAGGGTAGCCTGTATCACTGTGCATGTGTTGGCGGGAAAGCCATTTTGTGTACCACATTCCAGTTAGCCTTACTGTAAACTACTGTGAATTGTTAATACTGTTATCCTCCTCCTCCGGCCATTATATCTTACTGTTTAATAAAGCCGGTTTTTGTTTCAGCCTCCTTGTCTGCTGTCCCGTACTTGAAACCTGCATTGCGGTCTCCTATACCTCTGACCGCTACAAGTGGCGCTGCGAGCAGGATACGGTTACAGAGATGGAGGCGGCTGAAGGCAACGTACCTGATGTTGATGTGAATGCCTTAGGTAATGGTGGAACCCCTACAAGGACCCTCCCTATGGGCATGCTTTTTAACTTGTTGCCAAAATTTGATGGCCAGAACATGTCACTGTCAGACTGGGTGACGAGATTACAGAGCGTTGCTAGAATTTACAATGTCAGCCCAGAGCTACAGGTGGAAATTGCTTTGGCTGCCCTGGAGGGTGAAGCGCGGAAAACTGTTTGCTTACAACCGGAAGCTACGCGCAGTACCTTGAAAGAGATTGTGCGCTTTCTAGAAGAAATATACGGTGAAACAGCTAGTGCGGGCCACCTCCGGGCAAAGTTCTTCTACCGGGTACAGCAGGAAAATGAAGGGGTCTCACAATATGCAACGGCTCTACAGGAAGTACTGGCTGAGATACAGAAAAAAGAGGCAGACGGGATAACCGCCATGGGATCCGCAGACCGGATACTGAGGGAACAATTGATCCTGGGACTCTACAGCTCTCACCTGAGACAAGCCCTACGGGAACGAGTCAGAGTGGACCCTACACTGAATTTTCGGCAAATATTGGCTGAGGCCGTGGAGCGAAGTAAAGAAGAAATTTATGCCTCTGGAGTGATACGGACCCAGACCGCCTCCCTCGGGGTTGCGAAGAATGAAGAGGTCCTGGTTAGAGTGGTGCAGGACCTACAAAGCTCCCTGGGTCTCATGCATGAGAAGTTGACGCAAATAGAGAGACGGATGGATTTGAGCTACCCCCCTGAGGTTGCATATCTGGGGCAACAACAACCTTATCAGACTGCCTCGATGGTTCCTGCACCAGAGCATCCTTACCCACGTATTCCCACCTACCGAGTCCCTCAATATCCTCCAGTGAGCTCGGCCAGTCCAGGCCTACGGGCGCCTCCCGCACACAGACAGAGAGAACAACGCAGAGAGGCTCAGTGCTGGCGGTGTGGAGAAAAAGGACACTTCGCTAGAGAATGCCGGAGGGACCTGCCTAGACGCCCAGAGCCGGCGTTAAACTTCAGGCCCCCGCAGTAATGAGGCACACTGCGGGGGAAGTAGAGTGTCAGGCCACTCAGCACAGCTCCGAACACCTGGTTGCAGGATGTCCCACCATAAGAGCCGAGTTTGAAGGCATTCCAGTCAACTGTTTAGTGGACACCGGATCACAGGTAACGACCATGCCTCAGTCATATTTCAACCGTTACTTTCAAGCACTGGCCAAGCCAGAACAGGGGACATTGATCCGGGTCACAGCAGCTAACCAGCAACAAATCCCTGTCACAGGTGTCGTATGGATGAATGTACGTCTGTGTGGACAGGAAGTTGGAAAAAAAGGTATCCTGCTGGTCCCTGAAACCTTCAAAGAAGATGTACCGGTGATAATGGGCATGAATATCCTGCGAGAGTTGGATCAAATTATGTTCACTAAAAGGGGGCCGGGCTATTGGAAGAATGCCACTCCACACAAACCAACGCAAAAGGCATTTCAACGGTTAATCCGGTTTTGTGGGACACAGAAGAGTGTCCCAGTACATCAGTCTGTAGGAAATATTCGAGTGCCGGGAAGGGCTACCCTTACCCTCCCTCCTGATCGGGAGACTATACTGACTTTGCCCGTGGGAACCTCCCGCAACCTTGAAGGTATGGAGGTGATCATTGAGCCTGCAGGCCTGGGAGAGTTAGGTCAGGATGTCCTAGTGGCCCGGACACTGGCAGTAGTCCAAAATGGACGAGTACCCATAAGAGCTGTAAACGTTGGACAACGGGAAGTCTCTCTGGTGCCAGGAGTGGAACTGGCTCGCGTGTACCTACATCGGGGAGAAGTGCTGAGTCAGGGAGAAGTGACTCTAGCTCCGATAGGCAATTCTGCTTGGACCTTGGCAGTTACTGCAAAGCCTGCAGAGGCACCGACCCCAGAATGGAATGGGACAGTCATCTTGGAACAAATGGAGATAGATGTGAAAGCTCTAAGTCCGGATCATTTACGAGCAGTTGAAACCATGCTGTGGGAGAATCAAGCTGCGTTTGCCCGCAATGCCAATGACTTTGGTTGCACAGATGCTATCACCCATGAGATACCGACGGGGGACACTCCCCCAAGCCGAGAGAGATATCGACAGATTCCACCCAAGTTGTATCAAGAGGTGAAGACATTGCTGAAACAGATGATCGATTCAGGAGTGGTTCGGGGTAGTCAAAGTCCCTGGGCAGCCCCAGTGGTGCTTGTCAAGAAGAAGGATGGCACCATTCGATTTTGTGTGGATTACCGGAGATTGAATGCGTGCACAGTGCGGGACTCATATCCTCTGCCTCGCATCGAAGAGTCCCTGACAGCCCTAGGGCGGGCTAAATACTTCTCCACCTTGGATTTAGCAAGTGGATACTGGCAGGTACCGGTGGCTGAACAAGACAAGGAAAAGACAGCATTCATACTTCCCATGGGTCTGTTTGAATTTAATAGGATGCCATTTGGGCTGTCTAATGCCCCAGGAACCTTTCAGAGGCTGATGGAAAAATGTCTGGGAGATCTAAATTTTGAAGCTACCCTGATATACTTGGATGATATTATAGTGTACTCTGCTACTTTTGAAGAACACTTGGCCCGATTAGGACAGGTACTTGAGCGACTGCGGGCCCATGGCCTGAAGATAAAGCCAAAGAAGTGTCATCTCTTCAAGAAGGAGATCGAGTACTTAGGCCATACGGTGTCCAAAGACGGGGTGCTGCCATCCCAAAATAAAGTGGCTGCCATTCAACAATGGCCGGAGCCTAGAACGCTGCGTGAGTTGAAGGCCTTCCTTGGTCTGACTGGTTACTACCGGCGGTTCATCAAAGACTATGCAAAGATAGCGGGCCCTCTGAATGAGATTTTGAGAGGAACTGCTGGGCAATCCAAGAGTCAAAGTGTTCCCTGGGGACAGAAGCAAGAGGAGGCCTTCCTGACCTTGAAAGAGGCTCTGACATCGGCCCCCATCTTGGCTTATGCTGATTTTGACAAACCATTCTTCTTATCTACTGACGGTAGTCTCTACGGACTCGGGGCAGTGTTGTCACAGATGCAGGACGGACACGAAAGAGTGATTGCCTATGCCAGTAGGTCCCTGCGGGATACGGAGCGAAACCCTCATAACTATAGTTCCTTCCGGCTAGAGCTCCTTGCCCTGGTGTGGGCCATGACAGAGAAGTTTGCCGGTTACCTTACAGGGGCTAAAATCTTCGTACGGACTGATAACAATCCCCTGGCCCATCTGGATACTGCTAGACTGGGAGCCCTGGAGCAACGTTGGGCAGCTCGCCTTGCAAAGTATGACTTCTCAATTCGCTATCGCTCTGCTACAGAGAATACCAATGCTGATGGTCTGTCGAGGGTTACTTTTGAAACTCCATTGGGAGAGCTTGATGAACAAAAGGAAGAGGATGAAATTCCAGACTTCCGCAAGTTTACACCTCCAGCAGTCGCAGCACAGACAAGCGGGGAGGCCCGGTCCCTGCCTAAGGCATTAGCAAGAACTAATGAGGAATGGGGGCGAATACAAGATGAAGACATTGGACTGCGACAGATAAAAGGTTGGGTGGCTCGGCAAAGAAAACCAGACAGAGAGGAAAGGGCTGATCTTGATGCTGAGATGAAGTCAATTCTACATCAATGGGACAGACTAGAGGTTCATGGAGCTGTTCTATACCGCAAGTGGCAGCAGCCTGCCGATCTGGAGGCAAGATGGCAGGTTGTCATACCAAGGAGTCTGGCACTAGAGATAGCCAGGGAAGCTCATGAATTTGGAGCTCATTTCGGGCCAGTCAAAACTTACCAGTGGCTGCAGCGTTATGTGTATTGTCCACGACTGGAGGTCGTAGTTGAAGAAGTCTGCCGACAGTGTAGAGTGTGTGAGCTTACTAAAAGCACAGAGCAGAGGGCACCCATACAGCCCATACAGACCAAGGAACCGCTGGAGGTATTGCTGATAGATTATCTCCTCGTGGGACAGTCAGCCAGAGGCCCACAATACTGCCTGGTCATGATTGACCACTTCTCCAAGTTTGCAGTGGTCACTCCAACTCGGGACCAGACGGCTGAGTCTGCAGCTCGGGCCATCTGTCAAGATTTCATCCGGGTCTATGGATGCCCGAAACGGATTCACTCAGATCAAGGAGCATGCTTTCAAGGGAAAGTGATGGAGGAGTTACACCGACTGTATGGCATTGGAAAATCCAGGACAACTCCATATCATCCCCAAGGGAATGGGGCCTGTGAGCGCTTTAATCGGACTCTGCTTCAGATGCTGAGGACCTTAGAGGAGGACAAAAAGACACACTGGCCAGACTATCTGCCTGAATTAGTCTGGGCCTACAATAATCGTGTCCACACTACCACCGGCTATACCCCATACATGCTACTGTTCGGTAGAGCCGGACGAGAAATTGTCGAATTGAATTTGGAACAGCCAGAAGATGTGATAGAGCGATCAACCACCTCATGGGTGAAAGAACACCGCAAGCGACTCCAGACCATCTGCCGGATAGTAGGCCAGAGATTGCAAGAAAAGACTTATACTGACCGTCCTCCCATCCAAGAGATTCCGTTGCAACCTGGAGACCGGGTGCTGGTTCGAGAGAAACGGCCCAGAGGCAAGTTGAGTGAGCGTTGGGAGGTACAGCCGTACAAAGTGATCAAGAGAGTGTATCCCAATGGTCCAGTTTACGAAGTTCGTGTTGAGAATGGGGAGTCGGCTTCAAGGGTTCTACATAGGAATATGCTACGGCCATGTCGGTCAGAAGATCGGATACCTGCACAGAGGACACCACTCCCTGCCCCTTCCTCAGAATTTGTCATTTCCGATGGGAATAATATTGAAGACTGGTGGATTGTTCCTGACTCTGCACGTGATGAAGCCCCTGTTATAGAACCAGTACCAGCTCCAAGGGAGGAAGGACAAGTCCTAACAGAAAGACAAGACCTTCGGAGATCTAGTAGGTCTACTGCAGGGGTTCCACCAAACAGGTACAATGCTGATCAGTTTATTTGGTCTAACTGTATGTATTATGAACAATGTTGTGCTGCCGTTAAAGATTGATTTAACCCTTTTCTTCCCCATGGACTATATAGCAAGGCCGAGGACGGCCACCTTTAAGCGGGGAGGCATGTAGGGGTCAGCCCCTAGGATTACTGAACTATATTGCACTGTGTTCCATCTATAATATATACAGCCTGCTATTTCCAGTTTAGCCACAAGATGTCACTGTTGCTGCCGACCCTTCAGAGGAGAGGAAACAGGAAGTGGCAGTGAGAGAGAACTGTGAGGAGTGTGTGGGCAGCTGAGGAATTCCTGTGCGGAGCTGAGGAAAAGTCAAGTCTGCCCTGAGGAGAGGGAGACTTTGTGTGGATAAAGAGTCGCAGTATCCAGCTAAAGATCGGGCACCTCGGGCAGAGAGAGAGAGAGAGCTGTGGTGATTTTGGGCCGCATCTGTGTTCATCCATCCGTCCCAGACGGGCAAGCTGCAGCACTAGGAACTGGACTTCACCTGCCTCATGAAGGAGGCCAAGACAAGGGACCCTCCAGCTGTCTAACAAACTGTGAGTGAGCACCGGTGCTGGATTGTGATAGGGAATAGTACAGTCCCTACTGAGATAGTACGTTGTAGAAACGTGTCCCGATAAGCGGGAATCAGGCAGGACATATTAGAAGAGGGTAGCCTGTATCACTGTGCATGTGTTGGCGGGAAAGCCATTTTGTGTACCACATTCCAGTTAGCCTTACTGTAAACTACTGTGAATTGTTAATACTGTTATCCTCCTCCTCCGGCCATTATATCTTACTGTTTAATAAAGCCGGTTTTTGTTTCAGCCTCCTTGTCTGCTGTCCCGTACTTGAAACCTGCATTGCGGTCTCCTATACCTCTGACCGCTACAAAGGCGTCAGGAAAAGAGGCCTAAAAGAGAGAAATCAAAAAATACAAATGCATCCTACCCTATAAGAACAATATATACACAGTGATGTGAACTGATCCTCAGCCGAGGGCAGCATGAAAGTGTAAAAGCATCCTATATATGTCTACATTATTTACATCATGAAAGTAGGCCCATTCTCAAAAAGAATGCCACCCCTTTCCTAATTAGAATAGAACTTCAGAAATGGTTTGATCAGTAACAGTTCTGATATATGTATATGAGTCCATTATTTGAAGAAAATAGGCAATTATTCCTCTATCACAACCTGTTCTAACTAGCTACACACCCAATGTCCATGACAGGTTACTGTCCAATAACTTTACTTCAAATGGACTATATTTCCCAGCAGTTCCTTTTCTTTTTCCAAAGGCAACTCCGGGCACAAAGGGGCATGACTGCATCTCAAGCAACAAACAGTCAGGCCGGGATGCAAGGGACCACACTTCGGGACACAGGCCCCCTTGCAAAAGTATCTTCAGTCTGTCCACACGACAGCTGAAGATAACAATATTTTCTTTAGCATTTTCAACCATCAATCTGCTGAAGTCCACAGATCGCTCTTCAGGGTGAAACATCCCAACAACTTTAGTTTTGGCCAACATGGCTCAGATGATCACTTTCTGTAACTGCTTTCTGGGGTATTCCCCATTAACAACACTTTAAATGGGTGTGAAAGGTGGCTGTCATTGTAGCTTCCTTGACATCACACAACCCATATTTGTAATCTACAAGGTAACAGTATCACTTTGATAAGACTTCACCAATAATATCTGGGATCTGGCAGTGTTACATCTTTTCCCTTGGCATTTACAGTGACAACATAATATTTAGCATCTTTTATAAGAACATTGTACAAAGAACTGAACTTTAACAAGAGCGCATTTGTAATCCACAAGAGAGGCGACTTTAGTATCTCCATAATAGTTACTAATAGTACCTGGGTTCAAGCAGGATCAAGGCCTCTCTCTCTTGGTGTTCACTGTAATGATCAACCTTTAAAGCGGGGTTCCACCCTAAAGTGGAACTTCCGCTGATCGGAACCCTCCCCCCTCCGGTGTCACAATTGGCACCTTTCAGGGGGGAGGGGGGTGCAGATACCTGTCAAAGACAGGTATTTACACCCACTTCCGGGCATAGACTCCCATGGGAGTCTATGCCATTTCCTGTCCTGCCGCGCTGTCTGCTGGGACACACACGGGTCCCAGAGACAGCGCGGACAATTCCTATTGCACTGCGCGACTTGCGCATGCGCAGTAGGGAACCGGGAAGTGAAGCCGCTTTGCTTCACTTCCTGATTCCCTCACCTAGAATGGTGGCGGCAGCAGCTGAGAGCCGAGCGATCGATCGGTCTCGGCTGCCGGCATCGCTGGACCCCGGGACAGGTGAGTGTCCATTTAATAAAAGTCAGCAGCTGTAGTATTTGTAGCTGCTGGCTTTTAATATTTTTTTTCCGCAGTACAGTCCCACTTTAATGTCTTTTCGCTATTAACATTAGTTCAAGGAATGGACAAGAACAGGTAACAATTGGGCCTCCAACCCCCGACTCTCGGTCATATTCCAATAACAACTTACTCAAATGATTCTTAATGCGGTGGGACTTATGCAACTCCACCAACAGTGAAACATTTCTTCCCTTAGGATTAGGAAGTGAACCATACAGAGTACCGTCTTTCAAATTCAACACATGATAACGACTTTACATCTCTGTTACTTTACTTGTCTCGTGCATTCCCCTTTTCCTCTTCACTTACCGGCTTCAAGCACCACCGGGGAGAGACCTGGGTACGTTCTCCTTGCTTCATCCGTGATGAGCGAATGTACCGAGCCAGGCGAGTAATAACTGTAGGGCCGCCTCTTTAATAGGGAGAGAGGGTCCTGGTACCACCTGTTCTGGACTCTCGGTCACTGTGTGTGTCTCCGAAGGAGGGATGGCAGCAGGAACTAACACTTCCGCTGAAGCATGTGTTTACTATGCTTCCGTTTGTGAATGGACACTTCCAGAGCACTTCCCATTCCTTCACTGCCCCATGCAGCTGAGGCTGTAGAGAAAGGCATGTGTGTTTGATTAGCAGACCTTTTTTGGTCATGCCCCTTCGACAGAAGCCGGCCGAACAGCTGCAGTACACATGGGCCGAATGTCACCCGACATTCATACTAAGCTTTAGAGTAGTTACATATAGAGAATATACATTGATCAGCCATAACATTGTGACCATCCACCTAATATTGAGTATGGCCCCCTTTTGCTAAAACAGCCTATTGAGGCATGGACACCAAAGTAACATCCACATGAATGGCAGGACCCAAGGTTACCCAGCAGAACATGACCCAAGCATCATACTGCCTCTGCCAACTTTCCTTCTTATACCGCATCCTGGTGCCATCTCTTCCCCAGGTAAATGACACACACGCACCCGGCCATCCACATGATGTAAAAAAAAACGTGATTCATCAGACCAGACCACCTTCTTCCATTGCTCCATAATCCAGTTCTGATGTTCATGTGACCATTGTAGAAGCTTTTGGCTGTTGACATGTGTCACCATAGGCTTCACAGCCCCATACACAACAAACTGCGATGTCTATTTTTTTTTTCTGCTTTCACCACATCAACTTAATAGACAATATGTTCACTTGCAGTCTAATATATTCCACCAACTTTCAGATGCCAATGTAATGAGGTATTGGGTGGCACAGTGGTGTAGTGGTGTAGTGAGTAGCACTCTCGCCTAGTATCAAAAAGGGTTGCTGGTTCGAAATCCCAACCACAACACTACCTGCATGGAGTTTGCATGTTTTCCCTGTGCCTGTGTGGGTTTCCTTCAATGTGCCAAAGACATGCTGGTAGGTTAATTGGCTTCTGTCTAACTTGGCCCTAGTATTTGAATGTGAGTTGGAGACCTTAGCTTATAAGCTCCCTGAGGGTAGGGATAGATGTGAATGTACAATGTATATGTAAAGTGCTGCATAAGTTGATAGCGTTATAGAAGTACCTTTAATAATATTCACTTTACCTGTCCGTGGTCATAATGTTATTGCTGATCGGTGTATTCGCCCCATGTGTACTAGGCCTTAGAGTAGTTATATATAGAGGAAAAAAAGCATGTACATAATACATACATAAAAGCATGTACATAATACATACATGTATTTTCTGGTGTTTCTTCTATTCTTGCTGGAGTTCTCCTCCAGCTTAATTCCACAATCAGATTCTCACATATTGCTCTCAAGCATTTAGAATCTGGTATTGTGAAAAAAGTCTTCCTCTGCCCCTCTTTGTCCTGCTACCCACTTGATAACAGGGAGCCGCTTTGATTCCTTTTCTCTAAAACTAAATGCAGAACAACAGTGGTATTCTTAATGGAGACACCCCTTTCAGTGGTCATTTCTGAAGTTTTTGACTAGTTCATAACCTCTCCACCATCAGAAAGCCCAAAAAAAAAAGAGAATAAAGCTCAGTCTTCGAGGGGAAGAATGCCATCATATTATGTTGCCTTAGACGTCCATGCTTTTATCCTCTCCCACACACGCCCTTCGTTTGCTTTCTAGTCACCCACCAACGTGGGTCCGTCGTTTTGGCACTAAGAGGTTGACATCAAAGTCCTTGTCTAACTGGAAGTCTGATGCTAATGTCAGCATTTCAGAAATATATAGAGTAGCACGGGGTTCTGATGAATGTCTCTCTCACATAGGAAGACAAAGAACCTCAAACAAAGCCCTCTAATCTGCCACTCTGTAGAGTCCTGGCGGGCAGAGCGCCGATGCCATGTACAGCCGACTATGAACTGTGATAGGGCCCTTTCAGTTTACAAACAGGAGGTCGAATTTAGAGGAACACTCTCATCTGATTATTTCATCCATTTCATCAGTTTAATAAAAAAGGATTACGACAAAAAATACAAAAACATTCCATGATCGTGAAGGCGGACAATTCAGAGGCGTATTAACTTATTAGGCTGTATCATAATGTTAAAGGGCACAAGGGAGGTCGTCATTTATGTATCATTTTACAAAATCAAAAATGCACAAATATCCATTAAATCATGAATTACTGTTTGAACCAGCACCACAGAGTTCCATATGGATTAAAAAAAAACAAAAAAACAAACAAAAAACAAAAATCATGCCCAAAAGATGTTTAGATTGCAAGATCTACCAAGGACAGAAAATAAATTATCACAGGCAACAGATGAGAAAAATCCACAAATTAATCTTGAAAAGATATTGCCATGGCAACATTTACATATTTCAGATTGTTTACAGCCTAAATACATTTTCATGTTTGTTTTAGTTTTGCGAATGTTGTGCGAGCGATGCAGGAAGCATTCTAATTGGCAATAGACAACAGTACTGACTTGCTGATAAGTTAAAGTTGAACGTTAGTGGGGTTGTTCATTAATTTATTTGCAAAGAGCAAAACCAGAGCTGGGTTGTAAACAGCTGCTGTGCTGTATTATGTCCACCAGCCTGAAGAGGGCGCTATGTTACTTTCTCAGGCCTTCAAGAGGAAGTAAACCCTGATGGGTGTTACTTCCTCTTTCATTCCCTGCAAAGGTAAAGCATAATGGACTACTATGCATCGCATAGTAGCCCATTATGTGTCACTTACCTGACACAGGAGCCAGTGAAGTCACCGCTGTCCCCTGTAGTTCTGAGCGTCCATCTTCTTGGTGGGTCTCGTTGCTCCGGTGCTGTGATTCGCCGGAGCAGCGATGACGTCACTTCCGCGCATGCGCACGGGAGCCGCCACTCGCGGCATATCGCCGCTAACTGCGGCGCGCTCAGTGCGCCTGCGCGCCGCTGTCTATGGCGCATGCGCCGTAGACAGCCGTTCCTGTCTTTCGGCAAATATCTCCTAAACCGTGTAGGTTTAGGAGATATTTCTTGGACCTACAGGTAAGCCTTAATCTAGGCATATCGCCGCGATCTGCGGCTTACCCAGTGCGCCTGCGCGCCGCTGTCACTTCCTCTTTGATTCCCTGCAAAGGTAAAGCATAATGGACTACTATGCATCGCATAGTAGTCCATTATGTGTCACTTACCTGACACAGGAGCTAGCGATGTTACCGCTGACCCTTGTAGTTCCGAGCGTCCATCTTCTTGGTGGGTCTCACTGCTCCGGCGCTGTGATTCGCCGGAGCCGTGATGATGTCACTCCCGCGCATGCGCACGGGAGCCGACACTCACGGCATATCGCCGTGATCTGCGGCCTACCCAGTGCGCCTGCGTGCCGCTGTGTACGGGTAAATATCCCCTAAACCGTATAGGTTTAGGAGATATTTCTTGGACCTACAGGTAAGCCTTAATCTAGGCTTACCTGTAGGTCAAAGTGGTTTGTAAGGGTTTACAACCACTTTCAGGACTAGGTTGTTCCCTGTTATGGGCTCCAGGCAGCCATATTTGGGATGCTGATGTCTCTTATTGGCTGAGACTTAAGACCCATGAGATTTGGGCAGGATTTATTTGGGCTTTACACCCAGCGAGGCAACAATAACAAGAAAATTACAACAAAAAGAAACAGTTATGCCCTGTACACACGGTCATATTTTCAGACGGAAAATGTGCGATTGGATCATGTTGTCGGAAAATCCGATCGTTTGTGGACTTTTTCCGGATTTTCCAACGCACAAAATTTGAGAGCAGGATCTAAAATTTTCCGACAACAAATTTCCAATCGCATAAATTCCGATCGCATGTAGACAATTCCGACGGACAAAGTGCCACGCATGCTCAGAATAAACTAATGCCGCGTACACACGACCAGACTTTTCAACATTAAAGGTCTGACGGAACGATTCCGGCAGACCATTCGATCATGTGTGGGCTGCAGCGGACTTTTGATTTGCAAAAATCCGACAGACTTTAGAAATGGAACATGTTTCAAATTTTTCCGCCGGAACTCCGCCGGACCCAGTTCCTACCGAGAAATCCGCTCGTGTGTATGCTAGTCCAACGGACAAAAACCGACGCTAGGGCAGCTATTGGCTACTGGCTATGAACTTCCTTATTCTAGTCCAGTCGTACGTCATCACGTTCGAATCCGTCGGACTTTGGTGTGATTGTGTGTGGCCAAGTCCGTTCATTCGGAAAGTCCGTCAGAACTCTGTCAGAACTCCGTCGAAAGTCTGTCGGACCTAGTGCCTCGAAAAGTCTGGTCGTGTGTACGTGGCATTAGAGACGAAAGCTATTGGCTACTGGTCCATTTATAGTCCCGACGTACGTGTTTGACGTCACCTCATTCAGAACGATTGGATTTTTGCCAACAACTTTGTGCGACCGTGTGTATGCAACACAAGTTTCAGCCAAAATCTGTTGGAAAAAATCAGACGGATTTTGTGGTTGGAATGTCCAACCGTGTGTACAGGACATTATTAGGTAATAGAGATTTGTACATCACAACAAAACAATAAGATGACCAAGTATTTCTGAATCCTTACTCTAGGACAGGGATATCCAATTAGCGGACCTCCAGCTGTTGCAGAACTACAAGTCCCATGAGGCATAGCAAGACTTTGACAGCCACAATCATGACACCCGGAGGCAGAGGCATGATGGGACTTGTAGTTTTGCAACAGCTGGAGGTCCACTAATTGCATATCCCTGCTCTAGGAGGAGGTCCCTAACTAAAGGTGGTACTAGAAGCTGGAGGTCCTTGAGTCTTTCCAAAAATACCTCCCCTTGGCCAATGTCGTGCTTAATGTTGGGGCCCAGAGCCTTTACGTTGGAGCACTCAGGTAAAGGGTGTAAGTCCCTTGTGATATGGGGATGGGTTAGCTTTAGGGTCGCCACCTTTTCTTCAAGTCAAACCCGAACACTTTAGCGGCGCACAGCAATTTGTTTTTATAGATATATTTTGCTATTAAATAACATTTCTAATCATTTCACTATAAGGGGGACTCTGCAGACTCTGATGTAAGGGAGAACTCTGGGGAGTAAGGGATGCTCTGGGAACCCTGATTTAAGGGGTAACACAGAGAACTCTGATGTATGGAGAGGACTCTGATGTAAGGGGAAACACTGTGACCTCTGGTGTAAAGGGGAACTCTGATGTAAGGGGTGACCTGAGAACCCTGACACTCTCAGCTTAGACAACTGCATGCAGCAACCCTGCTGGGAAGCTATAGCCCAGTCTAAATAATGTGTCCGGGTTTCAGGCAGTCTGAAACCCGGACACATGATTCCAAACCCGAACTGTCCGGGTGAATCCTGGACAGGTGGCAACCCTAGTTAGCTTAGAGGAGGTGAGTGGTTTTAAAGTGAGTTCAAAGAACTGTATTTAAGGGCACAGCAGCCCACTTTTATACAAAAGGAAAACAAAGTTCACAAATCGGTTTCCCTCACAGGGGTTCTTCTCTAGCAACCATATATAATCAACAAATGTTAGCCCACCTGGCTACACTTCAGCAGCAGATGGTCTCCCAGACCACGGGTTCCCACACACTTCTCTGGTACTCAGACTTCATCCAGCCCCCTGGAATTGCTATTCCCCTCAGCTTTCCCAGTCTCCCCAGACCTGCACAGCTGTCCTGACTTTCCCAGTCCTGTGGGCAAGAAGTCCCCCCAACATAAGGTTTTGTCTCCCAAATAGGACACCCCTCCTGCCTTGAGCACACCTCTATCTTCACACAGAGACTCTATGGCATTGATGGCGAACCTTGGCACTCCAGATGTTTTGGAACTACATTTACCATGATTCTCAACTACTCTGAAGAGTTCATGAGCATCATGGGAAATGTAGTTCCAAAACATCTGGAGTGCCAAGGTTCGCCATCACTGCTCTATGGCAAAAGGCAGCAGCTGATGTGAGCTCTCATCAGACCTAGTTTATAATGACACTGCACACCTGTGCACTCACCAGGCTGCAGGAGTCCAGCAAAGCCCGGAAAAAAATTGAAGGTTCCATCCCACCCAAGACACATTGAAACCTTCAAACTCCAGGCCCTGATGCAGGATGGCAAAACCCGGAGAAAGCTTAAAGAGGAAGTAAACCCTGATGGGTTTACTTCCTCTTTGATTCCCTGCAAAGGTAAAGCATAATGGACTACTATGCATCGCATAGTAGTCCATTATGTGTCACTTACCTGACACAGGAGCCAGCGAAGTCATATCTGTCCCCTGTAGTCCGGAGCCTCCATCTTCTTGGTGGGTCTCGCTGCTCCGGCGCTGTCATTCATTGGAGCGTCACTCCCGCACATGCGCACGGGAGCCGCGCTCAGTGCGCCTGCGCGCCGCTGTCTGCCTGTCTTTCGGCAAATATCTCCTAAACCTACACGGTATTTCTTGGACCTACAGGTAAGCCTTAATCTAGGCTTACCTGTAGGTCAAAGTGGTTTGTAAGGGTTTACAACCACTTTAAAGTACAGGTTTCTCTGGTCAAACACTCTTGAGCTTTTGCATTAAGCCTTCATGCAAATCCTGTGTGATATCTACCATCATCACCTAATCCTACATCATGGCAGGGCCTTACACTGTCACACCCTAAATTAAAGAGGAGGGCCAGTAAAAAAAAAAAAAAAAAAAGTCAGCAGCTGCAAACACTGTAGCTGCTGACTTTTAAAAAGCACTTACCTGTCCAGGGCGCCCGCGATGTCGGCCGCCCGAGGCCGACCCGTCCCTCGGCTCTCGGGTCCCGGCGCCGCCATTCTATCTAAGGGAAACAAGCAGTGGAGCCTTGCAGCTTCACTGCCCGTTTCCTACTGCACATGCGCAAGTCGCGCAGTGCTTTGTGAATGGGACGCGCTGTGTTCTGGAACACACAGTTCCCAGAACACAGCGCGACCCATTACCCAGAAGACGCCGCACGGAGGAGAGAAGAAAGAAGATCTCCGCGGAGGAGGAAGAGGCAGATTAGGATAATGTGCCTAGCAACAGGCATTTCTGGTAAATAAAAAAAAAATTTTTTTTTTCATTTTTTTTTCTAATTTTTTATGTATTTTTTTTTCAGGGTGGCCCTCCACTTTAAGTCCCTTGTTAGGGTGATGCTGTCCCTTTAAGAAGAGAGGAAGGAGGTTGTGGCCATTGGCATCTCACCACTATGCAGTCTGTTATGAAGCCTCCTCTTATTACAGCAGAATGCCAAAAACTATATTCACCTAGCAGCCAAACTAGGAGGGTGGTACACCTAGGTTTCCCTGGCAGGGCAGTACTCTCTGCCAGGTTTCTGATACTCATCTCCCACTGCTAGGTGGACATCACGCATTATCAGGAGCCATATAGCAAAACCAGTACCTCCTCTTTAAGAAAGTACTCTTTGTCCATTTAGCAATCTGTAAGCCAACATTATATTGCTTTACCTGAGACGGGCCTTGTTGTCAATCTATCCCTCTCTGCCTGTACATAGTGTAGCCCAACAGTGCTATTTCTGCAATCTATGACATTCTTGTTTTGAACTCTACCTTGAATAGTATAAGTCAACGTGCAAGCATTGACTTGGTGTCATCTACTCCCATTTTTATGGTAACATTCTGTGAGCTTTGGCTATAGAGTTATCCATGAAGCAACCCAGGCAGGAACCTCAAGATCTGCCATGTGTCTCGGCCTCCAGGGGTCCTCTTACAACCCTCATGAAGTTAAACAAGGGGGCAGGTTAGGCAAATAGTGGTGATGGGATGAGCCTTGATAGTAGAGACAATACAAATGGTTCAACCTCTAGCTCCTATGGCAATCATCAGCAATTTTATGGAGTGGGTTAAAGAGGAACTTCAGTTGATTTTTTTTTAAGCCCCGTATATCTGTTATGCAGCATTGTTCTGAACTCAGATACTCACCTGCCCAGTAGATCTAGAATTTTCCAGATGCGATCTGCTGATCAAGTGTAACGGCCATGGTCCAGCACCGTCATCTTGATCCTTCTCAGTCAGGTCCTCCGATGATGGACGCAGCTCCTACTCCAGCAACCTCCTGGTATATATGATATGGAATGCCAGGAGGCAGAGGCAGCAGAGACATGTCATTATAACCTAATCAAGAATTGTATTGGGTGGCCAGAGCCAAGCATACATTTTTTTTTTTTTTTTTAAGTAGAAAGCCAAGAATAAGTGCAGATTTATATCTACACCAGCCATTCTCAACAAGGGTTCCGTGGAATTCTAGGGTTCCTCCAGAGGTTGTTAGGAATCCTTGAGCTGTGACCAATTAATCTTCCAGTCTGATGGTTGTTGCATAATTCAGGGGCCCAATGTAATTTGACAGAACCAGTGGCATGACACTAATGATTTTTTTAGTTGACGTTAGGGGGCATTTTGATCACCAATGTAAGGGTGACATACTTCCCACTGACTACCAATGTAAGGAGCTTTCTCCCCACTGACCACCAATGTAAGGAGCTTTCGCCCCACTGACCACCAATGTAAGGAGCTTTCTCCCCACTGACCACCAATGTAAGGATCTTTCTCCCCACTGACCACCATTGTAAGGAGCTTTCTCCCCACTGACCACCAATGTAAGGATCATTCTTCTCACTGACCACCAATGTAAGAAGCATTCTTCCCACTGACTACCAATGTAAGGAGCTTTCTCCCCACTGACCACCAATGTAAGGATCATTCTTCTCACTGACCACCAATGTAAGAAGCATTCTTCCCACTGACCACCAATGCAAGGAGCATTCTTCCCACTGACTACCAATGTAAGAAACATACTTCCCACTGACCACCAATGTAATGATCATCCTTCTCACTGACCACCAATGTAAGAAGCATTCTTCCCACTGACTACCAATGTAAGGAGCATTCTTCCCACTAACTACCAATGTAAGAAGCATTCTTCCCACTGACTTCCAATGTATGGAGCATTCCTTCCACTGACCTCCAATGTAAGGAACATTCTTCTCACTGACTACCAATGTAAGAAGCATTCCTCTTACTGACCTCCAATGTAGGGAACATTATTTTCACCGGTTACCAATTTAAGGGACATTCTTCCCACTGGCCACCAATGTAAGGAGCATTCTTCCCACTGGCCACCAATGTAAGGAGCATTCTTCCCAGTGACCTCCAATGTAAGGAGCTTTCTTCCCACTGACCTCCAATGTAAGGAGCATTCTTCCCACTGACTACCAATGTATGAGCCATTCTTCCCACTACCAATATAAGGAACATTCTTCTCAGTGACCACCAATGAATTGTGTTGAAAAATCACTTTGAAGAAACACCCCCCTACCATATCTAGCTGTGGCCATCTTGAGTAAGGGCAGATGATTCTTGTAGCATTTACTTCATAGAATCCATCTGCCCTTATCTCAGACGTGCAGGCGGGGGAGGGGGTGTGCTTGGCTGAAAAAGCCCCTCCTCCTCTCCTCCAGATGAAAGACTCCTGGGATGTATGGCGTCATTTTGGCCTAGGCCTGAAACCAGGAAGCAACTGAAGAAATGTAAAAAAAAGTATTAAAAAAAAGTGTAGCACTGACCCCTGAAGGAGCTGCTGGTTTTATTGGGCTTACCGTTAACTTCTTGGCCTCGTCTCCGTCTAGGGTTTCCTGTGGTAGATGGCCCAAAGAAATGCAGAAACTTTTCCCGTGGTAGATGGTCCAAAGAAATGCATAAACTGACACTGGATCTTCTTTTGGGTTATTTATTTAGAAGATAAAACAGTCTCTCAATGAAGGGTAGAGGGTTAGGAGAAAGTTCAGGTACTTTTGAACTAAAAAAATTTAAAGTCTCTTCTAGAAGAAATCCAGAGAATAACCGTTTCACAGCTGGATACTCACAACCTCCAGATAGACCTCCTCTCACTAGGCCTAGCAGCTAGGTAGGGTGTTAAGTAAAGCGAAGTCTCTGCCACAGACTTGAATGTAGAATACTTGAGAAAAGTCTCTGCCACAGACTTGGATATGAATTACTTGAGAAAAGTCTCTGCCACAGACTTGGATATGAATTACTTGAGAAAAGTCTCTGCCACAGACTTGGATATGAATTACTTGAAGGTAACCGAGGGTCAAAGACAAAAAGAGAACTATCATACGGTACCAGTATCTCTCAGCCGGTCTGGCAATACCGTAAGATTGTAAGTCCATGAAGTATCCTTCAAATGAGCCTCCAGGCCCCTTCAGAGAAACCACCCTTGTGCATGGCCTCCTCCTCAAGAGTCCTCCCCTGGATACTTCTCCAGTTGCTGGGCCTCTCCTTATATGAGACGACACCGGACCACCTTTGCATCCTCAGGCCTAGACATCAATTCAGGCCCGTCCAGGAAGGCCATGGGGGCTGGTCAGGAGGACCAGGACCAAGCAGACAGAAAATATCTTCTGGACCGGAACCCCGTAACACATGATGTCAGTACCTTAAATACTACCTCCCAGAGTGCACAGCAGGAGAACACTCCCACTGGGCCAGTTCCGAGAAAACGTGGAACTCAATACACCCAGCTAGACTGCGTTCTACCACTTACCGGCGGTGACAGCGACACCTGCAGTTAAGGAGAACTCAGTGCAATCCAGCCAGACTGGTACGGAAACCATAATTTAGCAAAATTAGCCCTAAAACCCAATTTTGGTTTCAGGAATATTAATTTTCGAAAATAGTGCACGCTCGTTAGGACTCGGCGCTACACAAGTAAATATAATATACCTTCCTATCTATTTAATAATGCTAGAAGTATAAGGATTATAGTTAATGTTGATTGAGAGAGTTTAGTTTCACTTTAAGTTGGTTTTATTGTCTAATGTCTATCTATCTATCTATTTATCTTTCTATTTCTCAATTCTCATCCACCCTTCATCTCGTTTTCTGTCTTCCTGTAGTTCCCATAGATAAAGGAGATCATGGTCTCCAGATTCTACCTCCTATCCATTCCAGAGAACTTTGCATCTTGGAGTTTGGATTCTTTTAATGACATTGTCCCTTTAATTTCTCTGTTCTTATCATCCCGCTGCGGAGTGGCCTGGAGGCTCCCCTGATTAAATCATATGTCTCTGCTTTGAGTTTGGCTTTTCTGAAGTTGACATCTGCCCTAAATCTAAGCTCCTGCTCAGGGCTACCTCCCTTGTTCAACCTGTCAATACTAAATTTATCCAAACCTAGAATGTGGATATCCTTTTAACCTATTTATCCACATAAGATTATTCCTGCCCTGGCCCCGAGGCTCAGCGATAGGAACCTTTCCGTTCCTCGGTCCCTCCACCGGCTCTCAAGGTTGTCATTTATTTTGGGATTTACTTGTATTGTGCACTCTTGAATAAGACAGTAGCCTAGAGCTTACCAAGATATGTTGCCTGGGTCACAGCTAACATATAACCTTCAAGACAAGCAGTGCCATGTGCAATTGCTCAGAGTAGGAGTCAATTGATGTCTCTTAGAAGCTAATATGAAGTTCTTATTTTGCTGAGAGAAATGCTAGTTTGTTGGATGTTAGGAGATGCCTGGAAATATTCCCGGGTCTAAATGTCTTATTTTATTTATTAAACGAAAAATAAGCACATAAATCCATGTCCTCCACACGGGATCTCCTAAACAATTTTGACACCAGGAGTTCATTTCGGCGGCACAGTGGTGTAGTGGTTAGCACTCTTGCCTAGCAGTAAGAAGGGTTGCTGGTTTGAATCCCAACCACGACTCTACCAGCCTGGAGTTTGCATGTTCTCCCTGTGGCTGCGTGGGTTTCCTCCGGGTACTCCCGTTTCCTCCCACAATCCAAAGACATGCAGGTAGGTTAATTGGCTTCTGTCCAAAATTGGCCCTAGTATATCAATGGGGACCTTGGATTGTGAGCTCCTTGAGGGTAGGGTCCAATGTGAGTGTGCACTGTACAGGGATAGGGACAGCTTTAGACACCCCACTCAGGTTGAACTGGATGGACTGGTGTCTTTATTCAACCTTACTAACTATGAAACTATTTCAAGTTCTCCAGTTTTACAAATCTGAGAAGATATCCTTACAATAGAGAGAAAGGCAACTTTTTACATGTGTTTATCCACTTCAGCTCCGGAAGGTTTCATCCCCTTCATGACCAGGCCATTTTTTGCGATACAGCACTGCGCAGCTTTAACTGACAATTGCGCAGTCGTGCGACGCTGTACCCAAACAAAATGGATGTCCTTTTTTTCCTCCACAAATAGAGCTTTCTTTTGGTGGTATTTGATCACCTCCACTTTTTTTATTTTTTTGTGCTATAAACCAAAAAAAGCGACAATATTGAAAGAAATATATATATATTTTTCCCAGCGGTGATTAAATGCCACCAAAAGAAAGCTCTATTTGTGGGAAAGAAAAAAAATGATAAAAATTGAATTTGAGTACAGTTTTGTATGAGCGCGCAATTGTCATTCAAAGTGCGTCAGCGCTGAAAACTGAAAATTGGTCTGGGCAGGAGGGGGGTTTAAGTGCCCAGTAAGCAAGTGGTTAAAAAAGGGGAACATATAGTAAAAATGGTTATAAAACACATAAAGATAGCTAAAAATCAAAGCGCTATAAGTACATAAAAAACGATTGCCACTCGGATCACCTATATGTCGGTACGATGTGTGGGTTTTATAATAGCCCTTCACGATTTGTATCAACATTCGCATCAACGGGGGTCTTACACGAATGCAAGTATTAAATATGGTCAATACTTGCATTTGTGTAAGACCCCTGTTGATGCGAATCGTGAAGGGTTATTATAAAACCGACACGTCGTACCGCCATATGGGTGATCTGAGTGGCAATTGTTTTTTATGTACTTATAGCGGTTTGATTTTTAGCTATCTTTATGTGTTTTATACCCGTTTTTACTATATGTTCCCCTTTTTCAAATAAATACTACACCATGAGGCACTTTTTGTCTGATTGCCTTTAATATTTTGGGGACGTATGGTTGGAGTTCTACCCTGGGAGGGTGTGAAGGATCCCTAACATTGGAGCTGGTGGACATCCCCCGTCTCACCCATGCTGTTTTATAGAACCTTTGCGGTGAGTTTGCATTGCTTAGGGGGCTGCCTGGGGAAGGCTGATGATCGGGTTACACTTTTTACTTGTGTGGCGGCCATAACTCTTGTCATGGCGGCCTTAACTTTTGGGCTTACCGGTTACCTCCGCTTTGCTGGTTCTTCCACGTCTAGGGGTTCCCATAGTTAGTACCCAACAACTTTGGACGCTAACACCATAAAAGTCCTTTAGAAAAGGTTTTTATTTGCAGGGGTAACATCCAACAACACAGTCTTGTATGGGAACAGAGGGCAAGGGTGAAGAAGCTCAGGCACCTTGAACTGCTAATATCAGAAAGTCTCTAATACCACCCAGAGAGTAGCCACTCGCGGCTGGGCGCTTCAAGGCTGAACAAATCTCTAGCCAGAGATTATGGCAGTCAGCACTCGGATCCAGAACTTGTGAAATCTTTGACCTTGAGTAACTGGTAACAGAAGTGAACAGTACCTGGAACGTTCTCTGTCTCCCTGGCAGTACTGGAAAAAGTGTGGATTCGCCAGTGTCCTTCACAACCCAGCAACCAGGCACTTCTCAGGATGCCAGCTTGTTGGCCCTCCTCCGAAGAGTCCTCCCCTGGTCACTTACAAGAGCTGCTGTGCCCCTCCAAGCCGAGAGCACACCCGCACGCCTTGAATCCTCCCTCAGTTACTGCGCCTCGGACCAGCCGGTTCCGAGACTCGGGAACAGACGGATCCCCACCCCAGACCAGGCGGGTCTATTGGGGTTAACCAATCGAAGCATGTTGCGGAGCATCGAACAGGACCTTTGCGGGGCTACCCCGGTCCAGAATCAGGAACAGACCGCTAAGGCCTCTCGAATGAACCTTGAACACGGGACTTCAACATCTTAAGTACCCTTCCCCAGACTCCTCAGCGGGGCTCCGGCGCACCCACTGATTGTCTCCGGGAAAGCTGATACCCAAAACGTCCAACCAGGCCTGTTTCTAGCCTGTCATGTGCACCTCACTGTACACATGACCAGACAGAACTCTTAGCCCTTGTACACATGGTTGGACATTCCGATGGACAATGTCCGATAGGACCGTGTTGTCGGATAATCTGACAGTGTGTGGGCTCCATCGGACTGTCTCCGTCGGAGTATCCGACCGACAAAGTTTTCCAAATTTTCTGACAACAAAATCCGATCTGACTTTTTCCGATCATGTGTAGAGAATTCCGATCGGACAAAGTGCCACGCATGCTCAGATCAAATTCCTAGACCAAAGCTATTGGCTACTAGCCTGAACGTAGTCCCATCCTAACGAAATAACGTCATCATGTTAAGTACGATCGGATTTTCTGACAACTTTGTCCGACTGTGTGTATGCAACAGTTTCGGACAAAATCCGTCGGACAAAATTCGACGGATTTGGTTGTCGGAATGTCCGATCGTGTGTACAAGGGCTAACACAGCCCAGCCAAACTGATGTCAAAGTTAAACCTACACATTTAACCCTCAGAACCCCTTTACTGTTCTGAGCCAAAAACTAACTTTGCACATGACAAACACTTTGTCCAAAGTGTCATCGCTACACTTGCATGAAAAGATGTTTCACCTGGGTGTAGATTTGTTTTAACAATATTACACCATACAAGTTTCTTTCTGTTTTCCAGTATAATTTGGAGTTTAATCATTTCATCATTATCCGGAGTGTTACCAGCAAGAATAAAAGAAGAAAGACACAGCAATCCCCTATGATACTAATGTGAGTCTGTTGCCCTTAATTGTCTAGCCATTCATGTTGGTAAACCTCCATTCACATCAGTGGCTGAATAGTTTTTTTAGCATTGATTAAGTCAGACTATTTGAGATATTTTTTGTATTGCAATTGGACATACTTAAGAGGATGTTTAATTAGCATTTAATTAACATTGTTGTTTATTTTTTTAAATTTCTTGTACGTTTTTTTTTTTTTTTTTTTTTTTACATTTTCACTACAGCCCTGCACAATTTATATGTAACATCACAAACCTGCTTTTTTGATGCAATAGTGTTGCTTTTTTTCCCCCAAGTCTTGTAATTAAACTGCAGTAGTAGTAGCAGCATTGGTAGTAGTTATTGTAGTAGTAGAGGTAAAAGTAGTAGCGGTAGTAGCAGACATAGTGGTAGTGGTAGTAGTAGTCAAATTTTGGCCTAAAATGCACACCTGTAAATGTAGGAGTAGTGGTAGAGGTAATGGTAGAAGTAGTGGTAGTTGTAGAGGTAGAATTAGTGGTAGTGGTAGAAGTAATGGTAGTGGTAGAGGTAGAAGTAGTGGTAGTTGTAGAGGTAGAGGTAGAAGTAGTGAAAGAGGTAGAAGTAGTGGTAGTTGTAGAGGTAGAAGTAGTGGTAGAGGTAGAAGTAGTGGTAGTGGTAGAGGTAGAAGTAGTGGTAGTGGTAGAAGTAGTGGTAGTGGAAGAGGTAGAAGTAGTGGTAGTGGAAGAGGTAGAAGTAGTGGTAGTGGTAGAAGTAGTGGTAGTTGTAGAGGTAGAGGTAGAAGTAGTGGTAGTGGTAGAAGTAGTGGTAGTTGTAGAGGCAGAGGTAGAAGTAGCGGTAGAGGTAGAAGTAGTGGTAGTGGTAGAGGTAGAATTAGTGGTAGAGGTAGACGTAGTGGTAGTTGTAGAGGTAGAGGTAGAAGTAGTGGTAGAGGTAGAAGTGGTAGTAGTACTGGTAGCAGTGGCTGCCGCTCATGCAGGGCGCAGGGGCACCGCCCCCTAATCCATGCGGCTGCCCCTAATCTACATGCAGGGTGCTGGACACATGGATTCCAATAGGTTTTTTATTTTATTAGAAACCTGTGATTAGAGCCGGAGCTTCAAAAAGGGTGGGCTCGGGGGGCGCAGATCACTGTGCCCTGAACCCACCCAGTTGTGTGACATTACCAAATGAATATTCACTATTGTCTTCCTTTTTCTCCCCCTGGCCAATCAGGAAGCGGGTTCTGAGACCTGATTGGCCAGGAGTCCTAAGACCTGATTGGCCGCATGTCCTAACGCCTGATTGGCTGGGAGGAGAAGTGACCGCTGGGACTCGGGAAGAGACGCAAGGGGGAAAGCAGCCAAAGCCGCCACTTGGATGGGGTAAGTGGGGGGGCCTGGTGGATGACGGGCAAGTGATTGAGCGCCAGGTGGGGGGGAAGCACCAAAGATCAAGTGAGTGGGGAGGGGTTTATGTGGTTGGTTGGCTGGGGAGGGGGAGGGTAGCTGGCTGGCTGCCTTCCCCCAATAAAATTGAGCATCAGCTGCCACTGATTGGTAGTAATAGTGTAAGTAGTAGTGGTGGTAGTACTGGTAACGATAGTGGTGGTGGTAGTAGTATTGGTAGAGGCAGTGGCTGCTGGTGCACCAATTTACCTTCCCATCTGTCTCCCAAGGGAAGGCGGAGGGCCTTAGGAGGCAGATGGTGAGTCCACCTGGGATGACGCTCTGATCTCCCCTCCTCCTCCCTCGACTGTCTGAGTCGGAGTGCTACATGTGGGAGCGGGTGAGCCGTCCATGGAGACCGGGAGACCTCGCTCCAGAGCCATTCCTTCTCCTCCCAGCCAAACAGGAAGTGGGTCCTGAGACTCCCTGGCCAATCATGTCTTAGGACCCATGGCCTCTTCCCGATTGGCCGGGAGGAGAATCAGGATGACAATAGCAAACATTAATTCGCTATTGTTACACTAGTGGGAGGGCTTGGGGCATAATGCTCTGTCCCTGAAGCCCACCCTTTTTGAAGCCAATTTGAGCCTCCGGCTCTAATCATGTGCTAAAAAAAAAATGCATTGTAATCCATGCATCTGGCGCCCTGCATGTAGATTAGGGGGCTGGACGCATGAATAGAGGAGGTGGTGCCCCATTGCTCCATAGGGCCACTGGTTAGAGGTAGAATTAGTAGTAGTAAAATAGTAGTAGTGGTAGCAGTAGTAGTAGAAGTAGTGGTAGAGGTAGAAGTAGTAGTAGTAATCATAGTGGTAGAAGTAGTGGAAGTGGAAGTGGTAGAGGTAGAAGTAGTAGTAGTGGTAGTAGTAATCATAGTGGAAGTAATAGAAGTAGAAATAGTGGTAGTAGTAATGGTAGAGGTAGATGTAGTAATGATAGTATAAGTCAGTGATATGCAACTAGTGGACCTCCAGCTGTTGCAGAACTACAAGTCCCATAAGGCATAGCAAGACTCTGACAGCCACAAGCATGACACTCAGAGGCAGAGGCATGATGGGACTTGTAGTTTTGAAACAGCTGGAGGTCCGCTAATTGCATATCCCTGGTATAAGTAGTAGTGGTAGAATTAGTAATAGCAGTAGTAGTAGTAGTAGTGGTAGAAGAAGTGGCAGAGGTAGATGTTGTAGCAGTAGTAATGGTGGTAGTAGTAGTAGAAGTAGTGGTAGGATTATTAGTAGTGGTAGGATTATTAGTAGTAGTAATAAAAGTAGTGGTAGTAGTAGTAGTAGTATTGATAGTGGAGGTAGAACCAGTAGTGGTAGAAATAGTAGTAGTGGTAGTAGTAATCATAGTGGAAGTAGTAGTGGTAGTAACAGTAGAAGCACAAATAGTGGTGGTAGTAGTAGTAGTAGTGGTAGAGGAGGTAGATGTAGTACTGATAGTAGAAGTAGTAGTGGTAGAGGTAGAATTAGTAGTAGTGGTGGTAGAAAGAGAAGTAGTGGTAGTAGTAGAAGTAGTAGTAGTGGCAGAGGTAGATATTGTAGCAGTAGTAATGGTGGTAGTAGTAGTAGAAGTAGTGGTAGACATAGAAGTAGTAGTAGTGGCAGAGGTAGATGTTGTAGTGGTAGAGGTAGAATTAGTAGTAATAGAAAAAGTGGTAGTAGTAGTATTGATAGTGGCGGTAGAATCAGTAGTAGTGGTAATAGTAATCATAGTGGAAGTAGTAATAGTAGAAGTAGTGGCAGAGGTAGATGTAGTAATGATAGTAGAAGTAGTAGAGATAGAGGTAGAATTAGTAGTGGTAGTAGAAATAGAAGTAGTGGTAGTAGTAGTGGCAGAGGTAAATGTTGTAGCAGTAATAATGATAGTGGTAGTAGTATTAGTAGTAGTGGCAGAGGCAGATGTAGTAATGATAGTAGAAGTAGTAGAGGTAGAATTAGTAGTAGTAGTAGAACTAGAAGTAGCGGTAGTAGTAGTGGCAGAGGTAGATGTTTTAGCAGTAGTAATGATAGTGGTAGTAGTAGTAGTAGAAGTAGTGGTAGAGGTAGAATTAGTAGTAGTAGTATTGATAGTGGAGGTAGAATCAGTAGTAGTAGTGGTAGAAATAGAAGTAGTGGTAGTAGTAGTAGTGGCAGAGGTAGATGTTGTAGCAGTAGTAATGATAGTGGTAGTAGTAGTAGTAGTAGAAGT
This sequence comes from Lithobates pipiens, assembly GCF_037356315.1. Taxonomy (NCBI): domain Eukaryota; kingdom Metazoa; phylum Chordata; class Amphibia; order Anura; family Ranidae; genus Lithobates; species Lithobates pipiens. Next base: position 20,214,955 of record NW_027507903.1, read on the forward strand.
AGAGGTAGAATCAGTAGTAGTAGTGGTAGAAATAGTAGTAATAGTATTAATAGTAGTAGTCAAATTGCGGCCAAAAACGCACACCTGTAAAGTCGCATTACACGCACACCACCCTGCACACAGATCACACCTCCGATCCCTTTCACTACTCATCGTAGCAATGTGAAGCCGGAATTAGCTTCTATGTTGTTTCTTTCGGCAGATAAAGCAGTCTTAGTAGACGGACAAGTATTTCAGTGCTGTTATCTTTAATGCTTGTCTTGTGTGATACAATTTCATCCAAAAATACATTTTAGTGCAATTTAAACAAAAAAAAAACAGAAAGTTTACACGCGCGGAATTTACAATGCCTTTTTTGTTCTTGTTAACTTTTAGTAGAATTTATCATCAAATTAAACTGCCATGTATAATTTCTACCTGTCAGAGAGTTACATTTGTAAAAAAGAAATCTGCCATTCAAATACTTCCCAAATGTGTGAGATGAGTAAAGTGGCTCCAGCAGAGGCGTCCATTCTTCATTAACAATCCGCGGACGTCTCTTTTCTACAATTGGGAAGAGTTGCGGGTAAGCCGGGAGCAGACAACAATACACGTTGAAGAAGATCAGCGATGCCAGTTGGCATACGTAGGGCAGACGCTCGGGATAAGGTGACAATCGTCTTCTCTCCCTTTTTGTTGGTTTTTAGTTTACCACTTTACATACGCCCCCAAAAAAAAAAAAAAAAAAAAAACGCCATGTATGAACCCGATCTAGCGTCTGATTATCACCCTCACGTCAGCGAGAGGCCTGGTGACAGCTGGCTTTCCTGCGTCTTATAAAAAAAAAAAAAAGAAAGGAGAAAAAAAAAAAAAAAAACCCTCCTTTCTCCGGCACACGGCATCATGCTTTGACACGCCGCTGAAGTAATTATTTGCTGAGCGGCTGCACACACCCCGCAGAGCGTGCTGGTGTCTCGTCTGACACATCTGGGCACCGAAAGTAATTGAAACAGCTGCTTCTGCCCATATGGCATGGAAAGGCTGTTGGTAGGATGCTCTGTGCGTTGGCCGCACCTACCTAAGGCAAATTAGCCATCATTAATCCCAAGATCTGACCGGAATAAGCAGAGCTCCTAATCAAAGCATATGCAGGAGGCTTTTCTTTTTTCTTTTTTGTAGGATGTGACACCGTTATGTTTCCCCGTAAACAGAATCAGGTTTTTGTGGTTCTAAATCTGTCGGCTTAGAACAAAAAAGTGAAACCTTGTTTATGCAGTATGTACTATAAAGTAAAAAAAAAAAAAAAAAGTAAAAAAAAAAAAAAAAAAAAAATATATATATATATATACACACACACTCACACCTGCCTTTTACACGCACATGAACTTTAATGGCATCTCAGTCTAAGCCCTTGTACACACGATCGGAGATTCCGACAACCAAATCCGTCGGATTTTGTCCGACGGATTTTGTCCGAAACTGTTGCATACACACAGTCGGACAAAGTTATCCGACGTGATGACGTTATTTCGTTACGACGGGACTACGTTCACGCTAGTAGCCAATAGCTTTGGTGTAGGAATTTGATCTGAGCATGCGTGGCACTTTGTCCGATCGGAATTCTCTACACATGATCGGAGTATGTCCGATCGGAGCATTTTGTCGGAAAATTTTACCAACAAGTTGGAAAACTTGGTCCGTCGGATACTCCGACGGAAACAGATCCGATGGAAAACCACACACAGTCGGAATATCCGACAAAACGGTCTGATCGGACACATTCCGTCGGAATCTCCGACCGTGTGTACAAGGGCTTAGTCCGTAGGGTTCAATATTGAGTTGGCCCAACCTTTGCACCTATAAGCCCTTGTATAGTATTTATAAGTAATATAGATGTATAAAAGTCTTTGGGCCTTCAACATATACTGATCATCCATACCATTATGACCATAGCTCCCAACTGTGCCTGATTTTGAGGTACTGTCCCTGACTTGGAGCAATGTCCCTCTGTCCCTCTTTCCTCCTCATTTGTCATTTTGGTCAGATCTATATAGATGTATATGTAGCACTAACCCCCGAAGGAGCTGCTGGCTAATTTTGGGCTTACCGTTAACTCCTGTTTTCATCGTTGTACGTCTAGGGGTTCCCGTGGTAGATGGCCCAGTAACTTAGAGACTGACAACAGATCCACTGAATGGATTTTATTTGCAAAAATTTAGACAATGAACATTCCTTTACAATGGGATCAGGGGGTTGGAAAGAGAAGTTCAGGTACTCTTATGTCGCGTACACACGATCAAATTGTCCGGCGTACTTAGTCCGCTGAAACGCATTTCACCGGACAATTCGATCGTGTGTGGGCTTCAGCGAACTTTCTCAGCGTAAAGTCCGGCGGACTTAGAAAGTATTTTTGCACTCCAATCTTTCCGCCTTACTGGTGTTTCAGCGGACAATACGTTCGTCAGTATGCTAGTCTGGCGGACTAAGAATGACGCATGCTCAGAAGCAAGTACGAAAAGGAAGCTATTGGCTACTGTCTATTGAACTTCCTTTTTCTAGTCCCGTCGTACGCGCTGTACGTCATCACGCTAGCAAACGCCGGACTTTCTGTGTGTCCGCGTGTGGCCAAGTCCGTTCGGTAGAAAGTCTGCCGGACTATCCGCCGGATTGTTTGCCGGACTAAGTACGCCGGACAATTCGCTCGTGTGTACGCGTCATTAGTGTCAAAGTCAAATTTGTTGAAGAACTTGTGTACTTTGACTGCATCCAGAGAATAGCCATTCGCAACTGGATGATCACTCAGATTGGAAAGTCCTTCTCACACAAGGCCTAGCAGCCAACAAGGTGTTTTCTCAGGAACAAGTCTCTGCCACAGACGTTGTTGTAGAACATACCGTATATACTCGAGTATAGGCCGACCCGAATATAAGCCGAGGCCCCCAATTTACCCCCAAAAAAACTGGCAAACTTATTGACTCGTGTATAAGCCGAGGGTGAGACATGCCTGTCCATCCCTGTGTGTGTGTCCGTCCATCCCTGTGTGTCCGTCCATCCCTGTGTGTCCGTCCATCCCTGTGTGTCCGTCCATCCATCCCTGTGTGTGTGTGTGTCCATCCATCCATCCATCCCTGTGTGTGTGTGTCTCCATCCATCCATCCATCCATCCCTGTGTGTGTGTGTCTCCATCCATCCATCCATCCCTGTGTGTGTGTGTCTCCATCCATCTGTGTGTGTGTGTGTGTGTGTGTGTGTGTGTGTGTGTGTGTCCAGCCTACCTGTGTCCCGAGCCTTTGTCCCGAGCCTCCGTCCCGTGCCTTGCCTCCTTGCCTCCGTCCCGTGCCGTGCCGCCGTGCCTTGCCTCCGTCCCGTGTCGTGCCTTGCCTTGCCTCCGTCCCGTCCCGTCCCGTGCCGTGCCTTGCCTTGCCTCCGTCCCGTGCCCTCTTCGTCGGCGCCTCGGCGGCCATTGTAAAATTCAAAAGCCTCCGCCTTCGCCTGTGATAGGCGGAACACTGAATTTCCCAGCAGCCTGTGTTCCGCCTATCACGGACATCGTATCATCCTCGTCCGTAGTACGAGGATGATACGATGTCCGTGATAGGCGGAACACAGGCTGCTGGGAAATTCAGTGTTCCGCCTATCACAGGCGAAGGCGGAGCCGGAGGCGCGGCTTTTGAATGATAGAATGGCCGCTGTCTGTCTGCTCGACACGCTGATCGAGCGGGCAGACAGCGATGACTCGAGTATAAGCCGAGGGGGGCACTTTCAGCCTCAAAAAAGAGGCTGAAAATCTCGGCTTATACTCGAGTATATACGGTACAATATAATGTCTCTGCCACAGACATTGTTGTAGAACATACAAGATAATGTCTCTGCCACAGACGTTGTTGTAGAACATACAAGATAATGTCTCTGCCATAGACATTGTTGTAGAACATACAAGATAATGTCTCTGCCACAGACGTTGTCGTAGAACATACAAGATAATGTCTCTGCCACAGACGTTGTCGTAGAACATACAAGATAATGTCTCTGCCACAGACATTGTTGTAGAACATGTAGGAAAACTAAGCTTTAAACACTTGTAGGATACCTGGTTCTCTCTGCCAGCTTGGCGATATCCACAAGACCGGATTCTCTCGGTTACTTCAGCCCTTCCAGGCTCTTACTAAGAAGCCAACCCATACGTGGTGTCCTTCTGAAGAATCCTCCCCTGGAATGCTTGAAGTTACTGAGTCTCTCCCGAACCGGAGACGGCACCCAACCACCTCAGAATCCTTCTTTTAGTTACCTTGCCTCAGGCTAGCCAGCCCCGAGACATCAAAGTCGGGTGGATCCGCACGCCAGGCCATAGACTTCCTGGGGGCTGGTCAGGAGGACCAGGACCATGAAGTCAGTACAACATTCTGGACCGGAACCCCGAACCACGTAAGTACCCTCTCCCAGAAAGCACAGCAAGAGCGTCACTCCCACTGGCTCCAAGAGAGAGTAACTTAAGCACTTAACCAGACCATAGTTCCATGCCTGCCAGAAGAGACAGTGCTCCCTGTGGCCAGGCTGATCATCTCACGGTCTAGTCAGACTGATGCTGAAGTCCAATTTAGATAATTGCACCCAAACCAAACTGCAGTTTAGGCAATTTTAACTTTTCAAAAAAAAAACGCATAGAGCGCGCTCTTCAGGAGCCGCCTCTACATATCTAAAATGTACGTTCAAAAAGTGTTTCCCAGTGCTAAACCTTTCATTCAATCTCTAAATTGCTGCATTTGTCAATTTTAAAAGGAATAGTAGTGGTAAAAAAAAAGCCTTGTGGGATTAATTAACCTTTTTTTCTTTGGTTAATGCCGCGTACACACGGTCAGATTTTCCCATTGAAAATGTTCGATGGGAGCTTTTTGTGCGAAATTCCGACCGTGTGTGGGCTCCATCGGACATTTTCCATCGGAATTTCCGACACACAAAATTTGAGGTCTGGTTCTCAAATTTTCCGACAACTGTTGTCGGAAATTCCGATCGTGTGTACGCAATTCCGACGCACAAAGTTCCACGCATGCTTGGAATCAAGCAGAAGAGCCGCACCGTCTATTTAACTTGACGTTCGGAATTTCCGACAACATTGTGTGATCGTGTTCATGCAAGACAAGTTTGAGCCGACATACGTCGGAAAAAAATCCCATGGATTTTGTTGTCAGAATGTCCGATCAATGTCTGATCGTGTGTGTGCGGGCGGCATAAGTCTCCTTTAAGGGGGCGTGTCCTATGCCCACATACGTTTGCTAGTAGGTGTCCCTCATTCCCATCTCAGAATGTTGGGAGGTATGTTATGACCACTGACAGGTAAAGTGAATAACATGGATTATCTCCTTACAATGGTTGAAAGTGGTTTGGATATATTAGGCAGCAAGTGAACATGTTATCCCTGCAGTTGATGCATTGAGGCCTGGTTCACACCTATGCAGGTTGCAGTTTGCATATTCCAGGGGCATCTTTTTTTTTTTTAATACACGTGTTTGGTCCATTGAAGTCTATGGAACCAAAAAACTGAAAAAAAGTCCCTTTCCATAAAATGCACGGATGTGAACGTGACCCATAGGAAACCATGTTAAATGGACTGTAGTGTATTTCTGCAAAACTGAAAACGCACTAAAAAATGCATACCTCCCAACTTCTAGAGATGGGAACGAGGGACACCGATCAGCAAAAATATGCAGGCATAGGACACACCCCCTGCCACGCCCCCTTAAAGGAGAATTATGCAAAGAAAGATGAGTTAAACCACCACTATTCCTCTACATTGGCTTTGGAAATGTACAAATGCAGCAATTTGGAAATTGGATGAAAGGAAACACTTTTTGAAACATAAACAGTACATTTTATATACAACTATATAGAATTGACTAAAATAAGGGACAAATGAGGAGGGAAGAGGGACAGAGGGACTTTGTTCCAAATCAGGGACAGTTGGGAGCTATGAAAAATGCCTAGGTGTGAACCAGGCCTAAAAGCAGAAAAAATGGCCAAGCTTAACCACATGCAGACCAACGCACGACGATATACGTCGGCACAATGGCACGGCTGGGTAAATGGGCGTACAGGTATGCCCCCTTTAAGATGTGGCCACGGACACGTGTGCCCCCCGCATGCTCCGTGACCGTGGGTCCTGCGGTCTCGATGTCTGTCAGTGTCCCGGCGATCGTGTCACAAAGCCACAGAACGGGGAGATACCTATGTAAACAAGGCATTCCTCCCGTTCTGCCTAGCGACATGACAGAGATCACCGCCCCCCGTCATCGAGAGCAGTGATCGCTGTCATGTGAGTTGTAGCCCACCCCCCCCCCCCCACAGTTAGAATCACTCCCTAGGACACACTTAACCCCTTCATCGCCCCCTTCCCTGCCAGTGTCATTTACACAGTATTCAGTGCATTTTTATAAACAATTCAACTTAAAGCGGGAGTCCGCCGTTTTTTTTTTTTTTTTAAAGCCAGCAGCTACAAATACTGCAGCTGCTGACTTTTAAAATAATGACACTTACCCACCCAGCGCGCCCGCGATGTTCGCACCCGAAGCTGATCTCTCGATCGTCTCTCGGGTGCTGCCTCCGCCATCTTGGGTATGGAAATCAGGAAGTGGAGCCTTTGCGGCTTCATTTCCCAGTTCCCTACTGCGCATGCGCGAGTCGCGCTGCGCAATAAGGATGGTCCCCGCTGTCTCTGGGATCCGTGTGTTTCCCAGCAGGCAGCGGGGGACCTTCGGAAAGGGGCGTAGATTCTGCGGAAAGGGGCGTAGCTTCTGCAGAATCTACGCCGGAAGTGGGTGCAGATACCTGTACTGTACAGGTACCTGCACCCCCCTCCCCCCTGAAAGGTGCCAATTGTGGCGCCGGAGGGGGGGAGGATTCCAATGAGCGGAAGCTCCACCTTAGGGTGGACCTCCGCTTTAACTTTTTTTTTTAACCACTTGCCGACCACTGCACGCCGCTATACATCGGTACAACAGCAGCGGTGGGCAAATGGGCCTACCTGTACATCCCCTTTAATTGGCGGGGTTAGCAGGCATGCCACGTACAGTGTGCCCGTGGGACCCGCGGACTCGATGTCCGCCTGTCTCCCTAGGGCACACTTAACCCCTTCATCGCCCCCTTCCCTGCCAGCGTCATTTACACAGTAATCAGTGCATTTTTATAAACAACGCAGAGCTCTCTACAAAAGCTTAGCAAAAACAGCACACCCACTAAAGATTGTTAGGCACTCAGTTAACCCGTTGATTGCCCCTAAACCTTAACCCCCTTCCCAGCCAGTGTCATTAGTACAGTGACCGTGCATAGTATTATCACTGATCACTGTATTGGTGATGTCAGTGGCAGTTAGTCAGTTCCCCCAGCCCAGTGTCAGTTAGTGTCAGATTATCATAGTCCCATTATAAGACGCTGATCGCCACCATTGCTAGTGTACAAAAGAAATAAATAAAAACTTCAGTACATATACCATAGTTTGTAGACGCTATAACTTTCACACAAACCAATTAACGCACATTTTTTGGAATTTATTCTTTTTTTTTTTTTTTACCAAAGACATGTAGCAAAACACATATTGCCTAAACTTATAAAGAATTTGTTTTTTAAAAAAAATTATTGGTTATGTTTTATAACAAAAAGTATAAAAAAAATTTTTTTTTTTTAATTTACACAATAAAAAATAATAATAAAAAAAAAAAACCAGTGGTGATCAACTACCACCAAAAAAAAACTTTTTTGTGTAAAAGGAAATTACATAAATTTAATTTGGATACAATGTTACATGACTGCGCAATTACCGGTTAAAGTAGCGCAGTGCTGAATAGCAAAAAAAATGGCCTGGTCATAAAGGGGGTAAAACCTTCCGGAGCTCAAGTGGTTAATGAGCATTCATATCAGTCCTTGCCCTCAAGGAACTACTAAGATCCTTGAAGTGTTACTAAACCCACAACAGTAAAATCAGTCTGTATATGCAGTAAAGCATGCTTGAATCTAAGGGGTTATTCCTCCCCATTGTGTAAAAAAGCAGTTTGATCCTGTCTTCTCTGATCTGATTTTTTTTTGGGGGGGGGGGGGGTGCATCTGATTAGCACAGTACCCATCAGCACTGTCCAGACAGAGGGTCAGGGGTCCTGCAGCCTCAAAGGACACTCAGAGGAGAATTAAAACTCCTCCTACAAGCTTTAACCAGACACTGATAGAAGTCACACGACTGCTATATACTGCTGATGAGAAAAGGTATTTAGCAGTTTATATTTACTTAAATAATTGCATTTCCATGCTCTGTGTACTGTGGGAGACCAGATATAGTGAATGCAGAGTCCGGGGTTTAGCAACACTTTAAACCCAAAAGCAAACATTTATTATATTGCAGCTTACCAATCCTTAGATGTAATGGCTACATTTGGTTTCTTTTTTAGATTTTTTTTCCTTTATTTTCATCCGGCAAGTAACCCGCTCTCTCTTAGAGAGATGCAACAAACCATTTACCACTGACCAGGGTGCTTACAATGATCAGCTTTCATTTATTGAAATAAAACCTTTATCCTGAAAGAAAAAAAAAACTTCTGTAATTGCTTATAAAGTATTTGGCTTCGATTTGTTAGTGTATTTAAATCTAGTGATGCACCAACATAATTATTTGGCCAAAAATAGGGTTTTCATCTTGTGGGCCGAAAGAAAAAAAACAAAAAAAATAATGGATGCTGAAAACACCTGCAATTTTGATGAGATTTTGTCTCGCTTATGGGGTATTTTTTCATAGGTCATGTGACAAAAAATGTGCATCAAAACCGCAACATGGGTGCATTTTTCTATGTGTTTCTGCTGGGTTTTTAATGTATTTCAATGAGAGGGTGCGTTTTTGGTGCGGGTATCCAAATCTGCAAGAAAAATGCAGTATTGCTTCAAAAAAAGGTGCTGATAATGGCTGACAATAAATTTATATTCATTTAATTTCATGATATTATTTAAAAAGTTAAATATAATACAATTATTTAGACACTTTTACCCCCCTTTCTGCCCAGGCCAATTTCAGAGCTGTCACACTTTGAATGACAATTGCGCGGTCATGCAACGCTGTACCTACAAATAGAGTTTTATTTTGGTGGTATTTAATCACCGCTGTTTTTTTTTTTTTTTTGCTAAAAGAAACGAAAAAATACTGAAAATTAAAAAAAAAAAAAAATATTTCATCGCTTCTGTCATAAAATTTTGTAAATATGTTTTCTCTTTCACCGATGTGCATCAATGAGGCCACACTGATAGGCTGCAATAAAGGGCACTGATGAGGTGGTACTGATGGGCACTGATGAGGAGGCACTAATATGCTGCACTGATGAGCACTGATAGATGGCACTGGTGTGCACTCATGGGCACTGATAGGCGGCACCGATGAGCACTGATAGGTGGCACTGATGGGCACTGATAGGCGGCACTGATAGGCACTGATGGGTGGCACTTATGGGCACTGATAGGTGGCAATTATGGGCACTGATGAGGTGGCACTAATATGCTGCACTGATGGACACTGATAGGTGGCATTGATGGACACTCATGGGCACTGATAGGTGGCATTGATGGGCACTGATATGCGGCACTGATGGGCACTGATAGGCAGCACTGATGGGCACTGATAGGCGGCATTGATGGGCACTGTTATGCGGCACTGATAGGTGGCACTTATGGGCACTGATAGGCAGCAATGATGGGCAATGATAGGTGGTACTGATGGGCAGCGCTGATGGGTGGCACTGATGAGCAGGCACTGATGGGCACTGATAGGCAGCACTGATGGGCACTGATAGGCGGCACTGATGGTCAATGATAGGTGGTACTGATTGGTGTCACTGATGGGCACAGACTGTCATCACTTGCTGGGCACTGCCCTCACTACCTTTACAGACTCCCCTGCGAGGAGATGCTGCTGATTGGCTCTCCTCACACTTAGTGTGAGGAGAGGAAAGCCAATAAACATAATTTCCATGTCCACATGTGATTGGCTGTGATTGGACACAGCCGATCACATGGGTAAAGAGCCTCATCATTGGCTCTTTACCGAGATCGGGTCCCCTGCGGGCGTGCGAAAACGGTGACACTGGGGTAACATCATATGACGTCATCCCCAAACGAGAGGCGACCCCACCATCATTTTACTATACGGCAGGCGGGAGGTGGTTAAAATCCGATCGTTTCGGTTTGGTTTCGGCCAAGTGCATCCTGAATTTTCAGTTTAGATTTCGGCAGGAACATTTTTATTTCGATGCCCCACTATTTAAATCTGCTAGTACTTCTAATGCCGCATACACACGACCAGACTTCTTGACAGACTAGGTCTGACGGGCTTTCGGCTGAGTTCCGACGGACTTTCCAAACAAACTGACTTGGCCACACACAAGCACACCGGATTTGAACGTGATGACGAACGACCGGACTAGAATAAGGAGGTTCATAGCCAGTAGCCAATAGCTGCCCTAGCGTCGGTTTTCGTCCGTCGGACTAGTATACGGACAAACTGATTTTTCGACAGGACTCGAAACATGTTTTATTTCTAGGTCCGTCTGACTTTTGGGAAAAAAATGTGTGCTGGAACCCACACACGATCGTAATATCCGACGGATTCATTCCGTCGGACCTAGTCCGTTGAAAAGTCCGGTCGCGTGTACGCGCCATTACACTCCCCTCCCCATAGACTGCCAATGCTCTGCTCCTTCTATTTTTTTTTCCATGGCTATAGTTGAAAAAAAACAATCCTCATTAACTATTAGAAAATCGAATCAACATTCCGAAAAATTATCATTTCCGAAACGAAAATTCCACCGGCGTGTGCGGCCGGCTTGAGAAAACAGGGAGGGGGGAACAAAACAGACGGATGAAAATTATTTAACAAGATTAGGAAAAAGGTTGATTCTCATCGAAAAAACAAAAAAAAACAAAAAAAAAACGTGGATAATTGTAATACAATAAAGAAGACTTCCTGCAATTTGCAGCAGCTGGGGAAATTCTTTTATCTTCAAAGACCTGGATGAGAACTTTGAATAGGGCGGCTTTTATCTTAGAGGAAAGAATTTGATAACTAGCTTTTGTACCTTCTAAACTGGCGGGTTAGTAGGTCTTCCTGACTCTTGGGAGCGGAATAGTGGAAGCCGTATGTAGGAACAGATAGCCTTGTCTGTGCTGTGAAGACACCGCGGTTATGGGAGCCCTCAAGGGACAGTTATAATGATCGGGACAGAAAAGTGAAGTCTGTCCCGGAGCTGGAAAGTGCATCGTTTAATGAAAATGTTGTCTGTTATTAATAGATTTATGGTTGCAACAAGCCTTGGAGGGGGCCTGGAGTATTCGGCCAAAGTGTTTCAGTTCTGCGTAGAGTTTCTGTTTTTTTATTTTATTTATTCTTTAGCCCTAGAAAAGAGCAGTACCTCAAGGAAGAGATACAATCAAGAGGCGGCCCTGGGCGATGAAAGGTCTCTGTTGTTTTTCAGAGCGGGCATTTGTAGTTCACCAATCAAGGTCACGGAGATGATTAGGCTCTCAGCTTAACATGAAGTCACTGCGACTAAAAGTTACATTGTCTGAACCGGTTTGTTTTTTTTCGTTTTTTTTTTTTCTTCCCCGCTAGACGCAATGGCAGTACGTCTTACGAGACGCAACGGATCTTTTATTTATACAAAGCCCCGCCAGGCTAACAAATAGCAGATGAAACAGAACAATGATGTTCTCTTCTTATGAAACTTTACCATCTAAACCGCTAATTACTATCATCTAACACAGCCTTTCCCAACCTTTTCAACATAGAGGAACCCTTGAAATAATATTCCAGTCTCAATGAGCCCTCTGCTAAAAGTGACTATATCTACAACTCATGATAATTTAATTTGAGGCTCAGTGGGAAGAATGCTCCTCACACTTGTGGTCCGTAGGAAGAATGCTCCTCACACTTGTGGTCAGTGGGAAGAATGCTCCTCACACTTGTGGTCAGTGGGAAGAATGCTCCTCACACTTGTGGTCCGTAGGAAGAATGCTCCTCACACTTGTGGTCAGTGGGAAGAATGCTCCTTACACTTGTGGACAGGGGGAAGAATGTTCCTCACACTTGTGGTCAGTGGGAAGAATGCTCCTTACACTTGTGGTCAGTAGGAAGAATGCTCCTCACACTTGTGGTCAGTGGGAAGAATGCTCCTCACACTTGTGGACAGGGGGAAGAATGTTCCTCACACTTGTGGTCAGTGGGAAGAATGCTCCTTACACTTGTGGTCAGTGGGAAGAATGCTCCTCACACTTGTGGTCAGTGGGAAGAATGCTCCTCACACTTGTGGTCAGTGAGAAGAATGCTCCTTACACTTGTGGTCAGTGGGAAGAATGTTCCTCACACTTGTGGTCAGTGGGAAGAATGTTCCTCACACTTGTGGTCAGTGGGAAGAATTCTCCTCACACTTGTGGTCAGTGGGAAGAATGCTCCTCACACTTGTGGTCAGTGAGAAGAATGCTCCTCACACTTTTGGTCAGTGGGAAGAATGCTCCTCACACTTGTGGTCAGTGAGAAGAATGCTCCTTACACTTGTGGTCAGTGGGAAGAATGTTCCTCACACTTGTGGTCAGTGGGAAGAATGCTCCTTACACTTGTGGTCAGTGGGAAGAATGTTCCTCACACTTGTGGTCAGTGGGAAGAATGTTCCTCACACTTGTGGTCAGTGAGAAGAATGCTCCTCACACTTGTGGTCAGTGGGAAGAATGCTCCTTACACTTGTGGTCAGTGGGAAGAATGTTCCTCACACTTGTGGTCAGTGGGAAGAATGTTCCTCACACTTGTGGTCAGTGAGAAGAATGCTCCTCACACTTGTGGTCAGTGAGAAGAATGCTCCTTACACTTGTGGTCAGTGGGAAGAATGTTCCTCACACTTGTGGTCAGTGGGAAGAATGCTCCTTACACTTGTGGTCAGTGGGAAGAATGTTCCTCACACTTGTGGTCAGTGGGAAGAATGTTCCTCACACTTGTGGTCAGTGAGAAGAATGCTCCTCACACTTGTGGTCAGTGGGAAGAATGCTCCTTACACTTGTGGTCAGTGGGAAGAATGTTCCTCACACTTGTGGTCAGTGGGAAGAATGTTCCTCACACTTGTGGTCAGTGAGAAGAATGCTCCTCACACTTGTGGTCAGTGGGAAGAATGCTCCTCACACTTGTGGTCAGTGGGAAGAATGCTCCTCCCACTTGTGGTCAGTGGGAAGAATGCTCCTCACACTTGTGGTCAGTGGGAAGAATGCTCCTCACACTTGTGGTCAGTGGGAAGAATGCTCCTCACACTTGTGGTCAGTGAGAAGAATGCTCCTCACACTTGTGGTCAGTGAGAAGAATGCTCCTCACACTTGTGGTCAGTGGGAAGAATGCTCCTCACACTTGTGGTCAGTGGGAAGAATGCTCCTTACACTTGTGGTCAGTGGGAAGAATGCTCCTTACACTTGTGGTCAGTGGGAAGAATTCTCCTCACACTTGTGGTCAGTGGGAAGAATTCTCCTCACACTTGTGGTCAGTGGGAAGAATGCTCCTTACACTTGTGGTCAGTGGAAAGAATGCTCCTTACACTTGTGGTCAGTGGGAAGAATGCTCCTTACACTTGTGGTCAGTGGGAAGAATGCTCCTTACACTTGTGGTCAGTGGGAAGAATGCTCCTTACACTTGTGGTCAGTGGGAAGAATGCTCCTTACACTTGTGGTCAGTGGGAAGAATGCTCCTTACACTTGTGGTCAGTGGGAAGAATGCTCCTCACATTTGTGGTCAGTGGGAAGAATGCTCCTCACATTTGTGGTCCGTGGGAAGAATGCTCCTTATGCCCTGTACACATAATCGGAATTTCGGTCAGGAAAAAGCTCTGATGGTTTTACCGACGGAATTCCGACCGGATTTTGCTCAAGCTGTCTTGCATACACACGGTCACACCAAATTCCGACCGTCAAGAACGCAGTGCCGTACAACACGTATGACGGGACTAGAAAAAGGAAGTTCAATAGCCAGTAGCCAATAGCTTCTGTCCCGTAGTTGAATCTGAGCATGCGTGAGTTTTTGTGCATCGGAATTGCATACACACGATCGGAATTTCCGTCTGAAAAATTGAGAACCTACTCTCAATCTTTTGTTGGTGGAAATTCGGCCAGCGAAATTCCGATGGAGCATACACACGGTTGCATTTTCCAACGAAAAGCTCTCATTGGTCTTTTGCTGGCCGAAATTCCGACCGCGTGTACGCGGCATTACGCGAAAGGCCCATACACACGATCAGACTTTTTGACAACAAACATGCAAATTAGCTGTTTTGGAGCAACATCCGACCGTGTGTACGCTCCATCGGACAAACTTTTTTGGTTTTCATCTGACTTTTGTTGGCTGTGTGAACGGACAAACTTTCTGGCAACAAAAGTCAGATGGAGCAAAGTCTGATCGTGTGTACAGAAAACCATAGGACTTTTGTACAAAGTACAAACAGGCATGCTCAGAACCAATGCAAAAGATCAGACGACAATACAGAAGTTGACCAAAGGTGGCGGTAAAGAGCAGAAAAACCACGTGATTTGGTAAAAGTTGGCTGAAAAAGTCCTGCTGTGTGTATGCAATACAAGTTCAGGGCCGACGCCCTTTGTACAAAAATCCAAGGGAAAGTTTGTACAAAGTCCTATCGTGTGTATGAGGCTTTATTGTCAGTGAGAAGAATGGTCCTTAAGGCCCGTACACACGGTCGGACTTTTGGACAACAAACATGCAAATTAGCTGTTTTGGAGCAACATCCGACTGTGTGTACGCTCCATCGGACAAACTTTTTCTGTTTTCATCGGACTTTTGTTGGCTGTGCGAACGGACAAACTTTCTGGCAACAAAAGTCCGATGGAGCAAAGTCCGACCGTGTGTACGCAAAAGCATCGGACTTTTGTACAAGGTACAAACACGCATGCTCAGAACCAATGTAAAAGATCAGACTACAATACAGAAGTTCACCAAAGGTGGCGCTGGAGTCATTGAACGTCCTCTTTTGAAGCGGCGTCAGTACGTTGTGACGTCATTACGTTCGTGTTTGTTGTCAAAAAGTCCGACCGTGTGTATGCAATACAAACTTGTGGACCACGCCCTTTGTACAAAAGTCCACGGAAAAGTTTGTACAAAGTCCGACCGTGTGTATGAGGCTTTACACTTGTGGTCAGTGGGAAGAATGCTCCTTAAGGCCCATACACACGATCAGACTTTTTGACAACAAACATGCAAATTAGCTGTTTTGGAGCAACATCCGACCGTGTGTATGCTCCATCGGACAAACTTTTTTGGTTTTCATCTGACTTTTGTTGGCTGTGCGAACGGACAAACTTTCTGGCAACAAAAGTCAGATGGAGCAAAGTCTGATCGTGTGTACAGAAAACCATAGGACTTTTGTACAAAGTACAAACAGGCATGTTCAGAACCAATGCAAAAGATCAGACAACAATACAGAAGTTGACCAAAGGTGGCGGTAAAGAGCAGAAAACCCACTTGATTTGGTGAAAGTTGGCTGAAAATGTCCTGCTGTGTGTATGCAATACAAGTTCAGGGCCGACGCCCTTTGTACAAAAATCCAAGGGAAAGTTTGTACAAAGTCCTATCATGTGTATGAGGCTTTACACTTGTGGACAGGGAGAAGAATGCTCCTTGCACTTGTAGACAGGGGGAAGAATGCTCCTAAAGGCCCATACACACGATCAGACTTTTTGACAACAAACATGCAAATTAGCTGTTTTGGAGCAACATCCGACCGTGTGTACGCTCCATCGGACAAACTTTTTTGGTTTTCATCTGACTTTTGTTGGCTGTGCGAACGGACAAACTTTCTGGCAACAAAAGTCCGATGGAGCAAAGTCTGATCGTGTGTACAGAAAACCATAGGACTTTTGTACAAAGTACAAACAGGCATGCTCAGAACCAATGCAAAAGATCAGACAACAATACAGAAGTTGATCAAAGGTGGCGGTAAAGAGCAGAAAAACCACATGATTTGGTGAAAGTTGGCTGAAAAAGTCCTGCTGTGTGTATGCAACACAAGTTCAGGGCCGACGCCCTTTGTACAAAAATCCAAGGGAAAGTTTGTACAAAGTCCTATCGTGTGTATGAGGCTTTACACTTGTGGTCATTGAGAAGAATTGCCACCTTATTGATACCTAAAAAGAACAATGATGTCAGTGGGAACATATCTGAGAGGCATAAATTGCCCGTTGCTCAAGGAACCCCTAGCAACCTCAGGAGGAACCCTGGTTGAAAAACCCTGATCTAACATTTCCTACTTTTAAAAGGATAGATACCTAGGCAGCAGCAAATGCTATTCTGTTTCAAATGTTTATGCATTGACTTACCTCCTTAGACCCATTCTTTGCCAGTGTGGTCACCTGTTGATTGGCACCTGTGGTGTACCAACAGGGGTGGGGGGTCCGCCATGGGTGCCACACATTGGGGAGGTGTCAGGCTGGCAACGCTTAGGGGTGTGAGGCCGCCAGCCACTTAGTCAGCGGTTCTGCTTCCCTTTTTGAGCATTGGGAGCTTTTACCTTAAGTAGTTGTCTTCGCAAAGATGACGGTGGCCAATGGAGGAGAAATAATGCATAGCTCCCAACTGTCCCTGATTTTGAGGGACTGTCCATGGTTTGGAGCAATGTCCCTCTGTCCCTCATTCCTCCTCATTTGTCCCTCATTTTGGTCTGATCTATATAGTTGTATATCAAATGTACTTTTTATCTTTCAAAAAGTGTCTCCCAGCGCTAAACCTTTCATGAAAATGTTTGAATTGCTACATTTGTACATTTTAAAAGCCAATATAAAGGAATAGTAGTGGTAAAAAAAAGTCCTTGTGGATTTATAGAACCTTTTTTTTGTTTAATTCTACTTTAAGGGGGTGTGGCAGGGGTGTGTCCTATGCCTACATATGTTTGTTATTCCCATCCCTCATTCCCATCTCAAAATGTTGGGAGGTATGATAACGCATATGGCGGCAGGAAGTGCCCGCTGGAATGCATTTCCCATTTCCTGGTCCCTGTGGTTGGCGTGCATTCCGCATTGCAGAACCATCCTGTTCGTCATGCTTTGCACCCCAGTGATACCATACCACACCTCTTGTCCTGCAAACAAGCACCCCTGTGGTAAGGGTGCGTACAGCGGTATTTCACTTAGATTATTGCCAGATGGGGGGGTGCCAGATGGGGGTGTGTGTTGGGGAGGTGCCAGAGGAGGGGGTTCCAGAAGGGGGGGCAGGCGGTGCCAGATTTAGGATTCACCCCGGGTGCCAAATGCTCTAGGTACACCCCTGCTTGACACCATCTACAGGCAGCTTAACCACTTGAGTCTACAAACTACAGTACAGTATACAGTATATACTTGTTATGGGAAAGATTCCCCAGAGGGTTTTTTTTAGCAGCAAAGTAAATAAATAGTAGATGTAATTAGGAAAATACATTCTTTATTAAAAATTAATAGCATACAGTGTTTCCACAAAGGTTAAAATATAAGCTCTAAAGGGGGCATGCCCCAAAGTGCAGAGAATACAAACACAAATTTTGTACATAATATTATACGAAAACATGTCTGATGTAAGACCAAGACTGACGCGTTTCGACCCATTTTGTTGGGGTCTTCTTCAGAGGATAGATTTGCTGCAAAGAGACTGCATTTAGCACATCAGGTTGAAAGATGCATGAAAGGCTACATGTGCACAAAGTGGCCATTTCACATAAGTTACCAATATATGCGGTGGGGACCTCCCAACCAAGATTTCCTTAAGAGCTATCAGATGATCCTGTGTGATTCAAGGCCAGATAAAACCTCAGGAGGAGACGACAATTCACTGAGTGCAGCTTACAAGGAGTTACACATTTATATACCCCCAAGGGCACACCAGGCTGGGTGGGGTCGACTCCTGTGGCAGGGGTTCCAGAGTATATACGTAATTTTATTTATTATACGTTTTTTTTTGTAGTAATGGCGGTGATCAGTGACTTATAGTGGGACTGTGATAGTGAGGTGGCCAATCTGACACTAAGTGACACTTTGTGGGAACCAGTAACACCAATACAGTGATCAGTGATAAAAATATACACTGTCAGTGTAGGGTTTAACATTTCAGGTAATCAAAGGGTCAAGTGTGTGCCTAACAATGTGTAGTGTGTTTATTATGTGCTGCATTTAAATAAAAATGTATTTGTTCCATCTCCCTGCCCATCCAGTGAGGCCCGGAGTGAAATGACTGCAAGGAGAATAACGGAGGGCCGGGCATGACAGGGGTGGATAAGGGCAGCAGGGGGTTAATTAGGATTCAGAGGCTGGGAGGAGGAGCTGGGAGAACTTGTTGCTGGAGGGGGGTGGAGCGGTAAAAAAGGTGGAGGGGGCGGAGCTTGTAGCCAGTCCGACGGAGGTGAACCAGAGAGGAGGCAGTTGTCTCGCTGCTCCTCTGAAGATGTCTGAGGTGGACCGGCTACTTGCGGAACTGCGGCGTCAGGCGGAGGAGCGTGGACCGGACTGGCTGCGGGCGCGGATCGGTGGACTGGCGGGAGCGGTCGGAACGGACGGAGCGGACGATCGGAGTGGTGAGATGCTGCGTTTTTCTCCCGGGCCTGTCCCTCGGCCGCCTTGTATGGTCTTGCAGCCCCGGGGAGGATCGTTCCCTCCCACCGGCGAAGAGATCCCAGGGGACTTCAGGGGGTGCTGAGCGGCCTTCACGCCGCGTACCCGGGGGGGGGAGGGGCGGGCGGGCCTCGTGGACGGCGGGCGGCCATCTTGCCTGCGGGGGGGAGATGCTGTGGTCACTGCTGGACGCTCTGCTGAGGGGGGGAGGGCGGCCATCCTGCCTGCGGGGGGGGGGTGGACTGCTGGTTGCTGCTGGATGCTCTGCAGAGGGGGGGAGGGCGGCCATCCTGCCTGCGGGGGGGGGTGGACTTCGGGTTGCTGCTGAACGCTCTGCTGACGGGGGCAGGGCGGCTCGGGGTGGCTCAACTTTGGCTGCGGCTGCTCGGGACAGGGAAGATGTCACAGGGCCCGGGCAGGTGCGTGGATCGCCTGCGGGCTGTTCTACCCGGCATGGATCAGGGAGCGCCCGGGGGTCTGCTGCACGTGGGGCTGGCAGGGCTGGTCCGCATCGCCAGGCTGCTGCGGATGGATCGGCCGTGCGTGTGGCTGCTCCCCTGCGGGCTGCAACTTCGGCCTCCGGGGTCTCTTCCCCCGGGGGGCTTACACCCCCGCCTACGTGGGGACCGGAGGATCGCTCGGAAGGGGAGGTCTCGGACGAGGACGAACTACCGGATCCTAGCGGTGCTGTCGCCGGTCCGGCGGTGAGGAACGCCCCGGGGCCGCCAGGTGAGTCCCCTGATGCGTTGGCACTGTCGCATGCATTGCAGGGCCTGTTGGGGGGTTGCAAGCGGGCACAGGGTGGCCGGTGCCG
Organism: Lithobates pipiens; assembly: GCF_037356315.1. Classification (NCBI taxonomy): domain Eukaryota; kingdom Metazoa; phylum Chordata; class Amphibia; order Anura; family Ranidae; genus Lithobates; species Lithobates pipiens. The sequence goes on from NW_027507903.1 coordinate 20,234,381, forward strand.
CCAGTGGGGGGGGAGCTGGGGGGGGCGGGCGCCTCGGGTGGGGGGGTGCCGGGGGGGGACCCTGCCGGGGCTTTGCGGGATCTGATGGATGGGCTGCGGGCGTTGGTTGGTCGCTTCGACCGGGGACAGGCCCCACCGCCTGTTGCCCCGTGGGGGGTTCCCCCGGCGGAGGTGCCGGAGACGGCCCTGGGGGCCGCCGTGGCAGCTCCCGCGGTGGCCCCTGAGGCGCCCGCGTCGGCGCCAGTGGCGGCGGCGGACGGAGGGAAGAAGGAGGCGATTGTGCGTGAGGACATCGTGCGGTTGGCTGACGCGGCGCGGTGCGAGGTTTACGTGTGTTTTGAGGGCCCGCTGGGGGCTCATTTTAAACAAGACGTCCGGGAAAAAATTTGGAAGGGGGAGTTTGTGGAGATTTTCTCGCTTCTCCCGTTGGAGAAGTTCAACTTGGATAGGGTCAAGCCCGACGATTCCAAGAAGGACGAAGAGAAGCGGCGGTATCGGCTGATTCCGCGCACGTTCTCCAACTGGCTTCAGGCGTTTGCCATCTTGGCGAGTGTCATCGGTGAGAAAAGCCCCGAGCATTGTTCGGCGCTTTTCTGTTACATGGATGCGATCGGTGAAGCCCATCGGGCGTATGGGGGGGTGGCGTGGCTCCGGTACGACGAGCAGTTTCGGCAGCGCAAGGCGGTGCGGCCGGAACTGCGTTGGGACCATAAGGACATCAGCCTTTGGATGAGGCTGATGTCTTCGGCGAGGGCTGCGCCACAGTTTTTTCAGGGGGGGGCCGGGAGTGCGCCTACCTCGGGACTGTCGGCCGGAAAAAAGTGGGGGGTTTGCTGGCAATATAACGAGGGTGCCTGCAAGTTCGGGGGCACGTGCAAGTTCAAGCACGAGTGTTCCGGTTGCGGTGGGGCCCACGCGTTGTCCCGTTGTTTCCGAAAAGGGAAGCGGGCCGGGGATGCCGCTCAGAAGAGGGAGGACGCCGGTGATGCTGGCAAGGATGCTCCCTTTTCTAAGTAGGTATCCGGATAGGGCGGCGGCTCGGTTGTTGGAGGCGGGGTTTCGGGATGGCTTTCCGATTCCGTGCTCGTTGCCGGGGGTACCGCGGGTTGCCAGGAATTTGAAGTCGGCGTTGGAACGTCAAGGGGTGGTGGACGAGAAGCTGCGGAAGGAGGTGGCGTTGGGGCGCATGTGGGGGCCGCTTGCGGACAAGCCATGGCCCGACTTGGTGGTTTCCCCGTTGGGGGTGGTCCCCAAGAAGGAGCCGGGGAAGTTTCGGCTCATTCATCACCTGTCCTTTCCGAAGGGGGGCTCGGTGAATGATTTCATCGACCCTGAGGTGTGCACTGTTTCTTACACGTCATTTGACGCCGCGGTCCGGTGGGTGCGGCGGTATGGGCGTGGGGCACTGATGGCCAAAGCCGATGTGGAGTCGGCTTTTCGGCTGCTTCCAGTTCATCCTGATAGCTTTCGGCTGTTGGGATGCTGCTGGCGCGACGAGTATTTTGTCGACATGTGCCTGCCGATGGGGTGTTCGATCTCCTGTGCGTACTTTGAAACGTTTAGCTCCTTTTTGGAATGGGTGGTGCGGGATGCGGCGGGTCTGGAGTCGGTCATTCATTATTTGGATGATTTTCTCTGCGTGGGCCCCCCTGCCTCCGCTGTGTGTGCGATCTTGTTGTCCACGTTGCAGCACATCGCGGGCAGGTTTGGGGTTCCCCTGGCGGCTGATAAGACGGAGGGTCCGACGTCTGAACTGAGTTTCCTGGGGATCGTGATTGATTCACAGGCGATGGAGTGTCGGCTGCCAGAGGCCAAGCTGTTGGATTTGCAGCGGGAGATTCGGGAGATTCAGGGTCGGCGTAAGGTCCAGTTGCGGACCTTGCAGTCGCTTTTGGGTAAACTGAATTTCGCCTGCAGAATTATTCCCATGGGGCGGATATTTTGCCGGCGGCTGTCGGCGGCGACGGCGGGGGTCAGCGTCCCTACTCACTTTGTACGGCTGGGGGGGGAGCACCGTGAGGATCTGCGTGTCTGGCATGAATTTTTGGCCTCTTACAATGGCCGGGCCATGTGGATGGCGGGCCCGGTCAGTAACTTTGATTTGGACTTGGTTACGGACGCGGCGGGTTCCTCGGGTTACGGGGCGTTTTTCCGGGGACGGTGGAGTGCGGAGCCTTGGCCGGAGGCTTGGCGGACGGCGGGGTTCCTGGGCAACCTGGTCCTGTTGGAACTTTTTCCGATTGTGTTGGCTTTGGAGCTGTGGGGGGAGGAGTGTCGGAATTTGAAGTTGCGCATTAATTGCGACAACATGGGGGTGGTGCAGGTGGTGAACCGGGTGTCGGCTTCTTCCCCTCCTGTTATGCGTTTGATGCGACAGTTGGTCCTGCGTTGTTTGCAGCTTAATGTCTTTGTTTACGCTGTGCATATCCCGGGCGTGGAAAACGAGTTGGCTGACTCCCTGTCTCGTTTTCAGTGGGACCGGTTCCGGGAGCTGGCGCCGGGCGCGGAGGCAGACGGGGCGCCTTGCCCGGAGTGGATCTGGAAGCTGCCCTTGGAGTCGCGGCCGGATGGATTCGGCGGTCAGTGAGTGGGCCCATCTGGTTGGCCTATTCAAAGGTTTGGTCGGAATGGTATGGTCTGGTTCGGGAGGCGGGGGTGGTCGATCAGGGCGCTGATTGGCGGTTGTTAGTAATCTACTTTCTGGCTCGGAATATGGAGGGTGGGGCGTCGGTCTCTGCGATCGGTCGGAAGTTGGCGGGTTTGGCCTTTTTGTTTAAACTGTTGCGGGTGGAGGACTGGACGAAGGATTTTTGGGTGCGTCAGGCATTGAAGGGTTATCGCTGGCGCGGCGGGGCGCAGGATACGAGGAGGCCGGTGACGTTTGCTATCTTGCAGGTGATATGTGCTCAGTTGGGGGGGGGTGTGTTCTTCGGAGTATGAGGTGCGATTGTTTCGGGCTGCTTTTTCTTTGGCGTTCTATGGGGCTTTTCGCGTCGGTGAGTTGGTTAGCCCGTCCAAGCACGTGGCCGGGGGGTTGTTTGACGGGGAGGTTCGCTTAGGGGCGGACAGAGTTGGCCTCTGGCTGCGCAGGTCCAAAACGGATCAGCTGGGAAAAGGGGTGCTGGTGTTGCTGTTTGCTTTACCAGGATCTGGGGTGTGCCCGGTGTCGGCGGTGCGGGATTTTCGCGCTGTCTGTGGTGGGGGGGAGGGTCCATTCCTGTGTCACGCGGAGGGGTCCTTCTTGTCGAGATACCAGTTTGTTTCGGTTTTTCGTAAGTGTTTACGGGCGGTGGGCCTGGATGGGAGAGAATTTGCGTCCCATTCGTTCCGGGTCGGGGCGGCCACAGAGGCGGCCCGGTGCGGTTTGGATGAAGCTGCGGTTCGCAGGATTGGGAGGTGGGAGTCGCGGCGGTTTCGTTCTTACGTTAGGCCGCACTTGGTTTTACTTTAATTATAGTGGTATGGGCTTTTTGATGTAAAAAAAAAAAAAAAAAAAAGGGGATGGCAATCCAGCGTAGGACGGGCACGGGACTCTGTTGGGGATTTTCCTGCCCTACCTGTGCTGGGATTGCGGGTGTGGTTCTGTTTTCATATCTGTTTGCTACTGTGTGGGAACGTTTGCTCTGCTCGATGTTTTTGTTCCTTTCCCTGGGGGTTTTTGCTGGGTGGGTTGTTTGGGTGGTTGAGGTGGTGTCAATTTCGCTGGGGTTACGCTGGGGTTGGGATGCTTTTACGTGTTGTTTTTTCTTTCAGATGGAGGTCCGGCTCGCCTCGTCTGGATCGTGGGCCACTCCTACGTGTGTTGGGGGGCCAGGAGAGGAGATCAGCGTCCAGAGGGCAGGCAACTGGGTATTTATAGGGGGGAGGCGTGTTTACGGTGGTTGGGCGTCCCTGGGCTGCGTTGGGGTAGTTTGGTGGCGGAGATTGAGAGACATGTGTCTCGGGGGGGTCCCCCGGCGGTGCTGGTGCTTCACGCGGGGGGGAATGACCTGGGGGTCGTGAAGATCCGGGACTTGCTTGCGGATATCAAGTCGGACTTTCTGCGGCTGCGTTCCCGCTTTCCGGGTACGGTACTGGTGTGGTCGGACATCGTGGCGCGGACGGCGTGGCGGTGGGCTCGTTCGGTGTCGAGCATTCAGAGGACCCGTATTCGGGTCAACAAGGTTATTGGGCGATTTGTGGCCAGTCAGGGCGGGATCGTGGTTCGCCACCGGGAACTGGAGTGCAATGTGGGCATGTACCTTAGGCGGGATGGGGTGCATTTGTCTGATGTGGGGATTGACTTGTGGTCCTTGGGTTTACAGGAGGGCATCCGAAGGGCGTTGCGGGTGTGGGGTGGCCCGCAAGGGTAAGGTAGTCACCCTTTTGGGCCGTGGCGGTGTGTGTCTGGTGGTCTTTGACGGTTGGCGGTAAAAATCAGAAGTCATATGATATGGGGTGGGGGGGCCCATTGCTAAGATGGGTCCCTCCGGTGTATTCCTGAACGTTGGAGGGAATACCGGTATGGTTGTCGCTGCGGAGGTTGTCTCCGAGCGGTCACAGCTGGAGGCCTGGAGAAGTGGGAAGTGGGTACCGCAGTGACTTGTTGGGTTGTTAAAGTTATGGGTCACCGTCAGAGATCACCAGACCGGGCATGTTAGCTATATGCTATTTCGTTACCAGACGTGTGTTATTGGTTATATGTTTATGTTATAAGTATATTTTATATTGTACATTCTTTCGGTTATATATATATATTTATGGAGATATATATTTATATATTTTTGGTTGGAGTATTTTGAGGATTATAATAAAGGCTGTTGTGGCCATTTTACTCCAAAGCAAGGTGTGGTCTCTTAATTAGGGAATAGCATGGGGGGGTGGGGGTTGGAGTGTAATGGGCAACAGGTAATGGTGGGGGCCTTTAGACTACCCTGGTCATGTACCCAGAAGAGGGAAGAGGTCTGCAATGCACAAGTACTTCGCTGTGCCTGTAGGAGCTGCTGGTCTGCAGTACAATGCGGGCAGTCCTAAAGAGGTTTACGCTTTAATATGTAATGCTACCCCACTCCAGGCAGTGCAGGTAGCCAGTAACTGTTAAAAGAAAAGTTGGGCTTTTTTTTTTTTTTTTTTAATAAATCATATTTACCTAGGTGGATGCTGCATCTGCCCCGCCCACCTTAATACTAAGAAACGAGCGATCAAAGACTGCTGACCACTCGGTTTTCAGAGCGATCCCCCCTTTACAGATTCCCCCCCCCCCCGACGCTCACTGGAGCGTTGGGCTGTGGAGGAGGAGCCAGGTGCTGGTCCAGGGTTGTGGGCAGATCCCGACTTTATTGTCACGAGCCTGGCCTGGCTATGTGACGTCAGCCTGCTGTCTGCTGAAAACGGGTCACATGAGTGCAGAACAATCTGCACTCTTGTCAATCACAGCAGAAGTACAGCCAAACGAGCTTTAGCTGTACTTCGTGTTTAATTTGGAGGAGCAGTCGGGTATGAGATACTCCAAAATGCTTGGTGCAGAGGACTCTTCTCTACCTTCGAACTGAAACAATACTGTATCCTCCCCAGCTGTGGACCAGGGGGATTGCAGAAAAGTGGGTTGAAATGGTCTATCTCAGTGATGGCGAACCTTGGCACCCTAGGTGTTTTGGAACTACATTTCCCATGATGCTCGGATACACTGCAGAGTGCATGAGCATCATGGGAAATGTAGTTCAAAAACTATAGTGTGCCAAGGTTCGCCATCACTGGTCTAGCTTCTAGCAGCTGTAGGACTACTAAGCACTGCACCTACGGGGGACTTTGGTTCTACTCACAGATCCTGGTGACCTCCAACAGCGGCAAGCAGTTCCCCTTCCCTTAAACTCCTGGATCCATCCCCCCAGAGGGAGAAGATAACAGACTCTCCAGGATTCCAGCCTATTTAACAGTAACTCAGCCACCATCTGGGCACAGCTCCTTAGGATTGGCTAAGCCACTGATGGTGAACCTTGGCACCCCAGATGTTTTGGAACTGTATTTCTCATGATGCTCAACTACAGTACACTGCAGGGTGCATGAGCATCATGGAAAATGTAGTTCCAAAACATCTGGGGGGGGGGCAAGGTTTGCCATCACTAGGCTAGGCCTTACTAAATATTCAAGCCAGGAATTTGAATACTCCTGCCCTAAGCTCCAGGAGCTTCATCCAGAGACAAGGAGAGGTAATCAAACTCCCAACCTGAGAAACCCCAAACAGACTGTACTAAACAATGTATGCTTCTGTGTCTACAGCAGAGGCTATCCCTAGACTTGCCTAACAACCTAACTTTGAGGACGCTGCAAATAAGACACAGAAGTTGAATCTGACGCCATTTTGCTTCAGCTAATTGCAGTACAGAGGGCGGGCGTTTTTTTTTCCACTCTTTTGAAGTGCAGGAAGGTAATCACTTTCCTAAGCTCTGACTCTTTGAAACACTAATTGGACTTTAAAGGCACACGAGTAAACCATGTAAAAGTCATTTGGATTTTTTTATTTGTAGAAAACTATTAAAAAAATTATTTTTACACATAGATATATATAAAATTCATGAAACTAGTATTATATGACCCACACATAAATTCTGACACCAATTCCAAAATAAACAGTTACAGTGATACACCCGATGGCATAATGGTTAAAATTCCAATAGTAGTAACCAAATAGGGATGTAGACATGGAATAGTTTGAGTCAGAGTGTGAATCCAAATACAAGATATTCGCTCTACATGTTGCGCGTAGGCAGACACTTCTTCAGGAGTACAAAGATCTGTGTTTCCCCGAAAATAAGACCTAGCACTATTTTCCAGCAGGGATGGAATATAAGCCCTACCCCGAAAATAAGCCCTAGTTTAACTAATTAAGGACCGTCTCACGCTGATATACGTCGGCAGAATGGTACGGCTGCCGTCGGCGGCGCGCTCCCAACCCAGTCCTGTTCTCCGTGACCGTGGCCGCGGGAGATGTGGACCCGATCGCCACTGGTGTCCCCGTGATCGGGTCACAGAACTGAAGAACAAGGAGAGGTCTGTGTAAACAAACCTCTCCCCGTGCTTCCTACTGTGGCTGTCACCGATCGTCTGTTCCCTTTTATAGGGAAGGACGATCATTGACGTCACATGCCAAGCCACCCCCCCACAATAAAAAAAACACATCACGTCATACATAACCCCTACACCGCCCCCTAGTTGTTAACTCCTTCACTGCCAGTGTCATTTACACAGTAATCAGTGCATATAAATAGCAGTGATTGCTGTATAAATGACAATGGTCCCAAAAATGTGTCAAAAATGTCCGATGTGTCCGCCATAATGTCGCAGTCACAATAAAAATCGCTGATCACCACCATTACTAGTAAAAAAAAAAAAAAAAAAATTTATAAAAATGCTATATATTTTGTAAACGCTATAACTTTTGCACAAACCAATCAATAATTGCTAATTGCTAATTTTTTTTACCAAAATATGTAGAAGAATACGTATCGGCCTAAACTGAGGAAAAAAAAGTTTTTTTATATAATTTTGGGGGATATTTATTATAGCAAAAACTAAAAAATATTGAATTTTTTTTCAAAATTGTCGCTCTATTTTTGTTTATAGAGCAAAAAATAAAAACCGCAGAGGTGATCAAATACCACCAAAAGAAAGCTCTATTTTTGGGAAAAAAAGGACGCTAATTTTGTTTGGGAGCCACGTCGCACGACCGCGCAATTGTCAGTTAAATCGACACAGTGCCGAATCGCAAAAAGGGGCCTGGTCCTTTGGCTGCAAATTGGTCCGGGGCTTAAGTGGGTAAAATGCTTGTAAAATCCTATAATCCACTCTATTACTGTAGAATATAATGTACAATGTGTGCCGGCTACCGTGCATACGCCCCTGATGACGGCGTGTCCGTGGCTGCAAACACCCAATGTGACGATAGCAGAGGCGGAGATTAGGGAGGACTGGAGGTCACCCCGGATCCCAGCCAACCACTGCAAATCCAGCCCAGAGAGAGGAGACAGGAGGAGTGGCACTGTGCGGTCAAACACGATAGGTCAAATGCATCAGTCCCAGCAAGTGGACCAACAGGGCGGAAGTGCGCCACATCAAACCGTATCAGAACCATCAGACAAGCAATCTTGAAATAAAATAGACAAATACAATGTTATATTAACCATTTAAGGACCAGCCTAGTTTTGAGATTTTGGTGTTTACATGTTTAAAACTGTTTTTTTTTGCTAGAAAATGACCCCCAAACATTATTGTTTTTTTTTTTCTAACACGCTAGAGAATAAAATGGCAGTCGTTGCAATACTTTTTTTCACACCGTATTTGTGCAGTGGTCTTATAAGCACACTTTTTTTGGAAAAAACTCACTTTTTTGAATAAAAAATAAGACAGCAGTAAAATTAGCCCAATTTTTTTTATATTGTGAAAGATAATGTTACGCCGAGTAAATTGATACCCAACATGTCACGCTTCAAAAATGCGCCCACTCGTGGAATGGCATCAAACTTTTACCCTCAAAAATCTCCATAAGCGACATTTAAAAAAATTCTACAGGTTGCATGTTTTGCGTTACAGAGGAAGTCTAGGGCTAGTATTATCGCTCTCGCTCTACCGATCGCTGTCTGGCCGTCTTTTCCACATAAAAAGCCCCACATTTGCACGTCATGAGGTAGACCAGAACCCTGTGTGTAATAGGTTGGAGAAAATATTGGATAGGAGGTCTCGCCAAACAAAAGAGCTCACTGCTCCAGGTGAGACAGGAAGCCTAATGATATTACGGGTGCCGCCTCAGCTCGCCTCCGCACACGATCAACACTGAAGAAATGGCTGCACTCCAAGATCCATCAACCATGAATAAGCGCATCTGTTAGCCCTTGTACACACGGTCGGAAATTCCGACTGAAAATGTCCAATCGGACCGTGTTGTCGGATAATCCGACCGTGTGTGGGCTCCATCGGACTTTTTCCATCGGAATGTCCGACCAACAAAGTTTGAGAGCTGGATATAAAATTTTCCCACAACATGATCTTTGTAGAGAATTCCGATTGGACAAAGCGGCACGCATGCTCAGATCAAATTACGAGACCAAAGCTATTGGCTACTAGCCACAACCTAGTCCCGTCGTAACGAGCGAACATCATCACGTTCTGAATGATCAGATTTTCCGACAACTTTGTCCGACCGTGTGTATGCAACACCAGTTTCGGAAAAAATCAGACGGATTTTGTTGTCGGAATGTCCGACCGTGTGTACAAGGGCTAAGTGTGTGAAACGCGTCTACCATTTGAACTGTCTGTAAGGGCCGGTTCACACAGCGGGCGATGCGAGGCGACACGACTCGCCTCGCCGCAGTGTGACAAGTCGCCCCCGTTCTGTACAATGGAACCGTTCTGAGAGGAGCGACTCGAGTCGCTCCGACTCAGAAAAAAGGTTCCTGTACTACTTCTGGGCGACCTCGGGGCGACTTGCATTGACTTCTATACAGAAGTCATCTGCAAGTTGCCGCTGAGGTCGCGGCAGGTCGCGGCGAGGCAAGTCGGTGTCGCCTCGCCTCGCCTGCAGTGTGAACCGGCCCTAACACTTGGAATCTTCGTTATTAAATAAGAATTTTGATGGATCTTGGAGTGCAGCCATTTGTTCAGTGAAGGAGGTCTCGCCATTGGGGAGTAGGATTTTTTTGACTGGGTAACACCCATGGGCAAAATGCACAGTTACCACAGCGTGAAGTCCCCAAGGGTAATTTAGATGTGCGTTCTTTGTGTCCAGTGTAATGACTGGTAACAAGTCTGTCTCGAAGGGATCTAGCACATCTAAATACAATTTCCAGGTGTTCGCCAATATTTTTTTTAAGTATGGGGTCTTCCTGTAAGAGATGCCAATGGGTGTCCATTATCATCCTTATATCCTCATGGTGTGATGAAAATCTAGTGATAAGTTTAAAGTGGATGTAAACCCACTCTCATCCTTTCTAAACTACTGCAATATTAGTTATCTAGAAGGATATACATGCCTCCTGCATGTCTACTTATCTGTCATTCTCTGCAGCGATTACCTTTTGTACCACCACCCCCTCCCTTTAGAATGTAAGCTCTACGAGCCGGGCCCTCCTGTACATCTTGTATTGAACTGTACTGTAATTGTGTTGTTCCCCTCCCCCTATACATTGTAAAGTGCTGCGTAAACTGTTGGCACTATATAAATCGTGTATAATAATAATAATCTGTCAAATGTCTCCCCTCTCTCTGTTATGAGACCCGAAAAACTGCAGATTCTGTGGGTGGGTCTGTTTTCCAGGGCTCAGTGGGTGGAGTCGTGATGTCAGTAGACTCCCCGCCCACCTCTACACTCCCCTTATCAACATGCATTTTCTCCTGTGTATTTCTTACACTGAACTTCTGCTATGATCACTAATATCCAGTCAAAACCCAGAAAAGTCCCCAAATTACTTCAGCATGCCAAATCATGCTGAGGTGTGGAACAACCAATCCTTGCAGAGCAGCAGAAGAAAGGAGTGGGAGGGAATTAAAAAATAATGCATGTCTCTTAGGCTAGTGCACGAGATATGTAAAACACTTGTCAATCACAGCAAGGGGGATGATTTGACAAAGTTTTTCTCTGTTTGTCGAGATTTATCTCACTGAACAATAAAAGAGGATTGCTCAGAATTGGATTAACTCTTTTTGGCAAGACTGGGCTCAAATGATAGGAAATCTTATACTCTACATTATGACATAAAAAAGAAATAAAAAACTTGGGTTTACATCCACTTTAACTGTAAGTTTTTCACAAGGGACATTAGTTTTAAATAGCAGCTCATTGCGTGTTTGACGTATAGCTTTATTATAGGCTTGATGTAGCAATGATCTGCTATAACCTCTTGGCAGGGCCGTCTTTAAAGAGGAGAGCCAGCTTTAAAAAAAAAATTTTAAAAGTCAGCAGCTGCAAACACTGTAGCTGCTGACTTTTAATAAGCAGACTTACCTGTCCAGGGCGCCCGCGATGTCAGTCGCCCGAGGCTGACCCGTCCCTCGGCTCTCGGGTCCCGGCGCCGCCATTTCAACGAAGGGAAACAGGCAGTGGAGCCTTTTGTTTTGTGAATGGGGCGCCCTGTGTTCTGGGACACACAGTTCCCAGAACACACAGCGCCCCATTACCCAGAAGACGCCGCATGGAGGAGAGAAGAGCGAAGATCACCGTGGAGGAGGAAGAGGCAGATTAGGACGATATGCCTAGCAACAGGCATTTCTGGTAAGATTTTAAAAAAAAAATTGTTTCATTTTTTTTTACAGATTTTTTGCTAATTTTTTAATGTATTTTTGTTTTTCAGGGTGGCCCTCCACGTTAATATTGATTGGACCCTGGGCAAAACTTTTCATGGGGGCCCCCTCCCCATGCAGTTTCGCTCTCCACCTGCTCTGAGACATACATTAAATAGCAGCTAGACTCAAAATCAGATTACTGAATCAGATCAGGCAGCTATTGCGATTGGTTGCCAGAGGTTGCACTGACTGGTTGCTAGAGGTTACAGAACACATTACAGCTCACTGGTTAGTTGATAGAGGTTACATCACATGATTTCTGCTTGTTGATTGGTTGCTAGAGATTACTGTGGATATGACCTTAGGGGGGCATGATATACATATCAATGCCTCCGGCCGCCTCTATTTACATATGAATGCCGGTAATTTACATGTTAACACGGGGTCTGCAGGTGAGTCATCTGTACACAACAATAGGGCAGAGCTGGGCAGCATTAGTAACATAACTTCACACTGAGATATCGGGACACAGCACAGGACTAAAACCTCAAGGGGCGAGGGAATTTAAACCAGGATAGTTGGCAAGTATGAGGCAGCTGCTTTGGGCCCCACAGCAATAACAGGGCCCAGGGCAGCTGCCGCTTTTGCACTGCCTTAAAAACGGCCCTGCCTCTTGCAAGTAAACGCAATTGTAATAATTTGGCTTTGCTGGAAGTCTGGTAATGCCTGCAATTACGGCGGAAGCCTAATGTACTGAGCGTATGGTATGCTCCGAATGAGCGCTGAAGGGTGTGCACTGGCCGCATGCAACAGCATGTTGCCCGCTGTAGTTTTGCGGAAAAGGTCAGTTGCCAAGGTATTGTCCCTATCTTTGTAAATGATAAGGTCTAGGAAGTAAGTTTTAAATGTGTCACAGCTGAACGTGAATTTAAGGTTGAATTGGTTTGTATTCAATGATTGAATAAATTCATCCAGAGACTTACGAGTGTCTGTCCATACAATGAAGACGTCATCAATGTAACGTCTCCAGTATAGGATTTTGTCAGTATATTTGGTCAAAGGTTCACTGGAAAACAATTTCATCTCCCACCCCCCCAGATACAGGTTGACGTAAGCAGGTGCACAACACGTGCCCATAGCCCCCCCCCCCCCCCCCCGTATCTGTAGGCAGTGGGAGTCCTTGAAAACAAACCAGTTGTGGGTGAGGATAAATCATAACGACTTCCAAATAAATTCATTATACTTTCAGCGATGGTGGTCCTCCTCATGAAGGAAGGTACGAATCATCCCAACTCCCTGCTCGTGCGGGATGCTGGAGCACAACGCCTCCACATCCAAAGTCACGAGCAGGAAGTTGGGAGGGACAACCATTCCTTCAATCTGTTTGAGTAAATCTAACGTGCCTCAGGTATACGAGTGTAAAGCTGCGACATGTGGCATTGGGACAGAATCCACAAGTCTGCTAGCATTTTTAGTAAGACAACCGATCCCTGAAATTATCGTTCTCCTAGGGGGGCGACACAGGGTTCTTGTGCACTTTGGGTAGTGCATAGAACGTCAACACATAGGGCACCGAACACTCAGGTAATCGCATACGTCTTTATCAATGAGGGCTTCTAAGAAGGCCTCATTGATAATTTGTAGATATTCATCTTTGAAAGAGGAAGTGCGTGATGTAGAAATACGGCGGTACCAATGGGGATTGGATTGCATTTTAGCATGTATTAATGTCAAGACACCACTGAGTAACATGTCTCTCCAATCTATAGTCTTGTATTTCCCCTCTTTATTTATAGACTCTACATCCTGGACTGGTTGGTTTCTCATTTACCTTCCTAATAGTCCGGCGTTATTTTTGTTTACATTTAATTATTAAGTACCTTATCTGTGAGTACCACTAAGCTTATACCTTGCTACATGTGTCCAGTAAAGAGACATTAGGTCACTATAGAAATAATTTCCACAATTTGTGTTGATTATATGTATTCTACATCTATATATATATATATATATATATATATATATATGCGTCCCAACTGAGGGGCTTTGCTTTTTGCCTCCAGGTGGCCTATTGCCCCCGGGGAGGGCTGTCTGTAGCCCATTGACCCTATCAGAGAGTTTTGGTATTTGTTTTTAACTACTAAGTTTTTTATGTTATGCTATAAACTGTTTACTTATTCTATGTTTTTCATATATGTTTAATAGATCTTTGTGCTGCTTAAGAAGAGTATCCCTACGCGCAACATATAGAGGGAATATCTTGTATTTGGATTCACACTTTCACTCAAACTATTCCATGTCTACTTGCCTATTTGATTACTACTATTGGAATTTTAACCATTATACCATCGGGTGTATCACTGTAACTGTTTATTTTGAAAGTGGTGTCAGAATTTATGTGTGGGTCATATAATACTAGTTTCATGAATTATATACTGCATTTATTGGCGTATAACACTCACTTTTTCACCATGAAAATCGGGTGCAAATAGCATGTGCGTGTTATATGCCAATACTTCGATTTTTACTTCAATTTTAGCTGTCTCAGAGGGGACAGGGAGGGGGGTGGGACGAGCTCCGTCAGATTACATACAATGAGAATCTCCTGTTTACCTCTGTAATAGGAAGTCCCGTCTCCTGGGCCACCATTGGACCAATGCTCTGTCTATCATAGGAGATTCTTACTGTATATAATCCATTGGCGCTCGTCCCGCCCCCCTCCATGTCCCCTCTAGGCTGCAGATGGGCATCGATTAGGCTGCACTGATGGCAATGGTGAGGCTGCTGCATTGATGGCAATGGTGAGGCTGCACTGATGTGGACTGATGAGACTGCATTGGTGGCACTTGTGAGGCTGCAGATGGGCATTGATCAGGCTGCATTGATGGCAATGGTGAGGCTGCAGATGGGCACCGACCCTTATTTTGCTTCAAAGTTCCTTATTTATAATGTACGTTTTTTCCCTGAGACTTCCCTCTTAAAATGAATGTGCGTGTTATACGCCGATAAATACGGTACATATATCTATGTGTAAAAATAATTTTTTAATAGTTTTCTACAAATAAAAAAAATCTGAATTACTTTTACATGGTTTACTCGTGTACCTTTAACCACTACAATACTGGGCACTTTCGCCCCCTTCCTTCCCAGCCCAATTTTCAGCTTTCATCGCTCTCGCAATTTCAATGACAATTGCGCAGTCGTGCTACACTGTACCCAAATTAAATTTTTATCATTTTGTTCGCACAAATAGAGCTTTTTTGGTGGTATTTATTCACGACTCCGTTTTTTATTTTTTGCGATATAAGTGCAAAAAAAGCGGAAATTTGGAAAAAAAACTATATTTTCTTTTTTCTATTTTAAAAGAAATCCAATAAAATCAAATTTTGTCATAAATTTAAGCCAAAATGTATTCTGCTACTTGTTTTTGGTAAAAAAAATTCTGTTAAGTGTATAATAATTGGTTTGTGTGATCACGGACATATGTACGCAAATGATCATGTACATATGTGTGCAGGTGATCACGTACATATGTGTGCAGATAATCATTGGGACATGTGATTTTAGTGGGACATGTGTTTTTTTTATTTGGGGACAATTCTTTTTATTATTTGGGGACATGTGTGGTGACATGTGTATTTTGGGGACATGTTTGTGTACACTGTAGGTTTACACTAGACTAGTGATCAGTGAGTAAAAAGCGGTAAAAACATACTCACTGATCACCAGACGGCTGCAGTGATCTGCTCTTCTCTCCTCAGCGACGACTTCCATGTGAGGAGAGGAGGAGCCGATTGCCTAGCAACCGGCTGTTTGTTTACATCACATGACGGCTGTGATTGGACACGGCCGTCATGTGATCGGGAGGGCCAATCCCAGAGCCCTCCCGCCGATCCGAGATGCGTCGTGTCCGGGTGACACGAGCGCATCGCGATCCCCCTCCTTCTGAAGGATGTTCCTGAACATCCAGTCAGAAGGAGGCGGCTCCCACCCGGCCAATGTACATATACGGCTGGGTGGGAGCCGCCTCCTTCTGCCTGGAAGTAGTTAAAGTCCAATTTTCTAGCTTTTAGTTTCTTTATATTCACTGTTGGGACGTTGGCACACTGTTATTTGTGTATCCACAGTGTCACCCTGTGAGGTTACACATTAAATCCACAACCTTTTTTTTTTGAAGCACCAATTGAGGGAACATGGAAGATGAAAGGAAGGTCTAGTTAGGACTAAACTAACTAGTTCTAAACAGTAGGGAAGGACAGAGGAAGATACCCAAATCACATTAGTCAATAAGTTGCAGTGGCCCAAAACCACCACTAGATGTCTGCATACTACGGGAAAATGATACAGGCATACCCCACTTTTAAAGTGGAGGGCCACCCTGAAAAAAAAAAAAAATATTAAAAATTAAAAAAAAAAAAAAAAATAAATAAATAAAAAAAATTATTTCTTTTTACTTACCAGAAGTGCCTGTTGCTAGGCACATAATCCTAATCTTCCTCTTCCTCCTCCGCGGAGATCTTCTTTCTTCTCTCCTCCGTGCGGCGTCTTCTGGGTAATGGGTCGCGCTGTGTTCTGGGAACTGTGTGTTCCAGAACACAGCGCGTCCCATTCACAAAGCTCTGCGTGACTCGCGCATGCGCAGTGGGAATGTCCGCCATTCCTTGTAAGGGAATCAGGCAGTGGAGCCGTACGGCTTCACTGCCTGATTCCCTTACAAGGAATGGCGGCGCCGGGACCCGAGAGCCGAGGGACGGGTCGGCCTCGGGCGGCCGACATCGCGGGCGCCCTGGACAGGTAAGTGGGCTGATTAAGTCAGCAGCTGCAGTGTTTGCAGCTGCTGACTTTTTTTTTTTTAAACGGCCCTCTCACTTCTGCATAGAAACCAATGAGCTTCTAACCCCAGCTTGTTCAATTAAGCTTTGGTAATAAAACCTGGAAGCTCATTGGTTTATATGCAGAAGTGAGCCTGATTTTGCACTTTCCAGCTTTAGTAAATAAACCCCATTGTGTACTTAAAAGTGGCGCATGCCTCAATAGCCAGCACCAATAGACACTCCAGCACATCCCAGCACCGCTTGCCATTCAGTTCTGGAGGTGCCGGCACTGCGTTCCCCCATGCGTTCCTACTGAAAAAAAAAGCCCTGGTTTTTGTAAATATAAACAGCTAAATACCCTTTTTCATTAGCAGTATATAGCAGTCTTGTGACTTTTATCAGTGTCTGGTTTAAGCTTGTAGGAGGAGTTTTCATTTTCCCCTGATTATCCTATATAGCTGCAGGACCCCTGACCCTCTGTCTGGACAGTGCTGATTGGCCCTGTGCTGGACACATGCTCCCTCCCCCCAAAAAAAAAAAACACTCAAGAAATACACACCAAACTGAGCATGTGCAGAGTGCCCCAAGACTCTATTCTATCAGGAGATGGTCTGGGGACTTGTGGAAAAAGGGGGGGATCAGAAAAGACAGGATCAAACAGTTTTTTCACACAATGCACAGGAGTAACCCCTTAGGTTCCACAGTGAGTATAACAAGCATGCTTTACTGCATATACAAAAGTTCACATGGAGAGAAAAAACTAAATAACTAGCAGTTGCGCAGGTCTTCCTACACCTTTAAAAGTAGTAAATAATCAAAAACAAAAGGGGTCTCTCATGCTGGGCTACACCATCGAAGCATGGACATCAACAAGAGAGGAAAAGATCATTCAAACTGAAGATGATGACACTATTTGGCGCTGCTGCTCTCCAACAATCCCACAGGGTGATCGATAGTCACTGAAACAACACAAGAAGGAGACGACTGCCCTAATGTTATCCAATTTATTAATTGCAGCGTGAACTTTAAAAAAATAAAAACGCACTCACATGGGTACAGATTATAACGAGCATGCCTCATGTGACCAAAACTCTCCTTTATGGCTGCTGTAAGATCCGAGTGTAGTAGAGCCCTCAACGAAAACCTGCTGACAGCTGTGAGCCACAAACGGTCCCTTGGCGTGCCAATGCCACTGCGCATGCGCCCAGTCCAGCCAGTGTCATACTCTGTAGCCAGAAGACCATACACAAGGGAGGAGCGGAGGCACGCAGAGAAACATTACTGTTGACACAACACCTCGTTTC
Organism: Lithobates pipiens; assembly: GCF_037356315.1. Classification (NCBI taxonomy): domain Eukaryota; kingdom Metazoa; phylum Chordata; class Amphibia; order Anura; family Ranidae; genus Lithobates; species Lithobates pipiens. Next base: position 20,251,752 of record NW_027507903.1, read on the forward strand.
AGAGGCCTGTCCTCCTTTGTCAAGTCACTTCCCATGCGTATGGTCTCCTGGCTACGGCACATGATGCTGGCTGGACCGGGCGCATGAGCAGTAGCATTGGCATGGCGAGGAGCGGAATTTGTGGCTCACAGCTGTCGGCAGGCTTCATTGAGAGCTCCAGCACACCTGGATCTTAGACCCTTTTCACACTGGGGCGCTTTGCAGGCGCTACAGCTCTAAAAATAGGGCCTGCAAAGTGCCCTAAAAGAGCCGCTCCTGTGTCTCCAGTGTGAAAGTCCCGAGGGCTTTCACACTGGAGCGGTGTGCTGGCAGGATGCTAAAAAAAGTCCTGCTAGCAGCATCTTTGGAGCGGTGTGTATACCACTCCTGCCCATTGAAATCAACGGGGCAGCACAGCTTTACCGCTGGCAGCAGCGCTTTACGGGTGGTTTGAACCCTTTTTCGCCCACTAGCGGGGGTTACAAGCGCCCCGCTATCGGCTGAATACCTCTGCAAATACGACGGTACAGTGCCACTAAAAATAGTGGCGCTTTACCGCCGCCCCCCCCCCCCAGCCCCAGTGTGAAAAGGGCCTTACTGTCAGGGCTGGGCTCAGCCCTTCCTTCTCTGAGCTGGCTGCTCAACTATTTTCATAATCGATTAATCGATCGGTTTCCACATACAGAATGCATTATTTGCATACATATCAAGAAATACATTGTCAGGGCTGAGCCCTTCCTTCTCTGAGCTGGCCGCTCAGCTGTCGGCTAATTGCCAGCTCCTATCTCTCCACAGGTACTCAGCTGTTGATGATATCCTGCTCATCAGTCTTGCCTACTTAAGCCGTTGCGTTCAGAGGATCTCTGCCTTCACCTTGGTCACATCACAGAGACTATCTCCTGCAATCCTATTTAAAACCTGCTTTGCTGACATCCCTTCTGGCTCCAGATCCTGCTTGCTGTTCCACTACATTGATCCCTGACTTCTGGCTTGGCTGACTGTCCCTTGCGGTTACTGAAATTTGGCTATGGTTTGATCACGTTTGTTCTTTTTACTTTTATTATTAAACAAGTGTGATTCAACTGTACTTCTGTGTCGGCCTGATTTCATGATTTCTGACACTTACAGCAGCCAATGAGGAGAGTTGTGGCCATATGAGACATGCGCGTTATAATCTGTAACCTTGTAAATGCTTTTTCACACTGCAATTAATAAATTGGATTATACTAGGGCATTTGTAGGGCATTTAGATGTGGTGAAGACAACCTGCACAAGATCAAACCGAACATTAGAATGGGGAAAAAAGGGGATTTAAGGGACTTTAAGGGACTGAACGTGGCATGATTGTTGGTGCCAGATGGGCTTGTCTGAGTATTTTAAAAACTGCTGATTGATTCACGCACAACCATCTCTCAGGTTTACAGAGAATGGTCCGAAAAAGAGAAAATATCCAATGAGTGCCAGTTGTGTGGAAGAAAATGCCTTGTTGACGTCAGAGGTCAGAGAATGGGCAGACTGGTTTGAGATGATAGAAAGGCAACAGTAACTAAAAAAAACACTCGCTGCCTTCAGGGTATGCAAAACACCATCTTTGAATGCTCAACACATCGAACCTTGAAGCAGATGGGCTACAGCAGCAGGAGACCACACCGGGTGCCACTCCTACCAGCTAAGAAAAATAGATTGGAAAAACTTTGCCTGGTCTGAGTTTTGATTTCAGCTGCGACATTCAGATGGTAGGGGCAGAATTTGGTATGAACAACATGAAAGCATGGATCCATCCTGCCTTGTATAAATGGTTCAGGCTGGTGTTGGTGAAACGGTGTGGGGGATATGTTCTTGGTACACTTTGGGATCCTTAGTACCAATTGAGCATCGTTTAAATGCCATGTCCTACCTGAGTATTGTTGCTGACCATGTCCATCCTTTTAGGACTACAGTGTCCCCATCTTCTGATGGCTCCTTCCAGCAGGATAATGCGCCATGTCACAAACCTCAAATTATCTCACCACTGATTTCTTAAAAATGACATGTGGTGGATGGTGGTTTTGTTTGGGTGGAGTCAAAAAGCAGCCCATCCCCCCCCCCCCCCGAGCAGCACCCAGCCCCCCGAGAGGCACCCACCCCCCCAACCTGTTTGTCGGTTGGTCCGGCACTTACCCCATCATGGCAGGTGGCAGGCCGCATGGTGTCGAGGCTCTGCTCCTGTGTCCTCTCCTCCATGGCAGCTTCCAACTGCTTCCCCTCCTCCTCCTAGGCATCCAATAGGATCACCTGCCCTTTCAGCCAATTGGCTTCCTGATTGGCCAAGAGGAGAATCGGTGTTACAACAGAAAATATTCATACACACCTGGGTGAGATCGGAGCACACTCTCTGCGACCCAAACCCACCCTATATTGAAGCCTATTAGAGCCTCTGGCTCTAATCGGCGCTTCAAAAAAACAGCCCCTCCGCATTGCAATCCATGCGCCGAAGCCCTGAAAGGGGCCGGACACATGGATAGGGGGAGGCGGCGTGGACAGAGTGGCCTTGATGGACAGGCCTCCCCCTGATGAGGTCACTGTACTCCAATGGTCTCCACACTCACCAGATCTCAATCCAACAGAGCACCTTTGGGATATGGCGGAATGTGAGATTAGCATCATTGATGTGCAGCCGACAAATCTGCAGAAACTGCGTGATGCTATCATGTCACTATGGAACAAAATCTCTGAGGAAAGTTTCCAACACCTTGTTGAATCTAGGCCCTCGAAGAATTAAGATAGTTCTAAAGGCAAATGGGGGTCCAACCCGGTACTAGCAAGGTGGACCTACTAAAGTGGCTGGTGAGTGTACATACTAGAAGAAAAGTAAACCAAGAAGATTCCCAAAGCAATTCGTCAAAGAGGAACTGGCAAAGAAGTTCAAAAAATTGTATAAAGTATTGACTACAAAAGTGAATTTTGTAATCAATAATTTATACAATTTTTTGAACTTATTTGCCAGTTCCTCTTTGAAGAATTGCTTTGGGAATCTTCTTGGTTTCTTTTTCTTTTTATATGCTAATGCCGCGTACACACAACTAGACTTGTGCACAACGGAAAATTTTGTTTAGTTTCGGTTCGTTGTCATTCGTAAAATACATAATTTAGTTCTGTTATATTCGTTATGTTACGTTAATATGTTTTCGGATAATTCATTGTTATTCGTAGAGTGTCGAATTCATTTGTTCGTATTCGTTGAAATTCGCTATTTATGTATGTATAGACATTTGTGATAATGATTCGTAGTTTGGAAAGTCGCTTGTTTATTGAATCTTTTAACACACACAATGACAACGTCTCTTCTCCTCGGCTCAAATACAATACAACACCCTTCTAACTCAGTTCTCAGGAATGCACTTTGCCAGTAATCCAACCTCTGACACAAAATTAATTAGCTGATTGGACTATAAGATTTACTTTGAGCTGAACTTTTGTTTCATTAGATCTTTAAAGAATTACCGAATCATGTTGAATTCATTCAAATTAATTCGTTATATTTCTTTCGTATTCGTTGTAATTCGTTATTTTTTTATTCGGACATTCGGATGCGTCCGAATGTCCGAAAGATGCAAAATTCGGCCGAATTTCGATTCGTTGCGAAACGAATTGCACAAGCCTACACACAACCGGACTTTGACGGACTAGATCCGACGGTCTTCCCGACTGACTTTTGACAGAGTTCCGACGGACTTTCCAAACGAACGGAAATTGGCCACACACAATCACACCAAATTCTAACGGATTTGAACGTGATGACATACTACCGGACTAGAATAAGGAAGTTCATAGCCAGTAGCCAATAGCTGTCCTACCGTTGGTTTTCGTCTGTCGGACTAGTGTACAGACAAACACATTTTTTTGACCGGACTCGAGTCCGTCGGAAAGATTTGAAACATGTTTTAAATCTAAAGTCTGTCTGATTTTTAGACAGAAAAGGTCCGAAGAAGCCCACACACGGTTGAATTGTCCGGCGGATTCGTTCCGTCGGACCTAGTCTGTCAAAGTCCGGTTGTGTGTACGTGGCATTAAGTCTCGTTCAGATTTGTTCTGCGGTGAGGGGCATTTCGAGCCGGTATGAGGAATTACCACTGAATTTTTTCCTCTTGGCCCCAATCATCAATTAATAGAGGTGGAGCCCTTGTGTCATTTTTACCCCCCCCTTTTCCCAGTGAGTGTACGTACTGCAGACGGGAAGTGGGTGAACGTAAAAAGCTGAATCAAGAATGAACTACTCATCTAAATTAGAGAAGTAGTGTAACCCATATTTACTGTATAGACGTAGTGATGCCCAGTGATTTCCATGTGACAGGTACTCTTTAGGGGGGATGCTTTATCTTTGTCACAGAAATAATCAGCATTTAATGTATCCATAATGCAACGAGTGAACAGCAATGTTAGAAGTCTTAGGGAAGCTGTATTGTAACAAATAGCTAAAGACTCACAAAGGCATCAGTGACTTTTACGGCTTCCTTGCTCCATCTCGGTCATTAATTTCCTAGTGAGGGATGAGATGGTCACTTTGTACAGTTCTGCTCCATTCATTATGAAGGATGGGAAACAGTTATAAATGTGTCTGTGTGATGTATGCTTAGGTCATTGACTAGAGATACAATGAAGCCATAACTCAATCCCAACGTCACCCGATGACTTAACTTTTGGAGGTTTTCTTTTCCTGATGACATTTATAAAGTTCTGAATGTGAATGCGCACGCTTAACCCTTTGTTGATGAGACGTCCTTGCCTACAACAAGAGGATAAACAACGTTCCTTTCTTAGACCAATGAATACCTAAAACATTCAGTTTACACAGCACTTTTGATTGTCAGAAGGCTGAGGGTGGGGATCTGATGTCACAGCACAGCATTAAGCGAGGAACTGAGTGTAATCTGAGACCTGAGTGGAGGCAATGGATGCACCCCCCCCTCTACACAGTCTCATAGTGAAACATGCACAGCTGAGGCTGTCAATCAAAGGCTGTGTGCTGCAGCTCCCCCTCCCCATCCCTCTGGATCTCTTGGTGTTGGCATAACCTGGAAGATAAAGAAAAACACTGCACAAAAGCTAAATGATATCAAGGTATGTATATAAATGTCAGCTGCTCCCCTCAAAAGTGCAATAAATTGACTTTGTGACATGTGGGTTGTATAAAGAATAAGAGGGCGCTAAAGAAATGTACACTATATACTATGGGGAAATAGCATAAACATAAAGTGCAATAGTGCTGTGCAATCGACAATAATAAAAAAAAGTGCTTATAAATCATCAAAGTGCATATACAATCAGCAAAAGTGAATAGAGTCTATAACTATAAGCAGCAATTTGGATCGGTGGTATCACAAAAAATGTCCATAAAAGATGTGAAGTGACTTAAGATCTTTACACCATCACCACGGGGACGATTTATGGATGAACACACCCGATGGATAAAGGTAAGTAGCCTACTTATCAAATCACCATGACCCCTGTAATTAAAAAGTAGGGCTGTGGAAATTAAAGATTAATTCCTCTATAATCGATACATTTTTTTTGATCGATCAAAATTCTTTTGATCGGTACTCCCCTCTCCGCCGGCTTCCGGGTCTTCAGGGAGTTCCGTTGGAGATCCGTGGATGTCACGGACATCAACGTCACCGGACTCCTCCCCCCTTCCCCAAGTGCCTCCGTCTGCTAGTGAAGGGAAGGGGGAGGAGTCCGGTGACGTTGAAGTTCTGATTGAACGTAACGCGTATGGGGGGAGGCGCTACGCATGACGTCACCCGCTGCTGCCCTACGGAACTAACACGATTGTCGGCTTTACATGCTGTGGTTTTATCATCTTTATGTGAGTAGTTTGTGTTTGAACACAAAAATTAAATCTTATACTTAAGCAGTGAACACTTGGATCTTTTCTTTCTACCCATGACCTGGCGTCCTTGCTGAGATCTAAGGAGACGTGAGAGAAGTTTCTGGTCCATGTTAACCCTTTTAAAACCCGCTTGCATGACCACCTGTTTGCACAGGGGTCCCTGCCATAAGGTGAGAGTGATTAGTTAGACCGGAGGTGGAGGGATTGTCACACTACTGAGGAAAAAAAATGACTTACGTCAGTGCTACAGCTTGAATTTAAAACGTATTTGTGTGAACTGTGAAGTTAAGTCATGGATTGTGGAATCTAACTAGTGTCGGGTGATTGTATATAGTGTATACCACATTTATCACTGACTAATATAGAGTTGCAATGCAAGGAGAACAGCTAAAAGTAGTTGGATCTGCATGTGCGTTATAATTAATCGAAATTAATCGATTAATTGATTTTAAAAAAATCTATTAATCGAACATGACAATTTTAATCAGTAACAGCCCTATTAAAAAGACAGGTCAGGTGAAACGTGGTTTGGTTTGGGATGCTGGAGTCAATGGGACAAGCCTGGGGAATACTCCTCCTTGTAGTTGGTCAGAAGAAGATGGAAAAGGACAGGACCATAGTGTAATTCCGTTTATTAAAAATGTAAAGTTAAAAACAGAACAGCCAAATGGCCTCTTACTTTAGGAGGCGCTTTGCCTCGGCACCAAAGGAAAACTGCATAGTATTAAAAAAATTTAAAATAAAGGATGCAGCGCCTAATAAAGTTAAAATATGTGAAAAAACAATGATGAAAAATTCTCTATACATTTATACGGAACAGAGAAATTCTCATGTAAAGGGGGACTCTTGTTATTAACTTCCTATGATTAGAAATGGATTTAATATCAAAATATATGTATAGTTTATACAACAACAAAAAATAGCTGTGCAGTGCTAAAGTGTTCGGGTTTGACTTGAAGAAAAGGTGGCGACCCATCTCCAAGTATAAATATATAAGGGGGATAATGTTAACCATGTATAAATACATAAGGGGGATATGATCTCCATGTATAAATACATAAAGGGGGATATGATCTCCATGTATAAATGCATAAGGGGGATATGATCTCTATGTATAAATATATAAGGGGGGATATGATCTCCATGTATAAATATATAAGAGGGGATATGATCACCATGTATAAATACATAAGGGGGGATATGATCTCCATGTATAAATATATAAGAGGGGATATGATCACCATGTATAAATACATAAGGGGGGATATGATCTCCATGTATAAATATATAAGGGGGGATATGATCTCCATGTATAAATACTTAAGGGGGGATATGATCTCCATGTATAAATATATAAGGGGGGATGTGATCTCCATGTATAAATACATAAGGGGGATTTGATCTCCATGTACAAATATATAAGGGGGGATATGATCTCCATGTATAAATAAATAAGGGAGATATGATCACCATGTATAAATATATAAGGGAGATATGATCTCCATGTTTAAATACATAAGGGGGGATATGATCACCATGTATAAATACATAAAGGGGATATGATCTCCATGTATAAATATATAAGGGGGGATATGATCACCATGTATAAATATATAAGGGGGGATATGATCTCCATGTATAAATATATAAGAGGGGATATGATCACCATGTATAAATACATAAGGGGGGATATGATCTCCATGTATAAATATATAAGGGGGGATATGATCTCCATGTATAAATACTTAAGGGGGGATATGATCTCCATGTATAAATATATAAGGGGGGATGTGATCTCCATGTATAAATACATAAGGGGGATTTGATCTCCATGTACAAATATATAAGGGGGGATATGATCTCCATGTATAAATAAATAAGGGAGATATGATCACCATGTATAAATATATAAGGGAGATATGATCTCCATGTTTAAATACATAAGGGGGGATATGATCACCATGTATAAATACATAAAGGGGATATGATCTCCATGTATAAATATATAAGGGGGGATATGATCACCATGTATAAATATATAAGGGGGGATATGATCACCATGTATAAATATATAAGGGGGGATATGATCTCCATGTATAAATACATAAGAGGGGAAATGATCACCATGTATAAATATATAAGAGGGGATATGATCTCCATGTATAAATGCATAAGGGGGGTATGATCACCATGTATAAATACATAAGGGAGATATGATCTCCATGTATAAATACATAAAGGGGGATTTGATTACCATGTATACATTTTCAAAGAGGAGCATCACCACAGGGTGGCACTGTGGATGTGAAAAGGTAATCAATGGTGCCACATCCTTAATTGGAAGTATGCAAAAATGAGTGAACTCAGGATGGACTTTTTAGGCACCAAAGTATACAAGATAATAAAAATATAATCATTTATTGACAGAAAGTATTTAAAAAACAACAAACAGTGCAATTAAAATGGCTAGCAACATACGCTGGACAAACTACCACATATAGACATCCTCACCACTACCCTAGGGCCATATTGTATCTCGACCTAAATAGAAAGGGTAATATATAGATAATAGGCCTGGTGTGGATTGGTGTCATGGGTAGAGGAGCTTGAACGCTCGGTGCTCTACAGGTTTCATGCTGAGGACACTTATTCAGAAGCTTCAGGTAGGTACTTTATTTGGGAGAAAATACATTCAGTAAGTACCAACAAGTTATATAAATTAGTAAGCAATAGCATAGGTCCCAACTGTCCCTGATTTGAAGGGACTGTCCCTAATTTGGAGCAATGTCCCTCTGTCCCTCTTTCCTCATCATTTGTCCCTCATTTTGGTCTGATCCATATAGTTGTACATAAAATGCAGGTTTAATCTTTCAAAAACTGTTTCCCAGTGCTAAACCTTTCATTCAATTTCTAAATTGCTGCATGTGTACATTTTAAAAGCCAATCTAAAGGAATAGTCGTGGTAAGAAAAAGTCCTTTGGGATTTAATTAACCTTTTTTCTTGGTTAATTCTCCTTTAAGTGGTAGTGGCAGGGGGCGTGCCCTATGCCCAGGGCCTGGACAAGGGGTGGACAGGCAGTCGCCCTTGGCATTGTGCTGTCATGTGAGCTGGGGGGGCACCGCAAGGAATTTAAGGGGGAGGGGATTTGTGTTGGGTGGATGAATTTGGGGGGAGGGGGGGGCAGCAGGGGAAAATAATTGTTCTAGGAGGAGAAATATGGGGGGAAGGTGTTCTAAGGCTGGATTCCCACCTATGGCATTTTTAGTGCTTTTTGCATTTTGCAGATTTGCCATACAGAATGTGTTCCATCAGAAACCATGTGAAATGGACTGTAGTGCAAATCTGCAAAATGCAAAAAGCACTAAAACCGCATAAGTGTGAATCCAGCCTTAGAGTTGTGATTCCGGGGGATTTGTATTGAGAGGGGGATGGGAAAAGAGCACTTGTGCTAGGAGGATGGTGGAGTATGGATGATTGGAGGGCATTTGTACTAAGAGGGGGGATGGGGTGGAGGATTTGTGCTAGGATGGGTGATTTTTTTTGGGGGGGGGGCATTTTTGTTGGGGGAATTTGGGGGTGGAGGGGGCAAAGATTTGTGCTGGAGGGAGGAATTTTGGCAGGGGGGCTTATTTGTATTGGAATTAGGGGGGATTCATTCTTAGGAGGTAATCATGCAGATTAGTGGCAATTTTTTTATTTGGGGGGGGAGGATTTTTGCTGACACATAATTCTTATACTACTTGGGGGGGGGGGGGGGGTGCTGTTTGGGATGTTTGCCCTGGGCTCTAGGCAACCTTGTCCCAGCACTGCCTATGCCTACATACATTTGTTAGTACGTGTCCCTCATTCCCATGGTTGGGAGGTATGCGCAATGGTTATAAATTGTCAGCCAAGTCATACTGTCAGAGTTACAAACACAGCCGGCCGGTGATCATTAGCGGAACAATGTGAGATCGGCAGTACAGCATGGGTGTGGGGGACACAAGCAAGTAAATAGCACCATGGTGAACCAAGGTACCCAAAAGGTGGTAGAACAGGGTGATGTGCTCTAGAGTACAGGAAAACAGCTTGATTTATAGCAGGCAAGAGAAGAAAGGGAAACAATTCCTTCCTACCAGCAAGGAGCAAAAAGTAGTTTGCTTGCATAACAGTAATGACAGAATCCGGGGAACGCAGCGCTGCTCAGGAAGCGTAGACAAGGGCGGTGCTACCACTAGGCAAACTAGGCAGCCTCCTAGGGTGCCCTGCTGCCTAGGGCGCCCGGTCACTGGTCTTCATACTCTCTTCTCTCTACAGCAAGCAACTAAGTTTTAGCATCTATAGGCAGCCGCCGCTCTGTTCGCACATAGTGTTAGAGGCGGTGGATGACTGTGTCCCGACTCCTGAATGAATGGAAGCAAGCAAATATTCATTGATGGGCACTGGTAAGCTCCATTGATGGGCGATGGTAGGCTACATTTGATGGGTTCTGGTGGGCTGCATTTGATGGGTGCTTCATTAAAAAGGTGAGGTATATATGGGCAGGGCAAAGGGGGGGGGGGGGAGTCATGGGGTGGAGCCAAGGTGGGGTGGCAAAATGAGGTTTCACCTAGGGTGTCAAAAATCCTTGCACCAGCCCCGAGCGTAGGCCAGAGGATATAGTATCTAAATTATAAAACATTGATGAGTGAGTCTATAGTTAGCATAACATGGGAAAAGTAGATGGAGAAAAAAAAAGGAGAAAAAAAGAAAGGAAAAAAAAGACATGAGGAAATAGTTAAGGGGGAAGTTGAAAGGAAGAAAGGAGAAAAAAGGAAACAATAGCCAGCCATAAAAAACAGTCCAGGGAAAAGAGAGGAGACAAGAATAGTACAATATGGATATACCCAGAGTCAGTAGGACACTTTCCCACAGCCGCAGTAAGCAGTATACGGTATAAATACCTTGGTGGTCCATATGGGGAACTTGGTGAAGAGTTATTTACTTTTTTAGGTCATTACAGATGACAAGGGGGAAGCTTTATGTATGAGGAAAAGAGATTTAACCTCCACGTATGGGAAGGCTTCTTCACAGTAAGAGCTGTGAAAAATGTGGAATAGACTCCCTCAAGAACTAGTTCTGGCCAGCTTAGTAAATTGTTTAAAATAGGAGTTGGATGCATTCCTAAATGCACAAAATATACCTGGATATCAACATTTAAAGGTAATAACACCAGGGATGGTTGGTTCAGGATATATCCAGTTGCATCATGGAGGGATAAGTAAGAATTCTCTTTGAAAATTGATAAACTTTTCGAATCTGAAACCTATTCGAACTCGAAAACTTTTCAAATTTGAGTTTGAAAACTATTTGAATTCGAAAACGATTTGAAAATGATTCAAATTCATATTTCGTCCGCATTTTTTTTTCCCGTTATTTTGGATTTGTTTCAAATTCGGTACTATTGTAATTCAGAAATTCTGATACAGTGGGCGCTGACGATATTGTGTCAATCTCGCCTGTAAGCGGTGAGATTGACACTCGCGAGCCCCGTCGCGGGAGACAGCGCGGAGCTATGTCGTTCTTCCCATGAGCTGCCCCCAATACATTCCTATGGATGCGAACGTGAGAAGTACAGCACGCAGCAGTGATTTCCAGCGCAATCCCCATTGCGCTGGAAACACAATGTCGGCGGCACCTACTGTACATCTGAATTTCTGAAAAATGAAAATTTGTCCGAGTTTCAACTTGGAACAACATGAACCGCACACTTCTAGTGTTCCTAACCTGGAACAATTATGAAGAGCTGAGATGCCATAGAATGAGAGTTCAGATGTCACAAAAGGAATAGTGAAGATAAGGCTAGGGGGGCAATACTGGAACGGGCAAAACAAGTCAGCACCAAACAGCTCCAGCATTGCTATCCACGATGGCCATGGTGGAACTACCAGGGCTGCAAGGGTTGCACTTGCGCCCAAGACAGCAGGAAGGGAGCCTGCTGCAGAACATGTGAAAGGGTCCCTCTGTGGATCAGAGGGGGGGGGGGGGGCCAAGCTCGGAGGAAGGGCCATGCCACCAAAGTAATGGGCCCCAGGACCAAGGGAAAGGGCCCTGAGCCCAATGGAAAAAGCTTGGTGACCGATAGAAAGGGCTTGGGGGCCAATAGAAAGAGCCACAGGACCGATGGAAAAGGCTCAGTGACCAATAGAAAGAGCCTTTAGGACTGATGGAAAAGGCTCAGTGACCAATAGAAAGAGCCTCAGGACTGATGGAAAAGGCTCAGTGACCAATAGAAAGAGCCTCAGGACTGATGAAAAAAGCTCGGTGACCAATAGAAAGAGCCTCAGGACCGATGGAAAAGGCTCAATGACCAATAGAAAGGGCTTGGGGACCGATAGAAAGAGCCTCAGGACCGATGGAAAACACCCCGGGATGAGGGCCCGTTATAGTTTCTTGCACCAAGGCCTTGTAGGTTCTAGTTACGCCTCTGCACCATGGCTCACATTAAGAACTCAGGGACACATTTGCGTTATGGAACCCAACTCTCAGAGGCACCACGTTCCATCATGCCAAGGATTTTTGTACACACAGGCAGCATACACTTTGACTTTTAAATGTCGCCGGGGCTGAAAAATCTATATGGCGTAAACTTTTGCCTAAAAATCAATCTCATGTAGGGTTTGATTAGAAGAAAATTGCTATCCCATTTGTTTCTACATTTGTCTGCATGTTGTCCTTTTCAGTCATAGGCTGGACAACGAGAAGCATTCTTTAAAAATTCCCCGAGAAAGTGTATGACATTAAAATGTCCTTTGATGCTCTTTCACTAAACATCGGACATTAGCGGTTTGGGTGACACTGATCCCTAATGCATCTCGCTTCAATCAATAGACACCAGAATTTGGCAATTAAGAAAGGGGGTTTTAGACCAAACGCAGACACGCTTTTATGTCACTCCTGTCTTTTCGCTCAGGACTATAATTCAAGAAGAAAGATACATTTCTGGTCGGGCAAAATCTTTTTTCATGTGTTTTTCTGTTTATCTGTATTTATAGAACATGAAATTAGACACTCGGATCATAGATCAAGAAATTGCCTCCAGACCCTTAACTATTTCGGCAATATCCCAGTTTTGCTTTTGCTTTATTTGTTTTGCTTTGATGAAATGGATGAATAGTGCGGAGTCTGTATTAGACCGTGCTGGCTGCTATACTTCATTATGTAGATCTTTTCTTTCTCTCTTTTTTTTTTTTTTCCCACTAATAAAGCCTTTAATTTGGCTTTGGTAATGCGAGGCTTGAGGAGGAACTCCAATCTAATTAAAAAAATGAAATTCAAGGGATTGCTTTAAAAAGTCACAGTTGAAACCATTAAACAGATCCAATTAACACTTTTACTTACTATCCTTGTCATTGGAGAGTAGCTGAATACGCCAACTGTCTACTGAACATTTTGAGTCGGATTTACTAAAACTCGAGCACACTGAATCTGGTGTTTTTTTTTTTTTTCCGGGTCATTTGTTATGATTGCAATTTGTAAATTTGCAAGTTCAAAAATTCGTAAATTGGAAATTTTGTAATATCGTAAATTTGTAATTCGAAAATCCTAAAATAAGAAAGAAAATCTGAAAAATTCTAAAAAACGAAAAGCCGAACATTTTAAAGAATAACTAACTAACTAATAATAACTATTATTTGTTTTTCCCAATAATTTTATTTCAGAAAAAAAAACATGTACAGAAACCTCTATATAGTGTCTGTGGGCCTCTTATGCCCTGTACACACAGTCGGACATTCGGACAACAAAATCCGTCTGATTTTTTCCGACGGATTTTGTGCCAAACTTGTGTTGCATACACACGGTCGGACAATGTTGTCGGAAAATCGTTTTTAACGAGGTGACGTACAACACGTGCGCCGGGACTATAAACGGGCCAGTAGCCAATATCTCTTTATTTATTCTGAGCATGCGTGGCACATTGTCCGTCGGAATTATCTACACACGATCGTAATTTAAACGATCGGATTTTGTTGTCGGAAAATTTTAGATCCTGCTCTCAAACTTTGTGTGTCGGAAATTCCGACGGAAAAAGTCAGATGGAGCCCACACACGATCGGATTTTCCGACAATATGATCGGATCGCACATTTTCCATCGGAAATTCCGACCGTCTGTACAGGGCATAAGTCCCTTCGGTGTAGCCCGAGTCGCTTTGTTGAGCTTTGTCCAAAGTTAGGACTCGTACAGTACACGACTACCGTTCGGGTTCTCAGGTTGCCCACCGGGAGAAGAAGGCGGCTAGGGAAGCGGGTATAGACCCCATATTATCCTAACTGGCGGGGGTTGTAATTATTAGTGGTGAGGGGCTCGCTATTCTTCATGCCCGCATGTGTACCTAGTTGAGTTTAGTTGGGGAATATGTGACGTGAGGTGAAGATAACTAACTATTAAATTATAGGTATTGGAATTTCCTTTCAAATTTGGCTATTAGTGAATAGGGATGAGCTTCGTGTTCGAGTCGAACAAACGTTTGACTCGAACATCGGCTGTTCACCCGTTCGGCGAATTCCGAACGTTATGGGGCGTTCGCGCCAAATTCGGCTCACGGCCCACAATGCACTGCGTCATAACAGTGCATTGCTGGCTCATGATTGGCCAAGCATGCACTGTGACCCCGCATGCTTGGCCAATCACAGTGCCAGCAGCGAGGAGAGCCATGATTGGCCACAGGCAGGATGCCTGTGGCCAATCATAGCTCAGGCTGTGTAGTACACGCCCCACACTATATAAGGCCTAGTGTAGTGTGTTGGCATCTGAAGCAGTTAGTGGGTGTTCTGTGTACCTTCAACACAGTACACACCGATCGTTATCGGACGATTTTCGATCTTGCTCTTCTGTAGTGGTTGTTGTCTGCTTGCCCTGACCGCAGTATACACCGCTATATTCCCCTCACCTATATAGCTAGTGATCTATCTTTTATAATAGAGCTTGCAGTCAGTAGTGTTAGGAGCTTGTGCGTGCTGTCTGCGTGCTCTGTACCCAGTACAGACCGCTATATCCACCTACATAGCTCTTCTCTATTTGAGCCCACTTGCCATCTGCAGGAGTTATTGAAAGTTGTGTGTGCCTCCAGCACAGCACAGTATACATCTGTATATACCCCTTTATCTCTGGTGTTCTATAATAAAGGCATCTGCAGGAGTTAGTGGGTGTTGTGTGACTCCAGCACAATATACACCTGTATCTACCGTTTATTGCTGTTCTCTAATAGAGCCATCTGCAGGGCTTAGTGGGTGTTGTGTGACTCCATTACACTGCTGTTTTACCCAACTCCCTTCAGGCCATTACCATGTCTGGAAGGCCAGCAAGGAGAGGCAGACAGGCGCGAGCCGATAAAAGAGGGCAAGCAAGCTCTGTGTCTAGAGACAACAGTGCTGGTCGTGGACGCAGTGCATTGTCATCAGCACGTGGCCATGGGACACACTTGTCCTTCTTTTCGGCAGCTGGACATGTTGAACCGCAACATGCCAACGACTTGGTAGAGTGGATGACCAAGCCCTCTTCATCCTCCTCATCCTCTCTCACCCAGTCTCAGGGTACTAGCAAAGCAGCTGCCAACGCATCGTCTTCCCTCCTCTCAATGTCATCATCAGTGACTCCTTCCCTAGACCCACCACGTCCTCCTGAGGAGTCTCCTGAACTCTTTGAGCACAGTGTTGGGTACATGCTCCAGGAGGATGCCCAGTGTTTTGTGGGCTCTGATGATGACACTCAGCTAGAGGAAGGCAGTAGTGTGAGCGCAGAGAGAGGGGATGCTCAAGAAGGACAGTCATGTTCCACAAGCTGCAGCATACTGCCAGGTTTGCTACAGCAATGAAGAGGGAGGGGATGATGAGGGCACTGACTCCACGTGGGTGCCTGGTAGGAGAGAGGAGGAGGAGGAGGAGGAGGCACATGTCCAACGAGGCAGGATGCCCTCCGGGGGCCAGCTTAGGGGCAGCACACCGACTGAATCACACCGCAGAGCTCCGCCTGTGCAGGGCGCTGCCTCTGCGCGTTATTCTAAAAGTTCTTTGGTGTGGGCCTTTTTTGAGACGAGTGCATCAGATCGCACCGCTGCTATTTGCAACATATGTCTCAAGCGTATCTCGCGTGGCCAAAACATCAGCCGCTTGGGCACCACATGCTTGACCAGACATATGTTGACCTGCCATGCAGCTCGTTGGCAAGCGTACCTCAAAGACCCACACCAAAGAACAAAGCGGACCTCTCCTTGCTCCTCATCAGCTGGCATCTCCAACCCCACTAGACCTTCAGTCCTCTCTGAAACCTGCTCTGAGAGGAAAGAAGGTGTAGAATTAGGTGTGTCACAGCCAAATGCTTCCGGGAACTCTGCTAGCAGTACACCCACGTCCGATTATAGCAGGCAAATGCCCCTGCCCCAGCTGCTGGAGCGGCGAAAGAAGTTCACTCCCAGTCATCCACATGCCCAGCGGTTGAATGCTAGCTTGGCTAAATTGCTAGCACTTCAACTGCTGCCTTTTCAGTTGGTAGACTCGGCCCCCTTCCGTGAGTTTGTACAATGTGCGGTTCCTCAGTGGCAGGTCCCCAAACGCCACTTTTTCTCACGGAAGGCGATTCCGGCTCTCTACCGGCATGTGGAAGGCAATGTCCTTGCCTCGCTGGACAGGGCGGTCAGCGGTAAGGTGCATATTACCGCTGACTCATGGTCCAGCAGGCATGGACAGGGACGTTACCTGTCTTTCACGGCCCATTGGGTCACTCTTCTGGCAGCTGGGAAGGATGCAGGACAAGGTGCAGTAGTGTTGGAGGTTGTTCCGCCACCACGCCTCCAAAATGCTACGATTGGTTGTGACACACCTCTCTCCTCCACCCCCTCCTCTTCTTCTTCATCCATGGCCTCTTCCAGTGCTCTGTCCTCAGAACCAGCGGTGCTCCGTAGGCGTTCCAGGGGCTACGCAAGTACGCAGGCAAAACGATGCCATGTCGTGCTTGTGCTGGTTTGTTTGGGGGACAGGAGCCACACTGGGGCGGATGTTTTGTCAGCTCTGCAGGGGCAGGCCGAGAGGTGGTTGACGCCACGCCAGCTTAAGCCAGGAATGGTGGTTTGTGACAATGGCACCAACCTCCTCTCCGCCCTCCGACAGGGACAACTGACCCATGTGCCCTGTGTAGCTCACGTCCTTAACCTGGTGGTGCAGCGGTTCTTGGGCAGGTACCCCGGCTTACAGGATGTACTGAAGCAGGCCAGGAAAGTCTGTGTGCATTTCCGCCGATCATTTAATGCCTGTGCTCGTCTGGCTGAGCTCCAAAAGGAGTTGAACCTGCCCAAGAACCGCCTTATATGTGACTCAACGTTGGCCATGCTGCAGCGGCTGCACACGCAGCAGAGGGCCATCAATGAGTACCTGTGCGACTACGGCTCCAGGACAGGGTCACGGGAGCTCGGTTTTTTCTCACCACGCCAGTGGGGCATGATCAGGGATGCATGCACTGTCCTGTCACCGTTTGAGGAGGCCACAAGGATGGTGAGCAGTGACAGTGCATGCATCAGTGACACTGTACCTCTTGTCCACCTCTTGGAGCATACGCTGCGTGGAATAATGGACAGGGCACTTGAGGCAGAACAGAGGCAGGAAGAGGAGGACTTCCTTGCCTCTCAAGGCCCCCTTTATCCAGACAGTGTTCCTGCTGTGCCACCCATCACACAGGAAGAGGATGAGGAGGAGGAAGAGGAGGAGGAGGATGATTGTGTCAGCATGGAGGTGGAGGCTGGCACTCAGCATCAGCAGCAGCAGTCTTGTAGGGATGATTTACAGTCCCAAGAAACACGTGGACTTGTACGTGGCTGGGAGGAGGTAGCTGCGGATCATGTTGCCCTTAGTGACCCAGAGGACTCCAGACCGAATGCCTCAGCTAACCTACGCTGCATGGCCTCCCTGATCCTGCAAAGCCTGCGGAAGGATCCTCGAATTCTTCGGATCAAGGAGAGGGACCATTACTGGCTGGCCACTCTCCTTGATCCACGGTACAAGGGTAAGGTTGCCGACCTTATCTTGCCATCGCAGAGGGAGCAGAGGATGAGACATCTCCGGGAGGCCTTGCAGAAAGGTCTGTGCAACGCGTTCCCAGAGACTGGGAGGTTACAAACTCCTGGTCCTGGACAACGTGTTGCTGAGGCATCGGTCAGAAGGAGCGGTGGAGAAGGTGGCCGTCTGACTGATGCTTTCAGACAATTTTTTAGTCCGCAGGCCCAAGGTATGATCGGTTCCAGCAACCATCGCCAGCGTCTGATTTACATGGTGCAGGAATACCTAGGGGCAAGGTCAGACTTGGACACCTTTCCCACCGAAAATCCTCTGGCTTACTGGGTCTTGAGGATGGCCAGAGCTTGCACAGTATGCAATTGAGCTACTGGCCTGTCCTGCATCCAGCGTTCTTTCGGAACGCACCTTCAGTGCTGCTGGTGGCTTTGTTACCGATCACAGGGTGCGCCTGTCCACCGAATCAGTTGATCGACTGACCTTCATCAAGATGAATCAGTCTTGGATCACCCACAGCTACCAAGCACCTGAAGCTGATGTAACCGAATAATTTTTTTTGAAATATCACATCCCTTCAAGACTGCCTATGCTGATGCTGAGTGACTGTCCTGTTATGTTGATTGTCTATCCTCTTCCTCCTCCGCTGATATGTTGGAAGAACATTTCTGGTTCTGGGTGATGCCATCAGCCCAATTTTTCTGCCCCTGTTTAACAGGGGCGTTTAAGTACAATTTTTGATGCAATGCTTTGCAGCAGGGCTAATTCCTGCAATCAAACAAGAGTATATGGGAGAGGTTGCAGTGTCGTGGCACCAGCACCAGTGCCTAAGGCCCAATTTTTCTGCCCCTGTTTAACAGGGGCGTTTAATAACAATTTTTGATGCAATGCTTTGCAGCAGGGCTAATTCCTGCAATAAAACTAGAGTATATGGAAGAGGTTGCAGTGTGGTGGCACCAGCACCAGTGCCTAAAGCCCAATTTTTATGCCCCTGTTTAACAGGGGCGTTTAAGTACAATTTTTGATGCAATGCTTTGCAGCAGGGCTAATTCCTGCAATAAAACTAGAGTATATGGGAGAGGTTGCAGTGTGGTGGCACCAGCAGCAGTGCCTAAGGCCAAATTTTTCTGCCCCTGTTTAACAGGGACATGTAATTACAATTCTTGATATAATATTTCACAGGAGGGCCCCTTCCTGTGCCCACCCAGAGTAACGGTGAGGACTTATAGTGTTGTGGCACCAGCACCACAACCACCAAAGGTCAATTTTTCTACCACTGTTCAACAATGGCATGTAATTACAATTCTTGATATAATCGTTCACAGCAGGGCGCTCCGGCGCCCACCAAGAGTCACTTTGAGGGCTTACAATGTTGTGGCAAAACCAACACCTTGTTCCGCCATTTCTGCAGAGCATATAGGGCAGGCCCCTACTTTCAAACATCCAATTTACAAACATCTCCTACTTGCAAACGGAAGGAGACAACAGCAAGTTAGATGAAAAAAGATGGACGACAAAACAAATTATACAGGGGTGATAACCCTTCCCTATGTTTTCCAAAAAGCTTAAAAATAGTTTTTTTGACTGGAGCTACACTTTAAAAATGTACCAGTTGAAAATTACAAACAGATTCAACTTAACACAACAAACCTACACAGTCCCTGTCTTGTTTGCACCGCCTGTATACTGCTGTTCTGAGTATATAGGGCCTGGGGGCCACACGCATTTCCTTTTTATAATATGGGTACGGGGTTCCCCTTAATATGCGTACAAGACCCAAAGGGGCTGGTAATGGGCAGGGAGGGCTACCCATGCCATTTTTCTCAATGGTTTTCAACCATATTGCAGGAACCAGATATAACATTAAAACCGCAAGCAGTTTTCAATGATGTTATTTCTGTTTAATGTCATTTTGTGCAGGGACTGTTCTAAACACGGGAAACACGTGGCACTTTACAGGCATACTACAGACATTCCCCAGGCACCATATTTAAAGAAATATTTCACTTTTTTTTTCACTTTAATCATCATTAAAATCAGTGCTCCCGCCAAAACGGCCATTTTTAAAAACATTTTAGGCATTGACCCATGTCCCCTGGGGCAGGAGCCAGGTCCCCAAACCCTTTTTAGGACAGTATCTTGCATATTAGCCGTTAAAATTAGCACTTTTAATTTCGAACGTTCGAGTCCCATAGACTTCAATGGGGTTCTAATGTTTGCTCGAATTTGGGGTCCGTTCGAAAGTTCTGGTGCGAACCGAACCGGGGGGTGTTCGGCTCATCCCTATTAGTGAACATAACAAATTTATCCGAAGTTACGAATTATCCAAAATAACGAATGTCGCATTTAAACAAATGGAACAGAATTATTATTATTATTATTGTTATTTGTTATTATTAATTTATTACGTTCCATTGGTTTAGACACAGCATTCATTATTTCAAATAATTAGTAACTGCAGATAAATTGTGTATTCGTTACGTTCACTGACAGCCAACTTTGAAAGGAAATTCCAATACCTATAATTTAATAGTTAGTTCATATTTTAGATTTCCGGGTTTTTGGCTTTTCGAATTTGAGAATTTATGAATTTTTGAATATTTGAATTTTATGAATATTCTGGAAAATTCGATAAACAGGTTTTTGGTAATTCGATGTTTAGGAATTGACAAATTTGTCGAAATTCATTAAAAAACTAATTCGGAACGAAACAAATTGCACATGTCTACTGTCCACCAAAAACAGATGGATGGGAGCTTATTCCCCATCCGTCTGGCGGATCGGATTGGATGGAAACAGACAGGCGGTCTGTTTTTCCATCTAGTTGCCCTATATAGGACAGGGGGCTGTGTCCGCTCTGCATAGCAGAGTGGACCTGTCATCTGCCTGCTTAGCAGGGATCAGTGAAAGAGATCCCCCGCAGAGCAAGCAGATCCTGCTTCATAGAAGCGTCCATGTGAAAGGAGCCATTGTGTCTCCGATTTGTCTTCTATATATCAGTGGTGTCCAATCTGCTGCCCACTGCAAGATTTTATCCACCCCTCTGATGTAAGAGGGGATTTTGAAGGGGCCTCTGTTGTAAGGTGGACTTTTATGGGGACCCAGATGTAAGGGGGGACTCCCATATTTATTTATTTATTTATTACGGGTACTAGCACTGTCAATTTACGCAGTGTTTTACATCTATATTGTACATTCACATAAGTCCCTGCCCGAGAGGAGCTTACAATCCAAGGTCCCTAACTCAGATGCATACAGATACATACTAGGGCCAATTTAGATAGGAGCCAATTTTACCTACCAGCATATCTTTGGAGTGGGACTCGTATAAGGGGACGCTATCCTAAGGGGACTCTGATGTAACATGGACTTTGATGGGCACTCTGATGTAAGGTGGACACCCTTATAAAATCAGTCCTCCTTACATCAGAGTTCCCATTACAGTCTACCCTCGCATCAGAGGAACTAATCCTTTGTTTTGTCTGCCTCTATATGCCTGTCTCTTTTTTTAGGAAAGTGAAAAAACAGTGATGGTGTCGGGCCCGGTACAACAGGACCGGTTGTACTGCCCTACCAACGGCCCTGCTCCCAGCAGATGCCAGTAATCTCCACCTGATGCTAGCTGCTGGGAGGGTATTTAGTCCATCCTCTGCATTTGCCTCTTGCTCCAGGGTTTTTGACTGCTAGCCAGATGCATGCTTGCTGTTTAATCCTGAGCCTGATTCCTGCCCGATCCTGACCCTTACTTGGGAGACACCCGCTGGTGGACACTGGAACTACAACCTTCTGCTCCGTGAACCATAGTGCAACCAGCAGGTGATCTAGGTCCTGACACCCAGAGAAAACTGAAAAAAACATTTTCTCCACTCAGAATAGACTCAGCAGGAACCCCTCAGCCTGCATCAGTGAGAAGCCTGTGTGATATATACTTCTTTTTTCCATCATGGAAGGGCACAGCCCTCTCACAGCATGTATATTCCGGAACCACATAAATGCAAGGACAACTTGCCATCCTCACCCATGCAAAACAATCTGACAAAATGACTGCCACCTCTGCAGATATATTCCATAAAAAAAAAAAACTTTGCTCTCTATTTAGCCATGGTAAAATTACAAACCTTTTTGTGTTTTATGACTTTTATCCTTAGTCGTAGCTGCTGAAGCTTCCATTAAATTGGTAGCTCCAGCAGGCAAAGAGCGACGTAACTGGTTTTTATGAAGACTGTCATGAATTGCCTAATCTGCTAGCACTATATAAATGAATACAATAAATCAACAGATTAGGCCGTTTTGGCTACCTATTTATAGACATCCACATATTGTGTGATTGGTACTGAATATTAGCGTGTGCTTGGAAATATGTTATCTCCGTTGCCTATTATGTCTACATATTATGTCGTACATCATGCATTTAATGCGATACAATAGATATTTTGTCTATGCGGTGAATAAATGTGTTTCCATTGTGTCACTGTTCATTCTCCGACTTGTGCAGGAAAAAAAAGAGCTGTAAGGAATGCTTTAAATTCTAGACACAAGTTAAACTTGGCAGCAGAGGTGTGAATACACACATACTCTTTATTGCTTGCCTATTAAACTTTGCTGAGGGGGGAATGGTACTTCTAATCCAGATGTGGCCACATGTTGTAATCTCCCTGCCATCAGTCTGGAAGGAGGTTCCAGATACAAGCTGGATGGATTTCATTAGAGGGGAACAAAGTAGGCTTTTGTTTATCCCTTCCAGATAGCCGGAGTAGGAAACAAGCGTATCATGCTAATTTGTCTCCATTAGAATATCACTCAGTCAGAAACTCGTCTCAGCCTTGGAGATTCAGAGAACTGATACTAGACAGGCAAAAGTGAAAATGTTCAGGTTAATGTAACTTCATCCTCTGCCGTCAGAGCCAACAAGCTGGTCATTTGGGTAACCTGACCCTGGAGCTGGCTGATAACGCCGTATAAGTGGGAGCAAATCAAGTTCTAACAAAGTACGATGGCCTAACATGTCCTCCGGATAACGCAATTATCCGCTGACACCAGGTGCCGTCTTGTTGTTACTATGTTAGGCTTCTTTTGTTTCGTTTAATAACATTTCCAAAGTGCTCCCAGACCTCAGACCATTGTCCCCTCCCCGCCAAGTGACATTTTGCTGTACAGCTGCCCATGCTTGGGTGGGGGGGGGGGGGGGCAGATCAGGCTTGCCTTAGCTTTCTCCTTCTCAACCTGGCAATAGGTCTGGGCCAGAGGCGTAACTACAACCTTCAGGGCCCCGATGCAAGAAATCGTGAAGGGCCCCCCCACCTCTCGTCCCGGGGCCCTTTATTACGGTCCCACAGTGGCCCCTTTCCTGCCATCTTGGGCCCACCCCCACTGTGGCAGAACACCAGGGTCGCAAGTGCAAGTTGGGCAGCGGTTATCAGTACCAGCTGAGCCAATGCAAGAATTTTTGGCTACACAGGCGAAGGTGCATTTTGATTTTTAAAGCCCTGCCACCCCTCTTCCCTCCACAATGCAACCCACCCTCACTTCACATTGTAACCTCTTTCACATTACACCTGTATTTGTGATGGGGTGCAACGTGTAGGACGTCTCTACAAATCCACCCCCACCCAATCACCCTCTCTGCAAAAATCCTCTCGCAATTTCTAGCACAGATCCTGTCCCCCAGGTCCTCCCTTCCAGTACAACCCTTTCCCACCATCCTGGGTCAAACTCCCCCAGCATTAAAATTCTTTCCCTCCATGCCAGCATAAGTATTCTCCTCAGTTCTGTCACAAATCCTACTACTCAAATCCCCCTTTCCAGTACAAACCCCCCAAAACACAAATCCTCTCTACTTCTAATACAAATCCATACTTCTAAACTGTCCCGGTTTTGGTGTGACCTTCCTGAGATACAAATGAAATCCTGTGTGTCTGGACTAAGGGTCTATTCACACCAGAATGCCTTGAGGGAAACATGCGTTTTGGGTGCGTTTCCCACACTTCAAAATGCACTGCCAAAGCGATCTGCAGTGGTTGTCAACTTAATGACTCCCCAAATGCCGGTTGCAAATGCAGTGTTTGCCTGCACCAGATTGTATGACCAGCAGTACCATGCAATCCAGTTGCAGTGCGTTTTGTAAAGTAGCACATGCACAGCTCTTGGTGCAGACCAACACAATTTTAGCCTATTCAAATGAAAAGGCTGAAATCGCACACAGCACCTGGAAGGCATGTGTATCGCTTAAAAATGCAGAGTGCGTTCCTTTGTGATTCGTGGTGTGAACTGGCCTTGAGTCCTGGAGTGATTACCCCAAATCTCTAGCGAGGTGCCCGGAATCCCAGAAACTATGATCATCTCAATAGCAGACAGCCTCTCTTTGATGGGGGGAGGGAAAAAGTTGTCAGAAAAGGATACTTACAGTGATTTGGGGGGGGATAAGAGAATGCTGTATGTGCAAGGGGGCGTTTTAGGAGCAGAGAGAACTGGTGCTGGGGAGGGGGGGTCATATTATTTATTGAACCCCCCCTTCTAGCACAAGTTCTGTCTGCTCCAAAAGTGCCCCCTTGCACATACAGCATCATCTTATCCCCCCAAATCACTGCAAGTATGCTTCTCACAACTTGAACAAATCCAAGCACACTGCACATTGCCCCACTAGTGCGCAGTGCACCCATTCAGTGCACATGGCATATCCACTGCACAAATCCAGTGTGCACTGCACATTACATGGCACCCATCGAGTGCACAGTGCACATCGCACATTCAGTGCTCACTACATATTGCAATATACCACTCACTGCACACTGCACTGATCCAAAGTGCACTGCCTGTCACACAGCACACATCCAGTGCATGCTGCTTGTTGCACAGCAGTACCCATCCATTGCATACTGCACATTGCACTGTAACCATCTAGTGCAAACTTCACAATGCACCCAGCAAGCATCCTCCTTTCACAACTAGCTCTCCCCCCTCCTTCCTTCCCTGCAAGTACCAAGCATTCAGAGTCAGTACAAACCTTATCAGCATGTCCCGTCCCGTTGAGTGCTGTGTGCTTTCTCCCCCCCCCCCTCCCCCTCCTTCTGTCTGTGACAGCCAAGCCGAGGCGGAGGGGGAAGGGGGTTTTAGTCTGTATGTGAGGCAGGAAGAGGGAGAAATACTGCTATACAGGGTAATCGTAGCATGGGAGACCTGAAACTTCTCACACACGCCGGGAGCCAGTCACTGGAACAAGTACCAGAAGTCATTACTGGCGGTGATAGAGCTCACCATCCTTGCGGTCATTACATCAGGCGCCGGACCGGAAGTCTTTCATGTTTGTCTGGGGGCCCCTCCACAGTGGCAGAACACATGGGCCCAGTCGCAAGTGCGACTGTTGCGACCCTGGTAGTTTCGCCACTGGTCTGGGCGCTGTCTGTCCATATTTTCTAAGGATTATTAACCCCTTTGTGCCTAATGCCGTGTACACACGGTCGGACTTTCTGGCAGAAAAAGTCAGACGGAATAATTTTGTCGGATATTCCAATCGTGTGTGGGGCTTTAGCAGATTTAAAAAAATAATAATTCAGACGGACCTAGAAATAGAACATATTTTAAATCTTTCCGATGGAATCATTTCCTATCGTGAAAACCGTTCGTCTGTAGGCAATTCCGATGGACCAAGAACGACGCAAGGGCAGCTATTGGCTACTGGCTATTGAACTTCCTTTTTTCTAGTCCCGTCCTACGTCACCGCATTCTCAACGATCGAACTTTGGTGGGATGGTGTGCAGACAAGTCCGTTTCAGTAAAACTCAGTCGGAACTCCGTCGGAAAGACCGTCAGAGTTTATTCTGACGGAAAAAACGGTTGTGTGTACACGGCATAAGGGTAAAACAAATCTAAATGCCTGAGCACAATTTTGCAACTTTGACATGTGTTAGGAAAACTGTACATTATTATTATTATACACGATTTATATAGCAACAACAGTTTACGCAGAGCTTTACAATGTATAAAGGGGAGGACAACACTAATACAGTACAGTTCAATACAAAAGGTACAGGAGGGCCTGGCTTGGAGAGCTTACATTCTAAAGGGAGGGGGTGGTGGCACAAAAGGTAATAGCTGCAGGGAATGATTTGATAACTACTATGTTTTGCATCCAGTTGGATTATTCTGTGTTTTTTTCAAGACAAATTGGTCTTTTATTTGGTGGTAAATGGTAACAGATTAGAAAAAACAAATAATACCATGCTAAACTAACACATATACCTTAAAGTGGTTGTAAACCTGAGCAAAAAAAAACCTGCAAGACAAAGGCATAATGAGCCAGTAAGCATAGCATACTAGCTTATTATGTATTACTTACCTTAGATGAAAACCCCCGGCAACATCTCTCCCGGAGTTACTTCTGGGTATCGTGGGCTGTGACTGGCTGGAGCCGCGATGACGTCACTCCTGCTCATGTGTGCAGGAGGCGCCGGTAACGGCACTGTCTAGCTCAGGGGTCTCAAACTGGTGGCCCTCCAGCTGTTGCCAAACTACAAGTCCCATCATGCCTCTGCTTGTGGGAGTCATGCTTGTAATGGTCAGCCTTGCAATGCCTCATGGGACTTGTAGTTTTGTAACAGCTGGAGGGCCGCAAATTTGAGACCCCTGGTCTAGCTGAAGTAACGGCATGTACGTGCCCTTGCTTCAGTTTGCTGCAGTGCGCATGTGCCAATGATGTTGGCATATGCAAATACAGGGGATATCTCCTAAACCGTTCAGGTTTAGGAGATATCCAGGGTAGCTACAGGTAAGCCTTATTATAGGCTTACCTGTAGCAAAAAGTGTGTTGTAAGGGTTTACAACCACTTTTAAAATAAAAAGCAAAAAAATAATAAAAAATTAGGCTGCAGCTCTACTGTGAGATACACACAGAAATCAGTAAATAAAAATATATAGAGAGCTGCGCTAAACATATAAATTCAGTGCCTATTGTGCATGTATAAGCAGGTGAAATAAGGATCATCAATTGAAGTGATCAGTTAAGCCCATATGAGTAAATGTCCATTGATTGTAAATCATGACAGGATAATCCACCATTCCAAAAGTGCACCTCCAACACATAGAAAACATGCTTACCAGATCCCAAGCTTGGAGAGCTTGTGGCCAATACCCAGCCAGGGCCTTTATCCTGGGGAGAAATCTGATGCCAGCTCCAGGAGGGATCTCACTCCATGCGGAAAAAGCCAACCAGACATCAGGGGCCCAGAACAACGTCATCTTGTGACGAAATGCGTCGGTCGGAGGGACGTGCTGACGTCACTGCATTACTAAGATCCTGGAAGGACGGGCGGTCTATGCAAGCTGGCCGGCTTTTTATTCCTTGCTTTTTTTATTTGCTCTTTGCTGTAAGTGTAATAACATTTTTTACCATTAAAGGTGTAGTTGGTTTTACACTATAGCGAGTTTTTCTTTTTGGGTATCCTGGCTCATTGTCCATTGAATGCTGAGGTGGGTGTGTAGTCCTTGTTCCTTGTGAGACTGGTGAGACCTCAGATTGGCTTGATTTTTTTTTTAATTATTATTATCAAAGGAAAACCATTTTTTTTTAGCTGTATATTTATTGGTACTACTATTCTGGAAATGTTATTGATAGGCAAATCATATCCTCACATTGATTAGTGATTCCAAATGAAATTTTTTTTTTTAAATAACAAACATGTTATACTTACCTGCTCTGTGCAGTTGATTTTGCACAGAGCAGCCCAGATCCTCCTCTTCTCGGGTCCATCTTCGCTGCTCCTTGCCCCTCCCTCCTGTCGAGTGCTCACAAAGCAAGCAGCTTGTTATGGAGGCACCCAAACCGAGCTGCAGCTCTGTGTGTCCATTCAGACACGGAGCTGCGGTTCGACCTCGCCCCCTTTCTCTCCCGAATTGGCTAACTGACTTTGACTTTGATTGACAGAAGTGGGAGCCAATGGCGCCACTCCTGTGTCTCAGCCAGTCAGGAGGGAGAGTTCCGGATGGCTAAAGGGAATTGTGGACATTGCTGGATAGGGATGGATGGGACTCAGATAGGTATTAGAGGGGCTTAGAATGGCTGCTGCACACAGAAGTCGTTTTATCTCTATGCATAGAATGCATTAGGATAAAAAAAAAAATTCTGCCATTACAACCACTTTAACCCCTTCACTCCTAAGGGTTAAACAAATCTAAATACCTAAACACAATTTTGAAACTTTGACATGGGTTAGTAAAACTGTATATATCATAACATCTACTATTTGTTGCATCCAGGTGGATTATACCATGTTTTTTTTTCAGGACATATTTGGTTTCTATGCATTCTATGCATTGAGCACTTGCCGACCATAGGGCTTCTATGGTTTGCAATGGTTATACCGGGGTGATGCCTGCAGCTGCAGGCATCATCCCATTATGAAAATTCTCAGCTGGCGTTTCCCTGCGATGCAGAAGAGATTCAAGTGACTAAGCAGCCACTTAATCACTTCTGTGGGGGGCAAAGTGGGGTCCAAGGCTCCATTTCTAGGCTCTGCCATCTGATCGCGAAGTCCGGAATCGATACGACCAGCGGCGGTGGCTGCACAGCACAGAGATAGAGGAACTTACGTTGTTCCACCCTCTCTGTAATCCTGGGATAGGGATGAGCTTCGAGTTCGAGTCGAACATTGCCTGTTTGCCTGTTCGGCGAACAGTGAACAATTTGGGGTGTTCACGGCAATTTATTGTCCTAAAAAGTGTTTGGGGACCTGGGTCCTGCCCCAGGGGACATGGATCAATGCAAAAAAAAGTTTTAAAAACAGACGTTTTTTCGGGAGCAGTGATTTTAATAATGATTGAAGTGAAACAATAAAAGTGTAATATTCCTTTAAATTTCGTACCTGGGGGTGTCTATAGTATGCCTGTGAAGGGGCGCATGTTTCCCGTCCTTAGAACTGTCCCTGCACAAAGTGTAATTTCTGCAGAAAAAAAAGTCATTTAAAATCACTCGCGGCTATAATGAATTGTCGGCTCCCCGTAATACGGAGAACAGTCATTGTAAGTCATTGATAGAAAAAAAAAAGCGTGGGGTTCCCCCAAATTCAATTACCAGGCCCTTCAGGTCTGGTATGGATATTAAGGGGAACCCCGCGTCAAATTAAAAAAAAAATTGACGTGGGGGTCCCCCTAAAAATCCATACCAGACCCTTTATCCGAGCACGCAACCTGTCAGGCTGCAGGAAAAGAGGGGGGGACGAGAGAGCGCCCCCCCTCCTGAACCGTACCATGCTCCATGCCCTCAACATAGGGAGGATGCTTTGGGGTCCCCCCCAAAGCACCATGTCCCCATGTTGATGGGGACAAGGGCCTCATCCCCACAACCCTTTGAAATGGTAAGGGGGTACAAAAGTACCCCTACCATTTCACAAAGAAAGTGTAAAAAATAGTTAAATAAGACAAACACACTTTTGAAAAATTCCTTTATTAAAAAAAAAAAAAAAAAAAAAAAAAAAAAAAAGGTTCCAGCGGTGGTAATCCACTCTTGCTATCCAGCGATGGATGATCATCTCTCCGGGGTCCAGCGATGGCTGATCTGATCCAGCGACGGGTGATCTCTACCTCCAGCGCAGTCCATCCATGCATCCTCTATCTCCACTTTTGGAGACACTGCGGGATCCCGGCGGCCTGACGTTTCTTATATGAGGAGGGCGGGGCCACCCCTCACCTGACCCCGCCCCCCTCTGACGCTAGTGGGGGAAGCCAGGCTTCCCCAATGACGTATGGGTGACCCCACCCCCCTCTGATGTAACGGAAACATACGTCATTGGGGAACCCTGGCTTCCCCCACTAGCGTCAGAGGGGGGTGGGGTCAGGTGACGGATGGCCCCGCCCTCCTCATATAAGAAACGTCAGGCCATCGGGATCCCGCAGTGTCTCCGCCAGTGGAGACAGAGGATGCATGGATGGACTGTGCTGAAGGGAGAGATTGCCCATCGCTGGATCAGATCAGCCATCGCTGGACCCCGGAGAGATGGTCATCAATCGCTGGATAGCAAGAGTGGATTACCACCGCTGGAATCTTTTTTTTTTTTTTTTTTAATAAAGGAATTTTTCAAAAGTGTGTTTGTCTTATTTAACTATTTTTTACACTTTCTTTGTGAAATGGTAGGGGTACTTTTGTACCTCCTTACCATTTCAAACGGGAGGGGGGGCGGGATCTGGGGGTCCCCTTGTTAAAGGGGGCTTCCAGATTCTGATAATCCCCCCGCCCGCAGACCCCCACAACCACCGGCCAGGGTTGTGGGGATGAGAACCTTGTCCCCATCAACATGGGGACATGGTGCTTTGGGGAGGACCCCAAAGCATCCTCCCAATGTTGAGGGCATGTGGCCTGGTACGGTTCAGAAGTAGGGGGGGCGCTCTCTCGTCCCCCCCTCTTTTCCTGCGGCCTGCCAGGTTGCATGCTCGGAAAAAGGGTCTGGTATGGATTTTTAGGGGGAACCCCACGTCAATTTTTTTTAAAATTTGACGCGGGGTTCCCCTTAATATCCATAACAGACCTGAAGGGCCTGGTAATTGAATTTGGGGGAACCCCACGCTTTTTATTTATTTTTTATTACTGACTTTCAATGAGTGTTCTCTGTATTACGGGGAGCTGACAATTCATTATAGCCGCGAGTGATTTTAAATTACTTTTTTTCTGCAGAAATTACACTTTGTTCAGGGACAGTTCTAAGCATGGGAAACATGTGCCCCTTCACAGTCATACTATAGACACCCCCCAGGTACGAAATTTAAAGGAATATTACACTTTTATTGTTTCACTTTAATCATTATTAAAATCACTGCTCCCGAAAAAACGTCAGTTTTTAAAACTTTTTTTTGCATTGATCCATGTGCCCTGGGGCAGGACCCAGGTCCCCAAACACTTTTTAGGACAGTAACTTGCATATTAGCCTTAAGGCTAGGTTCACACCGCTGCGGGTGGGAGATCCGGATGTGATTCGCACCGCACTGCAGTGCAAATCACATCCGATCTCTGTAGCGATGCGAGTTCAGCCATACAGATAGTATGGCTGAATTCGCATCGCACCCGCCGCAAACTCGCACGGGACCCTTTTTTTGGTCCGCAGCAGAATCGGATCGCATGGGTGTTCACACCATGCGATCCGATTCCTGTCCGAGTTTGCAGATCGCACTGCGATATGCGGACTGGTCTGGGGATGTCATTAAGATTTCATTGACACTCCCAGCAGTCCGCATAGGGCAGTGTGAACTGCCGGCGGGAGGCATGCGATGCGGGAAAACGCCGCGGATGTCATTAGGGACAATTCTTTGACTGAAAGTGTTCTGTCCAGATGAGAGAAGAAGTCGAGAACTAGCGGTAAATCCCACTTGGGGAACCTAGGTTTCCTCTGTGGTCTAAGTCTAATCGCTCCTTTAAAAAATTGCTGAACCAAGGGATGTTTAGCCCAGGATACTCCAGAAAAGGCCGAAATTGCCGAGACTTGCACACGAAGAGCGCTGACAGATAGGGGAATGTCTAGTCCGGACTGTAAGAAACCCAGAACATCCTGAACCGTCAAATTACCACTGGAGCAAGACCTGGATGACAAGTGACTTGTGAATCTAGACCAAATCCTCTCGTACACCTGGTTGGTACTTTTCCTCCTTGCACTCATGAGAGTAGGAATGGCCTCCTTTGGACAACCCAGAGCCTCTAACCTTCCCCTCTCAAAAACCAGACCCTCAGATATAGAAGGGCCGGACAGGGATGGAGCTTCGAGCCCTGGGATAGAAGATCGGGTCTGAGAGGTAAGGGAATCAGATCTCTGACACTGAGGAGCATTAGAAGCGGAAACCATGGCCTGTTGGGCCAATAAGGTATTACAGCTATCACCTCTACTGCTTCTGTTTTGAGTCTCCGCAGGAACTGTAGAATAATAGGAGTTGGAGGAAAGGCGTAAGCTTTGTTGAACCACCATCGATCCGTCAGCGCATCCACTCCGTAGGCCTGAGGATCCCGAAACCTGGAATAATACCTCGCCAGTTTCTTGTTGCAAGGGGAAGCAAATAGGTCGACCTCTGGGGAGAACCACAATGTTAGAATCCACCTGAAAACTTCTTCGTGAAGGGACCATTCGTTGTTGTCCAGACTGACCCGAGACAGAAAATCCGCTTGGACGTTCTGCGTTCCTGGAACATAAGTTGCTGTAATGTTGACCAGGTTCTTCTGAGCCCAAGACATGATTGGCTCTACCTCCTGAAGAAGGGACAGACTCAGAGTACCTCCTTGTCTCCTTATATATGCCACTGCTGTTGTGTTGTCTAGTCTGAGTAGGACCGAGGTTCCTAAGACCAGATGACGAAAGGCTAGGAGCGCCTGGAAGGCTGCCCTCAATTCTAGGATATTCGACACCATCCTCCTGGAAGGAAAGTCCCAGGTGCCCTGTGCTACTTCCGTCAAACAGTGGGCGCCCCAGCCCCTGTTGCTGGCATCCGAAGTTATTGTTACCCATGAGATGGGAAGAATGGAATGGCAATTGAATGGGTTCTCCTTCCGAAGCCACCAGAGCAGAGAGATTCTCATTGAAGATGTGATCCGGATAGGTTGCGTCTTGTTGCCTAGCCATTGGTGAAGAAACCCTTTTTGGAACGGTCTCATCTTCCATTGGGCCCACTTCACCATTGGAATCGTGGCCACCATGGTGCCAATAATTCTCAGGCACTGAAGAGCCGGAAGATGGGAGGCTGAGAGGGCCGGACGAATTCTGTCTCGAATTACCACTACTTTCTCTTCGGGTAATGAGATGGTACCCCTCACTGTGTTGAAGAGTGCGCCTAGGAACACAAGAGACTGGGAAGGAATTAACTGACTCTTTTCTAGATTCAGGATCCAACCGAACTCTTGAAGAGTGGAGATAACCTGACCCTTGTGCAGTAACAGACGGTCTCTGTCCTGGGCTAGCAGCAGAAGATCGTCCAAATAGTGGTGAAGACGAATTCCCTTGGTTCTCAATAGAGCCACTACGGCCAACAACACCTTTGAGAACACTCGGGGGGACGTTGAAAGTCCGAACGGGAGACATACGAACTGGAGATGTAGTTTTCCTACTGAAAATCGCAGAAACTGCTGAAAATCTTCTGCCACAGGGACATGAAAGTAAGCGTCCTTTAGGTCTATTGAAATCATCCAGTCTCCTGACTGGACTGACTGTTGTATTGTAGACAAGGTTTCCATCTTGAACCTTTCCTTCTTGATAAAACGATTCAGATGTGTAAGGTCTATGACTGGTCTCCAAGAACCGTTTTTCTTCTGGACCATAAAAAGAGGAGAATAAATTCCTCTCCCTCGTTGATCGTCTGGCACGGGTACGGCAGCGCCTTGAGCCAATAAAGATTTCACGTAGGCCAACAAGATCTGCCTTTTTTCTTCTGTGGCTGGAAATGAAGTGGGAACATACTTTAGTCTTGGGGACCTGCTGAAGGTCCAAGAATGGCCTGAAGAGACCGTTCTGACGGTTCAGAAGTCCTGGATTGAGGCCGCCCAGACATGCCGAAAATGTAGAAGACGAGCCCCCACCTGGCCTATCTGAGCGGGCCCAATCTCAAAAAGATTTGGTTGGTTCCCTCTCTCCTGTCGCACTGCTCTTGGCGGATTTCTTGAAGGATGACTGCCTTGATTTCCATGATCTGGAATATTCCCGACCCGGTCTATAGCTACGGGCCTCCCTGGCCTGCTCTTGATACTGCTTTTTAGGAAAAAATCTCCTCTGGCTTTTTAAACGTCTATCCTGGGGAAGAAACCCCGACTTACCACCAGTGGCCCGGGTTATGGCATTATCCAATTTATTCCCAAAAAGGGAAGAACCCTCGAAAGGGATACGGCACCACACCTGTTTAGATGCTGGATCAGCCAGCCAGGGACGGAGCCAAAGGGCCCGTTTGGCGGTTACAGCTGAAAGCATGACCCGGGACACTAGGCGGATGATGTCAATCGAAGCCTCCCCTAGAAAAGCCGAAGCAAGCCGTAACTCCTGGATAGGAGAGTTTTTAGCGACTTCATCCGAAATGTTCCTGAGAGTATCATCCACACCGTCCGTCCAGACTTCCATGGCTTTGGACATTGCCGCTAAAGCCAATGCTGGCTTGCATGCCATACCAGCAGTGAGGTAGACTCTCTTTAAATCGGAAACAATCCGCCTATCTAAGGCATCCTTGAATGAAACTGTATCCTCCAATGGAAGGGTCACATGTTTTACTAGTCTCATCACCGCTGCATCCACGAGTGGAGCTGTCTCCAGATACTTGTCCTCATCCTCCTTAAAGGGATATAACCTTAGGACTTTTGAGAGCATACTATTCTTTTTCTCAACTTTACTCCATTCATCCTTAATGACCTCACCAAGTTCAGACAGGAATGGAAAGTTAAGACGCTCCCTTTTAAGTTGCTTGAAATACTTCCTTTGTTTGGAAGGATTAGCCACCTCATCTTCCCAGTTCAAAGCCTCTCTGATGGCCTTCACCAAGGGGGAAAGTAAGGCAAAGTCAAACCCCACACAGGGGCTATCTTCCTCAGATTCACTGTCTGAAGCAGCAGCTGAATGGTGGCTTGTTAAAGAGGACTCCCAGAGCTCTTGAGCATGCAAATCCCTGACTGGTGACTGAGGTGATTCTGACTGAGGCACAGGGGTCTGATTGGCCCTGATCCCCTTGAGGGATTCTTTCACCACTTTTTCCACAAGGGATCTTAGTTGCTGGTCCGTACCCCCTCTCTCACTAGAGGCTTTGGAAAAGCAGAGGTCACACAGGGATTTCCCAATAGGAACTTGCGATCTGCATCCCCAGCAAGTATTAATAACAGAGTGGCTGGAATGAGCCCTGGAGGAGCGAGATCGATCCTCGCTACGGCGCCCAGATCTTGAGGGTGAGCCGTGATGTTTAGACTTAGAATATGAGTGCCGGTGGTAAGACTTAGAAGAATCGCTTCCTCTGTGCGTTGAGCTGCGTTGCTGTTCTGATCTAGATGGGCTAAGACAGAGATAGAAGAGACATACAGATAAGGAAAGATAACACACTGACTAATACCGGACACTTCCCCCCCCCTTACTTCCTCCCCAGACAGTACCTATTATGAGAGGGCTGGCCACATACAGGCGAAGGTGAGTCCATATCTCTAGGGGTTTCCATAAATGCTGCAAAGACATATAAGTAAGGCTGAGGGTAACAAACACACACACGCCCACCCCCTTCTCCCAGAAGGCCACCTACCTCCACAGCAGAAAACCTGGACAAGGGGAAGTCACTAGGCTTGTGCAATTCGTTTCGTAACGAATCGAAATTCGGCCGAATTTTGCATCTGAATGTCCGAATAAAAAAATAACAAATTACAACGAATACGAAAGAAATATAACGAATGAATTCGAATGAATTCGACATGATTCGAAATTATTTCAACCGCATTCGAAAATATTTTGTGACCCGAATTTAGGGCCATGTATCTCGGGGTCACTTGGTGCTAGACACTTCAAATTTGGATATGTTGTAGTGCTAGTATTATTGTGTTTTCATACCAAATTTGGGGTTTCTAGCTATAAGTGACCCCGAGATATGTGGCCCCAAATTCGGGTCGCAAAATGTTATTAGTTATTAGAGCAGAAAATTACATTTTGCGACCCGATTTTGGGGCCACATATCTCGGGGTCACTTATAGCTAGAAACCCCAAATTTGGTATGCAAACACAATAGTACTAACACTACAACATATCCAAATTTGGAGTTTCTAGCACCAAGTGACCCCTAAAGTCGGGTCACAAAATATTTTCGAATGTGGTTGAAATAATGTTGAATCATGTTGAAATTATTTCGAATCTGGTAGAAATATTTTCGAATTTGGTTGAAATATTTTCGAATGTGGCCGATTTTTCGAATTCGGTAGAAAACTAAACTAAATCCGAAAACGAATTTAAGGAAGTTAACGAATATAACTAAACGAAATTAATGAATTAACGAATTAAAACGAAACTAAACTAAACAAATTTTTTCCTTTTGCACATGTCTAGAAGTCACGTAATAACCTGCAAGCATTCCCAAAGCTTGCAGGCTATTTTCTAAGTTTAAATAAGGCGCCTTAATGACGTCATCACCGCGTCCTGTGTACCGCTACTGCGCATGCGCGAATAGCGTCATTTTGCCGCCACTGCGCATGCGCGAACCAAGCCTCGATCCTGTGCTGTACGCGCGCATGCGCAGAACGAACGTACCGACGAAGACCCGGAAGAGAGCGGCGGCTGGAACGCAGGCTAATCCGACCGTCACGCCTATACCCACATACACAGACACAGAAAACGAACGGAAAATGAAGGAGAAACGGCAAGAAACAAACACAAACTGCTGCCATGAAAAAGAGGAACAATCTTAACGCTCCCACACGATCGTCTCCAGGCCGAAGGTAAGCACAATACATACCGGACTTCTCAGGGCAAAATAGGTCGCCTGCTATTTAGCTGGGCTATCCGACCGAATGCGCAGCCTGCCTGCCAGTGGCTAGGCTCCTGGCTTTCCTCCAGCGCTTGTATCCAAATGCCCACTCCATACCCTGCTAGTAGCTAGGGCTTAGCGGAGTCATGCGACAATTCCATCCACAGTCGCTCATCTGCCAAACCAACAACGGAGTCATGTGGGAGCAATCTTCAGGTAGAAAGACCGTAATGGGTCCTACGGAGGAGGACAAAAAAAGAACACGGCTATGGGCAGGGAGCAAAGATTTATGGGAGTAGTGTCCTATAGGGTAGTGGAGGCGGGACTTAACCCACACGTTGCTGCCATGGAGTCTGTCAGGAAAAATGTGTTTAAAAAATAAAAAATAAATTGGCATTTTTTTTTTGCTAAGTCCTCATGCGCACAGGACATTTAAAAACCCCAAAGCTGCTGCCAGGAAAAAGCAGAGTTAAAAACGTGCTGTTAGTCGCATTTTTAAATAAAGTTTATGGACGTTTTTCCACGTTTTTTTGGCGTTAGGGTTTTTTTGCCGTTTTTTTTTTTCAGTAAAAACACTCCCTATAACGTAAAAATGCCAAATTCCGCTTAGCGCTTGTGACTTTTTTGGAGTTTTTGGTTTTTACAGCTCAACAGTCTCTGCTCCTGGACGCACAGGCTGTCGTTTTTTTTTCTACTGTCCCTAAATGCTTATGCCCCCAAACGCCTCTGAATGTTTATGTGCATGGACACACAGGCTAACATGGAGGAGTGTTTAGAGACAGTTAAAAAAAAAAATCAGGCGCCCCCCTAACAGCAGCTGTAAAAACATCCTGTGTGCATCAGCCCTTATAGCACAAAAAAACAAACCCAAAAAAAAACCTCAGTGGTGAATAAATACCCCCAAAACAAAGCTCTATTTCTGGGGGGAAAAAATGAAAATATCATTTGGGTACAGCGTAGCATGACCGCGCAATTGTTATTCAAATTGCGACAGCGCTGAAAACTGAAAATTGGCCTGGGCAGGAAGGGGGGAAAAGTGCCTGGTGGGCAAGTGGTTAAAGCTCACATAATTTGTAATAAAATCTTTGCCATTCTGAAGCTTCCCTCCAACCACTTTGCATATTATTTTATATATTCTGTGATTCTGTACTTGCCAAATATGCTGCAGAAATCTCCCTCCGCTGAGTCTGATTGCAGCCATTTTATCTGCGGGCAGCTGAAGCTGCTGCCTGTTCACTTCCTGGATTTACACAGAGGCTCTGCAGCTGTCATTGGCCCTCTTATGACTCATCCCCCCTCCCTTCCTGGCAAACTCTCACCAGAGTGAGAGAGAGAGAGCGCTGTGCCTGATGTCATAAGCCTAGGATAATGACCAGACAAGAAACAGGAAGTGGACTGTATAAGGAATTTACTGGCTATCCAAAGTTAAAACAACAAGCGGAGATGATTTAATAGACGGAAAGTTGAAACAATTACTGAAGGTCCGCTCTAAGGTGTTATGAAAAAAAAAAAAAAGAATAAAAATTGACCATTGTCAGAGGTAAATGGTTTGTCTCATTCCTTTAAAGTGGTTGGGGGGGAAGCAACCTGCAAGGCAAAGGCATAATAAGCTAGTATGCATAGCATACTAGCTCATTATGAATAACTTACCTGAGAACGAAGCCCCCGAAGCGGTCCTCCATCTTCATGTTCACCGCTGCCATGGATCCCGGAGTGACTTCTGGGTCTCGCTGCTCCGGCGCTGTGATTCGCCGGAGCAGCGATGACGTCACTCCCGCGCATGTGCATGGGAGCCGACACTCGCGGCATATCACCGCGATCTGCGGCCTGCCCAGTGCGCCTGCGTGCCGCTGTCTACGGCGCATGCCCCGTAGACAGCGGTGGCTGTATTTTTGGAAATATCTCCTAAACCGTATAGGTTTAGGAGATATTTCTTGGACCTACAGGTAAGCCTTAATCTAGGCTTACCTGTCGGTCAAAGTGGTTTGTAAGCGTTTACAACCACTTTAACTGACACTTTTGCTGGACAGCTCAGTCTGTTAAAGGAAGTTGAAAAATAACAGACTTACTGGCCGGATCACCAGGTGAAGATAAAGAAAAAAAGCCTAAAAAGAAAAAACGAATGCAGCCATCACGTCTTGGAATGGGTACCAGGAATATATATATTATTTATTTATTATTATTTATTTATTATAATATACTTTTTTTGTTTTTTATTTTTAATACCACTTTAACAATATAACAATGTAATTATTCCTTTTTTGTTT
Organism: Lithobates pipiens; assembly: GCF_037356315.1. Taxonomy (NCBI): domain Eukaryota; kingdom Metazoa; phylum Chordata; class Amphibia; order Anura; family Ranidae; genus Lithobates; species Lithobates pipiens. Next base: position 20,290,322 of record NW_027507903.1, read on the forward strand.
AAATGGCAATTTAGATATCTATACTTTGTTTGTAATATATATGTTCAAAATAAAAAGTGCATGCCAGCTTCCTGGGATGAACAAAAAATAAATAATTGAAAAATAACAGACTTACTGGCCAGATCACCAGGTGAAGATAAAGAAAAAAAAAAAGCCTAAAAAGATGCTTCTAGGGTTCTAGGAATATATATATTTAAACATATAATATAATATATATATATAGATACTGTATATATATATATATATATATATATATATATCTATCTATATATATATAGATATATATATATATATATATTTATATCAGGGATATGCAATTAGTGAACCTCCAGCTGTTGCAGAACTACAAGTCCCATGAGGCATAGCAAGACTCTGACAGCCACAAGCATGACACCCGGAGGCAGAGGCATGATGGGACTTGTAGTTTTGCAACAGCTGGAGGTCCGCTAATTGAATATCCCTGGTATATATATATATATATATATATATATATATATATATATATATATATATATATATATATTATAATATACTTTTTTTGTTTTTAATACCACTTTAACAATGTAATTATTCCTTTTTTGTTTAAATGCCAATTTAGATATCTATATTTTGTTTGTAATATATATGTTCAAAATAAAAAAAATGCATGCCAGCTTCTTGGGATGAACAAAAAAATAAATAAATGCGGCAGTTTCAGGATAATAGTAGCAAAAAAAAAAAAGGTAAAAAAACCCACAGATATTGGATTGTACCATTATGCTTTACCAGAATAGAATATAAAAAGTACGCCAATTTGCCGCTGTGTCCTAACTCCACATACGTATTCCTATTGATTATACTTCAGGGTTTTGTAAGTGTCTGAATACAAGTGCTTCATATGCTCAGTGTCTTTGAAGCTGGCTGAAGTAGCTGCATACAGGTAATACTAGCTGAGAAATCAAAGGCATTGAAACGTCTCCTTCCCCTTCAGTAAACAATGCAGTCTGTGCTTGCATAATTATTATTACCGTCCTATTACCGGGACGCATTGAGCACAGGAAGAAAAGATTCTGACCACCTTTAGAAAATGTTGAACATCTCAAAGGTTTAGCCTTAAAGCTGAATCAGAAGGTAAACTCGGATTCTCTGGACTCTTTTACTGTTGATTTATAGGGGGGGGGGGGGGGGGGTTCTTTCTTAAATTCTGTATTGGGTGCTAGGGGTGGTATGAGATAACGCAATATGGCGTCACAGGTATATGGCAAATGTACCACATTTTCGGGGGCTTGATTTACACTGTTATTAAGCAAGTGAGTATCTTGACCAAATCATCTTTTTTTTTTTATGCATATTGTCCACGTCCAATCACTGTCCAAATCTTGCCACCTCATCCTCCGCAACATCTCCAAAATACGCCCCTTTCTAACCAATGACATGACCAAACTCTTAATTCAGTCCCTGGTCATCTCTCGCCTCGACCACTGCAACTCCCTCATTGACTTACCTGGTCTATCCCCCCTTCCAGGGCTTTTTTTTTCAGCAGGAACGTGGGGGAACGCAGTTCCGGCAACTCCAGAACTGAATATATATAATGGCAAGGGGTGCTGGGGGTGTGCTGGAGGGTCAATTGATGCTGGCTACTGGGGAATCTATTGTTGCTGTAGGGGATCTATTTTTATGGAGGAAGGGGGTCTATTATTGCTGGGGAGGTCTTCTGTTGCTCATGGGGGATTTTTTGTTGCTGGTGGGGATGTAATGTAGCTGGGGGTGGGTCTTATGTTGCAGGGGGTCAATCGTTGCTGAGAGGGATCAACTGTTGAGGGAGGGGTCTAATTCTGGCTGCTGGAGGGTCTATTTATGCTTGCTACTGGGGAATCTATTGTTGCTGGAGAGGATCTATTTTTGCAGGGGGGTCTATTGTTGCTAGGGAGGTCTAGTGTTGCTGGTGGGGGATGTAATGTAGCTTGGGGTAAGCTCAGATGATCTCTGCCTTCACCTCGGTCACATCTCTAGAGACGCTCTCCTGTGTTCCTGTTAAAGACTCACTTGGCTGATATTCCTTCTGGCTCCAGATCCTGCTTGCTGTTCTGTTACGCTCATCTCTGGCTCCCTGACATTTTGGCTTGTCTGACTATCCGTTCCGGTTTCTGAACTCTGGCTATGTTTTGACTATGTTTACTCTGTTTACCTTTTTTTATTATTATTAAACAAGTGAGATTTAACTGTACTTTTGTCTCAGTCTGATTCACGGTTTCTGACACTGGGGTGGATTTATTGTCCCCGTGGTATCCATTGTTGCTGGATCTATTTTACTGCCTTTCTTGTTATCATTAACAAATTCCATACAGAATACTTAGCACCACAAAATTATACTTGGTTCTATATTCTTTAAAAGGGGTGGTACTGGGAGGTGGGTTAGGGGTGGAACCAAGTAACGGTGCTCGGAGGTGGGTAGGGGGCGGAGCCAAGGGGAGACTCTGAAGGCAGGAGTTACTGCACCTATTTTCTGCCACCTTCAATCCATCATGAATGCTGCTGCCAGACTCATCCACCTTACCAACCGCTCAGTGTCTGGTACCCCTCTCTGCCAATCCCTCCATTGGCTTCCGTTCACCCAACAAATTAAATTCAAAATACTAACAACAACTTACAAAGCCATCCACAATTCAGCCCCCAGCTACATCACTAACCTAGTCATTCTCTTCGTTCCTCTCAAGGCCTCCTGCTCTCTAGCTCCCTCGTCACCTCCTCCCATGCTCACCCCCAGTACTTTCCTAGAGCCTCTCCAATCCTATGGAACTCCTAACCCCAATCTGTGCGATTTCCTCTTACTCTATTAGCTTTTAGACAATCCCTGAAAACCTTCCTCCTCAGAGAAACCTACCCTACCCCCACCTAACATCTGTATGTCTATTTTCTCCATCAGCTCATCCCCCACAGTTGTTTCCTTTTTTTCACTTGGCCCTCCCTTCTAGATTGTAAGCACTAACAAGCAGGACTCTGATTTCTCCTGTATTGAATTCAATGGCGGCTGGTGAAGTTTTAGGATGGGGGGCGCCAGACCTCGCCCTTCCTTTTGACCCCTCCCACTTGGTGAAAAGGGGCGTGGTTTGGTGAAATAGTGGGTGTGGCTCTAAGGTGGTGTGGTTAGTGTCTGAGATGAATGAGGGATGGAGGGAGTGGGAGAGAGGGATGGAGGGACAGCAGGCCCAGAGCCTACACAACAATAAAAATATGTATATTCTAGAAAGTTTAACAATCAGCAGATAAAAATACTCCAAAGACCTGGTGTTAGCACTTCAATCATCGCGGCACCATGGTTGTTGTGACGTCAGGATGATTGAAGTACATTATTTCTATTATTACATTGAAATATAAAATTAAATCATTCAACTCACCATAATGCAGAATCAGTGGGAGCTCTGAGCACGTCACTAGCCATGTCACCTGCCACCATATGCTATCAGGTGTCCCCAGCAGAGTTCACCATTACATCAGGTGCTCCCAGCGGAGCCCCTCCTTAAATGCAGCTTGTGTCACATCAAATGCAGACTGTGTCACATAAAATGCAGCCAGCCTGTGTCCCACCAAATGCAGCCAGCCTGTGTCCCTGTATCCAGCCTTTCTCTCTGTGCCCAGTCTGTCTCCATCCTGTGTCCAGCCTGTGTCCCTGTGTCCAGCCTGTGTCACATCAAACGCAGCCAGCCTGTGTCCCTGTGTTCAGCCTGTGTCCCTGTGTCCAGCCTCTGTCCAGCCTTTGTCCAGCCTGTGATTTCTGTGTCCAGCCTGTGTCCAGCCTGTGTCCAGCCTGTGTCCACCTTGTGTCCACCTTGTGTCCACCCTGTGTCCACCCTGTGTCCAGCCTGTGTCCTGCCTGTGTCCATGTGTCCAGCCTGTGATTCCTGTGTCCAGCCTGTGATCCCTGTGTTTAGCCTGTGATCCCTGTGTCCAGCCTGTGATCCCTGTGTCCAGACTGTGATCCCTGTGTCCAGACTGTGATCCCTGTGTCCAGACTGTGATCCCTGTGTTCATCCTGTGATCCCTGTGTCCAGCCTGTGATCCCTGTGTCCAGCCTGTGTTCAGCCTGTGATCCCTGTGTCCAGACTGTGATCCCTGTGTCCAGCCTGTGATCCCTGTGTCCAGCCTGTGTCCAGCTTGTGATCTCTGTGTCCAGCCTGTGATCCCTGTGTCCAGCCTGTGATCCCTGTGTCTGGCCTGTGATCCCTGTGTCCATCCTGTGTCCAGCCTGTGATTCCTGTGTCCAGCCTGTGATTCCTGTGTCCAGCCTGTGTCCAGCCTGTGATCCCTGTATCCGGACTGTGATCCCTGTGTCCATCCTGTGTCCAGCCTGTGATCCCTGTGTCCATCCTGTGTCCAGCCTGTGATTCCTGTGTCCAGCCTGTGATTCCTGTGTCCAGCCTGTGATCCCTGCATCCAGACTGTGATACCGGTGTCCAGCCTGTGATCCCTGTGTCCAGCCTGTGATCCCTGTGTCCAGCCTGTGTCCAGCTTGTGATCCCTGTGTCCAGCCTGTGATCCCTGTGTCCAGCCTGTGATCCCTGTGTCCAGCCTGTGATCCCTGTGTCCAGCCTGTGTCCAGCCTGTGATTTCTGTGTCCAGCCTCTGTCCAGCCTGTATCCAACCTGTGTCCCTGTGTCCAGCCTGTGTCCTTGTGTCCAGCCTGTGTCCAGCCTGTGTCCAGCCTGTGTCCATGTGTCCAGCCTGTGATCCCTGTGTCCAGCCTGTGATCCCTGTGTCCAGCCTGTGATTCCTGTGCCCAGCCTGTGATCCCTGTGTCCAGACTGTGATCCCTGTGTCCAGACTGTGGTCCCTGTGTCCAGACTGTGATCCCTGTGTTCAGCCTGTGTCCAGCCTGCTATCCCTGTGTCCAGCCTGTGTTCAGCCTGTGATCCCTGTGTCCAGACTGTGATCCCTGTGTCCAGCCTGTGATCCCTGTGTCCAGCCTGTGTCCAGCTTGTGATCTCTGTGTCCAGCCTGTGATCCCTGTGTCCAGCCTGTGATCCCTGTGTCTGGCCTGTGATCCCTGTGTCCATCCTGTGTCCAGCCTGTGATTCCTGTGTCCAGCCTGTGATTCCTGTGTCCAGCCTGTGTCCAGCCTGTGATCCCTGTATCCGGACTGTGATCCCTGTGTCCATCCTGTGTCCAGCCTGTGATCCCTGTGTCCATCCTGTGTCCAGCCTGTGATTCCTGTGTCCAGCCTGTGATCCCTGCATCCAGACTGTGATACCGGTGTCCAGCCTGTGATCCCTGTGTCCAGCCTGTGATCCCTGTGTCCAGCCTGTGTCCAGCTTGTGATCCCTGTGTCCAGCCTGTGATCCCTGTGTCCAGCCTGTGATCTCTGTGTCCAGCCTGTGATCTCTGTGTCCAGCCTGTGATCTCTGTGTCCAGCCTGTGATCCCTGTGTCTAGCCTGTGTCCAGCCTGTGATCCCTGTATCCAGACTGTGATACCGGTGTCCAGCCTGTGATCCCTGTGTCCAGCCTGTGATCCCTGTGTCCAGCCTGTGTCCAGCCTGTGTCCAGCTTGAGATCCCTGTGTCCAGCCTGTGATCCCTGTGTCCAGCCTGTGATCCCTGTGTCCAGCCTGTGATCTCTGTGTCCAGCCTGTGATCTCTGTGTCCAGCCTGTGATCCCTGTGTCTAGCCTGTGTCCAGCATGTAATCCCTGTGTCCAGCCTGTGTCCAGCCTGTGATGCCTGTGTCCAGCCGGTGTCCACCCTGTGATCCCTGTGTCCAGCCTGTATCCAGCCTGTGATCCCTGTGTCCAGCCTGTGTCCCTGTGTCTAGCCTGTGTCCAGCCTGTGATTTCTGTGTCCAGCCTGTGTCCAGCCTGTGTCCAACCTGTATCCAGACTGTGATACCGGTGTCCAGCCTGTGATCCCTGTGTCCAGCCTGTGATCCCTGTGTCCAGCCTGTGATCCCTGTGTCCAGCCTGTGTCCAGCCTGTGATCCCTGTGTCTGTCTAGCCTGTGTCCAGCATGTGATCCCTGTGTCCAGCATGTGATCCCTGTGTCCAGCCTGTGTCCAGCCTGTGAAGCCTGTGTCCAGCCTGTGTCCAGCCTGTGCCCAGCCTGTGTCCAACCTGTGTCCAGCCTGTGTCCAGCCTGTGTCCACCCTGTGTCCAGCCTGTGTCCACCCTGTGTCCAGCCCGTGATCCCTGTGTCCAGCCTGTGATCCCTGTGTCCAGCCTGTGATTCCCGTGTTTAGCCTGTGATCCCTGTGTCCAGACTGTGATCCCTGTGTCCAGACTGTGATCCCTGTGTTCAGCCTGTGTCCAGCCTGCTATCCCTGTGTCCAGCCTGTGATGCCTGTGTCTAGCCGGTGTCCACCCTGTGATCCCTGTGTCCAGCCTGTGTCCCTGTGTCTAGCCTGTGTCCAGCCTGTGATTTCTGTGTCCGGCCTGTGATCCCTGTGTCCAGCCTGTGATCCCTGTGTCCAGCCTGTGATCCCTGTGTCCAGCCTGTGTCCAGCTTGTGATCTCTGTGTCCAGCCTGTGATCCCTGTGTCCAGCCTGTGTCCAGCCTGTGATCCCTGTGTCCGGCCTGTGATCCCTGTGTCCGGCCTGTGATCCCTGTGTCCGGCCTGTGATCCCTGTGTCCGGCCTGTGTCCAGCCTGTGATCCCTGTGTCCAGCCTGTGTCCAGTCTGTGATCCCTGTGTCCGGCCTGTGATCCCTGTGTCCGGCCTGTGATCCCTGTGTCCGGCCTGTGATCCCTGTGTCCGGCCTGTGTCCAGCCTGTGATCCCTGTGTCCAGCCTGTGATCCCTGTGTCCAGGCTGTGTCCAGCTTGTGATCCCTGTGTCCAGCCTGTGTCCAGACTGTGTCCAGCCTGCGATCCCTGTGTCCAGTCTATGTCCAGCCTGTGATCCCTGTGTCCAGGCTGTGTCCAGCCTGTGATCCCTGTGTCCAGGCTGTTTCCAGCCTGTGATCCCTGTGTCCAGCCTGCGATCCCTGTGTCCAGCCTGTGTCCAGCCTGCGATCCCTGTGTCCAGCCTGTGTCCAGCCTGCGATCCCTGTGTCCAGCCTGTAATCCCTGTGTCCAGCCTGTAATCCCTGTGTCCAGCCTGTGATTCCTGTGTCCAGCCTGTGTCCAGCCTGTGATTCCTATGTCCAGCCTGTGTCCAACCTGTGATCCCTGTGTCCAGACTGTGATCCCGGTGTCCAGCCTATGATCCCTGTGTCCAGCCTGTGATCCCTTTGTCCAAAATTTTTCAAAAATTTTAAATATAATGACAAACTGTCAACATGTTTGTGTTTTTTTTATATTCTTCCTAAAACATCAATGATGTCGCTGACTCTTTTTTCAACATCATTGATGTTTTCCTCGATCTTCTCCGGATTGCACACCATTATCTGCCCGATGAGGATCTGTGCACTTGCTCTGTTGAAATGAGTTTCTTCTTCCACAATATCCACATCACCTAAAAATAAAAAATACACACCATGTATTATAAATATACAGGCATACATCTATTACCTGAAGCTGTGGTCTCAGACACTGACCTGTTGTGGTCACTATTTCACCCTCTTCCTGAATCTCTCCTCCCTCCACATCTTCTTCAGGGTGTGTGTGGATTTCCCCTTCTTCATGAGGTTTGGGGTTCCTGGTGTCCTCAGATGTCCCGATTCTTTTCTCTCCTATGTGATTAAAAAAAAAAAAGGTATATTTAACACACAGATATTTGAGGCAAGAGATAGGAATATGAAACATTGCTTGGAAGTGTCGTACAATTGTCTGTTTTGGCCGAGTTCCAAGCTGAAGACATGATTTTTTCCCCTTTCTTAAAGCTTGAATACTTACCTTTTTTTAAAGTTTCACACATGGAGAGACCCATAGTATTCACTGGAGCACATGTGTGAAACACCCTAAAAAGGGTGTTCTGGTGTCCCACACTAGTGCTTTGCAAACAGCTGCTGAGTGTCCTCTCTTTACACTGAATTAAGTTTTCATTGTATTCTAGTTATAAATCCATTTAGACAACAATGTACTAAACTTATAAAAACAGTAGGTGCATCAAAATCTATTAACCGTAATACCTAAATAGATGATACCTAGTAGCACTAGTGCTATGTGGAAATTTTAATTCACTCACCCTATCTATCAACTCTTACTCTGTATTCCCACACAGAAGAATAATATATTCAATAAAGTAAATAATCACTAATGACAGTGAGCATGCACGTATGCAAATACTTATACAAAAAATTGTGAATCACAATATAACCATATAATATAACCTGCGATTACCACAGACAAAAAATATGTGAAAAAAAAAATTAATTATAATAAAAAAGTATTTGCAAAAAGTTTTTTGTGTATATAAATAAAGCAATATAGTCCGTCACCCAGGGGTGATTGCAGATCTTCCCGCAATATTCCTTCTTTTTTATGTGAAAACAGTTAATCCAGTGTGCAAACAATTTTCTAAGAATCTTTCACCACACCAATAGTGTCCGTGACCCCCCTCGTAGGAGCACTCACCAACAGCTGAGCCTAGCACTCTCGTGCAACTTTTTGCATATACTTTTTTATTATAATTAATTTTTTTTCACATATTTTTTGTCTGTGGTAATCGCAGGTTATATTATATGGTTATATTGTGATTCACAATTTTTTGTATAAGTATTTGCTATTGTCACGCACATTTTGTCTCTCCGCCATGTGCTCTTCCACTGCGCCGAAAGAGAAGGGCCGGGAAATACACTAGAAAGAAGGTCAGGGGTGGAGTTTCATGCATGCGCAGTATAGATAAAGCATAACATGTTTGCGTCGTAAGTACGATCTGTGAGCGGAGGACGGAGTAGCGTAAGCGCCGATCATGAAAACAAAGGTACAATTTTAATTTGGGGCATCAGTGGTTTAGTGCCTATACTGCTTATAGATTGAGGCCTATATTGGGAGAAGATTAGGAGAGTTTAGCCTGACATTAGGGTTTGTCTTGTGTTGTGTCTTGCAGAGAAAATGGATACATGTAATGACCATGACTTCCTCCCCAAATTTATTGATAAGTACAGGAAGCTGCCCTGTCTGGGGCAAGTGAAACACCAATTTTATTTAATTGGTGAAGCCGGTGATTCCCACGGCAGATATCACCTATTTGAAGTGCAAAATAGGTGGCCTGAGGAGCAGATATAATAGGGATCGCAAAAGGGTCCAGGATTCCATGAGATCAGGAGCAGCAGCAGATGAGTCCCCAGGCTCTGGTACTATGACAGACTGCAGATTTAGTCAGACCAAAGTGAAAGTGGCAGCCAGGAGGTAGCCATGCCCAGTAGCCTGACGGAATCCCAGGTTTCTCCCTTCCACCTTCCAACAGAAAGGACCAGGAAGGCAAGGAACTTGGAGGAGCCAGCGACTAATTTGATTCAGCAGGCTACTGCGGTCCTCACAATCATTCCTTGCATCCAGGAGCTTTAGACGGGTGCGGCAGGCGCCCCTCTATGAACATTCCTATGATGCCTTATGGGACCTTGCCCAATAGCCTCCAATGGCAAGGCATGCCCCTGCTCCTTCCCCTTTTCCAAGCTAACCTACTGTACTGTTCACTGTAAAGTTGCATTCACACCTGAGCCTATTTTGAGCTTTTAAAAATGCCTGAAAAAAAACATCTGAAAAAAGCAAAACCCCATTCATTTCAATGGCACCTGTTCACATCTGAGTGTTTTGTGACCTGAAGCAAAACACCTGAAAAATGCCCGAAGCTCAAAAAAGAACACAAGCTTCTTTTGGGGCAGATTACAGGCGTTTTTCTGCTTTTTACATTGGTGACCTTTTGACCTGTACAAAATCGCAGCAAAAACGCGGTAATAATCGCGGTAAAAACATGCGACTTTCTGCCTGAATACGAAATGTACAGGTATGAATGCAGCCTAAGGCTGGCCATACAAGGGTCGAATTTTTGAAAGAATTTTATTTTGAAAATCATAAATTGTGTGCGTTTTGTGATCCGATGGCGCCACCATTGATTTCAAAATTTGACCAACCAGGCTTTCAATATCACCTCCTGTTTCTACGGAAAATAATTTTCGTGGCTGGAAATATCGTTTTCTTTCTGGGAATTTTCTTTTCTTGCAGATGCACATTTCTTTTTTGATTACATTTCTCCCACGATTCTCCCATCATTGATTAGAAAATCGTTCGTTTTTCAAAAAATGTCCAACATGCCCGATTACTCAAAATCGTTGGCCGCATGAAAATCAGCTGTTGCTGCAGCTCACTGATTGTGTGAAATTCAAATGAAAATTCTTAAATATGATTTTCTAAAGAAAATTATTTAGAAATTCGACCCATGTATGGCCTGCCTAACTCTTTCCTGTGAAGAACAGAATATTAACCCCCCTGGCGGTATGATTATTTCAGATTTTAGGTGCTGAAAGCGGTACAATTATTTTGCATGGAAATTTGGCGTTTTATATTGTAGTCCTGTAATTCTTAGGAATAACTCACTTAACCACTTGCTTACTGGGCACTTAAACCCCCCTCAGTCCCAGACCAATTTTCAGCTTTCAGCGCTGATGCACTTTGAATGACAATTGCGCGGGCATACAACACTGTACCCAAATGAAATTTTTATCATTTTTTTCCCACAAATAGAGCTTTCTTTTGGTGGTATTTAGTTACAGCTCGGAGTTTTATTTTTTGCTAAACAAACAAAAAAAGATGCAAAAAAAATAAAAAATCATGTTTAATAGTTTGTTATAAAATTTTGCAAACGGGTCATTTTTCTCCTTTATTGAAGTGCGCTGATTAGGCGGCACTGATAGGCTGCATTGGTGGGCACTGATGGGCCGCATTGGTGGGCACTGATAGGCTGCATTGGTGGGCACTGATAGGCTGCACTGGTGGGCACTGGTAGGCATAGTTAAGGCGGCACTAATAGGCACAGATAAGGTGGCACCGATGGGCACAGATAAGGGCGGCACTGATGGGCAAAGATGGGCACAGATGGGTGGCACGAATGGGTGGCACGAATGGGTGGCATGGATGGGCACTGATAGGTACCACTGATAGATGGGACTGATGGGCACTGATAGGTGGCACTGATAGGTGGCTCTGATAGGTGGCACTGCTGGGCACTGATGGGCGGCACTGCTGGGCACTGGTAGATGACACTGATGGGCACGGATAAGTGGCACTGGGGTGCAGCACCTTTGAGGCAGATTGTGGGCACTGCTGGGTGGCACTGCTCGGTGGCACTGTGGGTGGCACTGTGGGCACTGCTGGGTGGCACTGTGGGCACTGCTGGGTGGCACTGACGGGGGGCACTTACTTTTTAAACATTTGGCACTGCAGGGGGCAGGTGGGCACTGGCAGGGGGCAGGTGGGCACTAGCAGGGCTGGCCGTGATCGGGACTGATGTCCCGATCACGGCCGCTGGTGATCGACTTTTTTTTTTATCCTCGCGCTGTCAGCGCGAGGAGGAATAATAGCCGATTACCGGCTCCGTTATATCACATGATCAGCTGTCATTGGCTGACAGCTGATCACGTGATAAGGGTCGGGATCGACCCCTTGCACGGATCGGTGATCAGGCGAGTCTCATGGACTCGCCGATCACAGAGCGCGCCACGCACGCCCCTCAGGGGGCGCGCAGGCCGCTCGTGCACGGGACGACGTCAATAGACGTCGTCCCGGCAAAGGAGATCCGCGCTGTAGCCGTCATTTGGCTATAGCGCGGATCTCAAGTGGTTAAATCTGTCCAAACCAGAGTCTAGTAGACATCCCGGGTATGATAAAGTTTGAAAAATAAAATCATAAATTATAATATAATAAATAACTATAAATAATTATAAGGAAAAAAGACTAATATTAGGTGGACTTTATACGGCACATTCAAGTATTCAATCTAAAAAGTATTAGACATATTTTATTATTTAATTATCAAAAATGTCATACACATAAAACAATCACATAGGTACAGCAATTATTTAAATAAAACATAGTGTTGCTTGACCCATATTGCCTGACCACTGATATTCTCCAGTAAAGTATATAATACAGTAGTTAACAATCCAAAGCCATTGGTTTGGTCTCCAATAGTAGAAAAATATTCAGGGTCCCAGAGAGTGGTGTCAGGTATGTGGGTCCGTATTTTTAGTTAGCAAGATAGCGCGACATGTTCCCGCGCTAGTTTAGCGCTTCTTCAGGAGCGATTCGCCCGTAGGTTTTGAAAAACTCTAAGGCCGCGTACACACGCGCGGACTGTTCGCCCAACTTTGTCCGTCCAACAGTTTCGGCAAACAGTCCGCTCAAACTTAGCATGGACGGACATGGCCACACACGACGGACGAACAGTTTGCTGAAACCGTGCGCGATGACGTGAACGGCACGTACGACGGGACGAAAAATACGACGTCCTATACACTGCATTATAGCTTTCGGCGTGAAAATCCTTTCTGAGCATGCGCGCAACTTTGTTTGACGAACAAGCCTACACACGAGCGGACTGTTCGCTGAAACAAGGTTTCAGCGGACAGTTTTTCGGAAATTCCGAAAAACCTTGTCCGTCCAACTGTCCGCTGAAACTGTCCGCTGAAAGCCCACACACGAGCGGACTGTCCGCCCAAACACTGTTCAGCGGACAAAGTTGGGCGAACAGTCCGCCCGTGTGTACGCGGCCTAAGTATAAAAAATTTTCAGCTTGCTGGTAAGCAAGCAAAAGATGCTGTGGAAATGTTCATGGCTGAGAGTCACTTTGTATATACCCTTCACAATTGAGTGCGTCTTTAACCACAGATAAAGTACCAAACGTATCGCTGAATATTGCAAAAGGTAGTATATACTGGACACTTAGGTCGCGTACACACGGGCGGATTGTCTGTCCAACTTAGTCCGCTGAACCGTGTTTCAGCGGACAATCCGCTCGTGTGTGGGCTTCAGCGGACTTTTTCAGCGGACAGTCTGATGGACTAAGTCTTTCGGAATTTCCGTAATTTTGTCCGTCCAAACTTGGTTTTGTCCGTCCAAACTTGGTTTCAGCGAACAGTCCGCTCGTGTGTAGGCAAGTTGGACGGACTAAGTATGGCGCATGCTCAGAAAGGATTTACACGGCCGAAGGTTGCATTGCAGTGTATAGGACGTCGTTTTTCTAGTCCCGTCGTACGTGCTGTACACGTCATCACGCACGCTTTCAGCGGACTGTCTGTTCATCGTGTGTGGTCAAGTCCGTTCATTCAAAATTTGTGCGGACTGTCTGTCGGATTGTCTGACGAACTTAGTTGGGCAGACAATCCGCCCGTGTGTACGCGGCCTTAGATCAAATGGCCAGACCAAATTATCACCCGCTAAATTGCAATCTCCTGAAGGAGAGTGAACGCCTCCACCATAACTGAATCCTGCTGCATCAATGACAGAGCTATACCTACGGCCTATATATAAATAATTATACCAAATAATAATATAACAATAATAAAAATGATTCAATAATGTAATCAAATCAAAAACACTGAAATTTGCTCAGTTGCAGAATTGTCGCTGTCATTACTTTTCAGTATTTGATGACGCATCACCCCACAAATTGCTATCGCTTAATTCTGTGAGTGATTCTAATTTATTATCGCTGTTTTCTAGCTGGTCTAAAACCATTTTTGATGTAAAGGGACGGTTTTGGTTGCTATGGACAATCTCCAGTTTCCAGGCATAAAGAACAGTTTTTATATTATAGAACTGCATGCAGGACACTGGGCAGAACACTAGGGACAAAGGGGATGTGAAATTATTACATACAGCAATGTAATCTGTAAGATTACATTATACTGTATGTAATGTGTGTGTTTCACTTTTTGAATTTGGCGCCGTTCTCCGTCCCCGTGCGTCGCAACGCTCACAGGGCACGGAGATCGGCTCCGTGATAGATTGAGCGGAGCACGGCTCGCTCATACAGCAGGGGGACATAGCTGGATCCAGGGGAGAAGGTAAGTAAACTCTCCCTGCATTCATCGATGCGGTCCCGAGTCTGGCTCGGGGTTACCGTGTTTGGTATAAAATCTCCACCCCGAGCCAGACTCGGGAATACCGCCAGGGGGGTTAAAGACAATGACCCAATTCCTATGGGACTTTACCGGCACCTTTTGTTACACAATATTTAAATAAATAAAAAAAATCACTTTATTTTGACTGTATATAGCAGCCTTTCTCAATCTTTTATACATGGAGTAACCCTTGAAATAACCTTTTGGCCTCAGGGAACCCCTGAGTTACTATATCTACAACTCGTTATACATTAGTGTGGTGGTCATTGGGAATAATTACCCCCTTATAGATAGCTAGAAAGATCAACAGTGTCAGTGGGAACTTATCTGAGAGTTAGAAATTTCTCATTGCTCAAGGAACCCCTAGCAACCTCAGGAGGAACCCTAGTGTTCCATGGAACCCTGGTATATAGATATCATAAAATACACATTATAACTGGCAACACATAAAAGGTGCTTGATTTGCTATATATACTATACTATACTATATATGCTTGTATAGGGAAATTATGTCATCATCCCGTGTAGCTTTGTTCGATCAATCCCCAATGCAAGGGATAAAACCAAAGAGTTTCAACTGTTTATCTTCAGTAGTTGATAGGTAGAATGTAAATTGCAAAGTATACACAATCAGCTGATTCAGTTAGGCCCCTTTCACACTTCTGCGACTTGTCCTGTGACTTGGGACTGCAAAGTCGCATGACAAGTCGTACCCCATGATTTACAATGAGTACCATTCAGGTCTGTGTGACAGTCACACTCATTTCAAAGTACAGTGGAACCTTTGGATTACGAGCATAATCCGTTCTAGGAGAATGCTTGTAATCCAAAGCACTCACATATCAAAGCGAGTTTCCCCATAGAAGTCAATGGAAACGAAGATAATTTGTTCCTCATTGGCTTCTATTACATGCAATACCGCATGTGGCCAGAGGTGGGGGGTGCCGGAAGAGCCTCGGAAATATTCGGGGACAGCTCGGCTGAACTCGGAAAGCCTAGGAAAGGCTCGGAAACACTCGGGAATTGAGTATTTCCGAGTATTTCCGATTGATTAGAAGTATTTCCGAACGGCTCCGAACTGTTCCGAGTGTCCCTGGTGCCCCCGCACCTCTGGCCAAATGCTGTACTGCACACCCCATTAGCTTGATTTTTGCTCGTTTTGCAAGACAACACTCGCAAACCGAGTCAGCATTTAAAAAAAAAAGTTGCTTCAAAATGCTCGTTAACCCATTAACCGCGTTACTTATGAACCAAGGTTCCACTGTAGTCCATGTACTACTTTGGTCCGAATTTGATATGAATTACACAGGCATTCCCTAAAATTGCATCAAAATCGCGTCAGCGAAAACACGTCAAAATCACGCCACTTTGAAGTCAAGGTAGTGTGAAAGCCTTAAAACCAAGGTGCAAGACGAACCCCTCCTTGAACACTTCCAGTCGACCGCGGAAACCCACCCAGGGAGAAAGGCATGTGTGAACCCAGAGCAGGAAAGCCAATAAAGTATGTATATAAGGAGGGAAGATCAGCCCTGAATGATTACATATTATATAAAAAAAAAATATTTTTTTAAATCATATAAAGAAAAAAATGTAACATAGTGAAACTTTTTAAGCAAAAATTAAGGAGGCAGCGGAAACCATTAATTTGGCTTTATAGGTAAAGAAGACCTATCAATAAGTGGAAATTCAAATGAATGAAAACCAAACCAAATGGAAAAAAGCAAAAGACAGAATAGGAAGATATTTTTTTAACAAAAACATTTTCTATTTGATTAGGAAAACATCACAAATACAGTTCCACATACATTTAAGCACAATAGTTACCAGAGCACACATAGGAACAGCTGGACATATATAAGAGCATTACACAGAGTATTCCACAATACACATTTCACAAATCAGTACAAAGTGAACCAACTAGAAGATGTTAAAGCGGGAGCAAACCGATGTGTTTGTTTTTGTTTTGTTTGTTGAAATCTGCAAGCTAAAGCCATAATGTGCTAGCATGCATCGGATACTAGCACATTATGTGAAACGTACCTGAAAACGAAGCCCTCCAGCGTTGCGCTGTCACCGCTAACAGGGCTTCCATCATCACCCGGTCTTCCTTTCGGGTTGGCAGATTCCAGCTGTGTGATGATGCAAGTGGCACACAATGACAGGTGGCCTTTCCTTCAGAGCGTATGTGTCGGTTATGTCACCGGCTGCATGTATCGTAAATATTTTATAAACTGTGCACATTTAGGAGATATTTACAGTACCTATAGGTAGGATCAGAGTTTACTCTCACTTTAAAGTGGTTCTGCACTGCTGAAAAATTTTTTTTTTGATGGTTATGCTTTAACATTGATGTTTTTATATGTAGCGGGGTCTCTTTAAGGACTATAAAACTACTGTTCCCAGAACCCCTCTGGTTCCCAGGATGTTTGGAGTTATGCCTCAGAGACTCATGGGGGAGGATATATAAGGAGGGGGAGAGGCCTAGTTCTTCCTCTTTGGACACCCCCCTTTCTCCTAGCAAGAGGAGGTCTGTGCTGGACTGCTGGAGGCACAAGGCCTGAAGCCTGGGCCTTGTGCTCTTTTCCAAAGAGCCCTCTGCCAGCCTAGCTGTACCTGAGAGACATCTTCTCATCTTTGCTGCAGTACACCAGAAGGATTGAAGACTCGGAGGTCGGTGGATTCCTGTTCCTAGACGAATCGGACTTGGACTTGTCCGGGTGGTGAGAGCTGTTTAAAGACAGACACTTTATCTTTATTATTCGTTTGGATTACAAAGTTGTTCTTCAAGTGCACCACCGAAAGATTGCTAGTGAATATTGTTTCACTGGACTTCCATCTAGATCAGTCAGGCCTGACTGCATAGGTAGATAGTGCTGGGTGTTAGTTTACCCATGCGGGGAAGTAGCTGAAAAAGGGCAGCGTTAGAGTTGCATAGCAATACTTTCTTATGCTGATTACTCTGTTTATCTTTATTACTGGTTACTGCAAGGACCTGCTTATGTGTTGCAATCCAAATGTTTGATTCATGTTATTCCTTTTATAAAAACAACAAGTAAAGTCAGTTATATACTTTCAAAGATTGTCTATGAGCTTGAGTTATCCACCCACGCACACACACATATTTAGAGTATAAGTGATTTAATGTGTATTGCTAGATACTAACTGTGCCAGAGTGGGTAGTGCAGATTGCCGGGGGGTTGGCGGAGCTGTGCTCAGGACCCAAACCAAACTTGCGGCCCTCTTAAGTGAGGGTATCGCTATACGTGGGGGCTCGTAAATCCGGGATTTCTGAGACAGCGGTGAACACGCCAGAGGTACCGGCATGGACCCACAGGGAGTCAGAGCATGGTGTGAAGCGGCTAAGGCCGACCCAAGTCAGTCAGTGGTCATTAGCCTCCCAGGGGAGAAATGGTCGACTGAGACCGTAGAGGAGTTAATGAAGTCAGTGTCCCCAGACCATGAACCATGGGTGATGGAGATAAAATGAGACCCAGACATCTCATATCAGTACGCGCTAGTGGAATACTGGGATGGGATGCCGGAGGCTTGCAAGCGCAACCGTGTACGGACACAAGACAACAGATCCTTTAGGTTGGCGCACTCAATAAAGGAGGAGCCATCGCCAACGGGATCACCGCAGGCTGTGGCCCGTACCTCACCCGAGAGTCTCAGACCAGCACCGGCCACCCTTAGCGCAGAACTGTGTGCTGTCCTGGGGGAGATTGTGGCCCAGTGCAAGAAGGATCCCACAGATTACCCGATGTCGGGGTACAGAAAACGCCGGATGTTTTCAGGGAGGAAACCTGTACCTTCGGAAGAAGAGGGATTTGAAGAGTGGTTAGATAGCGCAACACAGGCACTAGAGGAATGGGAAGTTCCAGAGTGCAGAAAGAAGCAGAGGATTGTGGAAAGTCTAAAGGAGCCTGCTCTAGAGGCCGTACGCAACCTGAAGATGAGCAGGACAGACTGTAATGCGCAGGAGTACCTAGATGTATTACAGAATGTGTTTGGTGGGACAGAGAAAATCTCTGAGCTTGCTTATCAGTTAGAGCATTGCTACCAGAAGAAAGGTGAAAAACTATCAGACTACATGGGACGTTTAGATAAAATCCTGCATAGGATGATCCTAAATAGTGATGGACGAACTTCCGACGGGACGTTTCGCGAACGCGAAACGCGAACGGACACAAACGTTCGCGAAAACGACCGTTCGCCGCGGGCTCCATTGACTTCAATGGGAGGCGAATTTCGCAAACCTTTAGGTCGAATTTGCGGCCACGGGGTAATTATTAGGGGGTAGCACGTAGTCCCACCACCTGGACAATAGCATAATACATGTATGAGGTGAATTTGGGATCGATAACTACAAGCATTTTTTTTTTATTTGGGAAATTGTTCTGACAATTCAGGACTATGGAGCTAATGAAGGCAATGGAGGAGAGGGAAGGTCAGGGACCAGGGTAGGCAAACAAGAGGGTGCAGGAGATACAGAGCACTGACAGCAGCACCGTAATACAGAGCACTGACATCAGCACCGTGACATACAGCGCTGACAGCAGCTCCGTGACATACAGCGCTGACAGCAGCTCCGTGACATACAGCGCTGACAGCAGCTCCGTGACATACAGCGCTGACAGCAGCTCCGTGACATACAGCGCTGACAGCAGCTCCGTGACATACAGCGCTGACAGCAGCACCGTGACATACAGCGCTGACAGCAGCTCCGTGACATACAGCGCTGACAGCAGCTCCGTGACATACAGCGCTGACAGCAGCTCCGTGACATACAGCACTGACAGCAGCTCCGTGACATACAGCGCTGACAGCAGCTCCGTGACATACAGCGCTGACAGCAGCACCGTGACATACAGCGCTGACAGCAGCTCCGTGACATACAGCGCTGACAGCAGCTCCGTGACATACAGCGCTGACAGCAGCTCCGTGACATACAGCGCTGACAGCAGCTCCGTGACATACAGCGCTGACAGCAGCTCCGTGACATACAGCGCTGACAGCAGCTCCGTGACATACAGCGCTGACAGCAGCTCCGTGACATACAGCGCTGACAGCAGCTCCGTGACATACAGCGCTGACAGCAGCTCCGTGACATACAGCGCTGACAGCAGCTCCGTGACATACAGCGCTGACAGCAGCACCGTAAGCAGCCCCAGGAGGAAGTCAGCACAGCACAGGGATGGTGTGATCCCCTCATAATAAGAACCCCCAGGAGGAAGTCAGCACAGCACAGGGATGGTGGGAGCCCCTCATAATAAGAACACCCAGGAGGAAGTCAGCACAGCACAGGGATGGTGGGAACCCCTCATAATAAGCAGCCCCAGTAGAAATATGACACCGCTCAACCTCTTCAAAGAGGAGGGTAGGGGCATATAGTACGGTGTGCTTTTTTGGGTCAGGGAAGTGAGCCAAATGAATTAAGAAGGTCTGTGTGCTTGATTCCAAAAATTGTTTATAGACATATACATGGTCTACTGATCACATGTGTTGAATTCCTCCGAGATCCATGCCTCATTCATTTTTAGAAATGTGAGGTAGTTAACACTGTGGTGAGCTAGGCGAGTACGCTTATCGGTCACAATCCCCCCTGCTGCGCTGAACGTCCTTTCGGACAGGACACTGGATGAGGGGCAAGCCAACAGTTCGATTGCAAATTGGGCAAGCTCTGGCCAGAGGTCAAGCCTGCCCACCCAGTAGTCTAGGGGTTCATCACTCCTCAGAGCGTCCACATCGGCCGTTAACCCAATGTAGTCGGACACCTGACGGTCTAGGCGTTCCCTGATGCTGGATCCGGATGACACCTGTCGATGGGTCGGCTGAAAGAATGACCTCATATCCGAAGTCACCAACACATCTTCAAACCGGCCTCTTCTTGCAGGCGCTGTTGGATTGGTACCCGCAAATCCTTCTCTGGGAGTGGGAATTGCTCCTCTGCCAGCGCACGCAAAAGCAGAATGCAGCATTTCTCGAAGCAAGGCCTGGAAGTGCTGCATTCTGACAGCCCTCTGCGACGGCGGTAACATTTCCGCCATTTTGTGTTTGTACCGGGGGTCTAAGTACGTTGCCACCCAGTACTGGTCCTTGACCCTCATGCTTTTTATACGGGGGTCCCTATTAAAACACTGGAGCATGAAGGCCCCCATTTGCACTAAAGTGGAAGCGGTGTGGTGGCCTGGCTCCTGCTCATCATCCAGGATAATGTCGTCCTCTTCATTCTCCTCTCCCCATCCTCGCACAACAGGGATCCCAGAAAGGTTTAAAGCATGCTCTTCTTGCTCCTGCTCATCCGCCCCGGCACCATCCTCCTCTGACTCCTCATCAGACTCCTGTTGTTGACTTGTCTCAGATAGAGTAGCCCCCCCTGGGAATTCATCCAGCATTGCGACTTCCTCATCTTCCCGCTCCTGCTCCTCCACAGCCTGATCAATGACACGACGCAATGCACGCTCCAGAAAGAAGGCATAAGGTACCATGTCACTGATGGCGCCATGGCTGCGACTGACCAGTTTGGTGATCTCCTCAAATGGCCGCAGAAGTCTGCATGTGTCGCGCATGAGCAGCCACTGGCGCGGTGAAAAAAAACCCAGCTCCCCAGAACCGTTTCTTTCGCAGAGTTCATACAGGTAGACGTTAACTGCACGTTTCTGCTGGAGCAGCCTATCAAGCATATAGAAGGTTGAGTTCCATCGCGTCGGGCAATCGCAAATAAGACGTCTGACCGGCAGATGGTGTCGCCGCTGAATGTCAGCAAGGCGAGCCATGGCCGTGTAAGATCTTCTGAAATGGGCCGAGATTTTCCTTGCCTGCCGCAAGATGTCCTGGACCCCAGGGTATTTGACAAGGAATCGCTGCACGACCAAGTTTAAGACGTGTGCCATGCACGGCACGTGCGTGATTTTGCCCTGTTTCAATGCGCTAAGCAGATTGGCACCGTTGTCACACACCACTTTACCAACTGTCAAATTGAGCGGTGTTAGCCACTCATCTGCCTGTGAACGCAAAGCTGAAAGGAGTGCCGGGCCAGTGTGGCTCTTTGCTTCCAGGCACAACAGACGCAGCACGGCATGGCAACGTCTCACCTGGCATGTGGAATAGGTTCTGGGGAGCTTGGGCGGTGCAGTGGAAGAGACGCTAGCAGCGGAAAAGGAGGAGGCAGCTGAGGAGGAGAGGGAGGAGGATGGAGTAGGAGGAGGAGAAGAAGAGTCAGGCCTGCATGCAATCCGTGGCGGTAAAACCAAATCTACACGGGTGCCACGGGTTACATGCTTGACGGCCGTCAGAAGGTTCACCCAGTGGGCAGTAAAACTGATATACCTTCCCTGCCCGTGTTTGCTAGACCACGTGTCTGTGGTCAGATGTATCTTGGCACCGACACTGTGTGCCAGAGATACATTCACTTGCCGCTGAACATGGCCATATAGCTCTGGGATGCCCTTCTCTGAGAAATACTTCCTTCCTGGGACCTTCCATTGTGGTGTTCCAATGGCCACAAATTTGCGAAAGGCCTCCGAGTCCACCAGTTTATATGGCAGTAGTTGGCGGGCTATGAGTTCTGACAAGCCAGCCGCCAACCGTTGGGCAAGAGGGTTATCCGGCGTCATCATTTTTTTACGCTCAAACATTAGGCCCACGGAAGCCTGCCTTTTTGCAGAAAAATGTGAGCTTGGCGTGATGGAAGGTGGAGTGGAGGACAATTGTGAGGAGAGAGGAGAAGGAGAAGTAGAAGACGAGGCTGGACGGTGAGAGCCTGCAGTGTGGCTTTGTGTGTTCCGTTGCTCCCACTGGGCTCGGTGATGGCTGCTCATGTGCCTTCTTAAGGCGGTCGTCCCTAGGTGAGTATTGGGCTTACCGCGACTAACGCGTTGACTGCAAAGATTGCAGATGGCAACGCTATTGTCAGCAGCGGACACGTTAAAAAAAGCCCACACTGCGGAGCCATGTGCCGGTGTCCTGGGAGCGCCAGATGTGACCGTACATGGTCGATGACTCGCTCCTGATACATTTGCAGTCTGCTTTGTCCCTGCTGTGCAATGTAAGTCATTGCTGCTTCTCCTCCCTATCTGCTGGTCCATATCTCCCTCTGAACTCCCCTCCTCTTCCTCTCTTGTGGGCACCCACGTGACATCACTAGACACGTCATCATCAACGTCACCTTCCCCACCGCTATAAGTAGAGTAGGCAGCAACACCGGGGACCAACCTCCTCCTTGGGCTGATCTGGGTACTGGCGTCAGACTGCTGAGTAGCGCTTGTTGCTACCTCCTCTTCCTGATCCAATACCAAGAGTGGCTGCGCATCAGAAATGTCCTCTTGATATGGATCGGAAAATAATTCCAGTGACTCAAGCGGAAGGTATGTGGTGGTGGTGGTGGTGGTCGTGTTGTTGGTGGTAGTGTCTTTGGGGGTGCACATAGCAGAGAGTGAAGAAGAGGGTGCAGATCGAGAGGATGAGGAGGGTGCAGAAGAGTAAGGCTGAGCGAGCCACTCAACCAAGTCTGGTGCATCCTTTAAAGTAATTGAACGCACCTTCTGCAACTTCCCACTTTGGCTCAAGCCTGTTGCTCCTGCCCTACCCCTACCACCCCTGCGGAAGGGCCTGCCTCTTCCTCTGCATGTCATTTTTTAAATGACCCTGTGACAAAACTCTTAGTCCCTATACCGCTGAAGGACTGCTGCAGTATAGGTGAGCGGTCAGCAGTGGTGCACGTCAACCCTATCTATTGTGGACCTATAGCGGTCCTTACAGAACAGCAGACTGTACCGCACTCAAGCCTATGTACCGTAGCACCCTATACCAAGTTACCAGTCCTTATAAGAACTTTTGTGGACCAAGCAGGTTGTGTATTAGTGTTTAGCAGACTGTACGTCAGTCCCTATACCGCTGAAGGACTGCTGCAGTATAGGGCAGCGGTCAGCAGTGGTGCACGTCAACCCTATCTATTGTGGACCGATAGCGGTCCTTACAGAACAGCAGACTGTACCGCACTCAAGCCTATGTACCGTAGCACCCTATACCAAGTTACCAGTCCTTATAAGAACTTTTGTGGACCAAGCAGGTTGTGTATTAGTGTTTAGCAGACTGTACGTCAGTCCCTATACCGCTGAAGGACTGCTGCAGTATAGGGCAGCGGTCAGCAGTGGTGCACGTCAACCCTATCTATTGTGGACCGATAGCGGTCCTTACAGAACAGCAGACTGTACCGCACTCAAGCCTATGTACCGTAGCACCCTATACCAAGTTACCAGTCCTTATAAGAACTTTTGTGGAACAAGCAGGTTGTGTGTTAGTGATTAGCAGACTGTACGTCAGTCCCTATACCGCTGAAGGACTGCTGCAGTATAGGTGAGCGGTCAGCAGTGGTGCACGTCAACCCTATCTATTGTGGACCGATAGCGGTCCTTACAGAACAGCAGACTGTACCGCACTCAAGCCTATGTACCGTAGCACCCTATACCAAGTTACCAGTCCTTATAAGAACTTTTGTGGAACAAGCAGGTTGTGTGTTAGTGATTAGCAGACTGTACGTCAGTCCCTATACCGCTGAAGGACTGCTGCAGTATAGGTGAGCGGTCAGCAGTGGTGCACGTCAACCCTATCTATTGTGGACCGATAGCGGTCCTTACAGAACAGCAGACTGTACCGCACTCAAGCCTATGTACCGTAGCACCCTATACCAAGTTACCAGTCCTTATAAGAACTTTTGTGGACCAAGCAGGTTGTGTATTAGTGTTTAGCAGACTGTACGTCAGTCCCTATACCGCTGAAGGACTGCTGCAGTATAGGGCAGCGGTCAGCAGTGGTGCACGTCAACCCTATCTATTGTGGACCGATAGCGGTCCTTACAGAACAGCAGACTGTACCGCACTCAAGCCTATGTACCGTAGCACCCTATACCAAGTTACCAGTCCTTATAAGAACTTTTGTGGAACAAGCAGGTTGTGTGTTAGTGATTAGCAGACTGTACGTCAGTCCCTATACCGCTGAAGGACTGCTGCAGTATAGGGCAGCGGTCAGCAGTGGTGCACGTCAACCCTATCTATTGTGGACCGATAGCGGTCCTTACAGAACAGCAGACTGTACCGCACTCAAGCCTATGTACCGTAGCACCCTATACCAAGTTACCAGTCCTTATAAGAACTTTTGTGGAACAAGCAGGTTGTGTGTTAGTGATTAGCAGACTGTACGTCAGTCCCTATACCGCTGAAGGACTGCTGCAGTATAGGTGAGCGGTCAGCAGTGGTGCACGTCAACCCTATCTATTGTGGACCGATAGCGGTCCTTACAGAACAGCAGACTGTACCGCACTCAAGCCTATGTACCGTAGCACCCTATACCAAGTTACCAGTCCTTATAAGAACTTTTGTGGACCAAGCAGGTTGTGTATTAGTGTTTAGCAGACTGTACGTCAGTCCCTATACCGCTGAAGGACTGCTGCAGTATAGGGCAGCGGTCAGCAGTGGTGCACGTCAACCCTATCTATTGTGGACCGATAGCGGTCCTTACAGAACAGCAGACTGTACCGCACTCAAGCCTATGTACCGTAGCACCCTATACCAAGTTACCAGTCCTTATAAGAACTTTTGTGGACCAAGCAGGTTGTGTATTAGTGTTTAGCAGACTGTACGTCAGTCCCTATACCGCTGAAGGACTGCTGCAGTATAGGGCAGCGGTCAGCAGTGGTGCACGTCAACCCTATCTATTGTGGACCGATAGCGGTCCTTACAGAACAGCAGACTGTACCGCACTCAAGCCTATGTACCGTAGCACCCTATACCAAGTTACCAGTCCTTATAAGAACTTTTGTGGACCAAGCAGGTTGTGTATTAGTGTTTAGCAGACTGTACGTCAGTCCCTATACCGCTGAAGGACTGCTGCAGTATAGGGCAGCGGTCAGCAGTGGTGCACGTCAACCCTATCTATTGTGGACCGATAGCGGTCCTTACAGAACAGCAGACTGTACCGCACTCAAGCCTATGTACCGTAGCACCCTATACCAAGTTACCAGTCCTTATAAGAACTTTTGTGGAACAAGCAGGTTGTGTGTTAGTGATTAGCAGACTGTACGTCAGTCCCTATACCGCTGAAGGACTGCTGCAGTATAGGTGAGCGGTCAGCAGTGGTGCACGTCAACCCTATCTATTGTGGACCGATAGCGGTCCTTACAGAACAGCAGACTGTACCGCACTCAAGCCTATGTACCGTAGCACCCTATACCAAGTTACCAGTCCTTATAAGAACTTTTGTGGACCAAGCAGGTTGTGTATTAGTGTTTAGCAGACTGTACGTCAGTCCCTATACCGCTGAAGGACTGCTGCAGTATAGGGCAGCGGTCAGCAGTGGTGCACGTCAACCCTATCTATTGTGGACCGATAGCGGTCCTTACAGAACAGCAGACTGTACCGCACTCAAGCCTATGTACCGTAGCACCCTATACCAAGTTACCAGTCCTTATAAGAACTTTTGTGGACCAAGCAGGTTGTGTGTTAGTGTTTAGCAGACTGTACGTCAGTCCCTATACCGCTGAAGGACTGCTGCAGTATAGGGCAGCGGTCAGCAGTGGTGCACGTCAACCCTATCTATTGTGGACCGATAGCGGTCCTTACAGAACAGCAGACTGTACCGCACTCAAGCCTATGTACCGTAGCACCCTATACCAAGTTACCAGTCCTTATAAGAACTTTTGTGGAACAAGCAGGTTGTGTGTTAGTGATTAGCAGACTGTACGTCAGTCCCTATACCGCTGAAGGACTGCTGCAGTATAGGTGAGCGGTCAGCAGTGGTGCACGTCAACCCTATCTATTGTGGACCGATAGCGGTCCTTACAGAACAGCAGACTGTACCGCACTCAAGCCTATGTACCGTAGCACCCTATACCAAGTTACCAGTCCTTATAAGAACTTTTGTGGACCAAGCAGGTTGTGTATTAGTGTTTAGCAGACTGTACGTCAGTCCCTATACCGCTGAAGGACTGCTGCAGTATAGGGCAGCGGTCAGCAGTGGTGCACGTCAACCCTATCTATTGTGGACCGATAGCGGTCCTTACAGAACAGCAGACTGTACCGCACTCAAGCCTATGTACCGTAGCACCCTATACCAAGTTACCAGTCCTTATAAGAACTTTTGTGGACCAAGCAGGTTGTGTATTAGTGTTTAGCAGACTGTACGTCAGTCCCTATACCGCTGAAGGACTGCTGCAGTATAGGGCAGCGGTCAGCAGTGGTGCACGTCAACCCTATCTATTGTGGACCGATAGCGGTCCTTACAGAACAGCAGACTGTACCGCACTCAAGCCTATGTACCGTAGCACCCTATACCAAGTTACCAGTCCTTATAAGAACTTTTGTGGAACAAGCAGGTTGTGTGTTAGTGATTAGCAGACTGTACGTCAGTCCCTATACCGCTGAAGGACTGCTGCAGTATAGGGCAGCGGTCAGCAGTGGTGCACGTCAACCCTATCTATTGTGGACCGATAGCGGTCCTTACAGAACAGCAGACTGTACCGCACTCAAGCCTATGTACCGTAGCACCCTATACCAAGTTACCAGTCCTTATAAGAACTTTTGTGGAACAAGTGAGTTGTGAATGTTTAGCAGACTGCAGCAGAAGGGCAGCAGTCAAGTATAATATCCTTTCTATATTTGGAAGAAAGAATATTATACATGTACAAGCCTATTACTGTACCACTGATACCAGTCCTGAAAAGAACCTTTGTGGAACTAATAATAACAGCAAGTCTTTAAAATTACCCTCACTGCCTGACAACACTGCTTCCTTCCTGTCCCTATACAAATTGGCAAAAAAAGAGAACGATTAGTGGTTACTGGAACAGCTCTTTTGTGGACCTTGATAGTAACAGCTAATGATGATGATGATGATGATGATGATGAAAGACTAATCTGGCTGTCCCTGTAGCATACACCGTCCTTTCCCTTTCTCTAAACTAACAAAAGACACTCAGGCTGCTGCAAGAATCAGCAGCACAGCAAACCTATCAACACCTAACACCTATACCAGTCCTGAAAAGAACTTTTGTGTACCAAATAGCTAGTGGTTTATCTCTCCCTACTCCACACAGGAACCTGTCCCTATCTTAACAGAAGAAAGAATGTAAAATGGCCACCGGATCGGGTGTATTTATAGGTTAGGGGGAATGTACAAGTGTCCATGTGCTGTCATGTCTCAATTGGCTGTCCTGTATCACATGATAAACGTGTCACCAAAGGTTAAAGTTCTTGTATACATTAAACACGTAAGTCCGCCGCGGCGAACGACGGAAAAAGGCGTTCGAACGTGCGGACCGCGAATGTCGGAAATTCGCCGCGAAACGACCGCCGGGCGAACCGTTCGGCCATCACTAATCCTAAAGAAGGGGATCAGCCCAGGAAAAGTAGATGAGGCCCGTGCTCAACAGGTACTGAGGGGAGCTCAACCCATGGATCCTATTGCATGGACACTGCGTGCCCGACTTGATGGGAAGAATCTGGAGTACACTGACCTCATCCGAATGATCAGAGAGGAAGAGGCTCTACTGGAAGAAAAAAGGGAAGAACATCTCACCGAGCCCGTCAAACAATCGGTAGCAATAGTTACACCGGCCATGACTCCCGCTAGAGATAAGGAGGTGGACACTTTGAAGTTACAGATGTCCCAGGTGATGGAGATGTTGACTGCTATGATGGCGAAAGGTCAAGGGGGAGCCGAGAAATCAAGTCCTAGGAGGGAGTTGTTTCCAGATACACCAACACCAAGCCCCACTCGAGACCGAGAAGAGATGCTATGCTACAACTGCGGGGGCAGTGGCCACTTCGCCAGTAGATGTTCCAGTCCCAAGAAGAAGAAAATAGATAACCGCCAGCCGGCGGGAAACTTCAGAGGGCCCCGGTGAGGGAGTCAACCGGGTGCCCATGCCTTTCAGTGAACTCCAAACTGAATAGGAGGAAGAGAGAGAGAGAAAACCAGACCCCTCAGAAGGAATGTCTACAAATAAGAGACAATAACATCCCTCAGCGGGTTTGTACTCCCATTACTGTGGGGTGGGTCAATGCATACCAGGCTCGAAAAAGAATAAAGTCTAAAACCAACTGGATGAAGACGGGTCCCCAGAAGAGGGTGGCCTCAACCCGGCCCTACCCAGAAGAATTGGTCGGCCCATCCCCCACTGTCTCCATCCAGGTGGAAGGAGTCTACACGAAGGCCCTCCTGGACACTGGAGCTCAAGTGACTTTGTTGTACAGAGACTTCTATGATAGGCACTTCAGCCATTTGCCTATACAGAAGATAAAAGAGCTGGAGATATGGGGCCTGGGAGCTCAGAGTTTCCCCTACGATGGTTACCTGCCCATAAAGCTGACCTTCGATCCCTCTGTGGCGGGGAAAACAGAGGTGTTTGACACCCTGGCGGTTGTGTGTCCTAGACCGCCCGGGGCCAGCAAGATGTCCCTCATCATAGGGACCAATACGGATCTGGTGCGAAGACTTCTGACCCCTCTAGTGGAGACGAGAAACCATCAAGATCCCAATATCCATCCCATGCTGAAGACAGCCTACCAACGGTTGGTCCTAGAGCAGAAGACCCCAGGAGAGGGGATAGGGAAGGTGTGGAGACTTGGGAGAGAGGGAGTGGTGCTGCAGCCCGGAGAGGTAGCCTGCCTCAGGGCCACGGTGAAGCTTACCTGGGAGCAGCCTGGCCCCTTTGTCATGCTGGAATCCGATCCAAGGGAGGACCACTCAGGCCTGGAAGTGATACCAGAAGTGATTTCAATCAAGGCCCTGAAGAAGGCTCGAGGAAGAGTCCCAGTGAGTGTGAGAAACCCTACGGAGAGACCCATAGAGATCCCTGCCAGGATGCTGTTGGGGCAGGTGAGTCCTGCGGCCCCAGTCAGCTGGTCAGAAGTAAAAGGAACCGGTGAAGGAGGAGATGTTTGGAAAAAACTTTCCATGGAGAACCCGGACCTACCTGGAGCCTGGAAGGAGAGAGCCAAGGCCCAGCTGACTAGATGGGAGAGGATTTTCTCGAAGGATGAGTTTGATGTGGGATGTGCCAGGAGTGCCACCCACCGAATCCGCCTCCAAGAAGACAAAGTCTTCAGGGAAAGGGTTAGGCGGGTCCCTCTAGCTGACCTGGAGGATCTGAGGGAGAAGCTTGCGGAGTTGAAGAAGACTGGTGTGATTCGGGAGTCTAGAAGTCCCTATGCCTCCCCCATAGTGGTGGTCAGGAAAAAGAATGGGTCGTTGAGGCTTTGTATTGACTACAGGACTCTCAACAGGAGGACCATCCCTGACCAGTATACCACACCGAGAATAGAGGATGCCCTACAGAGTTTGGCTGGTGCCAAGTGGTTCAGTGTAATGGACCTCAAGAGTGGGTACTACCAAATCCCCATGCACCAGGAAGACCGAGAGAAGAAGGCTTTCATAACCCCAGTGGGATTCTTCGAATTCAACAGAATGCCTCAGGGCCTGTCTGGAGCCCCTGCTACCTTTCAACGCCTCATGGAGAAGACCGTTGGAGACATGAACCTCATAGAAGTCCTTGTGTACTTGGACGATGTCATTGTCTTCGGGAAGACTTTGGAAGAACATGAGGCCAGGTTGGAGAAGGTGTTGAGAAGACTCAGCGAAGAGGGACTCAAGCTTTCTCCCGAGAAGTGCCGGTTTTACCAATCCTCTGTGAACTATCTGGGACACATAGTGTCTGAAAAGGGAGTGGCTACAGACCCTGAGAAGTTGGAGGCAGTTACCTCTTGGCCAAGACCGACAACAGTCACAGAGCTCAGATCTTTCTTGGGGTTCTGCTCCTATTATAGAAGATTTGTGGATGGGTTTGCCCGGATTGCCAAGCCACTAAACGAATTGCTCAAGACTGAAGGAGAAGAGGATGGCTTGGGACCTAGGAGGGCCGGTGAGTCGGTTCAAGATCAGTGGAACCCAAGGTGTGAAGAGGCTTTCCGAACCTTGAAGAGGAGCCTTACCACGGCCCCAGTCCTGGCCTATGCCGACCCCACCAGACCATATGAGCTACATGTCGATGCCAGTCATGAGGGCCTAGGTGGAGTGCTCTATCAAGAGTATGAAGAGCAGCTACGACCAGTGGCCTATGTGAGCCGGAGCCTGACTCCCTCGGAGAAGAACTACCCCACTCATAAATTGGAGTTCTTGGCCCTCAAATGGGCAGTAGTAGACAAACTGAAGGACTATCTCTACGGGGCGGAGTTTACCGTAAATACAGATAACAATCCTCTGACCTACCTCTTCACTACTGCAAAGTTAGATGCAACCGGACACAGATGGTTGGCTGCATTATCCGGATTCAACTTCAGTCTAAAGTACAGACCAGGGGCTGGAAATAGGGATGCAGATGCCCTGTCCCGAAGATCTCATGTCATGGTCAATGACTGGGAAGACTGGACCCAGGTAGCACCGGAAGGAGTGCGAGCACTCTGTCAGGGTGCTGAGTTTCAAGCAAGAGGGGGCCCCAGAGCAGAGGAGATAGGAGTCACCGCAGTGGGAGTCCCTCAACCCTACTGTGGGGTAACTCAACTAGCAGAGGAACTCCTGCCAAAGCTGTCCAGAAAGGATCTGAGCTATGACCAATTGGAAGACCCCATGGGGAGATTGGTCCTTGAAGCTTTGGAGAACGAGAATCCAGAGGGACTTCGACATCACCCTTCCAAGGAGGCTCGCCTGCTGAGGAAAGAGTTGGATAAGCTACAAGTACATCAGGGAGTGGTCTACCGAAGGGGCCTCTCTGATAACTCAGAAGATAAGTGGCAGTTGTTTCTCCCAGAGAAGCACCGAGAGACGGTACTAATTGCCTTACATGACCAGCATGGCCATCTAGGGGCGGAGAGAACTTTCCAGCTTGTCAGAAGCCGGTTCTATTGGCCCTGTATGAGGGCAGAAGTGGAGGAATATTGCCGTTCTTGTGCACGATGCATCCAGAGGAAGACTCTACCCCATCAAGCTGCCCCAATGGGCCACCTACAGAGTCAGGGTCCAATGGATCTGGTGTGCATTGACTTTCTCTGCCTCGAACCCGATTTGAGTGGATTGGGAAATGTTCTGGCGGTAACCGATCATTTCACCCGTTATGCCCAGGCTTTCCCCACCAAAGACCAAAAGGCCTCCACTGTGGCCAAGGTGCTCATGGAAAAATACTTTGTCCACTATGGATTACCACAGAGAATCCACTCAGACCAAGGAAGGGACTTTGAGAGTCGTCTGATCCGGAACCTACTGGACTCATTGGGAGTAGAGAAGACCAGGACTACACCTTATCATCCACAAGGAGATGCCCAACCTGAGAGGTTTAATCGGACCTTACTAAACATGCTTGGAACTCTAGAGACAGAGAAGAAGCAACACTGGAGCCAACACATTTCAGCTTTGGTGCACGCTTACAACTGCACCACAAGTGATGTGACGGGTTACTCCCCCTACCGGCTCATGTTTGGGAGAGAAGCAAGATTGCCGGTGGATCTGGCCTTTGGCATTTCCCTAGACCATGCCTCTGCTACCTCCCACAAGGGATATGTGGACCGACTTAGACACAATTTGAAAGTGGCCCATGAACGAGCTCAGGCGGCCTCGGACCAAAGGGGAGCCCGCAACAAGAGGAACTTCGATCTGAAGGTTCGAGTGCAAGACCTGCAGCCTGGGGACCGTGTACTGCTACGCAATCTGGGGATCCCTGGGAAGCACAAGCTTGCTGATAGATGGAGATCGGAGCCCTATGTCATTTGCAGAAAGCTACCTGGATTGCCTGTGTATAAGCTAAAACCAGAGGGGAAGGTGGGGCCCTTGAAGACTTGGCACAGAAATCATTTGCTCCCGCTTACTGAAGCAGTCAGAATACCTCCAGTGAGAAATCCACCTGAATCTGTTTCCATTCTGGATACCCCGGGACCCAGCACTCGGTCTCAGACCTCCCGGGTTAGAGATGGACAAGATTCCCAACGAGGTGAAGGTGGAAGAGGAGAGCTTGAGTGGCTGTGGCCTTCATCAACTCCAGGAAATTCTGCCATAGATCTCCCACCTACTGAGGATACACAGGATGGGACACTGAACCCAGAAGCTACAGAGTTCATTCCATCTAGTGGTGTGCCTGAAGGCTGGGAGGATATCCCTAGCATTTACTCAGAAGAGGAAAGGGCCGATGTTCCAGAACCAGTGATGCTGTCAGAATGTGTTCCTGAAGTAGAGCCTGTGGCACCAGAGCCTGAAGTCCCAAGAGAACAGAGAGCTCGCCGAGTTGTGAGACCCCCCAAGAAGCTAACCTACTCTCAAATGGGGGAGAGCTCTGAGGACTCTGTTGTGACTGCTAGAAGAAGTGCTGAACGCTCTAATCCCTCCACTGACCATTTGGTGGAGGGCAACCCCAGCTCACTCTCTGGCACAGTTAGGCAGGCCACTCATGCCAGTGTGACCTGTGGGACAGGGAATCCCACCTCTGAGTTCTGGTGGAAATTCCCTGTACCAACATCATACCCAGCACTTTCAAAATTGGTACAGGATATGTGTTAAAAGTTTATCTTTGGGGACCAAAGAGTTTAAGTGGGGGGAGTGTGTAGCGGGGTCTCTTTAAGGACTATAAAACTACTGTTCCCAGAACCCCTCTGGTTCCCAGTATGTTTGGAGTTATGCCTCAGAGACTCATGGGGGAGGATATATAAGGAGGGGGAAAGGCCTAGTTCTTCCTCTTTGGACACACCCCTTTCTCCTAGCAAGAGGAGGTCTGTGCTGGACTGCTGGAGGCACAAGGCCTGAAGCCTGGGCCTTGTGCTCTTTTCCAAAGAGCCCTCTGCCAGCCTAGCTGTACCTGAGAGACATCTTCTCATCTTTGCTGCAGTACACCAGAAGGATTGAAGACTCGGAGGTCGGTGGATTCCTGTTCCTAGACGAATCGGACTTGGACTTGTCCGGGTGGTGAGAGCTGTTTAAAGACAGACACTTTATCTTTATTATTCGTTTGGATTACAAAGTTGTTCTTCAAGTGCACCACCGAAAGATTGCTAGCGAATATTGTTTCACTGGACTTCCATCTAGATCAGTCAGGCCTGACTGCATAGGTAGATAGTGCTGGGTGTTAGTTTACCCATGCGGGGAAGTAGCTGAAAAAGGGCAGCGTTAGAGTTGCATAGCAATACTTTCTTATGCTGATTACTCTGTTTATCTTTATTACTGGTTACTGCAGGGACCTGCTTATGTGTTGCAATCCAAATGCAATCCAAATGAGTTATCCACCCACGCACACACACATATTTAGAGTATAAGTGATTTAATGTGTATTGCTAGATACTAACTGTGCCAGAGTGGGTAGTGCAGATTGCCGGGGGGTTGGCGGAGCTGTGCTCAGGACCCAAACCAAACTTGCGGCCCTCTTAAGTGAGGGTATCGCTATATATATAAAAAGGCTTACTTGTCTTAGTTTTCTGACTGCTGCATGTCCGTTTTTGTGCAAAATGTTCATTTATATTGACACTGTTCGGCCGTTGTCATTTTTGTTGTGGGCAAGTGAAGCCCACAAGCAAAACTTCCTCCTTATTTCCTGGGTTTCTAACCAGCATGCTTTGCCGGTTCTCGCACATGCTCTGTAGCTACAGAGCAGAGCTGTGTCATGTTTACCTGTTTGCCCTGGAGAACAATGGCGAAATTCAAATCACCCTCCAAACGTGGCCGGCGTGATGACGTCACGTTCTCGAAATCTCGCGAGATTTCGGCTGTATTAGCCGCAATGTCTCCTGGGATTACTTGGACGAGATCCCAGGAGACAGTGCGGGGTTCAGCAGGAAGTGATGCTGATCCCCGCAAGAGACCGCCCATCGCCGCAGGGGATGAAAATCAAAGACTACTAATTACAAAAGGTAGATTAATCAAAAAAAACAAAACTGTGGCATTAAGAATGGGAAAATGTTATTAATATGTGTTCAGAACCGCTTTAAGGTAGCACAACTATAAAGCAGAGTCATCAATAGGAAGAGAACATAATACAAAGGTGCTGTAAATGGTCTGACAACTCCTACCATGCAGGTCAACAGAGCTCAGTGAGATCATCCATCCAGCAGTTTTTCTGGGAAAGGGAAAAAAAAAGGGGGGGTGGATAAAAAGAAGAGTAGGAAGGCCAAGAGAGACATCTCCATAAAAGGGGGGACCAAGGGCAGGATAGACGCCAAGTGGAAATTCAACATGGGGATATCATCGATATACTGAAGTCAGTTCTCCAGCCATTGAGAGGGAACCACATTAAAAGGGGCCAAACCAGAGGTTCAAATCATCGGGGCTCATGCCAAATTTTTCTAAATTTTTCTACATTTTTGAGGGCACTTAAAGCCGATGTAGATGAGCTTATAAAGAGGTAAGACTAATTAATGATCTCCACTGAGTAATCGTAGGAGGGTCAGGTTGTCTCCATTTCAACAGGATAGTCTTCCTGGCATAACAGCCAATAAAAAACACAAAAGTCATAAATAAATAAATATCTTTGCATGATGATGCCTCCATGCAGTGCACATTTACATGAACTTGTCTGCTTTAAGAAAATATATAATGTTTATAATGTTTGTGTTTATGTAATCTTCAGGCCTAACACAGTGTGCTTCTCTCCCATAGTGGACAAGCTGTGAAGCCTATTGACAAAGAGCAGGTCTCCTTCAGCGGACCCTCTATATATCAGTATGAAGTGTGAGTGTGTGGCAGTGTGTGAGAGGGTTAACTACACAGCCCAGCCCCCACCATCCTAATGCCCCATACACACGAGCGGATTTTGATTTTCCGTCAGAAAAAAACTTGGATGTTTTTTCCAATGGAATTTCGCTCAGGCTTGGCTTGCATACACACGGTCATAAAAAGGTTCTTTGAACTTTCAACCTTCAAGAACACGGTGACGTACAACACTATGACGAGCCGAAAAAATTAAGTTCAATGCTTCTGAGCATGCGTCAAATTGTTTCCGAGCATGCATAGGAATTTTGCACATCAGAATTTGTACAGACGATTGGAATTTCCGAGCAGAACTTTTTCCGACCGAAAATTTGAGAGCGTGCCGCGATTGGAAATTCTGCCAGCAAAAGTCCGATGGAGCATACACACAATCGCATTTTCCGACCAAAAGCTCTTATCGGACTTTTGCTGGCGGAATTTCCGATCGTGTGTACTGGGCATTACAGAACTTCCCCCTTCAGGCTAAAGACACTGTAAACACTGTAGACATTGAACCTTCAGCTCGGACAGCCTCCTATCTGCAAGCGCCTGGCTACATCCAGAGGAAGCAGGCAGAGCTCCGTGGAAACAGGAAGTTCCGAGGGTAAACGTCCCTGCCTCACATTTTCATCCCATTTTCGTTCGTTAACTAAAAGAGATTTGATTTTCCTGATCGTTTTTGTCAGTGGACGAAAATGTGGTGTACTTTTCATTTTGTTTTCACTGTAAAAATGCCGCTAATGGAAACTCTGACAAAAACATTTTCGTTGACGAAAATTAACACTGCAAGTAACAGAAGAGAAGTCAGCCAGGCCAAGTCATACACAGGAACACACTTGAGATCATAGACCACACAAGGGCCTGGAGGGAATGAACAAAGCCGTTTAACAAAAATAACAAAAATTAAAAAAACGACTGAAACCAGTGGCGGAGCTACCGGGGTCACACTTGTGACCAGGCTCTGGCATTTCTCCACCGTAGGGGGACCTCAAGGCAGCAGAAAGGGGGCCCAGTACTGCACTGTAATAAAGGGTCAGACGATGGGAGTAAAGGGCCTCGGGATCAGTAAGTAGGGCCGCGGGGGGGGGGAATCAGGGTGGGGTAACGGGGCCCTTCATGGTTTCTTGCACTGGGGCCCTGAGCAGAGGCGTAGCTTGAAACTTGTGGGCCCGATGCAAAAGTTGTTCTGGGGCCCCCCACTACTACCCTTCCACTGCTCAGGGCCAAGATACTCCAATTACTGTAGACACCAAGATACTCCGAGTGGCTAAAGAGTTATTTCAGAGATTTATGTATATATTGAGAGGATAGTTCTAAATATTTTGTAGAAACCATACTAGTAATCACCTGACCTTGCCCCTCTTCCCCCATCCTAGTAATGACATGGCTTCGCCTCCCCCATCCTAGTAATAACATGACCTTTTCCCTCCCCCTCCAACCTATTAATGGCATGGCCTTACCTCCCCCTATCCTAGTAATGACATGACCTTACCCCCTCCCCCCATCCTAGTAATGACATGACCTCGCCCCTCCCCCCATCCTAGTAATGAAATTGCCTCGCCCCCTCCCCCTATCCTAGTAATGACATGACCTTACCCCCTCCCCCCATCCTAGTAATAACATGACCTTACCCCCTCCCCCCATCCTAGTAATGACATGACCTCGCCCCTCCCCCCCATCCTAGTAATGAAATTGCCTCGCCCCCCCCCATTCTAGTAATAACATGACCTTACCCCCTCCCCCCATCCTAGTAATGACATGTCCCCAGTCAATGAAAGCAGAGGATGGGTGTGGACTGGGGAGAGGGCAAACAACTGGAAGCTGATTACTGGATTATAGAACTTGGCTGGGGTATGGGGGACACAAGGCAGATTGGACTCCAGCTCTGGCATTTTGTGGAGGAAACCAAATGTAATACGACAGCAGGGAACAGAGCTGTGGGCCCCCTGGAGCTAGGGGCGGGGTCACAATTGCAACCCCTGAGACCCCAGATGCTACGCCCATGGCCCTGAGGATTCTAGTTATGCCTCTGTATTCTGGAAGGCTTATGTTATTGTGCTCAGTTTGTTAAAGTTATAAAACTCTGAGGGTTTGAATGTAACACACACTTATCTCATTCGTTTAGTTACACAAAACTGCCGAAAGCTTGAATCTTATTAGCTGTTATATGTTTGTGCAAATCGTTGCTGTTAAATACGGCTGTGGTGTTATTTTTATCACATTTTTTTTTTCTGTCATTTCATTCTAAAGTAAGTAAGTTAAAGCAATTTAACTTCAGACCATGCCTCGTGGTATGCTATTATATACAATATGATATTATAACATATGATATATCATAGCATACATTGTCAAATAATGTCATATATTATACCCCATACAAAGCCATCCAAGCAAAACAAGAGCTCTGATTTCTTTCAGGTCTACATTTAAAAAGACGCAGCCCACATAGGACTGTATGCAGCAAATGACACATGGCTGAAATGATTCTTACGGGGCTTTGTCACATATTCAGTCTCCCTGCAATGAGCACAATACAGAGTAATTTTGAGGATTAAGATATTAGCTCTTTTAAAACTGAGATGTAAATGTTAAATAAAGAAAGCCCCTTGGAATCCCATATGGCTCACAGGTGTGTAAACTTTGGCACGGTGCCTGAGAAATCTGGGTTACTTCATGTGTTTCAACCTTAATTGCGCCTTCTGATAATATTTCAACAGGTTTGCACTCAAAGGCTCAGGCTTTCTATGGCACAAGCCCGTCTCACTCAGGAGCTGCACAGATGTTTCTGTAAAAAAAAAAAAAAACACAGCGAGGAAAAAGAAATGCATTCCAAAGCTTTCCCTTTTATTAAAACCTACACCCCCACGTGTGTCTCATTTAGTGGAGCTCTGCAGGGAGTTTGCATTGCATGAAAATGATCTGGCTAGAAAAAAAAAAAAAAAGACAGGCAAAGGTAACCAGTAAAAGATTTGATGTCTACCTGTTCTTTACAAAGAGCTACACATGCAAATGAAAAGCAATGAAAAAAAACTAATTATAATTATTTTATACTCTGAAGTTTTGATTCAGTTGTCTGTATTTTTTATGCAATGTAGATTACCATTATACAGGATTATTATTTTGTAGCTTTATAAAGAACTCCTGTGTGTCCACCAATGAACTAGTTTTAACAAGGGTTTCCCAGAGACCTGAAAATAATTTCAAAGGTTCCTCTGGGGTAGGTAGATGGTAGCCTCATAAGGCTACCACCCACTTGGTCTTCTTAGAAAAAAGTTTA
Source organism: Lithobates pipiens (assembly GCF_037356315.1). Taxonomy (NCBI): domain Eukaryota; kingdom Metazoa; phylum Chordata; class Amphibia; order Anura; family Ranidae; genus Lithobates; species Lithobates pipiens. The sequence continues at coordinate 20,328,278 of NW_027507903.1, forward strand.
CATTCTAGGCTAGCCTTTTGCAACCTTTGTACCCAAGAGAAATCCTTGAAATAATTTTCAGGTCTTGGGGAACCTCTGATAAAACGAGTTCTCCTCATAAGACTACCACCTACTTGGTCTTCTAATGCCGCGTACACACGACCGCACTTTCCGGCAGACTAGGTCCGAAGGGATCAGTCCGTCAGACAATTCGATCGTGTGTGGGCTAGTCCGACCATTTTTTAAACCTTTCTAAAACCTTTTTACCCAAAAGGGACCCTTTAAAATTATTTTTAGGTCTTTGGGAAACTATGCTAAAACCAGTTCATCTCACAAGGTTACCACCAACTTGATCTTGAATTAATTTCAGGGCTCAGGAAACTCCTGGTAAAACCAGTTGTCCTCATAGGCCTACAACCTTCCTGGTCTTCTTAGACAAAGTTGACATTGTAGACCAGTCTTTCCTAACCTTTTTCCCCCAGAATAACATTTCAACTTTTTTTCAGGTATTGGGGAACCCCTTCTAAAACCATTTATCCTCACAAGGATACCACTAATTCATAAGGCTACCACCTACTTGGTCTTCTTAGAAAAAAGTTTAAATCTAGACCAGCCTTTTGCAACCTTTTTACCCAAGAGAAACCCTTGAAATTATTTTCAGGTCTTGGGGAACCTCTGATAAAACGAGTTCTCCTCATAAGACTACCACCTACTTGGTCTTCAAATGCCGCGTACACACGACCGGACTTTCCGGCAGACTAGGTCCAAAGGGATCAGTCCGTCAGACAATCCGATCGTGTGTGGGCTAGTCCGACCGTTTTTTATTAAAAAAATCAGACGGACCTAGAAATAGAACATGTTTAAAATCTATCCGACGGACTAAAAATCTGGAAAACCGTTCGTCTGTGTGCTAGTCCGACCGACCAAATACGACGCAAGGGCAGCTATTGGCTACTGGCTATTGAACTTCCTTGTTTAGTCCCGTTTACATCATCACGTTCAAAATGAACGGACTTTCAAACTGACTTAGTCCATTGGCCAAGTCAGTTCGTTCAGGAAGTCCGTCGGACCTCCGCCGAAAGTCCGTCGAAAATTCTGATCCTGTGTACTCGGCATTAGAAAAAAGTTTACATTCTAGACCAGCCTTTCGCAAACCTTTTTACCCCAGAGATACCGCATAAGACTAAGAACTTGCAAAGATGGACTTTGTAGGCACACATAGGATAAAAGGTATTTGAGATTTTAAATTGGATAAAGTTAAAAAGGTAATGTACAAAACATAAAAGGAACACACATCATACTAATAATGACATAAAATATATGACCCCAGGGACTCAAATAACGCCTCCAAATATTATAATCAAATCCAATGGAAAGATATGATATAGCCAGTAACAACATCCAAAAGGAATATGGTGCGGGGAGTGGTTGAGTCAATGTGAGGTCACGAGAAGGTATTCCGCTCTACATGTTGCGCACACAATTGCGCTTCTTCAGGAGCTTACAGATCGAATAAACATGTAAAAAACATCAGATGAGTATATATATATATATATATAGATATATATATATATATATCTATATATATCTATATATATAAATATATATATATATCATACTGTCCAGTACAAAAAGAGATGTAAACAATGAGATGGTCATTTCAATGGGATCTAGCAGGTTAAGCCCAAGTCTGGTGACCACCGGGGGGGCAAGAAGCAGCAATCCTCCCATGGGGACGCAGCCACACATTACACAAACTAATATTAGTGCATCCACAGTGTCACCCTGTGAGGATACACGTTAAATTCAATTTTTTTGACACCCCAGAGAAACCCTTGAAATTATTTTCAGGTCTTGGGGAACCTCTGGTAAAGCAAATTTTGCTCATAAGGCTAACACCTACTTGATCTTCTGAGACAAAGTTTACATTGTAGACCTACCTTTCTAAACCTTTTTACCCAAAAGGGACCCTTTAAAATTATTTTTAGGTCTTTGGGAAACTATGCTAAAACCAGTTCACCTCACAAGGTTACCACCTACTTGAGCTTAAATTCATTTCAGGGCTCAGGAAACTCCTGATAAAACCAGTTGTCCTCATAGGCCTACAACCTTTCTGGTCTTCTTAGACAAAGTTGACATTGTAGACCAGTCTTTCCTAACCTTTTTCCCCCAGAATAACATTTAAACTTTTTTTCAGGTCTTGGAAAACCCCTTCGAAAACCATTTATTCTCACAAGGCTACCACCTACTTGGTCTTCTTATGCCGCGTACACACGAGCGGACTGTATGGCGTACTTAGTCCGTCATACAATCCGACGGACAGTCCGTCATACTTTCCACTGAACGGACTTGACCACACACGGATACACGAACAGTCCCTCGAAAGCTTGCGCGATGATGTGTACAGCACGTACGATGGGACTAGAAATAGGAAGTCCAATACACAGCAAAGCACCCTTCCGCCGTGTAAATCCTTTCTGGGCATGCGCCATTCTTAGTCCGTCCAACTAGCACACTGACGACCGTATTGTCCGCTGAAACCAAAGTATGACGGACAGAATTACGGAAATTCCGAAATACTTAGTACGCCAGACTGTACGCTGAAAAAGTCCGCTGAAGCCCACACACGAGCGGACTGTCCGCTGAAATGTGTTTCGACGGACTAAGTACGCCATACAGTCCGCCCGTGTGTACACGGCATTAGAAAAAAGTTTACATTCTAGACCAGCCTTTTGCAACCTATTTACCCCAGAGAAACCCTTGAAATTATTTTCAGGTCTTGGGGAATGTCTGATAAAACAAGTTCTTGTCATAAGGCTACCACCTACTTGGTCTTCTTAGACAATGTTTAAATTGTAGACCAACCTTTCTCAACCTTTTTACTCAAAATAGACTCTTAAAATGTATTTTCAGGTCTCGGGGAAACTATGCTAAAACCAGTTCAACTCACAAGGCTACCACCTACTTGATCTTCTGAACTGGTTTTAGCAAAGACCTGAAAATAATTTCAAGGGTTCCTCTTGGGTAGGTAGATGGTAGCCTGAAAGGCTACCACCTACCTGGTCTTCTTAGACAAAGTTTACATTATAGACTAGTCTTTCTCAACTTTCTCCCCCCAGAAGAACATTTAAACCTATGTTTCAAGTATTGGGGAACCCATTCTAAAACCAATACTCCTCACAAGCCTACCATCTACTTGGTCTTCTTAGAAAAAAGTTTACATTTTAGACTAGACTTTCTAAAAAAATGTTACCGTAAAGGAAACCTTGATAATATTTTTAGATTTCGGGAAAGCCCTGCTAAAACCAGTTCTCCTCACAAGGCTGCAACCTACTTCTTCAAAGACAAAGTTTACATTGTAGACCAGTCTTTCTCAACCTTAAAATATTTTCAGATATTGGGGAACCCCTGCTAAAACCAGTTCTCCTCAGAAGGCTACCACCTACTCATATGGCTACAACCTACTTGTTCTTCTTAGAAAAAGTTGACATTCTGGACCAACCTTTCTCAACCTTGATACCCCAGAGAAACCCTTGAAATTAATTGCAGGTCTCAGAAAACCCCCAATAAATCTAGTTCTCCTCATACAGGTACAATCTACTTTTTAGACACAGTTTGCCTTGTAGTCAAGTTTTTCCTTGACCTTATTACCACAGAGGAACACTTAAAATTATTTCCAGAATCTCAGGGAACTCCTGCCAAACCAATTCTCCTCACAAGGCTACAACCTACCGGTACTTGGTCTTCTTCGGCAAACTTTACATTCTAAACCAGACTTTCTCAGCCTTTATTTTCAGGTCTTGGGGAACCCCTGCTAAAACTAGCTCACTGGTAACCATTTTGTCCAATCAGAGACTGCTTTGCATATATTGAGAAAATGGAACATATTCTCTGAATGGTGCCTGTGCCAAGCAGGTGACCTCCTGTGTCCAGAAAACAGAAGGGCAGCTGCTTGACAGGGGACCTGAAGTTTTGGGAACTAATGGTCCTTACTACAGTGATTTCCAGTTTCCATGGGGAACCCCCAGGTATGACACATACATACTTACATTGGTCCGAGCTGGATCAATGTACCTCATTCTCAAGCCTCTACTTTGGTCAATGACCAACAGAAAGACATATTCCACTAGCTCTAAATTTACTTATCCATATGGCATGCACTTTTATTTTAATCTAAGGGTCCGCTTATAGATTTTTCTTCATATGTTCAGTAAGAAGTACCTGGGTTGACTTTACTGCTAAATATCTACCTACTCATTCAGCTATACCCATAGAGGCCTCGGAGGGCAGAAACCGAAATGAGATTAGATGATGCAAGCTTTTTTTTTTACATGTTTTAACTTCCCTATTCAGCATTGGCAATAGGCACTCATTTAATAGTTTTTTTTACTGCTATTAGTATATTATTAAAGGGGTCGATGACCCCTCATTTTAAGAGCATTTGATTTGCAGCAAAATATTAGAGGAAGTACCACAATTTGACTACAAGAAACAAGAGAAGACTGATACCCAATGCGCTGGAACTCTTATAATGAATCCCTTACTGTTATTTTCCACAACCATGTGCTGAATCCATAAACATACCAACTTTATTTCACAAAAAGTCAAAAAAGTCAAGTTTTCAAAAAAAACAAAGCAAAATTCATCTTAAAATCTTTAATGCTTAAAAAAAATGTTTTAAATAATGAAATGCAACCAATCTGTTACTCAAGACTTTAAAAACTCAAGTTTTTTTTTTTTTTTCAAGCTTCCTTTATCCAGGTTTATCTTACGGCAATTACAGAATACTAATGCTAACATTGTTCTTTCTTATTAGGAAAGGGATATACACACATGGTCCCAATTAGAATCTACTCAGCACTTGTGGCGCGGGCTAAATCCACACACATACGTGAGACCGAGTTTGAAGATTTTACAAGCAATTCAAACAACCCTGTCTATATTAATTCTTCTTTCCTGATAGTAATTGAAGTCTAAAGGTAGTTGTTAGAGAAACAGATATACAAAACCCCCAGTGTTTTACACAAGGGCAGGAATGCTATATTGCAAATATGTAGGTTCACAGAGGTTCCCAGGTCTGGGCTCATTGTTTTCTCTTTTCTTTTTTTTTCTTCACGCGGTCTGTACATACCAGGAAAAGTAAAATGACAAAACAGCAAGTGGAATGAATGAACTTTTCCCCATTATTTGTTATGTTTCAGCGTGCAAGTATGGAAGTGATTTACGGAGCGATGAACCATTCCTGGTTGATGGACCTTTATTCTCTTTAAAGCCCCAGTGTGAGATGTCCGTTATTGGTTATTAGTGGAATATACTTGAACAAGTATGAGAAGTTTACTTGACTTTATGGCTGAAATAGAAACACGAGCAAAGTTGTGACTTTAACCGCTTGTCGTCTGTATACAGTACATGTACGGCGGCAAGGCAGCTCTCCGGTGCAAAATCACGTACCTGCATGTGATTTTGCACTTCCAGGTCTGGGGCGTGCACACGCTTTGCCGGCGACCAGCTCCCACTGTGATTGGACACAGCGGTAGCCAATCAGTGGGTCTGGTGGACTCAATGTCTGCCGGGATCCACCGTCCGTTCCCAAGAGAAACAGAACGCATAGCTCCCAACTGTCCCTGATTTGGAGGGACTGTCCCTGATTTGGAGCAATGTCCCCCTGTCTTCCTCAGTTGTATATAAAATACACTTTTTATCTATAAAAGTGTTTTCCAGAGCTAAAACTTTCATCTGATTTCTAAATTGCTGCAAATGTAAATTCCAATATAAAGGAATAGTAGTAGTAAAAAAAGCACTTGTGGGTTTAACCAATCTTGTTTTTTTTGTACAATTCTCCTTTAAGGGGGTGTGACAAGGGGTGTGTCCTATGCCTACATACTTTTGCTGATGGGTGTCCCTCATTCCCATCTCAAAAAGTTGGGAGGTATGAGAACAGCGGTCTGCTGATGTGAACATGGCAGATCGCCGTTCTGTCAGTGGGGAAGGCTGTGATCCTGTGTTTCTACTAAGCAGGAACACTGATCTCTGTCTTTCCACAGTACAAGCACCTTCCACACACAGCTAGCAAGCACTCCCTAGGAACGCAAAAATGGAACTTCCACTTTAAGTACTCACGACCCCCTGACATGCCACATTTGGCATGTCTTTTTTTTGGGGTGGGAGCGGGTATCTAGTGTTCACAGGTACCCAGTTCCCACTTCCTTCTCTGGTGTTGTGACGCTGGAAGTTCACCTCTCCCCCTTCCTTCCCTGCAATCTTCTGGGACACGTCACAGGTCCTAGAAGATTGCCCAGCATTTCATATCATGTAGTGCGGCTCACGCATGTGCAGTGCGCGCCCTGCTGTGAAGCCACAGCTGGGTGCCCACACTTGCTATGCTGCCGGTGTTTCCTCACATATGGCGACCCATCACATTTGGCTACCCGCTGTACTGCACATTCGCGATGCCGCCATATGCGTTCCACCCCTGATTCCAGGTTCAAGCCCCACCATCCAAGTGGACATAGAGTTAGATTATAATAATTGCCGAGTGAAGCAAGGCCGTGCCCGAAGAGTGGCGAGCGAAACGTGGCAAGCGAAGCGAGCCCGCTATGGGGCCCTGTGTTGGAACGCATATGGCGGCGTCGCGCATGCGCACTCCAGTGGATATAAAAATGTGATGGGTAGATGAATGTGACGTGACACCGCCGTAGAGAGGAGGGCGAGAGGAGCGAGGATTCAGGCGGCCGCATTGCTGGACCGTGGGACAGGTGAGTGTCTGCTTATTAAAAGTCAGCAACTACACTTTTTGTAGCTGCTGACTTTTAAATAGGTGGAACTCCTCTTTAACCCTTTGATTGCCCCTGATGTTAACCCCTTCCATGCCAGTGCCATTAGTACAGTGACAGTGCATATTTTTAGCACTGATCACTAGACATGTGCAATGCATGACAAACAAAAAATTGTTTCGTTTAATTTCGATTAGTTAATCTAGTTAGGTTAGTTAAATTCGGTTGATTCGTTCAGTTCATATTTGGCATTCCTATTCATAATTTTTCACATTTTCTTTGAATTTACCGTTTTTTTTTTTTTAGATTCAAAACATTTGAATTGATACATTTCGAATTGGTCGAATCAAAAACTTTAGATTTTTTTTCAATTCGAATGTGGCAAAGTGAACAAACAAAATAAAAATCTTCATAAATGATTACAATGATTCCTTAAATGACCTTTGGCTTAACTAAACAGCATTATTTCAAAATGGTACTCTATTAACACGGTTTTTGATTTCAGCAATATGTGTACTGTTAGAATTCGACTGAAGTTTAATGTAAAATTCGATTCAAATTTCAGTCCGAATTTCCAAAATTTGGATGTCCACAATCCCCTTGGCCATCCAGTACACTGCTTCTGATTGGCTGAGGCAGAGCAGCGGCGCTATTGGCTCCCATGGCTGTCAATCAAAGTCAGTCAGACAATCAGGGGATATAGGGGGTGGGGCCAGGTTGGGGCTCTGTGTCTGAATGGATACACTGAGCTCTGACTCGGTTTGGGTGACCCCTGTAGCAAGCTGCTGGCTGAGGGGCGCTCAAAGGAGGGAGGGACCAGGAGCAGCAAAAAGGGACCCGAGAAGAGGAGGAACTGGGTTGCTCTGTGCAAAACCAACTGCATAGAGGAGTTAAGTATAACATGTTGTTTATTTAAAAAAAAAAAGAAAAGAGCCTTCACCATTAGTTTATTGCTGTGGTGATCACATACGATGTCTGTGTGATGCAAATCCAGCCATACAAACTGTTGCAGGACCTTTTTTTTTTGGTACGAACTAGAATCGGATTGCATGGGATATGCGATTCTTGCCCCATTTGCAAACTGATCTGGGGGTATCATTAACTTTACATTGACACCCCCATCGGTTCGCAGTTCTACACCCAATTAGAGTCAGATGCCCACCGCTTGATGCCCGATGCCCCTGCCCGATGCCCACCACTTGCCACCTAGATGGGGTAAGACAGGGAGGGGAGGGGGGAGGATGGGGGTTTGTGGTTAAGTAAAGAAACCCCCCCAAAAAAACAAAAGGTTTGTGAAGCACATCTTGGGTGGGTGGGGTGGTGAGGGACAACTGTAGATGGGCTTTACAGGGTGCAACTACTGTAGTCTACATGCTAAGTTCAAAAAGGCAAGCAAGAGTGTATTAAAGCGGAACTAAACTCTCTCAATCAACATTAAAGTGGTTGTAAACCCTTACAAACCACTTTGACCTACAGGTAAGCCTAGATTAAGGCTTACCTGTAGGTCCAAGAAATATCTCCTAAACCTATACGGTTTAGGGGATATTTACCTGAAGACAGCCACCGCTGTTTATGGCGCATGCGCCGTAGACAACGGTGCGCAGGCGCACTGGGTAAGCCGCAGATCGTGTCAGGGTTTACTTCCTCTTTAACAATTTTTAATCCCAGCATAGTCAATCGATAGGAAGGTATATTATATTTACTTGGTTTAAACTTTTTTACACTTCTTCAATTGGTTTCTGGTTTCTGGCCTAGGTCAAAATGATGTCATACATCCCAGGAGTCTTCATGGGCATTTTTTTTTTCTTTCGCACGGAGGAGGGGAGAAGGGGCTTCTGAGATGCCTGCTCTAGGGGCAGATGGATTCCAGGAAGTAAATGCTACATGAATCATCTGCCCTTACTTAAGATGGCCGCAGCTAGAAATGCTAGGGGGGGGGGGGTGTTTTTCAGAATGATTTCTCAACAAAATAAAGCGTGGAGACATGGATGGATGGGGGAGTTTGCTCTGAATATTAAAAAATGAATAAAATAGCTTTTCAGTTTATGGTGCTCAGATACAGTTAAGTTCTTTAAATGATTGCTGGAAAGTACGTGTTTTAGATCAGAATTTTACAATTATTAAAATCCCATTTTGAAGAAATTTAATATTTTAGTACAAGTATCAACTAAAGCTCAAGTAATCATAAGTGCTTTAACAAATTGTATCTTTTTAAACCCGGCTATCAATAAGAGATGATTAGTGGCGTTTCTACCACAGCTATTAAGAAGCTTCAGTTGTCAAAGAGTTAAGATCAGCCACTAATGCCAGGACAAGTGACTGTCAAGTGATTTCCAGGACTTGGACAGGTCTTGATGGAATAAATACTGGCTGCTGACTCTTCCAATTTTACAACACTCCTTTGTGTCACTGAAACAGTCTTGTCCGAGATTGAGATATTTGCAAACTGTCATCTCTGATGAATATCCACCTTGAGTGACACCGGCAGCCCCCACTCTCCTTCTCTAAAACATAGAGTTTCATTGCTCATGAAAGGTGATTAGCAAACAGATGATTTCCTCCTTCTCTCATTTGGCTTCACCCTCTTTCCTCAGCCCCAATGATATGGCTAAGTGACAGGTTCAAAAGGCAACAGGCAGACGGGAAAGGTAGAGATGTGCCAGAGGCGTGAGCAATGAGGCTGTGGAAGCATTTCATTCATCCTGCCGCTATGGCTGGGTCAGGGACAGTAGGGATGTTTAGTGTTGTGTCAGAACAGTAGTGGGGAGCATTTATAAAGATATGGCTATTGTAGAGCTGAAGGTGTCAAATAAGCATTTGGGGTATATTCATTAAAGTGACGTTTGGAAGATTTGAAGATCATCTTAAGGGATTCTACCCACATTTTCTTTAGATGGCCTATTCCAGCAATTCCAAGCCTTTTTTCAGTTGTGGCACCCATTAAAAGTATGCAAAAATGTTGAGACACCCCAATCTGTAAAATATGTAAGCCCTTGTACACACGGTCGGAATGTGTCCGATCGGACCGTTTTGTCGGATATTCCGACTGTGTGTGGTCTACATCGGATCTGTTTCTGATACTCCGACGGACCAAGTTTTCCAACTTGTTGGTAAAATTTTCAGACAAAATGCTCCGATCGGACATACTCCGATCATGTGTAGAGAATTCCGATCGGACAAAGTGCCACGCATGCTCAGATCAAATTCCTACACCAAAGCTATTGGCTACTAGCGTGAACGTAGTCCTGTTGTAACAAAATAACGTCATCACATCGGATTTTCCGACAACTTTGTCCGACCGTGTGTATACAACAGTTTTGGACAAAATCCGACCGCGTGTACAAGGGCTAAGAGTTACTTATCAATGGGAGACCTGAGCCTGGGACAATGCATATAAAAACGTTGATGAAATTATCTTTACATCAGTCCCCCTTGACATCAAGGGTTCCACCAAGAAATAAAGTCTCCCTTCACATTAGAAGTTCCTCCATGACATCAGAGATGCTTCTTCACATCAGAGGTTCCTCCATGACATCAGAAGTCCCCCTACACATCAGAGGTTCCTCCATGACATCAGAAGTCCCCCTACACATCAGAGGTTCCTCCATGACATCTGAAGTCCCTCTTCACATCAAAGTCCACGGGTTTCTTGGGACTGTAAATCATCCCTACAAGACTGCTGCTGCTGCTGCTGCTGATGCTGAGTGCCAGCCTCCACCTCCATGCTGACACAATCATCCTTCTCCTTTTCCTCCTCCTCATCCTCTTCCTGTGTGATGGGTGGCACAGCAGGAACACTGTCTGGATGAAGGGGGCCTTGAGAGGCAAGGAAGTGCTCCTCTTCCTGCCTCTGTTCTGCCTCAAGTGCCCTGTCCATTATTCCACGCAGCGTATGCTCAAAGAGGTGGACAAGAGGTACAGTGTCACTGATGCATGCACTGTCACTGCTCACCATCCTTGTGGCCTCCTCAAACGGTGACAGGACAGTGCATGCATCCCTGATCATGCCCCACTGGCGTGGTGAGAAAAAACCGAGCTCCCCTGACCCTGTCCTGGTGCCGTAGTCACACAGGTACTCATTGATGGCCCTCTGCTGCGTGTGCAGCCGCTGCAGCATGGCCAACGTTGAGTTCCACCTGGTGGGCATGTCACATATAAGGCGGTTCTTGGGCAGGTTCAACTCCTTTTGGAGCTCAGCCAGCCAAGCACAGGCATTAAATGATTGGCGGAAATGCACACAGACTTTCCTGGCCTGCTTCAGGACATCCTGTAAGCCGCGGTACCTGCCCAAGAACCGCTGCACCACCAGGTTAAGGACGTGAGCTACACAGGGCACATAGGTCAGTTGCCCCTGTCGCAAACCACCATTCCTGGCTTAAGCTGGCGCGGCGTCAACCACCTCTCGGCCTGCCCCTGCAGAGCTGACAAAACATCCGCCCCAGTGTGGCTCCTGTCCCCCAAACAAACCAGCGCAAGCACGGCATGGCATCGTTTTGCCTGCGTACTTGCGTAGCCCCTGGAACGCCTACGGAGCACCACTGGTTCTGAGGACAGAGCACTGGAAGAGGCCATGGAGGAAGAAGAAGAGGAGGGGGTGGAGGAGAGAGGTGTGTCACAACCAATAGTAGCATTTTGGAGGCGTGGTGGCGGAACAACCTCCAACACTACTGCACCTTGTCCTGCATCTTTCCCAGCTGCCAGAAGAGTGACCCAATGGGCCGTGAAAGACAGGTAACGTCCCTGTCCATGCCTGCTGGACCATGAGTCAGCGGTAATATGCACCTTACCGCTGACCGCCCTGTCCAGCGAGGCAAGGACATTGCCTTCCACATGCCGGTAGAGAGCCGGAATCGCCTTCCGTGAGAAAAAGTGGCGTTTGGGGACCTGCCACTGAGGAACCGCACATTGTACAAACTCACGGAAGGGGGCCGAGTCTACCAACTGAAAAGGCAGCAGTTGAAGTGCTAGCAATTTAGCCAAGCTAGCATTCAACCGCTGGGCATGTGGATGGCTGGGAGTGAACTTCTTTCGCCGGTCCAGCAGCTGGGGCAGGGACATTTGCCTGCTATAATCGGACGTGGGTGTACTGCTAGCAGAGTTCCCGGAAGCACTTGGCTGTGACACACCTAATTCTACACCTTCATTCCTCTCAGAGCAGGTTTCAGAGAGGACTGAAGGTCTAGTGGGGTTGGAGATGCCAGCTGATGAGGAGCAAGGAGAGGTCCGCTTTGTTCTTTGGTGTGGGTCGTTGAGGTATGCTTGCCAACGAGCTGCATGGCAGGTCAACATATGTCTGGTCAAGCATGTGGTGCCCAAGCGGCTGATGTTTTGGCCATGCGAGATACGCTTGAGACATATGTTGCAAATAGCAGCGGTGCGATCTGATGCACTCGTCTCAAAAAAGGCCCACACCAAAGAACTTTTAGAATAACGCGCAGAGGCAGCACCCTGCACAGGCGGAGCTCTGCAGTGTGATTCAGTCGGTGTGCTGCCCCTAAGCTGGCCCCCGGGGGGCATCCTGCCTCGTTGGACATGTGCCTCCTCCTCCTCCTCCTCTCTCCTACCAGGCACCCACGTGGAGTCAGTGCCCTCATCATCCCCTCCCTCTTCATCGCTGTAGCAAACCTGGCAATAGGCTGCAGCTTGTGGAACATGACTGCCAGATTGCTGTCCTTCTTGAGCATCCCCTCTCTCTGCATTCACGCTACTGCCTTCCTCTAGCTTAGTGTCATCATCAGAGCCTACAAAACACTGGGCATCCTCCTGGAGCATGTACCCAACACTGTGCTCAAAGAGTTCAGGAGACTCCTCAGGAGGACGTGGTGGGTCTAGGGAAGGAGTCACTGATGATGGCATTGAGACGAGGGAAGACGAAGCTTTGGCAGCTGCTTTGCTAGTACCCTGAGACTGGGTGAGAGAGGATGAGGAGGATGAAGAGGGCTTGGTCATCCACTCTACCAAGTCGTTGGCATGTTGCGGTTCAACATGTCCAGCTGCCAAAAAGAAGGACAAGCGTGTCCCATGGCCACGTGCTGATGACAATGCACCGCGTCCACGACCAGCACTGTTGTCCCTACAACACAGAGCCTGCTTGCCCTCTTTTATCGGCTCGCGCCTGTCTGCCTCTCCTTGCTGGCCTTCCAGACATGGTAATGGCCTGAAGGGAGTTGGGTAAAACAGCAGTGTAATGGAGTCACACAACACCCACTAAGCCCTGCAGATGGCTCTATTAGAGAACAGCAATAAACGGTAGATACAGGTGTATATTGTGCTGGAGTCACACAACACCCACTAACTCCTGCAGATGCCTTTATTATAGAACACCAGAGATAAAGGGGTATACTGTAATGGAGTCACACAACACCCACTAAGCCCTGCAGATGGCTCTATTAGAGAACAGCAATAAAGGGTAGATACAGGTGTATATTGTGCTGGAGGCACAAAAAACCCACTAACTCCTGCAGATGCCTTTTTTATAGAACACCAGAGATAAAGGGGTATATACAGATGTATACTGTGCTGTGCTGGAGGCACACACAACTTCCAATAACTCCTGCAGATGGCAAGTGGGCTCAAATAGAGAAGAGCTATGTAGGTGGATATAGCGGTGTGTACTGGGTACAGAGCATGCAGACAGCACGCACAAGCTCCTAACACTACTGACTGCAAGCTCTATTATAAAAGATAGATCACTAGCTATATAGGTGAGGTGAATATAGCGGTGTATACTGTGGTCAGGGGACACAGACAACAACCCCTACACAACAGCAAGATCGAAAATCGTCCGAAAACGATCGGTGTGTACTGTGTTGAAGGTACACAGAACACCCACTAACTGCTTCAGACGCCAACACACTACACTAGGCCGCCGCGCTGGCGGCCTTATATAGTGTGGGGCGTGTACTACACAGCCTGAGCTATGATTGGCCACAGGCATCCTGCCTGTGGCCAATCATGGCTCTCCTCGCTGCTGGCGCTGTGATTGGCCAAGCATGCGGGGTCACAGTGCATGCTTGGCCAATCATGAGCCAGCAATGCACTGCGATGATGCAGTGCATTGTGGGCCGTGAGCGCCACACGAATTTGGCGCGAACGGCCCATAATGTTCGGAATTCGGAACACGAAGCTCATCCCTATTCCTGAGGGATTAAGGATAAAGTGTTCGGTGGAAGCGAGGAGCTGCCGGTGGCTTGGTACTTTAAACGCTCCTTGTGCTTTTACCATCTGGTAAGTGCACTGTTTTGTCGGTGGTGGGACACTATAGCGATAAGGAAGTGTGGAATCACTGTGGTGCGATCGTTTTCCTTTCTTGGATAATATAAAGTTTTCATGGACTTTTCTTCATAAATTGTTCCTTTGATTTTTTATATTTTTTTGATTTATATATTATTTGGCGCAGCTCTTTTGTTCTTTTTTCTATCTATATTTATGTGTATGTATCCCACTGTGGAGCAGCAGCCTTATATTCTGTGAAACATTCATTTGTAATTTTTGGATTTTTTGGATTATTTGTATTTATGTCTAAGATTAATTTTTTGGGGGATATTCATTTGAGGAAAATACTTTTTTTTTTTTGCTTGATATTTTTTCCCCTAGCACGATAAAATAAGAAAGAGGAATTGTTTCCCTTTTTTTGAGGGTTTCAGCACGGTTTTATTTTCTTTTGCATCTCAAAAGACCACATTGTCTTAGATCTACGACTAAAGAACATAAACTAGATTACAAATTTGCATGCAAACAGGACAACAGCCAAACTTCTAAGGAGTTTCACGGAAAACAAATACCAAACAAGTATTTCACTGAACCAAACCAGACATGTTCAAAAATTATTATTAAAATCAAACACAGGTACCAGGGGCAGTCTACTGTCTCCAAACTTCTGCTGTTATAAAGCAACTGATGTTCAAGCCATGCACTTTTGTCCGCTGCACTCCTGTCCTGGTGCGCTCACAATAGGCAAACTTCACAGAATTACTATTCCACTTAATCGCTTCAATACGGGCCACTTTCACCCCCTTCTTGCCCAGGCCAGTTTTCAGCTTTCAACGCTATCACACTTTGAATGACCATTGCGCGGTCATGCAGCACTGTACCCAAATAAAATTTTTATCATTTTGTTCACACAAATAGAGCTTTCTTTTTGTGGTATTGAATCACCACTGTTTTTTTTTTTTATTTTGCTAAATGAAAAAAACAAATGAAAATGTTGAAAAAAAAAAGACGTATTTTTCTTTATGTTAGAAAATTTAGCAAAAAAATAATTGTTCTTCGTAAATTTAGGCCCACATGTATTCTGCTACATTTCTTTGTAGAAAATAACACAAATCAGTGTATAGTATTTAGTCTGTAGGAAAGTTTTCGAGTCCACAAACTATAACATACAGTATATGTCTGAACATCGATCAATCCTGACGTACTGACGGCCTACCTCATTTCCTGAGGCCCAAAAATGTCAGAACAGTACAAATACCTCCCAAATGACCCCTTTTTGGAAAGTAGACAGTCCAAGGTATTTAGTAGGAGGCATAGCAACTTTTTTGAAGTTCTAATTTTTTTTCATGGATTTGGAAAATAATAAAAAAAAAGGTTCACCATTTTTTTTTTTTTTTTTTAACAAATTGTCCGAAGTGCAGTACAGTGTCATCATATAACTGGTCAGGGACACTGACCAGTCAGGGACACTGACGGGTGACAATACGCAAAAATAAAAATAAATCTTCTATTTTTTTATTTTATTTTTTTACTACATTTTTTCCTTTTATTTGAGATTTGTTTAACACACTGTGACCAGAGCAATATCATGTTACCATAGTCCTACTCTGAGGCTGTGATTAGTCCTGTCTGTACCATGTGATCACTTTGACCAATTACAGCTAACAGCACAAACGCCTTGTTGACAGCTCTCCAAACATAGTGCTTATGTTTGTGACCATACAGCTCTATTTAGGTCTTGTAACTCCAGATTACAGTGTGCCAGAAGCTGTGAGGCGTGTCAAGCTGTTGTTGAGCATATTGTAACCAGGCTTTTTTGTGGCATTGGCACAGTAAAAGCGTCTTTCTGGCAACTCGATAATGCAGCTAATTTTTTTTCCAAGTATCATTGTATTGTGTTCCTTGAAACAACCACACCGTCTTTTTCCAGAGAAACCTGCATTTCTCCTGAGGTTACCTGAGGGTTTTTCTTTGTATCCAGAACAATTCTTCGGGCAGTTGTGGCTGCATTCTTTATTGGCCTGCCTGACCTTGGCTTGGTATCAATAGCTCCCCGAATTTTCCACTTCTTAATACATGATTGAACAGTACTGACTGGCATTTTCAAGGCTTTGGATATCTTTTTTTTTTTTTATCCTTTTCCATCTTTATAAAGTTCCATTATCTTGTTACGCAGGTCTTTTGAGGCCGCGTACACACGGGCGGACTGTTCGCCCAACCTTGTCCGCTGAACAGTGTTTGGGCGGACAGTCCGCCCGTGTGTGGGCTTTCAGCGGATAGTTTCAGCGGACAGTTGGACGGACAAAGTCTTTCGGAAATTCCGAAAAACTGTCCGCTGAAACTGTGTTTGAGCGAACAGTCCGCCCGTGTGTAGGCTACTTTCGAAATGAGCAAACTGTTCCCGCTCGGAAAGTCTGCCCATTTCGAGCGCGTGTACAGGTAGGCGGGGCCCGCGAAGGAGACGTCGCGGGCTCCGCCGCCTGGAATGGGCTTAAAGGGGAACCCCAACGCCGAAAAAAATCGGCGTGGGGGTCCCCCCAAAGTCCACACCAGACCCTTGTCCGAGCACGCTACCCGGCCGGCCAGGAAAGGGGGGCGAGCGAGCGCGCCCCCCCTCCTGAGCCGTACCAGGCCGCGTGCCCTCAACATGGGGGGTGCCTTGGGGAAGGGGGGGCCGCGCGGCCCCCCCACCCCAAAGCACCTTGTCCCCATGTTGATGAGGACAAGGGCCTCTTCCCGACAACCCTGGCCGTTGGTTGTCGGGGTCTGCGGGCGGGGGGCTTATCGGAATCCGGGAGCCCCCTTTAAGAAGGGGGCCCCCGGATACCGGCCCCCCACCCTATGTGAATGAGTATGGGGTACAATGTACCCCTACCCATTCACCTGTGAAATAAAGTACAAAAAAAAACACAACACAGGGAAAAAATATTTTATTGCACAGCTCCGGGGGTCTTCCGTCTTCGGGGGTCTTCTCGCCGGACTCCTCCGCTATCTGTGTGTAGCTCTTTTGCTAGCGGAGGAGTCCGGCTTTCTTCCTCCCCGCCGCCGGCCTCTTCTCCCGACTTCGGGGGTCTTGTCCCCCTCTTCGGTTCTTCTGCCGGGCCACCGCGCCTTCTTGTAGCTCTTTTGCAGGCGGTGGCCCGGTCTTCTGTCGCCGCTGTCGTCGCCGCCGCCGCCGCCTTCCGTTCTTGTTCTTCTTCTTGTTCTTCTTCTTCTTCACCCATGTGACCAACCCATGTGACATATACCATGTGACACCGCCCCATTGTCACTATATAAGTGGCAGCGGAGCGTGTCCCTGGCATTCCGGCCGGAGAGCTCGTCGAGTCAACATCTCCAGGAGAAGAAGAAGAAGAACAAGAAGAAGAACAAGAACGGAAGGCGGCGGCGGCGGCAACGACAGCGACGACAGCGGCGACAGAAGACCGGGCCACCGCCTGTAAAAGAGCTACAAGAAGGCGCGGTGGCCCGGCAGAAGAACCGAAGGCGGCGACAGAAGAACGGAAGGCAGCGGCGACAGAAGACCGGGCCACCGCCTGTAAAAGAGCTACAAGAAGGCGCGGTGGCCCGGCAGAAGAACCGAAGAGGGGGACAAGACCCCCGAAGTCGGGAGAAGAGGCCGGCGGCGGGGAGGAAGAAAGCCGGACTCCTCCGCTAGCAAAAGAGCTACACACAGATAGCGGAGGAGTCCGGCGAGAAGACCCCCGAAGACGGAAGACCCCCGGAGCTGTGCAATAAAATATTTTTTCCCTGTGTTGTGTTTTTTTTTGTACTTTATTTCACAGGTGAATGGGTAGGGGTACATTGTACCCCATACTCATTCACATAGGGTGGGGGGCCGGTATCCGGGGGCCCCCTTCTTAAAGGGGGCTCCCGGATTCCGATAAGCCCCCCGCCCGCAGACCCCGACAACCAACGGCCAGGGTTGTCGGGAAGAGGCCCTTGTCCTCATCAACATGGGGACAAGGTGCTTTGGGGTGGGGGGGCCGCGCGGCCCCCCCTTCCCCAAGGCACCCCCCATGTTGAGGGCACGCGGCCTGGTACGGCTCAGGAGGGGGGGCGCGCTCGCTCGCCCCCCTTTCCTGGCCGGCCGGGTAGCGTGCTTGGACAAGGGTCTGGTGTGGACTTTGGGGGGACCCCCACGCCGATTTTTTTCGGCGTTGGGGTTCCCCTTTAAGCCCATTCCAGGCGGGGGAGCCCGCGACGTCTCCTTCGCGGGCCCCGCCTACCTGTACACGCGCTCGAAATGGGTGGATTTGCCTCCTCCTTACGTGGGCGAGTCCGTTCATTTCAAAAGTTGAGCGAACTGTTTGGCAAACAGTTCGCTGAAACAGTCCGCTCGTGTGTGGGCAAGTCCGCTCATGCAAATTTTGAGCGGACTGTTTGCCGAAACTGTTTGACGAACAAGGTTGGGCAAACAGTCCGCGCGTGTGTACGCGGCCTGACAGTTCTTTTCTGCTCCCCTTGGCTCAGTACCTAGCCAGCTAAGTGCATCCACGTGAGCGGTAACAAACGGATGGACTATTTGTACACAGACACTAATTTCAATATAAAAAGCCACAGATCCTTAACCTCTTCATGCCAATATAATGCAAATATGCTGCCTTAATGGACTGGGATTTTCGGCGTAGGGCCGCATTTATATGCATTTCTGTCTTTGTGCTGGGACTTTTTCCGATCGCATGTAGAGAATTATGACGCACAAAGTGGCACGCATGCTCAGAAAAAAAATTGCCGACAAAAGCTATTGGCTACTGGCCTCTACGTAGTCCTGTCGTACGTTTTGCACGTCACCTCGTTCCGAACGATCTGATTTTCCGACAACTTTGTGCGACTGTGTGCAGGCAACACAAGTTTCGGCCGTGTGTATGGGGCATAAGGCTGAGAGCCGCTATGGCATTCTACGTGAAATCCCATCCATTTAATCAGTTTAAAAATGTTACTCCTACCCAACCCCCACCCCCCACCGCAAAACAAAAGCAGCGCCAATTTGCATTGTCCTTTGAATCCAAGCAAGGCAGACATCTTGATTGATAGATTTTCCTAGGATGTAGGGCTGTGATCGATGTATGTATATGCAGAACATAATGAATTCTGCAAACAGGTGAATGTTGCAGATTGCGGGGCCTTGTGATAAGAAACACTTCTAATCATGGAAGTCCTTTAAATGGCAATAATAAAAAGAGCCGTTTTTTTTTTTTTAAAGTGTCTGATATCCATTTATTTCAGTGATTGGACTCTACTTCAATTTAATGGCGTTTCCTCAAATCTTGGACTGGTTGGCTGATAATTCCATTTTTTTTTTTCTTGTTAAATTTATGACCAGAAGTTATGGGCTATAGAGACATCTCTCTTGACGGTGATATTATTATGAATGGGGTTACGGGGCTTTTGATAATTATACTCAAGTCAATGGCCGATGATGAATGGTAACACATTATAATAAATTACAACTGTTTTCCTTACAATACATGAACATTTACTGTACACAAAATTCAAAAAGGTCACTTGGTTTCCAGGCACAGAAGGAACAAATGGCGTGATGTTGGTAAATGAATGAGAATGAAAAGAACATATATTATAAAACCGAGATGCGGTTACCCACAGTAGCCAGTCGCCGATCCACTTACATTTATCTGATTACAATAAACCCTTTAAATTTCCTTTAACCGCTTGAAGCTTTTACCCCCTCTCCATGACCAGGGCATTTTTTTGCTATTCGGCACTGCGCTGACTTTAAAGCCATGTACACGCGAACGTTTTTTTCATGACGGGACTTGTGTGATGACGGGCAGGGCCGCTGTTAGAAATCATGGGGCTCCATACAACCTACCTGACGGGGGGGCCCTTTGACCCCACCCCCTCCCTGAACGTTGAGGGGGGGGGGGATATGATGCAACAGTTGTGGAAGTAAAAGGTGACTTCAGAACTGCTTGTATCACTTCCACATGAAACCTGACCGTTGCTTTTACAAATATACACACACTCCTGGCTGCGGGCCACAGCTAGAAATGCGTGTATGTGTTTAACTGCTTAAGGACTGCCTCCTGCACATATACATCAGCAGAATGGCACGGCTGGGCACAAGCACGTACCTGTACGTTGCTTTTTAAGTGCCGGGCCGTGGGTCGGGGGTGCGCCGCCAGCGCCCGTGACCGTGGACGCAGGACCAGTGGACCCGATCGCCTTTGGTGTATCGCGATCGGGTCACAGAGCTGAAGAATGAGGAACCTCTCCCCGTGCTTCCTACTGAGCCTGTCACTGATCGTCTCTTCTCTGTTATAGGGAAAGACGATCAGTGACGTCACATGCCAGGCCACGACCACAATAAAATAAAACACATAGCATCACACATAACCCTTCCTCGCCCCCTAGTGGTTAACTCCTTCACTGCCAGTGTCATTTACACAGGAATTAGTGTATTTAAATAGCACTGATTGCTGTATAAATGACAATGGTCCCAAAAATGTGTCAAAAATGTCCGATGTGTCCGCCATAATGTCGCAGTCACAATAAAAATCGCTGATCGCCGCCATTACTAGTAAACAATATAAATAAAAATGCTATAAAACTAGCCCCTATTTTGTAAACGCTATAACTTTTGCGCTAACCCATCAAAAATATGTAGAAGAATACGTATCGGCCTAAACTGAGGAAAAAATTTTTTTATATATATTTTTTAGGGATATTAATTATAGCAAAAAGTTAAAAATATTGAATTTTTTTCAAAATTGTCGCTCTATTTTTGTTTATAGCGCAAAAAATAAAAACTGCAGAGGTGATCAAATACCACCAAAAGAAAGCTCTATTTGTGGGGAAAAAAAGGACGCCAATTTTGTTTGGAAGCCACGTCGCACGACCGTGCAATTGTCAGTTAAAGCAACGCAATGCCGAATCGCAAAAAGGGGCTTGGTCCTTTGGCTGCAAATTGGTCCGGGGCTTAAATGATTAAAAAGGCCAGAGCCGTCTTTAAGGTAGGGCAAAAGGGGCAGTTGCCCTGGGCCCTGTCATTGTTGTGGGGCCCAAAGCAGCTGCCTTATAGTTGCCAACGATGCCAGTTTAAATTCCCTTGTCCTTTGAAGATTTAGTCCTGTGCTGTGTCCCGATATCTCAGTGTGAAGTGCTGCTACTAATGCTGCCCAGCTCTGCCCTATTGTTGTGTACAGATGACTCACCTGCAGACCCTGTGTTTACATGTAAATAACCTTCATTCATATGTAAATATTGGCGACATTCATATGTAAATAGCTGCGGCCGGTGGCATTGATATGTAAAGAAAGGTGACATTCATATGTATATCATACCCCCCTGCAGTGAAGAGATGATGTGCTGTAACCTCTAGCAACCAATCAGTGAGCAGTATTACTGTACAGTAATCTCCAGCAACCAATTAACAAGCAGAAATCATGTGCTGTAACCTCTAGCAACTAATCAGTGAGCCGTAATGTGTGATTTAACCTCTAGCAACCAGTCAGTAAGCACTAATTATATGCTGTAACCTCTGGCAACCAATCACAATCGCTGCTCGATCTGATACAGTAAACTAGAGTCTAGCTGCTATTTATTGTATGTCTCAGAGAAGGTGGAGAGCGAAATTGCATGGGGGAGGGCGGCCCCAAGAAATTTTTTGCCCCAGGTCCAATCAATATTAAAGACGGCCCTGAAAAAGATGTGCTTGCAGCAAGGCCCCAGCTCTGATATAAAATGACATGGTTAAAGGGAAATGGTTGGGGGCTGTAAAAATGCAAGTCAGCTGTGCATTTTTACTGCTCCAAAAACACAAGTGCTGCCCAGCATCTCACAGTGCCTTGTGATCTTTAGGCCTCATGCACAAATACTATTTTACTGCTTCCAAGCACCCCTTCCTGTTATCCTGTGTCTATGCACACATAGAATTTTAGAATTTTTAGTGGAAGGCGCTTTTACAAGCAGGAAAAAACAAAACAAACAAAACATGGCCAGTGCATCCAGGAGCAACAGTTTTTTTTGACCAAAAAAATGCTTGATGCATGCAAATGCTCCTAAACGCATGTTACCATTAGGCACATTTGCTGCTTGAGCGATAATTCATTTCAGTGACCAGAATAACTAATTATTTTGGCCAATCAAACGAATGCCCAAGTGCTTTATGCCTTTAAATGAGCCTAAATGCTTGTAAAAGTGTTAGACCCTTGGGTGTTCTAACACCTCAACTCACCATGTGCAGATGCCAATGCCAATATCCTCTGCTGCTGCTGCTTCACCTTACTGCTACTTCTCATGGGGAGAGACAGGGAGGAATCACTCCGTGGCGCAAGGGGGACAGCACTACAGAGTGGGGCGGGTTGTTTGCCCGATCGACGTTAAGGGACATGGCTGGAGGATTTTTTTTAATTACATATCTGTTCAGGTTGCGGGCCCCCCTGCTGGCCGGGCCCGTTACAACAGGGCCAGTTGTACTGGCCTATCAGTGGCCCTGATCACAGGCTGTTGACGGAAAATCCAACCGTGTGTACACTCCATCGGACAATTGTTGGATGTCGGATTTTCCGCAGACAAATGTTGGATGGCAGGCTTTAAAATTTTCCGCGGACAAATGTGTGTTGTCGGATTTTCCGAGTGTGTGTACACAAGTCCGTCAGACAAAAGTGGAAGTACAAACACGCATGCTCGGAAGCAAGGACGAGCCAGAAGCGGTCGGTCTTGTAAACCAGCATTCGTAATGGAGAATTAACATTCGTGATGCAGCAAATTATGAAATCTCGAAATGCAGCGCACAATTCTCTTCTTCTTTAATGGGATAATAATGAAGCTGCTTTGCTGGTGATACTGATCAAGTTTTTGCAAACAAATTTTCAAAGGCTTTTTATTCTAGTGATATCAAGAATAATATTAGTATACTTTTTTTCAGCAAGTTACCACAACACCATTATGCCGTAGTTTTTTAGATCACAGATACAACTATGTTGGTGTCCCTTGTCAATTTTACATTGTATTTTTTAAAATGTAACTGCCGACTCCCAAACTGTCATTTGAAGTAAAAAACATAGCCAAGTATTAGCCCTTGTACACACTCATTCATCCTGCCGCTACGGCTGAGTCAGGAATGTTTAGCGCTGTGTCAGAACAGTAGTGGGGAGCATTTGTAATGATATGGCTATTGTAGAGCTGAAGGTGTCAAAAAAGCCTTTGGGGTCTATTCATTATGCCCCATATACACACAGTCGGAAATTCTGGCAGAAACGGTCCGATCGGATTATATTGTCGGAAAATGCGATCGTGTGTGGGCTCTATTGGACTTTTTCCGTCGGAAATTCCGATGGAAAAAATTTGAGAGCAGGATCTCAAAGTTTCCGACAACAAAATCCGATCAGACTTTTTCCGATCGTTTGTAGAGAATTCCGATCTGAGAAAGTGCCACGCATGCTCAGATCAAAGTACGAGAGCAGAGCTATTGGCTACTAGGCTGAACGTAGTCCCGTCGTAATGAACGAACTTCATCATGTTCCGAGCGATCGTATTTTCCGTCAACTTTGTCCGACCGTATGCAACACCAGTTTCGGACAAAATCCGTCGGAAAAAATCAGACGGATTTTGTGGTCGGGATTTCCGACCGTGTGTACAAGGGCTCATTCTCCACAATTTTTTTATTGTGCATTAAAAAAAGAAAACAAATAAAATTAGACATGCTATCTGCCAATGGAACTTAACCAAAAAGTGCATTCTATGCATCCAAAAATATAGAAAATATACCAAATCAAATCATTATTATTCAACCAACTGATCAGGCTGCATTAATGGTCAATAGTGAGGTTGCAGATGAGCACTGAGCAGGCTGCAATGACGAGGCTGCAGATGGGCACTGAGCAGGCTGCATTGATAGGCAATGGTGAGGCTGAATTGATGGACACTGATAAGCCTGCAATGGTGAGGCTGCAGATGGGCACTGAGCAGGCTGCATTGATGGGCAATGGTGAGGCTGAATTGATGGACACTGATAAGCCTGCAAAGGTGAGGCTGTAGGTGGGCACTGATCAGGCTTCAATGGTGAGGCTGCAGATGGGCACTGAGCAGGCTGCATTGATGGGCAATGGTGAGGCTGCAGATAGGCACTGATCAGGCTGCAATGGTGAGGCTGTATATGGGCACTGATCAGGCTGCATTGATGGACAATGGTGAGGCTGCATTGATGGGCAATGGTGAGGCTGCATTGATGGGCACTGATAAGGCTGCAGAAGGGCACTGTTTAGGCTGCATTAATGGGCAATGGTGAGGCTGCAGATGGGCACTGATCAGGTTATATTGATGGACAATGCTGAGGCTGCATTGATGGGCACTGTTAAGGCTGCATTGATGGGCAATGGTGAGGCTGCATTGATGGGCACTGATAAGGCTGCATATGGGTACTGATCAGGCTGCATTAATGGGCACTGGTGAGGCTGCAGATGGGCATTGATCAGGCTGCAATGGCAAGGCTGCAGCTGGGCACTGATCAGGCTGCATTGATAGGCACCGGTGAGGCTGCATTGATGGGCACTGATAAGGCTGCATTGATGGGCAATGGTGAGGCTGCATTGATGGGCAATGATAAGACTGCATTGATGGGCAATGGTGAGGCTGCATTGATGGGCAATGATAAGACTGCATTGATGGGCAATGGTTAGGCTGAATTGATGGGCTGTGACCCTTATTTTGCTTCAAAGTTCTTTTTTAAAATTTCATTTTTTTTTTCCAGAAACTTCCCTCCTAAAATTAAAGTGGGTGTTATATGCTAAAAAATACAGTAATTCTTTTTTTCTGTAACGAAAGTGGAATTCCTCTTTAATTGATCAGACAACAGTAAACTAAAAATCCGATTGGCTGTGTGGTTCATTGTCCTTTGCATGTTACGTTAAACATTTTGTGGCTTTATTGAGTACAGTAAGCCTGAATATCTCAGGAATAGGCGACACAAACACATTATCTCGTCTTTGGCGAAGTGTTCGGGGAAAGATTTGGTTTTGTGTGACAGTTATATCACGTGCTGTCTGCTGCTGAATTAATGGTTGCAGATATAATTGTTGGTAGTTTTTATGGAAATGGTAATTTTATAGCTAGGAGTGTGTTAATAATATTAAGTAATGGGATAGCGAAACTGTACTGACATACTGTAATACCCACAGGGACGTGGTAATACGAATTATTAACCGTACAACAGCAGACCAATGTTCTAAGTTATCTCATGTTGTTTGTCTTCTTATTATGGGTTTAAGATTACATGTAGCTTTTGAGAAGACGCAAGTGTTGCAGTAATGCGCTAAGAGGTGCTTTACGGTATCTTGTTGCTTCTAAGTTTAGTTTCAGGTGTGGTGAGGCTTCAGATGGACACTGATCAGGATACAATGGTGAGGCTGCAGATGGGCACTGATCAGCTGCACTGATGGGCAATGGTGAGGCTGCATTAATGGAAACTGATGAGGCTGCATTGATGGGCACTAATAAGGCTGCAATGGGGAGGCTGTAGATGGGCACTGATAAGGCTGCATTAATGGGCAATGGCATGGCTGCAGATGGGCACTGATAAGGCTGCATTAATAGGCAATAGTGAGGCTGCAGAAGGTCCCTGATCAGGCTGCAATGGCGAGGCTTCAAATGGGCACTGTTTAGGCTGCATTGATAGGCAATGGTGAGGCTGCATTGATGGGCACTGATAAGCCTGCAATGGTGAGGCTGCAGATGAGCACTGATCAGGCTTCAATGGTGAGCCTGCAGATGGGCACTGAGCAAGCTGCATTGATGGACAATAGTGAGGCTGCAGATGGGCACTGAGCAGGCTGTAATGCAGAGGCTGCAGATGGGCACTAATCAGGCTGCAAAGGAGAAGCTGCAGATGGGCACTGATCAGGCTGCATTGATGGGCAATGGTGAGGTCTGCAGACAGGCACTGATCAGGCTGCGTTAATGGGCACTGATGGGCAATGGTGAGGCTGCATTGAAGGGCAATGATGAGTCTGCATTGATGGGCACTGATGAGGCTGCATTGATGCATTGATGGGCACTGATAAGGCTGCGATGGGGAGGTTGCAGATGGGCTCTAATCAGGCTGCATTAATGGGCAATAGTAAGGCTGCAGATGGTCAATGATTAGGCTGTAATGGTGGGGCTGCAGATGGGCACTGTTTAGGCTGCATTGATAGGCAATGGTGAGGCTGCATTGATGTGCACTGATAAGCCTAAATTGGTGAAGCTGCAGATGGACACTGATCAGGCTTCAATGGTGAGGCTGCAGATGGGCACTGAGCAGGCTGCATTGATGGACAATAGTGAGGCTGCAGAGGGGAACTGAGCAGGCTGCAATGGTGAGGCCGCAGATGGGCACTAATCAGGCTGCAGTGGAGAAGCTGCAGATGGGCACTGAGCAGGCTGCAATGATGGGCAATGGTAAGGCTGCAGATAGGCACTGATCAGGCTGCGGTAATGGGCTATAGAAAGGCTGCAGATGGGCACTGATCAGGCTGCAATGGTGAGGCTGCAGATGGGCACTGATCAGCTTACCTTGATGGACAATGGTGAGGCTGCATTGATGGGCACTGATAAGGCTGCATTGATGGGCAATAGTGAGGCTGCAGATGGGCATGGATCAGGCTGCAATGGTGAGGCTGCAGATGGGCACTGATCAGGCTGCATTGATAGGCAATGATGAGGCTGCATTGATGGGCACTGATCAGGCTGCAATGGCGAGGCTGCAGACGGGCACTGATCAGGCTGCATTGATAGGCAATGATGAGGCTGCATTGATGGGCACTGATAAGGCTGCAATGATGGGCTGTGACCCTTAATTTGCTTCAAAGTTTTTTTTTCAAATTTCATTTTTTTTTCAAATTTCATTTTTTTTCCCAGAAATTTCCCTCCTAAAATTAAGGTGAGTGTTATACGCTGATAAATTCTTTTAATTCAGTAATTCTTTTTTTTTTTCTGTAACGAAAGTGGAATTCCTCTTTAATTGATTCGACAACAGTAAACTAAAAATCCAATTGGCTGTGTGGTTCATTGTCCTTTGCATGTTACATTAAACATTTTGTGGCTTTATTGAGTACAGTAAGCCTGAATATCTCAGGAATAGGCGACACACACGCATTATCTCGTCTTTGGCGAAGTGTTCGGGGAGAGATTTGGTTTTGTGTGACAGTTATATCACGTGCTGTCTGCTGCTGAATTAATGGTTGCAGATATAATTGTTGGTAGTTTTTTTTATGGAAATGGTAATTTTATAGCTAGGAGTGTGTTAATAATATTAAGTAATGGGATAGCGAAACTGTACTGACATACTGTAATACCCACAGGGACGTGGTAATACGAATTATTAACCGTACAACAGCAGACCAATGTTCTAAGTTATTTCATGTTGTCTGTCTTCTTATTATGGGTTTAAGATTACATGTAGCTTTTTAGCAGAAGCAAGTGTTGCAGTAATGCGCTAAGAGGTGCTTTACAGTATCTTGTTGCTTCTAAGTTTAGTTTCAGGCGTGATCCTTTCCTCATTAAATTTTCATTGTGCACTCTATACAGCATGCCGCAAAATGTTGAAATATGCTCAGCAGGAATCATTTATGATCGTAGTTTCTGGACACCGATTGCCCAATTTGATTGTTGGGCAATCGGTTGATCACCACTTGATTGTTTAGAAATTCATCAATTTTTAGTAGACATTAAAGCTGTATTCAAGTCCCAAAAATAAATATATGATACAGCTTACCAGTCCTTAACCACTTCAGCTCTGGAAGATTTACCCCATCTTCCTGACCAGGCCAGTTGTGGTGATACGGCACCGCGTTACCTTTTAGGGCTAGTTTACACTCGCTTAAAACATGGTTTCGGACAGGCTTTGTTAAAGCTCTCTGAGCACCAGGTAAAAGCTCCTGTCACTAAATAAAATGGTTAGCTTACAGTCCTGTTTTCACCTTGCTTTTGCTTAGTGCTTCGATGAGGCTTCAGTCGAGCTTCAATGGGGCTTCGGTGAGGCTTCAGTGGGGCTTCAAGCGAGCTTTGCCATAGACTTCTATGGAGGCTTTGAAGACGCTTTGAAGCACCACTAAGGGTTAATTTACACTTGCTTTGGCTTCAACATACGTCTTGTTTACACCTTGCTTTTGCTTTTGCTTTGCTTCGGCTTTGCTTCAAAAATTATATCCCATGTAGCTTCAGTGGTGCTTCAAAGCATCTTCATAAGCCTCCATAGAAGTCTATGGCAAAGCTCACTTGAAGCCCCACTAATGCCCCACCGAAGCCTCATCGAAGCCCCACCTGAAGCCTCACCGAAGCCTCACTGAAGCTCTACTGAAGCCTAATCGAAGCTCCACCAAAGCCTCATCGAAGCTCCACCGAAGCCTCATCGAAGCACCAAGCAAAAGAAAGGTGTAAACAGGACTGTAAGCTAACCATTTTATTTAGTGACAGGAGCTTTGACTGGAGTTCAGGGAGCTTTAACAAAGCCTGTCCGAAGCCTTGTTTTGAAGCACTAAGGGCTCGTTTACACTTGCTTTGGCTTCAACACACATTCAAGCTCCTACTGCTTCAACAAGCTTTTATGATATGTTTTTGATGCTTCAGTGGTGCTTCAATAAGGCTTTGGTGGTGCTTCGATGAGGCTTTGGTGGTGCTCTTTTGAAGCTTTGTTGAAGCTTGGTGGATGCCTTGTGTGTGTGTGGATATCTCACACCTGCAATTTCTCCAAAACAAAGCAAAGCTAAAGCTAAATTAAAGCCTCTCAAAAGCCGTAGGCGCTTCAAGTGAGCTGTAAACAATCTGTCATAGAGCTCTATGGAGGCTTTGAAGACTCTTTGAAACACCACTTAGGCCTAGTTTACACTTGCTTCAAAACAAGGCTTTGGACAGGCTTTATGAAAGCTCTCTGAATGTCAGTCAGAGCTCCTGTCACTAAATAATTTGGTTAGCTTACAGTCCTGCTTACACCTTGCTTTTGCTTTGCTTTGCTTCGGCTTTGCTTCAAAAATGATACCCCATGTAGCTTCAGTCGTGCTTCAAAGCATCTTCAAAGAATCCATAGAAGTCTAGGACAAAGCTTGTTTGAAGCCCCATTGAAGCCTCATCGAAGCCTTGGTGGGGCTTTGGTGGGGCTTCGATGAGGCTTCGGTGGGGCTTCGATGAGCCTTTGGTGGGGCTTCAGTGCGTCTATGGAGGCTTTGAAGACACTTTGAAGCACCACGGAAGCTACACCGGGTATCATTTTTGAAACAAACCCAAAGCAAAGCAAAGAAAAAGCAAGGTGTAAACAGGACTGTAAGCTAACCATTTTATTTAGTGACAGGAGCTTTGACTGGCATTCAGAAACCTTTAACAAAGCGTGTTTAAAGCCTTGTTTTGAAGCAAGTGTAAACTAGCCCTAACTGACAATTGCGCGGTCATGCGACACTGCACCCAAATAAATTTTTTGTCCTTTTTTCAAACAAATATAGCTTTCTTTTGGTGTGTTTTTATTTTTTTGCACTATAACCAAAAAACGACTGACAATTTTGAAAAAAAAAAAAAAAGCTTATTTTTTTTTTACTTTCTGCTATAAACCATCCCCAAGTGGTTAAACCCCCAAAGAATAATGTATTCCAGCCTACAAGTCCTTAAATCTGGTGGCTGCATTCGTTTTTTTTTTAGGCTTTTTTCCGCTATTTTCGCCCTGTGATCTGGTCAGTAACACTCTTCCTGTCTTAGGGGGTCTCTGCTCAGAATGGCGGAGCAATGGGGACACCCTTGGACAGTAGTTTTGTCAATCTGGGAGGGAGGGGAGTGTTAGATGGACTAGCAGATTTACATGGACTTGAAGCGATCTTTATGAAATTAAGCGAATTAGATTAAATTAAAGCCTTATTTTTTTTAATCTAAAATAACAAACATGTTATGCTTACCTGCTCTGTGCAATTGGTTTTGCACATAGCAGGCCAGATCCTCCTCTTCTCAGGTCCCACGCCGGCGCTCCTGTCCTCTCCTTCCTGCTGGGGGTCCCCGCAGCAAGCAGCTTGCAGCTTGCTCTGAGGGCACCCAAGCAGGCATGCTCCCAATCCACACACAGCCGCGGATCGGCCCCACCCCCTCTGTCTACCGATTGGCTCGCTAGCTGTCATTGACAGCAGCGGGAGCCTATGGCCTGTTCACCCCAGCACAATTATGTACTTGGTGTCACGGCTAGGGATGAGCCCGGTGTTCGTTTTGAACCCATGTTCGTCAGTTTGTCGAAAACAGAACTTTGTGGGCCGTTCACATCAAATTTGTGGGATAAGAACGGCCCACAATGCACTGCGCCACAATGCACTGGGGCAGGGGGGGTGATGGGGTAGCCATGCCATTTTTCTCAAAGATTTTCCTCCATATTGCCAGGGCAAGACATTACTTAATAATTATGCAAGCAGTTTTAAATGGCTTTTTTTCCTTTACAAATGTCATTTTGTGCAGGGACTGTTCTAAACATGGGAAACACATGCCAATTCACCGGCATACTTTAGACACCCCCCAGGTACGATATTTAAAGTAATATTTCACTTTTTTCTCACTTTATACATCATTAAAATGACTGCTCCAGAAAAAACGTCATTTTACGTTGATACATGTCCCCTGGGGCAGGTCCCGGGTCCCCAAACCCTTTTTAGGACAATAACATGCATATTGGCAGTTATAATTAGCACTTTGGATTTCGAACGTTCGTGTCCATTGTAATTAATAGGGTTCTACCGTTCGTGCGAACTTTCGGTCCGTTTGCAGGTTCTGGTGTGAACCAAACCGGGGGGGGGGGGGGGGTGTTCGGCTCATCCCTAGTCAAGGCACTGATCATGTGGTTTCTGTAGATGTAGGGATATTCAGGCAGTGGAAATCACTAGCCTAATGCTGAGGTATAGGTTGGCATAATAATGACTTCAATGTAGAGATTACCTCCCGCCATACCTCCCAACATTTTTAGATGGGAATGAGGGACACCTATTCCTTTTGGAATTTACAAATGCAGCAATTTAGAAATCAGATGAAAGGTTTAGCACTGGAATACACTTTTTGATAGATAAAACGTGCATTTTATACACATCTATATAGATCAGACCAAAATGAGGGACAAATGAGGAGGAATGAGGGACAGTTGGGAGCTATGTTTTAAGGTTAAGGTCTGGACAAATTTTAAGGGCTTTTGGACAGTTCATGAAGGATGCACGGGTGCCCCTCCCCCCCATCCATGCGCCTGGCCCCTAATTTGCATGCAGGGTGCCGGACACATGGATATCAACGTGTTTTTTTGGAAGCACGCGATTAGAGCCCGAGGCTCTAGTTGTGTCACGTACCTTCTAGTAGCGAGCCCGGATTGCGGAGAGAGGCCTCCTTTACGACTCCCACTACCGGTTTCCTGGCAATACAACAGGGAACACAGGAGTAAGGAGGGGTACAGGTGCCTGGCAGGATCAACAGATGGGTAGGGTGGGTAGGCGAGGATCAGTGGAGCTGGTGATCACAGTGAAGGGACCAGCAGGTAGTTTATAGCAGATACACAGTTCAATGGAGCAGGTAACTTGGAGATAAACAGTGCAGGGAAGCAGGTCACTAGTAGCAGGTGAACAGGGTAATATACACAAGTGCTTGCAGCAGATAACAGTCAATATAAGCAGGTACTAGAAGCAGATGGATAGTGTAGTACTAGCAGATCACTTGTAGCAGATAATACAATCCAGTATAAGCAGGTGACTTGCAGCAGACAGGTAGTTCAATATGAGCAAGCACTTATAGCAGATGAACAGTTCAGTATAGCAGGTTATTGCAGCAGATAGGTAGTTCAATATGAGCAGGCACTTATAGCGGATGAACAGTCCAGTATAGCAGGTTATTGCAGCAGATAGGTAGTTCAATATGAGCAGGCACTTATAGCAGATGAACAGTCCAGTATAGCAGGTTATTGCAGCAGATAGGTAGTTCAATATGAGCAGGCACTTATAGCAGATGAACAGTTCAGTATATAAGCACATTACCCTTCTAGCAGACGGATGGTCAGAGCAAGCCGAATCGGATACCAGGCAGGAACGAAGTACAAGGGAACAGGCAGGAGAATAGTCACAACAAGCCGAGGTCGGGTGCAGGCGGATAGCAGATGGGTCACAGGCAGGCCGGGTCAAACAGGAACAAACAACACAGATCAGGTCTCACAGGTATAACGCTGTTGAGCAGACAGCAAAGACTGTTGGCAAGAGGCTGGTTTAAATAGGCCGTTTGGCGCCAATACGGACGCACGCACGCGACCGTGCGCGTGCCCGCGCACCTGTGTACGAACGTAAGGGCGTTCGTACGATCGTGCGTACCCGCGACGATCGTACATCAGAAGACCTGGAGGACAATCTCTTCGTGAGATTTTCATGACAAGTTGGCTTCAAAAAAGGGTAGGCTCAGGGTGTAGACCCACCCAGGCGTGTGACATTAGCAAATTAATATTCACATATTCTAGACATGGGCACTAACAAAACAAAAGTTTGTTTTGTTTTTTTGAAAATTTGAAAATTCTCATTTTCATCGTGCCCCTGGATGACGCAATTTTGTTGTGAAACGCGTAGGGCTGAGCGGTACGCTATACATCACCTCGTGTTTGTGACGGCTTCCAGGAGAATGGGTCTGTCTGCGTGTGTCCGGCCGGCGCAACGGACTTAAGGCTTATTTTCTTCTATATATTTGTAAGTGCATTTTTATATTTTTTATCTTGAGAAATAAAGGGTTTTACACTATTTGGAGTTTTATCTTCCCTTTATGGTTCCGATGTCCCTTCTTTTGAGTCCTTCTTTGGGCCTTTGAGGAATACGTTTGGGAACAGGTCTTCTTCCCAATCCCCACTGGAGTGGTGGAACCAGGAGGAAATTGAGGATCCCCCTTTGGCCGGAAGTCATTCTTACAAGTCTCGTGTGACCCTCTGTAGTGGGGGGGTCATGTTTTTCTGGTAAGCAGCAAATTTTATCACATGTTGGTGGCGGATTGAACATCTATTTTTCCATTGGACTAAGTGGCTGTTTTTTTATGAATATTGTGGTCTAGTTTTGGAGGACTTCATTCAACACTCTGTAACAATTGGTTTTGCGGTTCACACATACGGACTCACTGTTGGAATACTGGGTGTTTTTGTTTTATCCTCTTTTATGCTGATAGAGGTTTCTATAACGGACATTTATATTGCAAGGGTTAATCTTTATGTTTCAAGTCTTCTATATGTGCTTTACACTACGCACACTATAAATGTACACTAATTTACATATGGTTATTATACTGTGTTTACAATTTCAATTTTGTGCACAATTAGTTGTTTGTATAAGTTAAGCGCGGCTTAGTAGTATTTTTTTCATTTTTCTGTATTTATGTGACACAGTGAAGCCGCAGCTAAACGTTCATTCTCAAAGGTATCACCTTAGAGTACATATAACTTTCTTTTACCTTAGCGCAGTTTTTCACATTTTTCTCTTAGCACTGGAATACACTTTTTGATAGATAAAACGTGCATTTTATACACATCTATATAGATCAGACCAAAATGAGGGGCAAATCAGGAGGAATGAGGGACAGTTGGGAGCTATGTTTTAAGGTTAAGGTCTGGACAAATTTTAAGGGCTTTTGGACAGTTCATGAAGGATGCACGGGTGCCCCTCCCCCCCATCCATGCGCCTGGCCCCTAATTTGCATGCAGGGTGCCGGACACATGGATATCATCGTGTTTTTTTGGAAGCACGCGATTAGAGCCCGAGTCTCTAGTTGGCCTAAAAAAAGGGTAGGCTCAGGGTGCAGACCCACCCAGGCGTGTGACATTAGCAAATTAATATTCACTAATGTTTTCTAGACATGTGCACTGACAAAACATTTGTTTGGTTTTTTTTTTGGTTTTTTTTCGAAAATTTGAAAATTCTCATTTTCAAATTTGCGAATTTCGAATTTCTGAATTATCAAATTTTCAAATTTCCAAATTTTCACATTTCTGAGTTTTCAAATTTCTGAATTTTCATATTTCCGAATTAGAATTTTAGAATTTTCCAATTTCTGAAATTTTCCAATTTCTGGAATTTAGAATTTCCGAATTCCAAATTTCTAAGTTTGCAAAATTTTGAATATTCGGAAATTTCAGAAATTCAGAAATTCCAAAATTGAAAAATTCTGAAATTTCGGAATTTACGAATTTGTCAAAATTCGTTAAAAAAATTCGGAACTAAACAAATTGCACATGCCTAATGTCTTCCTGTTTCTCCTTCCAGTCAATCAGGACCTGACTGGCTGGGAGTCCTAAGACCCTATTGGCCAGATTCCAGTACTCCTGATTGGCCGGGAGGAGAATGCCGGGACACAAGGCTGGGACTCGGGGGTGGGGGGGAGAGGGAAACACAAGTATGAAGGTACAGTAAGTGCTGGAGGGGCTTGGCAGGCAATGGGCGAGTCAGCAAAGCGGTATTCGAGGGGGGGGGGGCTGGGTGGTGGAAGGTTAACGGCGATTGAGCGAGTGACCAGGAGGGGGGGTTCGGTGGTGGTCGGATGGCCACTGCTTTTGAACTAAATTAGTTGGCTCAATGATGGTAAGAAAGAACGTGTATGCCATCTAGGCAACTAGTTAACCTTCTTACTTAAGACAATTTGCAGTGTTGACTCAAACTGACAAGTCGCGCTCCATGCATTGCAATGGAACCGTTGTAATAGGAGCGACTCAAGTCATTCCAACTTAGAAAAAGGTTCCTGTACTACTTTGGGGCGACTTCGGAGCGGCTTGAATTAACTTCTATACAGAAGTGGTTTTACAAGCCTCGCTGAAGTCGCGATGTACGGGGGCGGCTTTAGCGCCGGGCGACTTTGAAGCCGCCCCTGTGTGAACCGCCACCCAAATCAACCCTGTAAATTATTGGATGCTTGTGTTGAGAATTTCCTTGATATTAATTTTGCATATTGAAATGGTTATTTTCTCCAAAATGTAACGGAATGTATTCTCTAGTTCAGAGCGACTGTTTTGTAAAAGATGCTACATTGTGTGTAGATGATTTGAAAGAATGTTCACACCAAAGGGAATGCTTAAGGGTTTTGTACATATTTTTTTTTTTTTTACATATTTTCTAACAAAAGTAAAAAAAAAATCATTTATGAATAGTTCACATACCTTTTTTAAGTAGCAGTGGAAATTGTTGTTTCTTTTCACAATTTTATCTAAGTTTATTCAATCCTTTTTTTTCCCCCAAGTCATTAGCTCAAGTATCTGTAAATATTCTCATGTATCCAGGTCAAGTTAT
Organism: Lithobates pipiens; assembly: GCF_037356315.1. Lineage (NCBI taxonomy): Eukaryota > Metazoa > Chordata > Amphibia > Anura > Ranidae > Lithobates > Lithobates pipiens. The sequence continues at coordinate 20,363,481 of NW_027507903.1, forward strand.
AGCTAGCAGTAGTTACTCACATTCAGCTAGACTTAAAGGGGTTGCAAATAGGGATGAGCCGAACACCCCCCGGTTCGGTTCGCATCAGAACTTTCGAACGGACCCCAAATTCGAATGAACTTTAGAATCCCATTGAAGTCTATAGGACTCGAACGTTCGAAATTAAAAGTGCTAATTTTAACGGCTAATATGCAAGATACTGTCCTAAAAAGGGTTTGGGGACGTGGCTCCTGCCCCAGGGGACATGGGTCAATGCCTAAAATGTTTTTAAAAATGGCCGTTTTGGCGGGAGCACTGATTTTAATGATGATTAAAGTGAAAAAAAAAAGTGAAATATTCCTTTAAATATGGTGCCTGGGGGGTGTCTGTAGTATGCCTGTGAAGTGCCACGTGTTTCCCGTGTTTAGAACAGTCCCTGCACAAAATGACATTAAACAGAAATAACATCATTGAAAACTGCTTGCGGTTTTAATGTTATATCTGGTTCCTGCAATATGGTTGAAAACCATTGAGAAAAATGGCATGGGTAGCCCTCTCTGCCCATTACCAGCCCCTTTGGGTCTTGTACGCATATTAAGGGGAACCCCGTACCCATATTAAAAAAAGGAAATGTGTGTGGCCCCCAGGCCCTATATACTCAGAACAGCAGTATACAGGCGGTGCAAACAAGACAGGGACTGTGTAGGTTTGTTGTGTTAAGTTAAATCTGTTTGTAATTTTCAACTGGTACATTTTTAAAGTGTAGCTCCAGTCAAAAAAACTATTTTTAAGCTTTTTGGAAAACATAGGGAAGGGTTATCACCCCTGTATAATTTGTTTTGTCGTCCATCTTTTTTCATCTCACTTGCTGTTGTCTCCTTCCGTTTGCAAGTAGGAGATGTTTGTAAGTTGGATGTTTGAAAGTAGGGGCCTGCCCTATATGCTCTGCAGAAATGGCGGAACAAGGTGTTGGTTTTGCCACAACATTGTAAGCCCTCAAAGTGACTCTTGGTGGGCGCTGGAGGGCCCTGCTGTGAACGATTATATCAAGAATTGTAATTACATGCCATTGTTGAACAGTGGTAGAAAAATTGACCTTTGGTGGTTGTGGTGCTGGTGCCACAACACTATAAGTCCTCACAGTACTCTGGGTGGGCACAGGAACGGGCCCTCCTGTGAAATATTATATCAAGAATTGTAATTACATGTCCCTGTTAAACAGGGGCAGAAAAATTGGGCCTTAGGCACTGGTGCTGGTGCCACCACACTGCAACCTCTCCCATATACTCTAGTTTTATTGCAGGAATTAGCCCTGCTGCAAAGCATTGCATCAAAAATTGTACTTAAACACCCCTGTTAAACAGGGGCAGAAAAATTGGGCTTTAGGCACTGGTGCTGGTGCCACCACACTACAACCTCTCCCATATACTCTAGTTTTATTGCAGGAATTAGCCCTGCTGCAAAGCATTGCATCAAAAATTGTACTTAAACGCCCCTGTTAAACAGGGGCAGAAAAATTGGGCCTTAGGCACTGGTGCTGGTGCCACCACACTGCAACCTCTCCCATATACTCTAGTTTTATTGCAGGAATTAGCCCTGCTGCAAAGCATTGCATCAAAAATTGTACTTAAACACCCCTGTTAAACAGGGGCAGAAAAATTGGGCTGATGGCATCACCCAGAACCAGAAATGTTCTTCCAACAAATCAGCGGAGGAGGAAGAGGATAGACAATCAACATAACAGGACAGTCACTCAGCATCAGCATAGGCAGTCTTGAAGGGATGTGATATTTCAAAAAAAATTATTCGGTTACATCAGCTTCAGGTGCTTAGTAGCTGTGGGTGATCCAAGACTGATTCATCTTGATGAAGGTCAGTCGATCAACTGATTCGGTGGACAGGCGCACCCTGTGATCGGTAACAAAGCCACCAGCAGCACTGAAGGTGCGTTCCGAAAGAACGCTGGATGCAGGACAGGCCAGTAGCTCAATTGCATACTGTGCAAGCTCTGGCCAGTGATCCATCCTCAAGACCCAGTAAGCCAGAGGATTTTCGGTGGGAAAGGTGTCCAAGTCTGACCTTGCCCCTAGGTATTCCTGCACCATGTAAATCAGACGCTGGCGATGGTTGCTGGAACCGATCATACCTTGTGGCTGCGGACTAAAAAATTGTCTGAAAGCATCAGTGAGACGGCCACCTTCTCCACCGCTCCTTCTGACCGATGCCTCAGCAACACATTGTCTAGGATCAGGAGTTTGTAACCTCCCAGTCTCTGGGAACGCGTTGCACAGACCTTTCTGCAAGGCCTCCCGGAGATGTCTCATCCCCTGCTCCCTCTGCGATGGCAAGATAAGGTCGGCAACCTTACCCTTGTACCGTGGATCAAGGAGAGTGGCCAGCCAGTAATGGTCCCTCTCCTTGATCCGAAGAATACGAGGATCCTTCCACAGGCTTTGCAGGATCAGCGAGGCCATGCAGCGTAGGTTAACTGAGGCATTCGGTCTGGAGTCCTCTGGGTCACTAAGGGCAACATGATCCGCAGCTACCTCCTCCCAGCCACGTACAAGTCCACGTGTTTCTTGGGACTGTAAATCATCCCTACAAGACTGCTGCTGCTGATGCTGAGTGCCAGCCTCCACCTCCATGCTGACACAATCATCCTCCTCCTCCTCTTCCTCCTCCTCATCCTCTTCCTGTGTGATGGGTGGCACAGCAGGAACACTGTCTGGATAAAGGGGGCCTTGAGAGGCAAGGAAGTCCTCCTCTTCCTGCCTCTGTTCTGCCTCAAGTGCCCTGTCCATTATTCCACGCAGCGTATGCTCCAAGAGGTGGACAAGAGGTACAGTGTCACTGATGCATGCACTGTCACTGCTCACCATCCTTGTGGCCTCCTCAAACGGTGACAGGACAGTGCATGCATCCCTGATCATGCCCCACTGGCGTGGTGAGAAAAAACCGAGCTCCCCTGACCCTGTCCTGGTGCCGCAGTCGCACAGGTACTCATTGATGGCCCTCTGCTGCGTGTGCAGCCGCTGCAGCATGGCCAACGTTGAGTTCCACCTGGTGGGCATGTCACATATAAGGCGGTTCTTGGGCAGGTTCAACTCCTTTTGGAGCTCAGCCAGCCGAGCACAGGCATTAAATGATCGGCGGAAATGCACACAGACTTTCCTGGCCTGCTTCAGGACATCCTGTAAGCCGGGGTACCTGCCCAAGAACCGCTGCACCACCAGGTTAAGGACGTGAGCTACACAGGGCACATGGGTCAGTTGTCCGTGTCGGAGGGCGGAGAGGAGGTTGGTGCCATTGTCACAAACCACCATTCCTGGCTTAAGCTGGCGTGGCGTCAACCACCTCTCGGCCTGCCCCTGCAGAGCTGACAAAACATCCGCCCCAGTGTGGCTCCTGTCCCCCAAACAAACCAGTGCAAGCACGGCATGGCATCGTTTTGCCTGCGTACTTGCGTAGCCCCTGGAACGCCTACGGAGCACCGCTGGTTCTGAGGATAGAGCACTGGAAGAGGCCATGGAGGAAGAAGAAGAGGAGGGGGTGGTGGAGAGAGGTGTGTCACAACCAATAGTAGCATTTTGGAGGCGTGTTGGCGGAACAACCTCCAACACTACTGCACCTTGTCCTGCATCCTTCCCAGCTGCCAGAAGAGTGACCCAATGGGCCGTGGAAGACAGGTAACGTCCCTGTCCATGCCTGCTGGACCATGAGTCAGCGGTAATATGCACCTTACCGCTGACCGCCCTGTCCAGCGAGGCAAGGACATTGCCTTCCACATGTCGGTAGAGAGCCGGAATCGCCTTCCGTGAGAAAAAGTGGCGTTTGGGGACCTGCCACTGAGGAACCGCACATTGTACAAACTCACGGAAGGGGGCCGAGTCTACCAACTGAAAAGGCAGCAGTTGAAGTGCTAGCAATTTAGCCAAGCTAGCATTCAACCGCTGGGCATGTGGATGGCTGGGAGTGAACTTCTTTCGCCGGTCCAGCAGCTGGGGCAGGGACATTTGCCTGCTATAATTGGACGTGGGTGTACTGCTAGCAGAGTGCCCGTAATCACTTGGCTGTGACACACCTAATTCTACACCTTCATTCCTCTCAGAGCAGGTTTCAGAGAGGACTGAAGGTCTAGTGGGGTTGGAGATGCCAGCTGATGAGGAGCAAGGAGAGGTCCGCTTTGTTCTTTGGTGTGGGTCTTTGAGGTACGCTTGCCAACGAGCTGCATGGCAGGTCAACATATGTCTGGTCAAGCATGTGGTGCCCAAGCGGCTGATGTTTTGGCCACGCGAGATACGCTTGAGACATATATTGCAAATAGCAGCGGTGCGATCTGATGCACTCATCTCAAAAAAGGCCCACACCAAAGAACTTTTAGAATAACGCGCAGAGGCAGCGCCCTGCACAGGCGGAGCTCTGCGGTGTGATTCAGTCGGTGTGCTGCCCCTAAGCTGGCCCCTGGAGGGCATCCTGCCTCGTTGGACATGTGCCTCCTCCTCCTCCTCCTCCTCTCTCCTACCAGGCACCCACGTGGAGTCAATGCCCTCATCATCCCCTCCCTCTTCATCGCTGTAGCAAACCTGGCAGTATGCTGCAGCTTGTGGAACATGACTGCCAGATTGCTGTCCTTCTTGAGCATCCCCTCTCTCTGCACTCACGCTACTGCCTTCCTCTAGCTGAGTGTCATCATCAGAGCCTACAAAACACTGGGCATCCTCCTGGAGCATGTACCCAACACTGTGCTCAAAGAGTTCAGGAGACTCCTCAGGAGGACGTGGTGGGTCTAGGGAAGGAGTCACTGATGATGACATTGAGAGGAGGGAAGACGATGCGTTGGCAGCTGCTTTGCTAGTACCCTGAGACTGGGTGAGAGAGGATGAGGAGGATGAAGAGGGCTTGGTCATCCACTCTACCAAGTTGTTGGCATGTTGCGGTTCAACATGTCCGGCTGCCGAAAAGAAGGACAAGCGTGTCCCATGGCCACGTGCTGATGACAATGCACCGCGTCCACGACCAGCACTGTTGTCTCTAGACACAGAGCCTGATTGCCCTCTTTTATCGGCTCGCGCCTGTCTGCCTCTCCTTGCTGGCCTTCCAGACATGGTAATGGCCTGAAGGGAGTTGGGTAAAACAGCAGTGTAATGGAGTCACACAACACCCACTAAGCCCTGCAGATGGCTCTATTAGAGAACAGCAATAAACGGTAGATACAGGTGTATATTGTGCTGGAGTCACACAACACCCACTAACTCCTGCAGATGCCTTTATTATAGAACACCAGAGATAAAGGGGTATACTGTAATTGAGTCACACAACACCCACTAAGCCCTGCAGATGGCTCTATTAGAGAACAGCAATAAAGGGTAGATACAGGTGTATATTGTGCTGGAGGCACAAAAAACCCACTAACTCCTGCAGATGCCTTTTTTATAGAACACCAGAGATAAAGGGGTATATACAGATGTATACTGTGCTGTGCTGGAGGCACACACAACTTCCAATAACTCCTGCAGATGGCAAGTGGGCTCAAATAGAGAAGAGCTATGTAGGTGGATATAGCGGTGTGTACTGGGTACAGAGCACGCAGACAGCACGCACTATCTCCTAACACTACTGACTGCAAGCTCTATTATAAAAGATAGATCACTAGCTATATAGGTGAGGTGAATATAGCGGTGTATACTGCGGTCAGGGCAAGCAGACAACAACCACTACAGAAGAGCAAGATCGAAAATCGGCCGATAACGATTGGTGTGTACTGTGTTGAAGGTACACAGAACACCCACTAACTGCTTCAGACGCCAACACACTACACTAGGCCGCCGCGCTGGCGGCCTTATATAGTGTGGGGCGTGTACTACACAGCCTGAGCTATGATTGGCCACAGGCATCCTGCCTGTGGTCAATCATGGCTCTCCTCGCTGCTGGCGCTGTGATTGGCCAAGCATGCGGGGTCACAGTGCATGCTTGGCCAATCATGAGCCAGCAATGCACTGCGATGACGCAGTGCATTGTGGGCCATGAGCGCCACACGAATTTGGCGCGAACGGCCCATAACGTTCGGAATTCGCCGAACGGGCGAACAGCCGATGTTCGAGTCGAACGTATGTTCGACTCGAACAGGAAGCTCATCCCTAGTTGTAAAGGTAAATGTTTTTTCACCTTAATGCATTCTATGCATTAAAGTGAAAAAACATCTCACAGTGCCGGCGCCCCCAGCCCCCCCCCCCCCGTTTTACTTACCTCACCCCTCGAAAGTCCCGACTTCCTCTTCACCACTCAGCCTGGCTGCTGATTGGCTGGAGTGGATGGATTGAAGGCAGCGCAGCCATTGGATTGCGCTGCTGTCAATCACATCCAATGCCGAGGCGCGCCGGGGGGCGGGGCCGTGTGATACAGCGAGCGGCTATAGCCACCGGCTGTATCACGGGTGCGCACCCACAGGTGCTTCTCACCATGCGAGGGAGCTCGCATGAACGTGAGAAGCACCTGCGGGAAGAAGCAGAGACAGCCGCCGAGGGACCCCAGAAGAGCTGCACAGTGGAGGTAAGTATAACATGTTTGTTATTTTAAGAGAAAAAAAAATACCTTTACAATCCCTTTAAAGGGATCCTATGCATTAAGGTGAAAAAACTTCTGTCACTGACCCCGCCGGACCTCCCAGTTTACTCACCTGAGCCCTGTAATTCCAATGCCGGAGACGCGCTCACCCTCTCTGCCCATTGTCTCAGCTCTTGATTGGATAGATTGATAGCAGCGCAGTTATAGACTGCCGCTGCTGTCAATCAAATTCAATGACGTGGGCGCTGGGGGCGGGGCCAAGTCCGGCATTCTGTGTCTATGGGCGCAAATACTGGACTCGGGAGCGCGTCCGCACAATTATCCACAGGTAGAGTACTTTTCCTAGTTTGTTTGCTGATGTGGGGAGGAGGCACAAGCGCCGTTGGGGGACCCCAGAAGAAGAGGTTCGTGGACACTCTGTGCGAAGCAAAATACCAAGTGGAGGTAAGTATGATAAATGCCCAGTGGAGGTAAGTATGATATGTTTGTTATTTTAAAAAAAAAAAACAGAGGACTTGGTAACCCTTTAACCGCTTGCGGACCAGCCGCCGCAGTTTTACTGCGGCAGGTTGACTCCGCAAAATCACGTTATACTACGCAATCTCGTGGGGTTTGCATAGCAGGCGCATGCTCGCTGCGACCCCCGTGAGTTGGATCGCAGGTTCCGCGCACTTGATTTCCACAGGGATACACACGATCGTCTCACGGAGAGGAAGAACGGGGAGATGCTAATGTAAACAAGCATTTCCCCATTCTGCCTAGTGACACTGTCACTGATCACAGCTCCCTGTAATCAGGAGCAGAGATCAGTGTTGTGTCGCACACAGCCCCTCCACTCCACAGTTAGAATCACTCCCTAGGACACACTTAACCCCTACAGCGCCACCTCGTGTTAACCCCTTCATTGCTAGTCACATTTACTCAGTAATCGATGCAATTTTAATTGCACTGATCGCTGTATAAATGCCAATGGTCCCAAAAATGTGTCAAAATTGTCCGATCTGTCCGCCATAATGTCGCAGTCATGATAAAAATTGCAGATCTCCGCCATTACTAGTGATGGACGAACGTTTCGCCCGGCGGTCGTTTCGCGGCGAATTTCCGACATTCGCGGTCCGCACGTTCGAACGCCTTTTTCCGTCGTTCGCCGCGGCGGACTTACGTGTTTAATGTATACAAGAACTTTAACCTTTGGTGACACGTTTATCATGTGATACAGGACAGCCAATTGAGACATGACAGCACATGGACACTTGGACATTCCCCCTAACCTATAAATACACCCGATCCGGTGGCCATTTTACATTCTTTCTTCTGTTACGATAGGGACAGGTTCCTGTGTGGAGTAGGGAGAGATAAACCACTAGCTATTTGGTACACAAAAGTTCTTTTCAGGACTGGTATAGGTGTTAGGTGTTGATAGGTTTGCTGTGCTGCTGATTCTTGCAGCAGCCTGAGTGTCTTTTGTTAGTTTAGAGAAAGGGAAAGGACGGTGTATGCTACAGGGACAGCCAGATTAGTCTTTCATCATCATCATCATCATCATCATCATTAGCTGTTACTATCAAGGTCCACAAAAGAGCTGTTCCAGTAACCACTAATCGTTCTCTTTTTTTGCCAATTTGTATAGGGACAGGAAGGAAGCAGTGTTGTCAGGCAGTGAGGGTAATTTTAAAGACTTGCTGTTATTATTAGTTCCACAAAGGTTCTTTTCAGGACTGGTATCAGTGGTACAGTAATAGGCTTGTACATGTATAATATTCTTTCTTCCAAATATAGAAAGGATATTATACTTGACTGCTGCCCTTCTGCTGCAGTCTGCTAAACATTCACAACTCACTTGTTCCACAAAAGTTCTTATAAGGACTGGTAACTTGGTATAGGGTGCTACGGTACATAGGCTTGAGTGCGGTACAGTCTGCTGTTCTGTAAGGACCGCTATCGGTCCACAATAGATAGGGTTGACGTGCACCACTGCTGACCGCTGCCCTATACTGCAGCAGTCCTTCAGCGGTATAGGGACTGACGTACAGTCTGCTAATCACTAACACACAACCTGCTTGTTCCACAAAAGTTCTTATAAGGACTGGTAACTTGGTATAGGGTGCTACGGTACATAGGCTTGAGTGCGGTACAGTCTGCTGTTCTGTAAGGACCGCTATCGGTCCACAATAGATAGGGTTGACGTGCACCACTGCTGACCGCTGCCCTATACTGCAGCAGTCCTTCAGCGGTATAGGGACTGACGTACAGTCTGCTAAACACTAATACACAACCTGCTTGGTCCACAAAAGTTCTTATAAGGACTGGTAACTTGGTATAGGGTGCTACGGTACATAGGCTTGAGTGCGGTACAGTCTGCTGTTCTGTAAGGACCGCTATCGGTCCACAATAGATAGGGTTGACGTGCACCACTGCTGACCGCTGCCCTATACTGCAGCAGTCCTTCAGCGGTATAGGGACTGACGTACAGTCTGCTAAACACTAATACACAACCTGCTTGGTCCACAAAAGTTCTTATAAGGACTGGTAACTTGGTATAGGGTGCTACGGTACATAGGCTTGAGTGCGGTACAGTCTGCTGTTCTGTAAGGACCGCTATAGGTCCACAATAGATAGGGTTGACGTGCACCACTGCTGACCGCTGCCCTATACTGCAGCAGTCCTTCAGCGGTATAGGGACTGACGTACAGTCTGCTAAACACTAATACACAACCTGCTTGGTCCACAAAAGTTCTTATAAGGACTGGTAACTTGGTATAGGGTGCTACGGTACATAGGCTTGAGTGCGGTACAGTCTGCTGTTCTGTAAGGACCGCTATAGGTCCACAATAGATAGGGTTGACGTGCACCACTGCTGACCGCTCACCTATACTGCAGCAGTCCTTCAGCGGTATAGGGACTGACGTACAGTCTGCTAATCACTAACACACAACCTGCTTGTTCCACAAAAGTTCTTATAAGGACTGGTAACTTGGTATAGGGTGCTACGGTACATAGGCTTGAGTGCGGTACAGTCTGCTGTTCTGTAAGGACCGCTATCGGTCCACAATAGATAGGGTTGACGTGCACCACTGCTGACCGCTGCCCTATACTGCAGCAGTCCTTCAGCGGTATAGGGACTGACGTACAGTCTGCTAAACACTAATACACAACCTGCTTGGTCCACAAAAGTTCTTATAAGGACTGGTAACTTGGTATAGGGTGCTACGGTACATAGGCTTGAGTGCGGTACAGTCTGCTGTTCTGTAAGGACCGCTATCGGTCCACAATAGATAGGGTTGACGTGCACCACTGCTGACTGCTGCCCTATACTGCAGCAGTCCTTCATCGGTATAGGGACTAAGAGTTTTGTCACAGGGTCATTTAAAAAATGACAGGCAGAGGAAGAGGCAGGCCCTTCCGCAGGGGTGGTAGGGGTAGGGCAGGAGCAACAGGCTTGAGCCAAAGTGGGAAGTTGCAGAAGGTGCGTTCAATTACTTTAAAGGATGCACCAGACTTGGTTGAGTGGCTCGCTCAGCCTTACTCTTCTGCACCCTCCTCATCCTCTCGATCTGCACCCTCTTCTTCACTCTCTGCTATGTGCACCCCCAAAGACACTACCACCAACAACACGACCACCACCACCACCACCACATACCTTCCGCTTGAGTCACTGGAATTATTTTCCGATCCATATCAAGAGGACATTTCTGATGCGCAGCCACTCTTGGTATTGGATCAGGAAGAGGAGGTAGCAACAAGCGCTACTCAGCAGTCTGACGACAGTACCCAGATCAGCCCAAGGAGGAGGTTGGTCCCCGGTGTTGCTGCCTACTCCGAGATCTCTACTTATAGCGGTGGGGAAGGTGACGTTGATGATGACGTGTCTAGTGATGTCACGTGGGTGCCCACAAGAGAGGAAGAGGAGGGGAGTTCAGAGGGAGATATGGACCAGCAGATAGGGAGGAGAAGCAGCAATGACTTACATTGCACAGCAGGGACAAAGCAGACTGCAAATGTATCAGGAGCGAGTCATCGACCATGTACGGTCACATCTGGCGCTCCCAGGACACCGGCACATGGCTCCGCAGTGTGGGCTTTTTTTAACGTGTCCGCTGCTGACAATAGCGTTGCCATCTGCAATCTTTGCAGTCAACGCGTTAGTCGCGGTAAGCCCAATACTCACCTAGGGACGACCGCCTTAAGAAGGCACATGAGCAGCCATCACCGAGCCCAGTGGGAGCAACGGAACACACAAAGCCACACTGCAGGCTCTCACCGTCCAGCCTCGTCTTCTACTTCTCCTTCTCCTCTCTCCTCACAATTGTCCTCCACTCCACCTTCCATCACGCCAAGCTCACATTTTTCTGCAAAAAGGCAGGCTTCCGTGGGCCTAATGTTTGAGCGTAAAAAAATGATGACGCCGGATAACCCTCTTGCCCAACGGTTGGCGGCTGGCTTGTCAGAACTCATAGCCCGCCAACTACTGCCATATAAACTGGTGGACTCGGAGGCCTTTCGCAAATTTGTGGCCATTGGAACACCACAATGGAAGGTCCCAGGAAGGAAGTATTTCTCAGAGAAGGGCATCCCAGAGCTATATGGCCATGTTCAGCGGCAAGTGAATGTATCTCTGGCACACAGTGTCGGTGCCAAGATACATCTGACCACAGACACGTGGTCTAGCAAACACGGGCAGGGAAGGTATATCAGTTTTACTGCCCACTGGGTGAACCTTCTGACGGCCGTCAAGCATGTAACCCGTGGCACCCGTGTAGATTTGGTTTTACCGCCACGGATTGCATGCAGGCCTGACTCTTCTTCTCCTCCTCCTACTCCATCCTCCTCCCTCTCCTCCTCAGCTGCCTCCTCCTTTTCCGCTGCTAGCGTCTCTTCCACTGCACCGCCCAAGCTCCCCAGAACCTATTCCACATGCCAGGTGAGACGTTGCCATGCCGTGCTGCGTCTGTTGTGCCTGGAAGCAAAGAGCCACACTGGCCCGGCACTCCTTTCAGCTTTGCGTTCACAGGCAGATGAGTGGCTAACACCGCTCAATTTGACAGTTGGTAAAGTGGTGTGTGACAACGGTGCCAATCTGCTTAGCGCATTGAAACAGGGCAAAATCACGCACGTGCCGTGCATGGCACACGTCTTAAACTTGGTCGTGCAGCGATTCCTTGTCAAATACCCTGGGGTCCAGGACATCTTGCGGCAGGCAAGGAAAATCTCGGCCCATTTCAGAAGATCTTACACGGCCATGGCTCGCCTTGCTGACATTCAGCGGCGACACCATCTGCCGGTCAGACGTCTTATTTGCGATTGCCCGACGCGATGGAACTCAACCTTCTATATGCTTGATAGGCTGCTCCAGCAGAAACGTGCAGTTAACGTCTACCTGTATGAACTCTGCGAAAGAAACGGTTCTGGGGAGCTGGGTTTTTTTTCACCGCGCCAGTGGCTGCTCATGCGCGACACATGCAGACTTCTGCGGCCATTTGAGGAGATCACCAAACTGGTCAGTCGCAGCCATGGCGCCATCAGTGACATGGTACCTTATGCCTTCTTTCTGGAGCGTGCATTGCGTCGTGTCATTGATCAGGCTGTGGAGGAGCAGGAGCGGGAAGATGAGGAAGTCGCAATGCTGGATGAATTCCCAGGGGGGGCTACTCTATCTGAGACAAGTCAACAACAGGAGTCTGATGAGGAGTCAGAGGAGGATGGTGCCGGGGCGGATGAGCAGGAGCAAGAAGAGCATGCTTTAAACCTTTCTGGGATCCCTGTTGTGCGAGGATGGGGAGAGGAGAATGAAGAGGACGACATTATCCTGGATGATGAGCAGGAGCCAGGCCACCACACCGCTTCCACTTTAGTGCAAATGGGGGCCTTCATGCTCCAGTGTTTTAATAGGGACCCCCGTATAAAAAGCATGAGGGTCAAGGACCAGTACTGGGTGGCAACGTACTTAGACCCCCGGTACAAACACAAAATGGCGGAAATGTTACCGCCGTCGCAGAGGGCTGTCAGAATGCAGCACTTCCAGGCCTTGCTTCGAGAAATGCTGCATTCTGCTTTTGCGTGCGCTGGCAGAGGAGCAATTCCCACTCCCAGAGAAGGATTTGCGGGTACCAATCCAACAGCGCCTGCAAGAAGAGGCCGGTTTGAAGATGTGTTGGTGACTTCGGATATGAGGTCATTCTTTCAGCCGACCCATCGACAGGTGTCATCCGGATCCAGCATCAGGGAACGCCTAGACCGTCAGGTGTCCGACTACATTGGGTTAACGGCCGATGTGGACGCTCTGAGGAGTGATGAACCCCTAGACTACTGGGTGGGCAGGCTTGACCTCTGGCCAGAGCTTGCCCAATTTGCAATCGAACTGTTGGCTTGCCCCTCATCCAGTGTCCTGTCCGAAAGGACGTTCAGCGCAGCAGGGGGGATTGTGACCGATAAGCGTACTCGCCTAGCTCACCACAGTGTTAACTACCTCACATTTCTAAAAATGAATGAGGCATGGATCTCGGAGGAATTCAACACATGTGACCAGTAGACCATGTATATGTCTATAAACTATTTTTTTAATCAAGCACACAGACCTTCTTAATTCATTTGGCTCACTTCCTTGACCCAAAAAAGCACACCGTACTATATGCCCCTACCCTCCTCTTTGAAGAGGTTGAGCGGTGTCATATTTCTACTGGGGCTGCTTATGATATCCCTGTGCTGTGCTGACTTCCTCCTGGGGGTTCTTATTATGAAGGGATCACACTATCCCTGTGCTGTGCTGACTTCCTCCTGGGGGTTCTTATTATGAGGGGATCACACCATCCCTGTGCTGTGCTGACTTCCTCCTGGGGCTGCTTACGGTGCTGCTGTCAGTGCTGTATGTCACGGTGCTGCTGTCAGCGCTGTATGTCACGGTGCTGCTGTCAGCGCTGTATGTCACGGTGCTGCTGTCAGCGCTGTATGTCACGGTGCTGCTGTCAGCGCTGTATGTCACGGTGCTGCTGTCAGCGCTGTATGTCACGGTGCTGCTGTCAGTGCTGTATGTCACGGTGCTGCTGTCAGCGCTGTATGTCACGGTGCTGCTGTCAGCGCTGTATGTCACGGTGCTGCTGTCAGCGCTGTATGTCACGGTGCTGCTGTCAGCGCTGTATGTCACGGTGCTGCTGTCAGCGCTGTATGTCACGGTGCTGCTGTCAGCGCTGTATGTCACGGTGCTGCTGTCAGCGCTGTATGTCACGGTGCTGCTGTCAGCGCTGTATGTCACGGTGCTGCTGTCAGCGCTGTATGTCACGGTGCTGCTGTCAGTGCTCTGTATTACGGTGCTGCTGTCAGATGCCTCTATCACGGTGCATGTGTCATTCCGGTATGTCACGCTGCTGGTGATCATCTCCTGCACCCTCTTCTTTGCCTACCCTGGTCCCTGACCTTCCCTCTCCTCCATTGCCTTCATTAGCTCCATAGTCCTGAATTGTTAGAACAATTTCCCAAATAAAATAAAAATGCTTGTAGTTATCGATCCCAAATTCACCTCATACATGTATTATGTCATTGTCCAGATGGTGGGACTACGTTTTACCCCCTAATAATTACCACGTGGCCGCAAATTCGACATGAAGGTTTGCAAAGTTCGCCTCCCATTGAAGTCAATGGGGCCCGCGGCGAACGTTCGGTTTCGCGAACGTTTGGGTCCGTTCGCATTTCGCTTTCGCGAAACGTCCCGTCGGAAGTTCGTCCATCACTAGCCATTACTAGTAAAAAAAAAAAAAAATCATTAATAAAAATGCCATATTATTATTATTATTATTATTATTATACACCATTTATATAGCGCCAACAGTTTAGGCAGCGCTTTACAATGTATGGGGGGAGACAACAAAATTACAGTACAGTTCAATACAAAGGGTGCAGGAGGGCGCTGCTTGTAGAGCTTACATTCTAAAGGGAGGGGGTGATGTTACAAAAGATAATAAACGGTAATAAACAGAAAAAAACTGTTTTTTATATTTTTTGGGGGTATTTATTATAGCAAAAATTAAAAAATAATGCTTTTTTTTTCAAAATTGTCGCTCTTTTTTTGTTTATCGCACAATTTCGCACAATTCAGTTAAAGCGACTTAGTGCCGAATCGCAAAAAGTGCTGTGGTCTTTGGCCAGCCAAATCCTCTGGGGCTGAAGTGGTAAAGGGTTACTAAACCTACAACAGTAAAATCAGACTGTATATGCAGTAAAGAATGGTTTCTCAACTCCAGTCCTCAAATACCCCCAACAGGTCATGTTTTCAGGATTTCCTACAGATGAAACGGCTGTGGTAATTACTAAGGCAGTGAAACTGATTAAATCACCTGTGCAAAATAATTGACTGTGGAACCGAAGGTGTTAAACCTCTGCATTGTGCAAAAAGGCTGTTTGATCCTGTCTCCTCCGATCCTTCCCTTCTTCCAGAGTCCCCAATATATCTCCTAAAAGTACAGTGGCCAGGGGACAAGCTGCACATGCTCAGTTTGGTGTGTGTTGTTAGGAAGTTTATTTTTTTTCTTGGGCGAGTGTTTTGATCATAGTTTCATAGTTAGTAAGGTTGAATAAAGACACCAGTCCATCCAGTTCAGCCTGAGTGAGTGTCTACAATTGTCCCTATCCCTGTATGTTACACACTCACATTGGTCCCTACCCTCAAGGAGCCCACAATCCAAGGTCCCCATTCATATGCTAGGGCCAATTTTTGGACAGAAGCCAATTAACCTACCTGCATGTCTTTGGATTGTGGGAAGAAACCGGAGTACCCGGAGGAAACCCACGCAGGCACAAGGAGAACATGCAAACTCCAGGCAGGTAGTTTCGTGGTTGGGATTTGAACCAGCGACCCTTCTTACTGCTAGGTGAGAGTGCTAACCACTACACCACTGTGCTGCCCAAGAACAAGGCCAATCAGCACCGTGCAGACAAAGGGTCAGGGGTCCTGTATCCTCATAGGACAATCAGGGGAGAATGAAAACTCCTCCTATAAGCTTTAACGAGGCACTGATAGAAGTCACAAGACTGCTTTATAATGCTGATGAGAAAATGTATTTAACCATTTATATTTACTTAAAGCAGAGTTCCACCCAAAAATGGAACTTCCGCTTTAAGGGAAGGTGACCTCCTGACATGACACATTTGGCATGTCATTTTTATTTTGGAGGGGGGGAGGGTTCCAGCTCCCACTTCCTCCTGGCGCACCCATGGCGGCGGAAGGAGGATCACCTCTCCCCCTCCCGCTCAGCAATCATCTGGGACACGTTACAGGCCCCAGATGATTGCCCGGCCAGTCACAGTGCACAACGCGGCTCGCGCATGCGCAGTGGGTGCCCAGCTATGAGGCCACAGCTGGGCGCCCATAGTTACGATACCGGCAGCGCAGAGAGGTGGGGGAGACTAGCGGGGCTTCATTTCGCCGCATCGCTGGACCCTGGGACAGGTAAGTGTCCGATTATTAAAAGTCAGCAGCTGCAGTATTTGTAGCTGCTGACTTTTACTTTTTTTTTGTTAAGTGGAACTCCACTTTGAATAATTGCATTTCCATGTTCTGTGTACTGTGGCACTCAGTATACAGAGATTAGTGTGCACTCAGTGCATAGAAATAAAGGGATTATTAGATATAGGGAATAGCACCTGGTGTAGGGACACTGAGCAGGAACAATCAGAATGGCTGACAAATTACAGCAGAGTGACACTACTAGCCGCTGGGCTGACAGTCACTGTCATTGTCACTGACCTCCTGCATACAATGTCGTTTTCTCTGAGTGACAAGTCCACTGTGCAGTGCACTCTGCCGCCCCCCAGCTAAGTTCAGCACTCACTGACTTGATGTCCACCACGGCAGGGAAGTGGTCTGTGGCCTGCCTCTCCAATGAACTCTGGAGAAGGAGAAGTGGCCAGAGTGGTTGCCACTGCCCTCATCTCCAATGCTCCACCATCCCGGCCAGCACCTGACTCCTATCCCAGCGCTGCATAAACCACTGGTAGGGATGCCATTTTTCACTGGCTCCCCCAGACCTAAACCTGCTCTTTTCTGCATGACAATCTGTGGGCACCTGAGTGTCACCACTCTGGTGGGTGTTATCTGGGTGCTGTGCACACCCTCTGCACCTGCCCCCCCCCCCCCCATAGCGACGCAACTGAAGGGTTTCAAGCTGGTGGTGGTGGTGTAATGGTGCAGGGGATATTTTCTTGGCACACTTCTGGCCCCTTAGTACAAATTGATCATTGTTTAAACACCACGGCCTACCTGAGTATTGTTGCTGACCACGTCCATCCCTTTATGACTACAGTGTCCCCATCTTCTGATGGCTCCTTCCAGCAGGATAATGCACCATGTCACAAACCTCAAATTATCTCACCACTGGACAATGAGCTCACTGTACTCCAATGCTCTCCTCACTCACCAGATCTCAATCCAATAGAGCACCTTTGGGATGTAGGGGGACCTGAGTATTGTGAGTATTGTTGCTGACCATGTCCATTCCTTTATAACTACAGTGTCCCCATCTTCTGATGGCTCCTTCCAGCAGGATAATGCATTATGTCACAAAGCTCCAATCATCTCACCACTGGACAATGAGCTCACTGTACTCCAATGGTCTCCACACTCACCAGATCGCAATACAATAGAGCACCTTTGGGATTCAGTGGAACCTGAGTATTGTGAGTATTGTTGCTGACCATGTCCATTCCTTTATGACTACAGTGTCCCCATCTTTGGATGGCTCCTTCCAGCAGGGTAATGCACCATGTCACAAAGCTCCAATCATCTCACCACTGGACAATGAGGTCACTGTACTCCAATGGCCTCCACACTCACCATATCTCATCCAATAGAGCACCTTTGGGATGTGGTGTAATGGGAGATTCACATCATGGATGTGCAGCCGACAAATCTGCTGCAACTGCGTGATGTTATCATGTCAATATGGACCAAATTGGAGGAATGTTTCGCCTTACACCTTGTTGAATCTATGCCGCAACAAATGAAGGCAGTTCTGAAGGACAAAATGGGGTTCAACACGATACTAGCAAGGTGTACCTAATTAAGTGGCCATTTAGTGTATTCTTTGATCCAGGGGTTGCCTGTCCATTAAGGGCACACGGGCGTCGCCCCCCCCCCCCCATTCATAGCTGCCTCCCCCTATCCATGTGTCCTGCCCCTTTCAGGACACCGGTGCAGGGGTTTCAATGCGGAGGGGCTTTTTTTGAAGCACCAATTAGAGCCAGAGGCGCTAATAGGCTTCAATATAGGGTGGGCTTGGTCACAGAGAGTGCGCTCGGAGCCCACCCAGGTGTGTTACAACAGCAAATCAATATTCACTGTAACAGGAGGAGGGGAGGAACTGGAAGCCACCATGGAGCAGAGGACTGGGAGCCGAGCCACTGCACCACGCTGCCTGCCATCTGCCACGATGGGGTAAGTGCCGGACCGACCGGCGTCACCAGCACCTGCTTACTCTTATAGCCTTCTCCAGGAATGTATGCAATGGGCATATTGCACGACACATCCCAAGTAGAGCCGTATGCAGCTATACCAACCTGACAGAGAGTCGAATGCCCCATACACACGATCGTTTTTTTTTTATGGGAAATGTTGGATGTGAACTTGTTGGCGATAAGTCCGACCATGTGTACGCTCCATTGGACTTTTGTTGTTGGACTTTCCGCCAACAAATGTTGGCTAGCATGTGCTCAAATTTTCCGCTAACAAATGTTGTTGGATTTTCCGATCGTGTGTACACAAATCCGTTGGACAAAGTCCAAAGTACAAAACGCATGCTCGGAAGCAGAAGCGGTCGGTCTTGTAAACATGTCTTGTAATGGAGAATTAACATTCGTGACGCGGCAAATTATGAAATCTCCAAATGCAGCGCACAATTCTCTTCTACTTTAATGGGATAATAATGAAGTTGCTTTGCTGGTGATACTGATGGAGTTATTGCAAACACATTTTCAAAGGCTTTTTTTTCTAGTGATATTAAGAATAATATTATTATGTTTTTTTTTAAGTAAAACACACAGCCAAGAATTATTCTCCATATTTTTTTATTGTGCATTAAAAAAAGAAAACAAATAAAATTAGACATGCTATCTGCCAATAGAACTTAACCAAAAAGTGAATTCTATGCATCCAAAAATATAAAAAATATACCAAATCAAATCATTATTATTCAACCAAAAAATAATGTCAAAGCAATAAATCCAAGGCCAATAATAAATAACACGTTAATTCCGCAACATGTCTGGTTGACAAACGGCCGTTCAGAAACAAACTGAAAAGCATGAAATGAAAATCGTGAAAAGAAAAGTGCAAATCGACACTCACCAAACTTCTACTAACACAACATTTGCATAAGGCCCCCAAAGTGTGGCGCTAAAGAGCTGAAAAACCACGCCTTGTACGTCTTGTACATCACTACATTCATAATTGTTGGCCAACGTTTGTGTGACCGTGTGTATGCAAGACAAGTTTGAGCCAACACCCTTCGGACAAAATGCTGCGGTTTTGTTGTCGGAAAGTCCGATCGTGTGTACGAGGCATAAGGCTGGTCACAGATGGATCAAATGTACCAATTTTGAACTGTTTATGGGCAGGCTGGTTGTACTGAAGTGGATCAAATATGTGATCACTGTCGTGGCCGTGATTATTGTATTCTGGTGGCTGGGAAACCTCTCTCTGTCAGAATATAATAGCACAGTGGGGGGGGGGGGGGGGATTCCCCATCAATAATGATTGAGTTGAATGGGGAATCAAGCAATTTTCTTTCCTTCAACGCGTGTTTGAAGAAAAGCAAAGTATATAATGTATTTACTCTTTTCCCATTCTGTTTAAACCAAAACTACAAGTTTTGGATGAGGCCACCTTTAACTCGCATACTTTGACCGCCTAATGCAGTGATCCTCAACCAGGGTTCTGTGGAACCCTAGGGTTCCTCCAAAGGTTGCTAGGGGTTCTGATAAGTTCCCACCGACACCAATGATCTTTTTAGCTATCTGTAAGGAGGTAATTCTTCCCAATGACCACATGTGTTATGCCGCGTACATACGATCGGAAATTCAGCCAGCAAAAGACAGATGAGAGCTTTTCAATGGAAAATGCAACCGTGTGTAGGCTCCATCGGACTTTTGCTGGAAAAAGATTGAGAGCAAGTTCTCAGTTTTTCAGACGGGAAATGTTTCGGAAATGTGATCGTCTGTGGCAATTCCGATGCATGCTTGGAAGCATTGAACCTCAATTTTTTTTACGGCTTCGTTCCAGTTCCTCCCCAGCAGCTGGAGGCAGCGGTCATGGAATCGGTGCTCCCGATCGAGCGGGAGCACCGGTAACAGCGGCGAGAGGCGGCGGGAGGGGGGACGTCCCCTCCCGCTCCTCCGGCATAACAGCCGAGCGGCTGTTACCTACAGGTAAGCCTAGATTAAGGCTTACCTGTAGGTCCAAGAAATATCTCCTAAACCTATACGGTTTAGGAGATATTTGCCCGAAGACAGGCACTGCTGTCTATGGCGCATGTGCCGTAGACAGCGGCGCACAGGCGCACTGAGCACGGCACCGTCAACAACGGAGATGCTGCGTGTGACGGCTCCCGTGCGCATGCGCGGGAGTGACGTCATCGCAGCTTCGCCGAATGACAGCGGCGGGGCTGCGAGACCCCACCGAGAAGATGGATGCGCCGGACTACAGGCGACAGCGGTGACTTCGCTGGCTCCTGTGTCAGGTAAGTGACACATAATGGACTACTATGCGATGCATAGTAGTCCATTATGCTTTTCCTTTGCAGGGAATGAAAGAGGAAGTAAACTCATCAGGGTTTACTTCCTCTTTAATGTGTAGAGAGGACTCTTTGGAAAAGACCCTGATGCTGGGAAACATGGAAGGAAAAAGGAGAAGAGGACGACAGAAAACAAGATGTATAGATAGCATCATCGAAACAACGAACATGGAGTTAAGCAAGCCCCGGGAGGCAGTGAAGGACAGAAAAGCCTGGCGCGCTATGGTCCACGAGGTCACGAAGAGTCAGACACGACTAAACGACTGAACAACAACAACCTTCAGCCACCCACCGCTTCATTGCTGAAAACAGAAACCAGCTGACGAATGAATATTGAGTCATATCTTCAACTCTTTAATCAGCATGAGAAATCTTTACCTCGGCCAAACCAACGGATCGCTCCTATCTCTTATGTCAAGAGCGTGTGCGGGACGCTATGCTGGAAATCCAGTGGAAGAGGTGTAGCTGGACGAGACATTTTGGGTTAAGTCCAGGCCTTTGTTTTGTTTTTTCCCATGGCAAGTTCAAAGCCTCCTCTTCTCAAAACTTATCCAGAGCGAAGCCGTGGAAGATAACATTGGGTATAAAGTAGTTTCACACGTGATTATCGGGCGCACATCCATCCCGTTTGTCCGGTCAGGAACGTGTTAAGTGAACAATAAGTAGATTGGAGAAAGCAGCTAAATGCACCCTAGTTATCAGTGGCAGTAAATGGAAGATAATAGTACCACCAGAGAGTTAAGAATTGCCTTGTCTTTGAGCTGCCAAAGTGTTTCGTCTCTCTTTTATTATATTCACAGCAGTAATCCAATATGTCACAGTGTTAGTAATACAGTGCTGACTTCTGTCATCTGTATGTAATGCTTATCAACTCGCTGCCAGAGATTCACCCTCTTGTCAGGGACAATTATTCCTCAAAGTGGTGAGGTTAAAACTGGAGCAAAATTATATCCGAGAATAACATGTGAACGGTATCCAGCCACTTACAGCATCCCGGGGAGGGCTGACGTCACGCGCGGGAGAAGGGACCGATCTGTAAGGTGTTCAGCCAAGGTGACCCAGCCACGTGTGCGTCTTATGGAGGCGATCGCCGACGAAAACTGCCCTAATGCAGAAAGCTCCGCACCCCTTACTATTGGAAGGACTACAATAAAAAACACTAATAGAAAAGAAGGGTTGGGACTTTAAACAAGGTAATACCTCCATCCCAGTTATGAAAGAAAAAAGGAGAACAGGGTCGGACTTTAAATGAGACGTACAGTCGACAGTGGTGGGTGTACAAAACAGCATATTTAATATAAATCATAACTAAAATTCATACAGTAAAAGCTGTTTTATCATTTATTTTACTGTATGAATTTTAGTTATGATTTATATTAAATATGCCGTTTCCTACAATAAAAACACGGTCAGCCTAGATTTACGTCGGTGGGTGTTCAAGGTGTTCAGCCAAGGTGACCCAGCCACGTGTACGTCTTATGGAGGCGATCACCGCCGAAAGCTGCCCTAATGCAGAAAGCTCCGCACCCCTTACTATTGGAAGGACTACAATAAAAAACACTAATAGAAAAGAAGGGTTGGGACTTTAAACGAGGTAATACCTCCATCCCGGTTATGTAAGAAAAAAGGAGAACAGGGTGGGACTTTAAATGAGACGTACAGTCGACAGTGGTGGGTGTACAAAACGGCATATTTAATATAAATCATAACTAAAAACGAAACAGTTTTATCATTTATTTTACTGTATGAATTTTAGTTATGATTTATATTAAATATGCCGTTTCGTACAATAAAAACACGGTCAGCCTAGATTTACGTCAATGGATGTTAGTAATAGACACTTAACCACTTGAAGACCAGGCATTTTCTTTTTTTTTTTTTTTTTTTGTATACTTGTGAAAATTAGACATGTGCGGTTCGTTTCGTTCCGAAATCAAAATTAGGAGGAATTTATTTTCGTTATTCTAAAATTCGCAGGTATCTAAGTTAAAATAGTAATGAATATTAAACTAATCTGAAATAATGAACCCGAAATTATGGTGAAATCGGATTCGAATTCTATTAAATCGAAAAAAATCGAAAAAAAAAATAAACAAATTTGAATCAAATTTTAAAAATATAAAAAATCGCTTTTTCTAAAAAGAAAATCGAATAAAATTAGACATGTGCGGTTCGTTTCGTTCCGAAATCAAAATTAGGAGGATTTTTTTTTACGTTATTCTAAAATTCGCATGTATCCAAATTACCAAGTTACAATAGTAACGAATTTTAAACTAATCTGAAATAATGAACCCGAAATTATGGTGAAATCGGATTTGAATTCTAACAAATCGAAAAAAAATAAACAAATTTGAATCAAATTTGAAAAATATTAAAAATCGCTTTTTCTAAAAAGAAAATAGAATATAAAATAATAAAGCAATATAATAAAAATTAAAGAATAGTAAAGAATAGAATTTAATAGAAAAGAATTAAAATAAAATAGAATATGACCGTCTGCCTAAATTTGAATAAAATTAATTAAAATTTGAATAGAATAGACTAGAATAGAGTATGGAACCATGGAATCCAAAATAATAAATCAAACAAATAAACTAACTTGCATCAAAATCAAATAAGAAAATATGAAAAATCGATTTTCTAAAAAATAAAATAAAAAAAATAGAATAAAATAGAATATAAAATAATACAGCAATATAATAAAAATGAAAGAATAGTAATGGATGGAATTTAATAGAATAGAATAGAATAGAATATGACCATTTGTCTAAATTTGAATAGAATTAATTCAAATTTAAATAGAATAGACTAGAATACAGTACACAACCATGGAATCCAAAATAATAAATCGAACAAATAAACAAATTTGAATCAAAATCTGATTAAAAATATTAAAAATCTATTTTCTAAAATAAAAATTAGAATAAAATAGAATATAAAATAATAAAGCAATATAATAAAATTAAAGAATAGTAAAGAATAGAATTTAATAGAAAAGAATTAAAATAAAATAGAATATGACCGTCTGCCTAAATTTGAATAGAATTAATTCAAATTTGAATGGAATAGACTAGAATAGAGTACGAAACCATGGAATCCAAAATAATAAATCGAACAAATAAACAAATTTGAATCAAAATCAAATTAGAAAATATTAAAAATCTATTTTCTAAAAAAAAAAAAATAGAATAAAATAGAATATAAAATAATAAAGCAATATAATAAAATTAAAGAATAGTAAAGAATAGCATTTAATAGAATATAACTAAAATAAAATAGAATATGACCGTCTGCCTAAATTTGAATAGAATTAATTTAAATTTGAATAGAATAGACTAGAATATAGTACAAAACCATGGAATCCAAAATAATAAATCAAACAAATAAACAAACTTGAATCAAAATCAAATTCAAAATCAAAATCAAATTCAAATTTTTTTTTTAATTATTAGTATTTTTTTCATGGGGTGGTCATAATGTTTTGGCTGATAATGGGGTGGCCATAAATTATTTGGCTGATCATGTTGTGGATATACTGTTTTGGCTGATCATGTGGTGGTCATAATGTTTTGGCTGATCATGGGGTGGTCGTAATGTTTTGGCTGGTCATGGGGTGGTCGTATTGTTTAGGCTGGTCATAATGTTTTGACTGATGATGGGGTGGTCATAATGTTTAGGCTGATCATGGGGGGGGTCATAATGTTTTGGCTGATCATGGGGTGGTCATAATGTTTAGGCTGATCATGGGGTGGTCATAATGTTTAGGCTGATCATGGGGGATCATAATGTTTTGGCTGATCATGGGGTTGTCAGCTTTTGTCACCTCCCACTCTAGTGTTGAACAATTCACCATTCATTCCTATGGGACAAATTTTGCCACAAAAATGACGATATTTCGTGAACCATTTGGCGAAACGTTCCACAATTTAATAGCACACCAATCGGGAAAAATCCACACGTTTCGGTATATTACTGTCTATGTAGTGTAAAAGGTGTGGGAGGAGTTAGGGTGGTAAATTTGGCTATTATAATAATAATAATAATAATAACTAGAAAAGATACAATTTCTGGGGAAATTGTGTGAAGTATTCTTGCCTCCACCTACTGGAGTGGACGGAGTAACTGGGTGGAGTGGCTTGAGTAATTATTGTGTGGTTGGAGTGGCTGGAGTAACTGTGAAGAAGTTGAAGAAGTCCCATCATTAGCTGAAAAAGCTGAAAATTTTTTTCAAAAATTATATTTTTAGTTTTCAAAAAAAAAATTTAGTTTTCAAAAATTTATTTTTTTTAAATGATTTTTTTTCACAATGGATTTTTTTTCAAAAATATTTTTTTCATTTTCATAAATGTTTTTTTTTGCAAAAATGATTTTTTTTTAAATGATTTTTTTTCATAAATTTTTTTTCATTTTTTTTTTTCAAAAATGATTTTTTTTTTCAAAAATGATTTTTTTTTTCAAAAATGATTTTTTTTTTCAAAAATGATTTTTTTTTCAAATTTTTTTTTTTCAAATTTTTTTTTTTCGTGGGGTAAATAACTTATTTGGCTGATCATGTTGTGGACATACTGTTTTGGCTGATCATGGGGTGGTCATAATGCTTTGGCTGATCATGTTGTGGTCATAATGTTTTGGCTGATCATGGGGTTGTCATCTTTTGTCACATAGTTAGCAAGGTTGAATAAAGACACCAGTCCATCTAGTTTAACCTGAGTGAATGTCAACAATTGTCCCTATCCCTGTACATTGTACATCGCACACTCACATTGGTCCCTGCCCTCAAGGAGCTCACAATCTAAGGTCCCCATTCTTATATTAGGGCCAATTTTGGACGGAAGCCAATTAACTTTCCAGCATGTCTTTGGAGAAAATAGAATATAAAATAATAAAGCAATATAATAAAAATTAAAGAATAGTAAAGAATAGAATTTAATAGAAAAGAATTAAAATAAAATAGAATATGACCGTCTGCCTAAATTTGAATAAAATTAATTAAAATTTGAATAGAATAGACTAGAATAGAGTATGGAACCATGGAATCCAAAATAATAAATCAAACAAATAAACTAACTTGCATCAAAATCAAATAAGAAAATATGAAAAATCGATTTTCTAAAAAATAAAATAAAAAAAATAGAATAAAATAGAATATAAAATAATACAGCAATATAATAAAAATGAAAGAATAGTAATGGATGGAATTTAATAGAATAGAATAGAATAGAATATGACCATTTGTCTAAATTTGAATAGAATTAATTCAAATTTAAATAGAATAGACTAGAATACAGTACACAACCATGGAATCCAAAATAATAAATCGAACAAATAAACAAATTTGAATCAAAATCTGATTAAAAATATTAAAAATCTATTTTCTAAAATAAAAATTAGAATAAAATAGAATATAAAATAATAAAGCAATATAATAAAATTAAAGAATAGTAAAGAATAGAATTTAATAGAAAAGAATTAAAATAAAATAGAATATGACCGTCTGCCTAAATTTGAATAGAATTAATTCAAATTTGAATGGAATAGACTAGAATAGAGTACGAAACCATGGAATCCAAAATAATAAATCGAACAAATAAACAAATTTGAATCAAAATCAAATTAGAAAATATTAAAAATCTATTTTCTAAAAAAAAAAAAATAGAATAAAATAGAATATAAAATAATAAAGCAATATAATAAAATTAAAGAATAGTAAAGAATAGCATTTAATAGAATATAACTAAAATAAAATAGAATATGACCGTCTGCCTAAATTTGAATAGAATTAATTTAAATTTGAATAGAATAGACTAGAATATAGTACAAAACCATGGAATCCAAAATAATAAATCATGGGGTTGTCAGCTTTTGTCACCTCCCACTCTAGTGTTGAACAATTCACCATTCATTCCTATGGGACAAATTTTGCCACAAAAATGACGATATTTCGTGAACCATTTGGCGAAACGTTCCACAATTTAATAGCACACCAATCGGGAAAAATCCACACGTTTCGGTATATTACTGTCTATGTAGTGTAAAAGGTGTGGGAGGAGTTAGGGTGGTAAATTTGGCTATTATAATAATAATAATAATAATAACTAGAAAAGATACAATTTCTGGGGAAATTGTGTGAAGTATTCTTGCCTCCACCTACTGGAGTGGACGGAGTAACTGGGTGGAGTGGCTTGAGTAATTATTGTGTGGTTGGAGTGGCTGGAGTAACTGTGAAGAAGTTGAAGAAGTCCCATCATTAGCTGAAAAAGCTGAAAATTTTTTTCAAAAATTATATTTTTAGTTTTCAAAAAAAAAATTTAGTTTTCAAAAATTTATTTTTTTTAAATGATTTTTTTTCACAATGGATTTTTTTTCAAAAATATTTTTTTCATTTTCATAAATGTTTTTTTTTGCAAAAATGATTTTTTTTTAAATGATTTTTTTTCATAAATTTTTTTTCATTTTTTTTTTTCAAAAATGATTTTTTTTTTCAAAAATGATTTTTTTTTTCAAAAATGATTTTTTTTTTCAAAAATGATTTTTTTTTCAAATTTTTTTTTTTCAAATTTTTTTTTTTCGTGGGGTAAATAACTTATTTGGCTGATCATGTTGTGGACATACTGTTTTGGCTGATCATGGGGTGGTCATAATGCTTTGGCTGATCATGTTGTGGTCATAATGTTTTGGCTGATCATGGGGTTGTCATCTTTTGTCACATAGTTAGCAAGGTTGAATAAAGACACCAGTCCATCTAGTTTAACCTGAGTGAATGTCAACAATTGTCCCTATCCCTGTACATTGTACATCGCACACTCACATTGGTCCCTGCCCTCAAGGAGCTCACAATCTAAGGTCCCCATTCTTATATTAGGGCCAATTTTGGACGGAAGCCAATTAACTTTCCAGCATGTCTTTGGAGTGTGGGAGGAAACCTACGTAGGCACAGGGAGAACATGCAACTCCAGGCAGGTAGTGTCCTGGTTAGGATTTGAACCAGCGACCCTTCTTACTGCTACCCGCTACTCCCACTCTAGTTTTGAACATTTCGCCATTCATTCCTATGGGACAAATTTCACCTCAAAACGACGATATTTCATGAACCATTCGGCGAAACGTTACACAAAGTAATAGCACACCGATCGGGAACAAACCACACGTTTCGGTAAATTACTGTGTATGTAGTGTAAAAGCTGTGGGAGGAGTTAGGGTGGTAAATTTGGCTATAATAATAATAATATATATGTGAGATAACAGTAAGTGTTCTTGCTATGCAAGAACACTTAATAAATGTAGTAATTGAATACATAAATGTAATAAATAATATTAATATAATAAATAATTTAATAAATAACTTGTATTATTGAATGAAAAAATGTCATGTCATTTTTGGTGAGATACTCACAAAGGGTTAATCACTTCTATAAGGATGCCGACCCTGCAGGTTTCACTCCCACTCAGAGTCACTCTACACATTGACATAATGACATAATGAAACAAATAACTTTTTCTTTAGAGCAGAAACAGGTAGAAACAGGTATTTGGAGCATTTTTTATGCCTCAAAAAAAAAAAAGAATGTAAATGAAATGTGTGTAATTGAGATCTGCTCAAAGCCATAAAAAAATAAAATAAAAAATGCCTAAGGGCTCATTTACACTTTCTTCAAAATGTGGCATTGGAAAGCCTCTTTTAAAGCGCTCTAATGCCGCCTACACACGATCGGACATTCCAACAGCAAAATCCATGGGATCTTTTCCGACGGATGTTGGCTCAAACTTGTCTTGCATACACACGGTCACACAAAGTTGTCGGAAATTTCCGAAAGTCAAGAACGCGGTGACCTACGACGAGCCGAGAAAATTTAAGTTCAATAGCCAGGTGCTTGATTCCGAGCATGCGTGGAACGTTGTGCGTCGGAATTGTGTACACGCGATCGGAATTTCCGACAACGGCTTTTTGCTGTCGGAAAATTTGAGAACCAGAGCTCAAATTTTGTGTGTCGGAAATTCCGATGGAAAATGAGCCTACACGCGGTTTGGAATTTCCGACAAAAGGCTCCCATCGAACATTTTCCAGCGGAAAATCCAACCGCGTGTACGCGGCATAAGAGCCCTTTCACACTGGAGCGGACGGGCATCGGAGGTAAAGCGGCACTATTTTTAGTGTCGCTTTACCGTCATTTTAGCGGTGCTATTCGGCTGCTAGCGGGGAGGTTTTACCCCTGCTAGCAGCCGAAAAAGGGTTAAAAGCACCCGCAAAGCGCCGCTGCAGCAGCGGTTTGGCGGTGCTCCCCCATTGTTTTCAATAGGCAGGGGCACTTTAGGGGTGGTGTATACAGCGTCTTCAAAGTCTCCATAGAAGTCTATGGCAAAGCTCGCT
This sequence comes from Lithobates pipiens, assembly GCF_037356315.1. NCBI lineage: Eukaryota > Metazoa > Chordata > Amphibia > Anura > Ranidae > Lithobates > Lithobates pipiens. The sequence continues at coordinate 20,392,167 of NW_027507903.1, forward strand.
AGCAGAACCTGAAGCTTTCGAGCGGCTTTTATTCAGCTTTGGCTCCGTTTTGTTTAGATTTATTGCAGGTATGAGATATCCCAGTCAGAAGTCTGGTCCATGTGTATATATTCTGGAAGTGTCTGGTGCACACATCACATTTGGTGTGCGGCGAAAAAGCAGGAGGAAGGTGAGCTGGCTCTGGACCAGAGAGGAGCAACTAGCAGAGGGCACACATGGTGTCCAACATGAGAACGCTATAGCAGAAGGACTGAGTGGCAGAGGATGAGCAGAGCTGGAGTACGTGGTGCGCAGCAATCTACAAGCATTATAGCAGGGGGTGCCAATATAGCGGATGTGGGAGCAATATAGTGAGAGGTGAGTGGGAACCAGAGAGAGTGGAGAGTCAACAAAGCAGAAGGTCAGCAGAGCTGGGGGTCACTACTGAGCGCAGGATCAGCAGAACTGGGGGTTACTACTGAGTGGGGGGATCAGCAGAGCCAGGGGTCACTATGGAGTGGGGGGATCAGCAGAGCTGGGGGTTACTACTGAGCGGGGGGGTCAGCAGAGCCAGCGGTTACTACTGAGTGGGGGGATCAGCAGAGCCAGGGGCCACTATTGAGCGGGTGATCAGCAGAGCTGGGGATTACTACCATACCTCCCAATTTTTTGAGATGGGAATGAGGGACACCTATCAGCAAAAGTATGCAGGTATAGGACACACCCCTTGTCACACCCCCTTAAAGGAGAATTGTACAAAAAAAACATGATTGGTTAAACCCACAAGTGCTTTTTTTTACTACTACTATTCCTTTATATTGGCTTTTGGAATTTACAAATGCAGCAACTTAGAAATCTAATGAAAGGTTTAACACGGGAAAACACTTTTTGATAGATAAAAAGTGCATTTTATATACATCTATATAGATCAGACCAAAAATGAGGGACAAACGAAGAGGAATGAGGGACGGAGGGACTTTGCTCCAAATCAGGGACAGTCCCTCGAAATCAGGGACAGTTGGGAGCTATGGATACTACTGACTGGGGGAAATCAAAGCTAGGTATAATACTGAGTGGGGCATCAGCAGAGCTGGAAGTATTACTGAGCTGGGGATCTTTTGAACAAGGGTACTAATGTACTGGGGATCTGCTGAACAGAGGTACTAATGAGCTGGGGATCTGCTTAATAGGGGTACTACTAAGCTGGGGTTCTACAGGACCCCTTTAAAATAAGTAGAGACTCAACACAAGCACAGGGCATTTGCCTAGCTTCATTAAAGCCTCATCGAAGCACCACCGAACCATCACTACTTTTTTAAAACACTTAAAAAAACCATGTTGAAGTGGTAGGCACTTTAACCCCTTGGTCCCGGTCATACGCAAATATGCGGCCTCTCTGTGCTTCGTTCTTGGCACCAAGGGGCCATATATTTGCCTTAATTGCCCCAATACACATGTGTCGAGAGCACTCGCGTTGCGCGCTCCCGACACAGTTACTGTCACTTTACCAAACGCAAGGAGCAATCGGGAGTTTTCAGAACCCCATGACCACCAATCATGCCGGTCATGTGATCTTAAGCCGCACCCCACCTCCCGGTGTCTTAACCCTCTCAACAGGCCGGGAGGGGCCGCTGTTCTGCCAAAAACTGTCCCCCCATCGGATAGTGTCAGCCCCGTACTGCGCAGGCGCAGCGCTTGCTCAGTAAGGATGACAAGGAGACTCCGAAAGTCTCCAAAGATGAACGGCGCCTGCGTACTTGTTAGTACCTTCTGCCCTGAGTCCAGGTTGAGGCCCCCCGCCATGCAAGTGGACATACGGTAGCACTTAGTAACAGGGCCCCTCCCGGGCTTGCTTCGCTCGCCACGCTTTGGGCAAGGCCATTTTTTATTATAATTCTATGTCCACTTGGATGGTCGGGCTTGAACCTGGACTCAGTGCGCAGGCGCCGTTCATCTTCAGAGATCTTCGGCGTCTCCTTGTCTCCTTGTCCAAGCACAGTACAGGGCGGACACTATCCGACGGAGGACAGTATGTAACACCAGCGCCAGGAGATTAATGTGTGTTGAAGTTGAAGAAAGTCTAAACAAATCTTAAAAGTGGAATTTTTGTCTGCCCGTGTCTATGAGGCCTCCATGTGTGGGCCGGCACTGACCTGCACTGGGTCCAGATGAAAACGCCATTTATCGATAGAGATAAACAGACCTTGTAAGGCCAGCTCCAGTGTACGGGAAGCTCAGAGGAATGAGCTCTCTGCATGATGCAAGGTACTGCTTTTGTGAATGAGCCCCAAAAAAGAGCCGACACTTGGGTGGCAGCATTTTGCACATCCATCTGATCACATAATTTACTAGGTGAAATTCTTGTACACGGAATGTGTGTTTTCTATATGCTTAAGGATTTACTGAGTTGGGTATTTTCGAGTCTGAAGTCTTGGATCTCGTGCAAATATTACATATCTCTTCATCCTGAGCGGCATGCTGTGTCTGTTGTCAATTGTTAAACAGACTGCAATCGGCAGCAATTTTTTGTCACGTTAATGCACGACCGAGACTTCACTCAGATGGGGCCCCTAATCAATAGAGGCAGCAAGAAACCATCTTCAAACCCACATAATCAATTTCTGGGTCGCCTGATATCATCTAACGGGATTGGGTTCCCTCTGATGCACAGTAACATTTTTAATACAACTTATTTTCTACTCTGGTAATTTCAAGTGGCAATACACATCTGATAATTTTTTTGGGGACAATATCATACTGCTGCCCATGCCACGTTGATAATCTCAGGGATCATTTGTGTAGAACCTCCTTACCCCTGCGTGGCAGATGAAGCCTCCCAGATGGCTCAATGGGCTAGCATCTCAAATCTCAGAGCAGAATTCTTGACTCTTTGTTTGGGGGGCAGAATTGGGGTGCCAGTCACTGTAGAAAGTTTATCAAAAGGGAAATTAAGGATTCTTTTTCAAGAATTTTACTCACCTAGGTGGATGCTGCATCTGCCCCCTGCCAACTCCAAGACTGAGAACCGATCGATCAAAGACAGCCAATCGCTCGGTTCTTAGAGCTCCGTGACCAGAGAGCTGGTGACTGTCAGTGTGCTCACTTGAACACTTGGCTGTAGAGGGGGGCAGGTGCAGCTGGCTCAGGCTCTCAGCGGCTAAGACCCCTTTCACACTGGGCAATTTGCAGGGGCTACAGTGCTAAAAAATAGCACCTGCAAAGCACCCTGAAAGAGCTGCTGCTGTGTCTCCAGTGTGAAAGCCCCAAAGGTCTGAGGATGTAAAAAAAGTCCTGCTAGCAGCATCTTTGGAGCGATGGAGGAGCGGTGTATACACCACTCCTGCTCCATTGAAATCAATGCCACAGCAGCGCTTTGTGGTGGTTTTAACCCTTTCTCGGCCGCTAGCAGGGGGGTAAAACCGCCCCACTAGCAGCCGAATACCGCCGCTAAAATTACGGTAAAGGGGCACTAAAAATAGCCCAGTTTTACCGCCGACGCCGCTCCCGCCCCAGTGAGAAAGGGGCCTAAGAAGCTGAGGCGGGTGCCGGTCCACGGTTGTGGGCGGATCCTGACCATATTGTCGCAATCTTGCCCCAGACTCGACTTTCTTTGTGACAGCAGCTGACAGCGGGCTTCAGCTCGCTGTCTGCTGAAAATGGGTCACAGGAGTGCATAACAAACTGCTTTTGATTATTGCAGTGCTTGTAATAAATGGTACAGAAGGAGTAAATATTAAAAAATTTATATTTTCCATATTAGTACAAAGAGTGCAAAAAACAATAACCAAAACTAATATGGAGCAATATGGAGCATATACATAACACATCTACTGGTTTGCTGGTGTCCCAAGAAAGAAAGGTGCTCACAAATAGATGTTGAGTCCCAACATGTTTTGCCAGTAATGGCTTCCTCAGGGGATAATGTGGGACCACCACAAATTATCCAGCTCTACCATAGAAAACAAAATATCAATAATTATACAATAGTGACCATGAGCTGGATTATTTGTGGTGGTCCCACATTATCCCCTGAGGAAGCCATTACTGGAGAAACATGTTGGGACTCAACATCTATTTGTGACCACCTTTCTTTCTTGGGACACCAGCAACCCAGTACATGTGTATGCTCCATATTGGTTTTAATTCTCTTTGTACTAATAAAGAAATTATATATTTTTTTACTATTTGCTACTTCTGTACCATTTATTACAAGCACCGCAATAATCCCAATCCTCTGCATTTAGGTTCAGGATGCTACAAAAAATCAGTTTTATCTACCAGATCCTCTACTCCTGCAGGCACCCTCCAGGCCAGCAACCAGGGTTCCTCCAAAAGTTTGTAGGGGTTCCTAGAAAATGAGCAATTTCTTCCTCTCAGAAACATTCCCACTGACACCATTGAACTGTTTAGCTTTCTGTAAGGGGGTAACTCTTCTCAATGACCACAAGAGTAAGGCGAATTCTTCCCATTGACCAACACACTAATGTATAATGACTTGTGGATATAGTAATTGTAGCAGGGGTTCCTTGAGACCAGAAAGTTATTTCAAGGGTTTCTCTATGTTGAAAATGTTGAGAAAGACTGCTCCAGACTGTAAGACTGATTACTGCAGCCCCTTCTCCCCAATGCTTCAGCAGTCTCAAGTCCTCTAACCCCTTCAAGTCCAAAGCAGAGCTCGCCATCTCTTTCCACAACTTCCTGGATTCCCTGCATGCTTTGCAGCTTACCTCCCAATTTCCAAGGACTACATATCCCATGGTTCCTTGCTGCAAGCTGTGATTGCTGTACTGATCCTGCCTCCTGAAGCTCCTCCTCTCACCACCTCTGTAGTTCAGAAAGCGTGCTCTATGAAATGTGTGACAAAGCAGGGACTCAGGGAATCAGAGACTGTCCCTGATTTGGAGCAAAGTCCCTCTGTCCCCTCTTCATTTGTCCCTCATTTTGGTCTGATCTATATAGATGTATATAAAATGCACGTTTTTTTCTATCAAAAAGTGTTTTCCAGTGTTAAACCTTTCATCAAATTTCTAAATTGCTACATTTGTAAATTCCAAAAGCCAATATAAAGGAATAGTAGTGGTAAAAAAAGCACTTGTGGGTTTAACCACTGAAGGAAGGAAATGTGTGGGGATCTTCACAAAGTTTACAGAGAGCAAGATGGTTCATATTAATGTGAGGAGACTTGAAATAATTAGAATAAAATGTGGAAATTATTAATACATGATGATTAATTCTGACCTTAAAAAATACTTCAGGCCAGGGTTCAACGTGACAGCAAAGGAACTATGATGGTGTCCTCCTTACACCCAAGTATAGCATAGAGACAAGATGAACAGAAACACGTCATCCAAAGCATATGTATTTATTGATGCAGGTGGAGTACAGATATACACCGGCTTACATGTTTCAGCTACAAAACCTTAGTCATAACCATATGACTAAGGTTTTGTAACCGAAACACGTAAGATGCTGTGTATCTGTACACCACCTGCATCAATAATTGCATTTGCTTTGGATGACATGTTGCCTCCTATACATCTAGTCTCTATGCCTAGTATCATTGCTGGATGTTTTTTTCCCTGTAACCTGTGTTCTTGAAAACCCGATCCTGATACTGATTTGGCTAAGTCTTAGCCCTTGTACACGCGGTCGGAGATTCCGACAACCAAATCCGTCGGATTTTGTCTTACGGATTTTGTCCGAAACTGTTGTATACACACGGTCGGACGAAGTTGGTGGAAAATCCTATCGTTCAGAACGTGATGACGTTATTTCGTTATGACAGGACTACGTTCAGGCTAGTAGCCAATAGCTTTGATGTAGGCATTTGATCTGAGCATGCGTGGCACTTTGTCCGATCGGAATTCTCTACACATGATCGGAGTATGTCCGATCGGAGCATTTTGTCGGAAAATATTTCCGTCAAGTTGGAAAATTTGGTCCGACGGATATTCCGATGGAAACAGTCCGATGCAGACCACACACAGTCGGAATATCTGACAAAACGCTCTGAACGGACACATTCCGTCGGAATCTCCGATCGTGTGTACAAGGGCTTACTCTTCTCTGGATTTCCTTCGCCTGCTCGTGTTTGCTGCTTAACTAAGATTCTGCCTTCTAATTTTGTACTTTGCTGCCAGCCCATTGGCAACCCTTGCCTGTCTCTAATTTAACTAGTTGCTGACCGCCGGCCGTCAAATGACGGCCAGGCGGCGCAGCTATTGTGGCGGGAGGCCGTCATATGACGGCCTCCCGTTTAAACAGGGATGCGCGCGATCGTGCGCGCGCATCCCTGTTTCTTCGGTGGCGGCGTGTCACGGAGACACCGCTCGCCACCGAAGGGGGTGAACAGCCATTCGTTATGGCTGTTTACCACGTGATCGGCCGTGATGAAGTCACGGCCGATCACAGATGGTCACACCCCCTACGTGCACGGCGCATGCGCGCGATCGCGAGCGCGCTGCGCGTGCACGTCGGTGGCGGCGTGTTCCCCGGGAACACTGCTCGTCACCGACACTGGTAAACAGCCATTGGCCACGTGATCGGCTATGATCCTTTCACAGCCGATCACTAAAATGTAAACAAACCGCGGTAACGGGATGTTACCGGGTTCTCCTCCTCACACACCGATCGTGTGTGAGGAGGAGATTGCGGTAACATCTTGTTACCGCATACAGTGTACACCAAACATACTGATTGCCCCCCCCCCAATAAAGAGGACCTGTCACCACCCCTCATAGTACCTGTCAATCACAGTCCATCAGAGTACCTGTCACAGTCCATCAGAGTATTTGAGTACCTGTCCCAGCCCATCAGAGTACCCGAGTACCTGTCCCAGCCCATCAGAGTACCCGAGTACCTGTCCCAGCCCATCAGAGTACCCGAGTACCTGTCTCAGCCCATCAGAGTACCCGAGTACCTGTCCCAGCCCATCAGAGTACCTGTCCCAGCCCATCAGAGTACCCGAGTACCTGTCCCAGCCCATCAGAGTACCCGAGTACCTGTCCCAGCCCATCAGAGTACCCGAGTACCTGTCCCAGCCCATCAGAGTACCCGAGTACCTGTCCCAGCCCATCTGAGTACCCGAGTACCTGTCCCAGCCCATCTGAGTACCCGAGTACCTGTCACAGTTCATCTGAGTACCCGAGTACCTGTCCCGGCCCATCAGAGTACCCGAGTACCTGTCCCGGCCCATCAGAGTACCCGAGTACCTGTCACGGCACATCAGAGTACCCGAGTACCTGTCACGGCACATCAGAGTACCCGAGTACTTGTCACGGCACATCAGAGTACCAGAGTACCTGTCACGGCCCATCAGGGTACCCGAGTACCTGTCACGGCCCATCAGGGTACCCGAGTACCTGTCACGGCCCATCAGGGTACCCGAGTACCTGTCACAGACCATTAGAGTACCGAGTACCTGTCACAGTCCATTAGAGTACCGAGTACCTGTCACAGTCCATTAGAGTACCGAGTACCTGTCACAGTCCATTAGAGTACCGAGTACCTGTCACAGTCCATTAGAGTACCGAGTACCTGTCACAGCCCATCTGAGTACCCGAGTACCTGTCACAGTTCATCTGAGTACCTGTCACCGCCCTTCAGAGTACCCAAATACCAGTCACCAAACCATCAGAGTACCTGTCACCAGGCCATCAGAGTACCTGTGTACTTGTCACCAGGCCATCAGAGTACCCGAGTACCTGTCACCAGGCCATCAGAGTACCCGAGTACCTGTCACCAGGCCATCAGAGTACCCGAGTACCTGTCACCAGGCCATCAGAGTACCCGAGTACCTGTCACCAGGCCATCAGAGTACCCGAGTACCTGTCACCAGGCCATCAGAGTACTCGAGTACCTGTCACCAGGCCATCAGAGTACCCGAGTACCTGTCACCAGGCAATCAGAGTACCCGATTACCTGTTCCAGTCCATCTGAGTACCCGAGTACCTTTCACAGTCCATCTGAGTACCCGAGTACCTATCTCCAGCCCATCAGAGTACCCGAGTACCTATTTGCAGCCCATGTCTCATAGAATATACGTTGGGGTGTTTACTTTCCAAAATGGGGTCATTTTGTGGGTAATTTCACTGTCCTGGTGGCCCAGGACCTTCAAAAGTGTGATGGGTAGGAATGAAATAAGATGTGTCATTTATGCTCCTAGAACGCCTGAACGTACTACTTCAATGTTTGGCCCATCTATGTGGCCAGGCTGTGTAAAAGTCCTACACATGTGGTATCGCCATACTCGGGAGGAGTAGCAGAATGTATTTTGGGGTGTAATTTTTGCTATATACATGTTATGTGTTAGAAATATCTTATAAATTGACAATTTTGTGTAAAAAAAAAATGCGTTTTAATTTTTTTCCACATATTCCAAAAACTTCTGGAAAAAAATGAACCGTTCAAAAGACTCATTATGCCTCACAGATTATACATTGGGGTGTTTGCTTTCCAAAATGGGGTAATTTTATGGGAAATTCCATTGTGCTGGTACTCCAGGGCCTTCAAAAGTGTAATAGGTGGTTGAGAAATGAGATGCGTAATTTTTGCTCATAGAACGTCTGAAGGTACTACATCGATGTTGGTGCTCTGTATGTGGCCAGGCTGTGTAAAAGTCTCACACATGTGGTATCGCCGTACTCGGGAAGAGTAGCAGAATGTATTTTGGGGGGTAATTTGTTGTATACATATGCTGTGTGTGAGAAATAACCTGATAATATGACAATTTAGTAAAAAAAAATAAAAAAAAATAAAAAATCTTCATTTTGCAAAGAATTGTGGGAAAAAATGACAACTTAAAAAAACTCACCATGCTACTTACTTAATACCTTGGGATGTCTACTTTGTAAAAAGGGGTCATTTGGGGGGTATTTGTACTTTCCTGACTAGTTAGAGTCTCAAGAAATGAGATACACCTGATGTACTGAAGGCCTGATCAGAAGTGATGAATTTTTAGTGATTGGCACCATAGATTGTAGACTCTATAACTTTCACAAAGACCAAATAATATACACTAATGTGGGTTATTTTTACCAAAGATATGTAGCAGTATAAATTTTGGCCAAAATTTATGAAGAAAAATTACTAATTAGCAAAAATTTATGACAGAAACGAAGAAAAAGGCATTTTTTTCACAAAATTTATGTTTTATTTTATTTATAGCACAAAAAATAAAAAACCCACTAGTGATTAAATACCACTAAAAGAAAGCTCTATTTGTGTGGAAAAAAGGACGCAAGTTTCATATGGATACTGTGTTGGATGACTGAGTAATTGTCATTCAAAGTGTGAGAGCGCTGAAAGCTGAAAATTGGTCTGGTCAGGAAGGGGGTGTAACTGCACTGTACTGAGGTGGTTAAAACCTGATAGTGATTCAGTATTTAAGGAATACACTTACACTTTATTAGGTACACCTTGCTAGTATCGGGTTGGTCCCCCTTTTGCCTTCCAAACTGCCTTAATTCTTCGTGGCATAGATTGAACAAGGTGTTGGAAACTTTCTTCAGAGATTTTGTTCCATAGTGACATGATAGCATCACGCACTTGCTGCAGATTTGTCGGCTGCACATCCATGATGCCAAATTCCCATTCCACCACATCAAAAGGGTGCTCTAATGGATTGAGATCTGGTGACTGTGGAGGCCATTGGAGTACAGTGACCTCATTGTTATGTTCAAGAAACCACTTTGAGATGATTTGAGCTTTGTGACATGGTGCATTATCCTGCTGGAAGGAGCCATCACAAGATGGGGACACTGTAGTCATAAAGGAATGGACATGGTCAGCAACAATACTCAGGTAGGCCGTGGCATATAAACGATGCTGAATTGGTACTAAAGGGCCCAAAGTGTGCCAAGAAAATATGCCCCCCCCCCCCCCCCACACCATTACACCACCAGCCTGAATTGTGGATACAAGGCAGGAGGGATCCATGCTTTCATGTTATTTATGTCAAATTCTGACCCTACCATCTGAATGTCGCAGCTAAAATCGAGAATCATCAGACCAGGCAACGTTTTTCCTCCATCTTCTATTGTCCAATTGTAGTGAGCCTGTGTGAATTGTAGCCTCAGTTTTCTGTTCTTAGCTGACAGGAGTGGCACCCGGGGTGACCTTCTACTGCTGTAGCCCATTTTCCTCGTGGTTTGATGTGTTGTGTGTTCAGAGATGGTATTCTGCGTACCTTGGTTGTAACGAGTGGTTATTTGAGCTACTGTTGCCTCATCTCGAACCAGTCTGCTCATTATCCTTTGATCTCTGACATCAACAAGGCATTTTCCTCCACACAGCTGATGCTCACTGGATATTTTCTCTTTTTTGGACCATTCTCTGTAAACCCGAGAGAAGGCTGTGCATGAAAACCCCAGTAGATCGGCAGTTTTTGAAATACTCAGACCAGCCTGTCCGGCACCAACAACAATGTCACGTTCAAAGTCACTTGAATCCCCTTTCTTCCCCATTCTGATGCTCAGTTTGAACTTCAGCAAGTCCTCTTTACCATGTCCAGAATTGAGCATTGAGTTGCTGCCATGTGATTGGCTGATTAGCAATTTGTGTTACCAACCAATTGAACAGGTTTAAAGTGGCCGGTGAGTATATATGCCTGGTTTTTACCAAACCTGGTGGCCTGGCTCCATGCTTCTGCTCATCGGACTCCAGCACTTCCAAGCATGAGTTCGCTGATCCAAATTCCTGGTACCTGCACCTTTCCGCCACCCTTGCAGTGCCCGTCTCCACTACCCTTTGTACTTATATGGGCATTAGAGGTGCCCATGTCATCTCGAGCTCCACGGTCAGGTACATGGCACAGAGTGAGAAGTCAATAATGCTAGCCTCCAGGTTTTTCTTGGGAAAGGTTTCATTCAAAGTTGAATCATTTTGGATAGAGTAAGAGAGGGTTATATTTTTCTTCAGGTTTTTTTGCCATCTGTTTCTCACCAGAGAGATTTCCCTTCACTTCCTATCCCATAGTGAGGGAATCCCTGGTTGCCACCACAGCTAGTGAAAAAATAGTGGATCTCCCTAATGGGGATATAGACATAAATAAAAACATAATAGGCATTGTTCTAATCCTTCTCCACTCTATCCAAAACTAAAAAAAAAAGTTTTGCCTTCAGTTATAGTTCAAGTGGTTGTAAAAGATTTTTGATTCCTAATGCACGCTCCAAAAAAAAGTTTCAATTCCAGCTTTCCCCAGCAAGTGCAGCCAAAGCTTGCTGGGGAAGCCCAGTGCTCGCTCCAGTGAGCACGGGGGTGGGGGGGGGGGGGGGGGGGGGGTATGGGCAGAACAGGGAGCAGTGACTGACAGTCACCAGCTCTCGGCTCACGGAGTTCTGAGAGCCGAGCTATCGTCGGTGTTTGATTGCTCGGTTCTCAGACTTAGAGACGGCGGGGGACAAATGCAGCATATAACTAGGTAAGTATTATTCTGAAAATAAACTCATACTTCTCTTTTAAATACTTTCCTGAGCCCTCTCTTGGTCCAACACTGTGTCTGTCTTATCTCCCCACTTCTCATAGGAGGCTTGGCAGCAGTGGGAGTCATTGGCACCTGTTGCTGTCAGTCAAATCCTATGAGCGGAGGGCAGGGCTAAGTAGCGCTGTGTGTGTCAACAGATGCACACATCCTGGTTCGGGATCGAGCCGGCATGAGTACTCCCATAGTAAGTCTCTTGCTATGGAAGTACTCAAAGAACAGGAGGATCCTAGATCACTAGTGGGGTACCCCAGAAGAGGAGGTTTGATGCTGCTCTTTGTAAAACAATTGTGCAGAGCAGATAAGTATAACATGTATATTATGCACACACAACACTGTTTAATTTCAAATTTTAACTGCAGCAGTACTATTAGCCAGTGCTGCCTGATCTGCAGCTATTACCAGTGTTCCTGTATCCGTTTCTGTATTGACTCCTGTTATTGACCTGGGTTACCTTGACCTTGCTTGAATGTTCCCTGCCCTGACCATGGCTTGTCCCTGGATTTGCTCTGTCTCCTGTTCATTTGCCTGATTCTACGTTGCCAACCCCTGCATGTATCCTGACCATTCTCTTCCTGCTGTCTATGCCTGTACCTGACTGTCTGTTGCTGAGCTGGCTTGTCTGACCTTGCGTCCAGTGATTCTTCAGTTCTCCTCTGCATGCTACCTGGTCCCTGCTGGTTCTTCACCTGCTGAGCATTACCTATCCTGCAGCACCAGCCACCTGCCAGTCAAGCATCTTCCACCTGTTGTCTGTGCAGTCCTGAGTCTGCTGTCTCTGTTGCCATCTGCTGTTCCAGTGATCCGACCTGTCTCTGGCGACGCATTTGTCATTTGCTGCCGTAGCTGATGGACTATCTTACAGGCACTCATACCTTCTTGCCTTCTCGTGGCCACTGTCGCAACATCAGTGGTCTCAGTGCCAGGGCTGTATAAGAGGCCTTCCTCTACATGTTAGGCTCTGCCACAAGGTACATGCCACAGACTAAAACCTTTGAAGTAGCCCCCCCCCCCAGCTATGCTACAGCTGGTACCTTAATGAACATCCAGCAGCATTCCAGCAACCTGTCCTATGGGCAGGGGCCCCTGAGGCCAGAGACCCCAACTGAAGCTCTGGAACCAGTAGCATCTACAACCCAGCAACAGGCATCATACTATTTATGGGCTCTTCAGCCACCTACTGTGCACACCTCCCCAGGGATAGGCTGAGTCCCGATAAATATTCAAACTGTCCTTCTGGCTTTCCACCCACTGAGATTCCAGAACTCTCTAGAAGGCAGGGGGAAGTAATCAGACCAGCCTGTGAAACTCTGAGCAAACTAAGGCAATCAACAGCTGTTCCATTGGCTACAGAGGGGCCAAACTCAATTTACCTAGCATCGTATACTATAACTAGGGGGTTGCTACAGTATCTTCTAGAAGAAATTGTTGCACTCATGAGATTGTCCAAGACCATTACCAATTTGAAAACATTTTTAGTGATTTAGCTTGCCTGAACTGAATTGTGAACAATACATAAATTAGTAATATGAGTCAAACCTTCATACGATTTATTTCTGTTGTTATCTGTAATTCATGTTTTCTGCATTGCCTGTAATATTAAAATATATCAAAGCAGCCTTGATTTCCATGTACTAACGAAAGGCTGACCCTTCAGAATGATGCATTTTATCGGCCAGACGGGTATGGCAGCCATGTGATCATCCTTACGGCTTTTTCCTATGAACCTACTGTAGATGAACTGACAAGCACTTTGGAGTGGCCCAGCAGTAGGTCGGAGTAACAACATTGTAAATTTATAATGACCATGTCATGTTGTGAATTAACAAAAAAAAAACCTGTAAAACTTTGATCAGCAAATACGAATATTTTTACTTGGGGAATTATTCATTATAGCTGATCTCTGGTATGTTATTAATATTTTACTGGCAAGTCTTTAGTGTATGAGCAAATGTTTATAAAAAGCCCATAACTAATGAGCAGAAAGTAAGCAATGTGGCAATAGAAGAACATTATATAAAAAGAAAAGATAAATAAAACCCTACTCCCAAAGCAAATTTGTATTGGTATGTCCCATAAGATTATCATGTTACCCCAACAAAAACAAAAACAAAACATACATTTGTTGTAAAGCGTAGTTTTGTTACAATAAATGTAAATTGAACAATAACGGCCTTTACACAATAAACAACATAAAATCAATGAATTCTGTTCATCTAAACACCCCTATAATATAGGTTGCTTTTCATCCTGTATATAAAAATCAATATATCATTCTAATTGGATTTTGAATTCCTCTACGCGTTTCGTGACAACAATCACTTCTGAAGAAGAAATTTCTCTATAAGGAAATCGCACAAAATATTATACGAGGGTTGTACTGAATGTAATGTAAAACTGTGCATTTTTTTATTATTGTCGGGCAGCTTGCACCCCTCTTCCATCAAGAACTCAAAAAGGGCATGTTGCTTTTGTTTATAATCCATTTGTTTACCTGCAATGAAAAAGAAGAAGAAGTAATGCAAAGTAACTTTTATATTAAACTTACATAGGTCATTCAAATTTCACATGTTGGTAAAGTAACTCTCCCTCTCTAGTAACTCTTCTTCTTGTTCATTGCAGGTAATTAATGGATTCCAAACCCTCATTGAGTTCCTGATGAAGGAGAGGTGCAGACTGTTCGACATCCACAGAGGGCTACAGAATGTTTACAGAGATGAGACCGTTAACCATCAATGGTGTCATCTCCATAAACATTCTGTAGCCTTCTATGGATGTCGGGCAGCCTGCACCTCTCCATCAAGAACTCAAAGATGGCATATTGCTTCTGTTTAAAATTCATTAGTTACCTTCAATAAAAAAAAAAAATAAGAGCTACTATAGAGGAAAAGTTACTTTACCAACAATTTGAGTGACCTATGTAAGCTAATATAAATTTATTCCCACTTTTGCATTACTTTTCTTTTTCAGTGCAGGTAAACAAATGGATTTTAAACAGAAGCAACACTCCCTTATTGAGTTCTTGATAAAGGAGGGGAGCAAGATCTCCGACATCCACAAAAGGCAGCAGGATTTTTACGGAGAGGGCTACATTGACAAGAGCAATGTCCTGTCATTGGTTACTCTTGTCAATGGTCTCATCTTCATAAAGATTCTGAAGCCTTCTGTGGACGTCGGACAGGCTGCACCAGTGGAGGCCGGTCCATAAGGAGCACAAGGATACCCCCTCCCCCCCCCCCCCCCCCCCGAAGTTAGTTTGCATAAACATAGAACCATTTTTTTTAAATAACTGATAACATGACTACATTTTTTTTTAAACTTAAAGTTAAAAAATGTTAGTTATATTATCATTTTTTTTTTTAAAGTGGTTGTAAACCCTTACAACACACTTTGACCTACAGGTAAGCCTAGATTAAGGCTTACTGGTAGGTGCAAGAAATATCTCCCAAACCTAAAAGGTTGCGCCGGAGTGACGTCATCACAGCTCTGGACCTGTCTACAATGCAGTATAATTGGACAGAATAAAGTCAGACTAACTGATCTGCAATCTTTTTCCAAGGCTGACAGCAAAACAATATTGGAATCAGTGGATCAGCATGACCGTGAGGAAAAGTTCCTTCTTTTAGTTTTAATGAACAAATAAAAAAAGACAGGACTCATCCATAAGCACTCTGGCTCTGGACCAGTCCATAAGCACTGCAAGGACCTGGAAAAATATTGTATTTAAGAAGAATCATAGTTATGGATATTTTTACATAGCTACATACCTGGTGGAGATCGAGCTGGCGCGCAGGCGCACTGAGCGCGGCATTTCCAAGAACGGAGCTGCCGCGCGTGTTGGCTCCCGTGCGCATGCGTGGGAGTGACGTCATCGCGGCTTCGCCGAATTGCGAATTGCGGAGTTGCGAGACCCCACCGACAACATGAATGCGCCGGACTACAGAGGACAGCGGTGACATCGCTGGCTCCTGTGTCAGGTAAGTGACACAGGAGCCTTTGCAGGGAATGAAAGAGGAAGTAAACTCATCAGGGTTTACTTCCTCTTTAAATCAATAATTCTATGTGTGTGCACTTGGGATGTGTGCGCACACGGACTAATGCATTTCTATTGGGTAAATCATTTTTGTACAAGCACGGGATTAGAGCCTGAGGCTGTAATTGGCTTGTTTTAGGATGTCCTTGGGGTGCAAAGCACTGCACCCTGAACCCTCCCACTTGTGATTTCAGCAAATAGTAAATCAACATTGGCCGGCGCATCACTTCCGGTTTCCGGCTTCTCGGACGGGTTTGTTTGTGCCCCCCCCAAAAAAAAATGAATAGCACCAGCTTCCACTGGTCTGCACCCTTTCTCTGTCAAGAACTCAATGACAGCATGTTGCTTCTGTTTGGAATCTTCTATTTACCTGCAATGAATAAGAAGAAGCAGAGCTAATACAGAGGAAGACTTTCTCTACCAACATCGCAAATTTGAACGACCTATGTAAGTTAACAAAAAAGTTATGCCTAATTTTGCATTACTTTTGGTACACCCCATACCAATACCTAATCAGATAGTTATATTTGTATTGGAAAACTCTAGCTATCAACACTTATAGATGCGTTATAGCATGGTTGGCCTACATCATAATTGCAAAAACATTTTTTTTTAATGTGGCAATCTGGTACCGCAGGCCCACAGCATTCCCAGGTACAAATTTGAGTACAAGAAGGAGCACATGACCAATCCCAGCTGTAGACGAATAAAATTGGCAAACATGTCTGAGGATTATATTTCAGTACCATTAAACCTAACAAGAAAGAATGATTGTTTAAAGTATATCTGGGCTTAGTTGTGGCTAACAGAGCTCTTCCCATAAAGTTAGGCCCGGAGTAAAAGAAAGAAGCCTAGATGCAGGCCTACATGACAGGTTTAAAAAGGGTTTGAGTAGTTGTGATGAAATCAAAAACGCCTCACTTCAGGAGTTGGGAATGTGGGAAGGATGTGGGAGGTGTTCAGTCAGAAGAGAGCCTGGACAGGACAATTTCCCACCCTCCCTCCCTTATGCTGCGTACACACGATCGGAATTCTCGTCGGAAAAAGCTCTGATGGTTTTCCAGACGGAATTCCGACGGAATTCGGTTCACGCTGTCTTGCCTACACACGGTCACACTAAATTCCGATCGTTTATAACGCGGTGACGTACAACACATACGACGTGACTATAAAAAGGAAGTTCAATAGCCAGTAGCCAATAGCTTCCGTCTCGTAGTTGAATCTGAGCATGCGTGATTTTTGGCGTGTCGGAATTGCATACACACGATCGAAATTACCGATAGAAAGTTTTTCCATCGGAAAAATTCAGAACGTGTTTTCAATTTTTGGCTGGCGAGAATTCGGACAGCTAAATTCCGATGGAGCATACACACGTTTGCATTTTCCGATGAAAAGCTCTCATCGGTCTTTTTCTGGCCGGAATTCCGATCGTGTGTACGCGGCATAAGAGTTTAAGGTTTTTATTTTTGTTTTGGTCTTTGTTTTTGTTTATTTTGCAGGTCATGGAGTCTGGATACATTTGTCGTAGCAACTGGTAGGGCATGAGGTCCTTGGATGTGTTATGATTAGGGTCAAAAATGTACATTTGTAGGGACGGCTCTCATTATTCTGGCTGGTGGTACCTGCAATATTGTTTTGTCTCTGAGTCTGTGTTTCTCTGGCTGGAGGCCTTCAATGGTGGTTTACACAGATACTTGAAATGCATGCCTACGAGGACCTTGGGGCCCCTTGAATACTGTCCGTATGTTAAAATGTTCAGATGTTGACATGTTTAATATGTTATTTATAGTTGGGTAATAAAAAGGCTACTATGGCCATTGAAACTCCAGTCGGTGTCATGTCTGGTTAATCTAGTATAGTGGTCGGTGGAGTGGTGGTCAGGCAGTTTGGGCAAAGCAGCTTTTATACTCTAGTCATGTGCAAGTATGCACAACTTACTTAGAGTAGAGTAAGCTGCAAAGAAGGATCAGGTGCCTGCTGAAGAGCGACAGTTATAGCATAGGGAACAGCAATGGATTTCTTAGATCATAGCAGCTGGAAGGTACTCCTGGGAGAGTGTGATACAGAACAAGCAGCAAAAAAATCCTGAAGCGCTTAGATCCAGAATTTACATGTCAAGAATTCCCAACATTGTGGATAATAGCACAAGATAATTTGAACTCACCAACAAGTCAGAAGATGAATGTAAAAAAAAAAAAATTAGTTAATTGACCAGTAGGATAAAAAGCCTGTAACAACCAAGTGCCAGAGTTGTGTGATCACAGCGGCTAACCTGCATGTGGAACTCCACCAGGAGCGATCCCAGATGTGTCTCAGTGGTATTGTGGGCTGGTGGACCGGATGGTACCCACCCGGCTCTCGGGGGGGGGGGGTGAAGTCCCGTTGTTTGGTGTCAGAGCCACAACCAGAGGGACTGGTGATACGCCAGGATGTTGTGAGATGCTGCTTGGACACAGATGCTGCTTGAGATGTTGCTTGGACACATCTCGGATCGCTGCCGGTGGAGTTCTATATGCAGGTTAACCACTGTGATCACACACCTCTGCACTTGGTTGTTACAGGCTTTTTATTTGTGAGTTCAAGTTATCTTGGGCTGTTATCCACAATGTTGGGAATTCCTGACACGTAAATTCTGGCACTAAGCGCTTCAGGATTTTTTTTCTGCTTGTTCTGTATCACAACTTACTTGTAGCTTATGGCAGACTTACCTTTTTAGTGTGCCCTCCTCCAGCAAAAGCTAGATTCCAGGGCACCTTCAGTGCTCCATCTTTGCTACCATCTTCCCTCATTCTCATTCTTCCTCCAGGTCCGGAGTTTTCTATCTCCATTGCTCAGCACCTGCCCACAGGAATTACTTTGTCTTGGCACCAGCTCCTAGGGCAGACAGTGTACAATTGGAAAATAATTGATAGCAGTTGATAGAAACCAACTACAGAGCCCCCTTTGTTGTGATTTAAAGGAGAAATTGAAACTAAGGGAATATTTGGTGCCTGGCGTATCCTGTCCAAAAGGATCTATCAAGCGCTTTTGACCATTTATCTAATGGTCCACTGGATCTGGTAAGAGGCTCATTTATGCGGTGTCACCTGGTGGTGGATACACAGAAATTTGAAGTGTGGGGACACCTATGCGATACATGGCTTGTGGATTCATTTAATCTTGTTTATTGGACTTTGTTATTTCTTTGTGCCTTCGCAAATTGCCCTTTATGGGCTATTTTTTTTTCTCTTTTTTTCACATATTTGTTTGTCTTTTACACATTTTTTGGATTCTTCACCATTACAATAATAATAATCTATTTATCTACAGTATTTACATGTATGTTTTGATTTAGCACCCTTTTCCTGTATTTTTTTTTTTTTTTTTTTGCTGTTAGCGTCACAATTGCCTAAGTGGTTGCTTTATCATCTATAAGTTTACACGCTCCAGTGTAGATTTTCTATATATTGGGTGTTAATATCTGAGATTACGTTTAAGAATATTTGTATCTATAGGTTGCCGGTCCTATTCCTGTACTTTAAAGTGTATCCCACAAAAAACTCTTATAGCCATGTGACCCAACTGTTGGCTCCCAGCAACTCACACGTAAATAATGGGAATCCTTTCTGTTTCAGACAAGACATAAAATTTCAGTGAATCGTGTCTAAAATGGTCTAATCAACCACCTAAGTGCCTTAGACTTGGGAAGCATATATACCAGAAGAATGCCTTCTTTTTTTTTATTTTATTTTTTTAACAATATTGAAGGTCCACATTTTGCTTGAGATGCGAAGCTGCTCTTCATTTCGTGTCATCATAAGCAGTGAATTGGGGCATCTGCTCGTTTCTGCAGTAGTAGCAGAAGAGCCAGAGAATAATGTGAAATCATCAAAAATTAGCCATGATTATAGTTTTCTTTTGTTTAAAATGGTTCTGCTGGTTTGTACCCATCACATATCCTAATTATAATATGACTGTCCCAAAATTGTCTACATTATGTGATATTGATGTATATGACATAATTTGACCTATACAAAAAACACTGGGGTTGATTTACAAAAACTGAAGAGTACAAAATCTGGTGCAGCTGTACACGGTGGCCAATCAGCTTCTAACTTACTTCAGCTTGTTCAATTAAAGCGTTTGTTACCCCTACACTTCTTATTCCTGATATGTGCCTGCTGTACCATGTACTTGTATAAGAAGAAAGTCTCCTGTTCTCTTTGTATTGCTTCCTTTATGTGAAGTCCCTGGTGTTCCTGCCAGTCCCTATGCTTTCCTATTAAAAACTGACCACACTAAGCAGGAGAGCACACATGGTCAGTCCTCTAGCTATGCTAGGAACTAAGTATGCTCTCCTCCAATGAGCAGACTTCTTCTGACATTCCTTTGCTGCACAGCCATTCACTGGGAAGCTCAGTGTGCTGCTGCTTCTCCTCGCCCCAGTTCTTATGCAGCTGAGAATAGAGGGAATGTGGTCACTTATAAAAAAATTAATTTTTTTTTGTTTGTTTTTTCACAATCAAAAATGTATTCATTGAAAGTTGACAAAAATGACAAGGTGACATAATAATATATATTAGAAAATTATAATTTTTTTTTTTAAATATCTGAACAAAAATGTTTTAGCTTTCATTTAAGGTGATGGTTTTCAATCACTTTAATCTTTGACAAAAACAAAACTGGAAAACTATTTGTTTCTATGCAATGCTGCACTAGATTTTGCACTCTCTAGTTTTAGTAACTCAACCTCAAATTAACCTCATTGTATCCTCAAAACCTTAACCCTGATCCAGAAGAAGGAAAAAAAACTATGTATAGTTCATTCTGCTTTAATAAAGTAAAATTCTTTATTGACTTTAACTGACAACCATGTGATATCCCAAGTCAATATTCTACTAAGCTTTTCTTAGAATAGAATTATAATAGTATATTCACACTCAATGCATATATTTGTAACGCAATAAAGGCCTTGGTCATACGATACTGTAGTTTACCAATTTAGAGGTACCATATATTGTGACTTATGCCGCGTACACACGGTCTGATTTTCCAATGGAAAATGTTCGATGGGAGCTTTTTGTTGGAAATTCTGAATCTCAAATTTAACGACAACAAAATATGTTGTCGGAAATTCCGATTGTGTGTACACAATTCTGAAGCACAAAGTTCTACGCATGCTCGGAATCAAGCAGAAGAGCCGCATTGGCTATTGAACTTCAATTTTTTTAGCACGTCGTACGTCATCGCGTTCTTGGCGTTCAGAATTTCCGACAACATTGTGTGACCATGTTTATGCAAGACAAGTTTGAGCCAACATCCGTCGGGAAAAAAATCCCATGGATTTTGTTGTCGGAATGTCCGATCGTGTGTACGCGGCATTAGTCTTACATAATACTCCCAAGAGCACAAACCCTTTTTAGTAAGTACAGGAGCTCCTACATTTCCAGCAAGGGTTTTTCCACGGACAGTCAAAAACAGCCTTTCTAATCCTTTTATACCCTAGAGCGGGGTTCCTCAAGCAAGGTTTAATGGAATCCTATTGTTCCTCGAGAGGTTGCTATAGGTTTCTTGAGCACTGAACCTTTTCTGCCCCTTAGATAAGTTCCCACGCACACCATTGCGTCTGTAAGAGGGTCATTCTTTCCAATAACCTCAAATGTAAGGAGTATTCTTCCCACTGACCATCACACTAATGTATGATGAGTTGTAGATATAGTCATTTTTTAGCAGGGGCTCCATGAGACCTAAAAAGTTATTTCAAGGGTTTCTCTATTTTGAAGAGGTTAAGAAAGGCTGCCCTAGAGGAACTCTTGAAATCGTTTTTGGGGAAAGAATTTATGGGGGGGGGGGGGGTCAGTGGTAAAATTGCTCACTTACATTGTGAGCAGAATGCCCCTCTTATAGATAGCCAAAAAGATCATTGGTTTAATGCTGCTGTTACCAAATGGTGTTGGCCCTGGAATTATGCAGGCACCATTAAATGGGAGGTCATTTAGCCCCTGCTCAAGGAACCCCTAGAAATTTCTGGAGGAACCATAGGGTTCCATGGAACCCCAGTTGAGAATGTCTACATTCCAGTAAAAACTGACAGTATTTGAATAGACTTCTTTTGTTTATATATGCCTTTAATAAGAAAACTCTCAAATGCCTTTAAGTAGAGTTTTTGTCATTACTTTTAAGGCATTGTAGAATACAAAATATATTTCAATTTTTACTTCAAAGGCCCTATCTGGTTGATTCATAGATCAGAAATGCAAATTGTTTCATGGACCAAACTTAATTAGATCTAAAAACTTTTGTATTAGCCCCCTTCTATGTTCCAAAAAAAAAAAAAGGAAGAATAAAAACGAGAGCGCTTCAACTAATCATAAGTTTTTTATTTTATTTTAAGAATTCATGTTGGCAATAGGTGTTTCAGATCAGCATTGAACACCATTCAATGCGGGAATCCATTCTTTAATCAGAAAAACTTGCACAAAAGAATGACTGGTTCTTCGTAACATAGACCCTCGTTCCACCAAGTGTTAGACAAGTTAAAAAGAGACAGAGAAAGGTGTACATGGTGTTATATTGTTCGGAGGTTCAAGGACTTCCACAGACCTCTAGCATACTTTTTCATGTAAAGGGGTGCATATATTAATAGGTGTCTTTGATCAACATGGAAAACTGCCATAAGTATCAGATGAGATAAGAGCACTCCACATAACACAACAATGCCTGTCTATAACTTTTTCATGCATTACATATACATCACAAGTGCCCTTTATAAAGAAGAACCGTCTCAAGAAATGGCTGTCGCTGTTCTTCGTTCTTATTTAAAAATGATGAGAAGCTTTGGGAACAAATTAAATTTTGACTTTTCAGACCCCGATTGAATGGATACTATGGACCTCTACAGGGAAGCAGACCCACAGTTGACAATGGTGCATATCCAATAGGAGAACAATCATAAAAACAGACACACAGGGAAAAAGAAAAAAAAAAACAAATACGAATAATCCTTAGATCCAGCAGGAAAAAAGGAAATGAAACCAACTTTGTAGATATGAAGGACCATCATTAAATTAGATTTCACAAACAAAGGCCTAATCCATACAAAGCCATTGAGGTCAACCATCTTCCAGCCCACCCTACACCATCATATTTATTGCATGTTTCCCTAACAAGGTGGAACACAATGGGGTGGTTAATGGTCTACTCATTGTGGCTGTGGATATCAATGTCATGCTCCCTATACAGTCACTAAGCATAAGATGTATGTTGAGAATTTTTTGTTGGCTTAACCAAAATGGAATAAATATGTTCAAATGTTTGTATGATCCATATCATTCGTAATGTACTTACCCTTTAGCTTGGATGGGTTACCATAAACTAGAAAATAACTAGGTGTTAAGAAAAGTCTAAATGTGGGCAGAAAATGTAATCCAATGTATTAAAACTTGAAAACAGAGGGAATCACTAACAAATAGTCTTGATTACAGTTAGTATTTTGTTATTGCTATTGCTATGATTTTCTGCACTAAAATTACCTATGCTGTTAGCATTATGAGAAACCAAAAGCCCTTAAAGTCTTTTGACATACACAAAGCCCTAAAAGGCATACCTATGTCCTTACATGTCAGTTAGAAGTACAGTAAATGTTTTCTCTAACTAATCTTACAAAATTCTAGAACTAATGCCTAATACACACAATCAGAAAATCAGAGTAATCGTACGATAGTTAGTACTATCGAGAGCCTATCACAACAGTTCCTCCAACAATTTTCGAAGGGACAAGCACAAAAGATTTTCTCGGATGATAGCAGAGCGAATGACTTTCTTTAGTAAGTACAATATTATTCCAAAAAAAATCAGAAGACCAAGACCAATCATGCTCGGAAACTAAAGGATACAATACAACAGATTACATCATTCCCAAAGTTGTATTTTGTCATACAAGAATTTTCGTAACTTTAGTAACCTATTGGTTTTCGATATGAGATTAGCATGCAACAAAAAACGGACAATCTTGTGTCCTATATTCTGATCCTGTGTACGCGGCTTTAGATGAAAAGCAAACTTGTAGTCTAAAAAGTAAGATTTTTACATTTTTCTGTGGGAAAACTGGACTCTTGAAAACCTGAATCAGAAGGCTCAGGTGTTTTAAGTGCAAAAAATTTTAAGTATAGCTAAAGGCACAACTTGTTTTTTTTAGTTTTGGATAGAATGCAGAGGGATTAGAATGCTTGTTAGGTTTTTATTGCTGTCTGTGCCCCTCATTAGAGAGATTTACAAAAGGAAGATGCCCCCCGCGATTGTACGGGCATAGGAAGTAAACCAGAACATATAGAGAGTGTAGTACAGTAAAAAAGTACAAAATGAATTTCAAGTACATATAGTCATACGTGTAATACAGCTATATGTACTTCAAATAAATGTTATACTTTTTTACTGTACTACACTCTCGGTATGTTCTGGTTTACTTCCCATGCCCGTACAATACCGGGGGCATCTCCCTTTTGCAAATTTCTATTAATGAGATGTGGCATGGGTTTTGTAACGAAATGTCCCTACACTCCGCTGAGTGCTTTCGTCATATACCACTTCCTCCCAGTCTGAATATAGATATCAGATATTCCAACCGCTCACAAGCACAAAACAAGACGATACTTGTTTAGTTGCTGAACATGGACTAATTTTATTAGAACCAAAATACAAGTCTTATATACAGTAAGAAGTTCCTCTCTCCTGCTCATATTACTCTAACAATACAACTGTAACCAGAAACAGAATTAGCAAGCGCTAATTAACTATTCCCTTAAAGCAGCCAATGTGACTCCGTGGCCTCCTTAGCATTGTTATGATTAATCAGGATTTCACTACAGTTCAGACTTGTTGTCACCGGGGTGAGTCTATCACAGGTTTCCAGCCTGATTCTCAATAGAGGTTTTTCCTAAATATTTTTTTTTTTCTCATTAGGGAGATTCACCCTCTCTATTTGCCCTGTTTACCATTATCAGTGAAAGTGAAAGTAAAAGAAAAAGAAAATCCCACATTTTGGGTTGTCTCCAGAAAAGTAATGAAATCTACCAATGGGGACACTAGTTCTGGTGACCTGGGGTTCCCAAAGCAATTTCCTTAATTTACAGGGATTTCCTCTCACTTCCTGTTTGGCTATGGGACAGGAAGTGAAGGGAAATCTCCATAAAGGGACGCAGATGGCGAAAAAAATCTTACAGGAATTATAACCCTCCCTTGCTCTGTCCAAATTGAAAAAAAAAGTTTTGCATGTAGTTCTACTTTAAGGTTTAACGTGCAGGTAGAGTTTTATGCCAGAAGAAACGTTGTATGTCCCTTCTTCAACCTTTTTGGACATTTTGTTAAACGTGTACATTGACTGTGGCACATGTGCAGTGTTCAATATAATGTGAACTGGATGTAGAAACAATGGTACATAGAAGGTTTATTGTCAATGGCTTACTAATGGCTAAAGAAAGAAGACAATGGACCCCAAAGAAGACCAGAAAAAGAAGGCAAAAGAGCAACAGAGGGGAGGGTGGTCTAAAGATATACACAAAGGAAAAATGTATTTAGTTTTGGATTCATTTGTTAAGTTAATCATTTCGTTATGTTAGAACGATTTGTTTTTTTAAATATTTTTTAATATTTGGATTTGTTTTGTAAATTTGATGTTCTGAAACGACTGGCATTACGGAAGTTATTTTGGAAGATTAGCTATATTTGTTTTAACCTGTTATGTGTTTTGCATTAATTGAATTAATTACTTTTTTAAATTCATTCCTTATATTGGGAGTTTTTTGATCCGTTTTTCAGCTAAAAAAAGCAGAAGAAAAATGCATGAAAAATTAATCCCTTTAAATCCTATGGAACTCTTCACACTGATCCTTTGCGTCTCGTTTTTAGGCTGCATTCACACTGCTCTTTTGTAAATTGTGAAATTTTTCCCATGAACATGCGACTGGACAAAGCACTTCATGCAGGTACGTTGCATTTTTGATGCAAAAAGATGCGGGCTGGCTATCTAGAGCACTGCCTAAAAGGACTGGATTTTATCCTTCATTCAGTCTGGTCCTTTTAGGCAGTGCTCTAGGTAGCCAGCCCTTGTCTTTTTGTATTCTAATTCCGATGTGACTTAGGAAAGTCAATCCATTTTTCATGTTTTTTGAGGATTTTTTGCGGTTTCCATTCATTTCAATAGAGAGGTACAGCGCTTTTGGTACAGTTTTCTTTACCACATTAAACATGCACCAAAAATGCAGCAAGCAGGACTTTTAAAAATGGAACTGAAACACAACGAACCAATGCAAAGCGTTCCATAGGAATAAAAAGGATGCATTTTTCATGCATTTTTCTTCCACTTTTTTTTAACTGAAACTAGAGCTGCACAATTAATCTTTAAAAAAATCGAGATCTCGATTCAACCCCTCTCACGGTCTCTATTGCAGAGTTTGCCAATTCTTTCATAAAACAAGTGGAGGGACTTATCTGAGCACTCAGCTGTCAAACCTCCAGGCAGTCTGCCAAGTTTTTAACATGAAACATTGTAACTAAAGAAGACCATACATGATCAAATTTCAAACAAATTTTCTTTTCAAAATTAGAAAGTTCGTTTTTTTTTTGTGATCCAATGGTGTCACCGTTGATTTTCAAAATTCAGCCGACCAAGCCTTCAATTTCACCTCATGTTAATAATTTTTGTGGCCGGGAATCTTCTTTTCTCTCCGTAAATGTTCTTTTCTTGCACATTCGCATTTTTTTTCTTATTACATTTCTCGCACGATTCTCCCATCATTGATTAGAAAATCGTTAGTTTTTCCAAAAATTTCCAACATGTCCAATTCCTCAAATTTGATTGCTGCATGAAAATCGGCCATTGCTGCAGCCCACTAATGGTGCGAAATTCATACGGAAATTCTTAACCATGTATGGCCGGCATTACTCTTCCTTCTTAGATCAAAGGGATAAACTTGTGTGTGTAAAAAACAAAATTCAGGCAGTCTGCCAAGTTTTTAACAACATGTAAATGCAGGAGGTTTAACCACTTAAAGTCCAATGGGAGCTTTTCATCGGATTTTCCGACCGTGTGTATGCCCATTGGTCTTTTTCTGTCAGCATTTCCGACGGTCTTTAGATTGAGAGCCTGTTCTTAATTTTTCCAACGGAAAACCTTTCTATCAGATTTTTCGATCATGTGTATGCAATTCCGACACGCAAAATTCCGACGAATGCTCGGAAACAATTCAACGTATGCTCGGAAGCATTAAACTTCCCTTTTATAGTGCCGTTGAAACGTGTTGTGTGTCGCAGTGTTATTGACCATCGGAATTTGGTGTGGCCGTGTGTAGGCAAGACAGTTTGAGCGAAATTCTGTCAGAATTCCGACAAGCTTTTTCCTATGAGAATTCTGATCATGTGTACGTGGCATGAATCTTTTTCTGACACTTATTTCTTGAGTTAAAATCAATATTTTTTGCTAGAAAATTACTTGGAACCCCCAAACAGTATATATATTTTAGCAGAGACCCTAGGCAATAAAATATCAATTGGTGCAATATTTTATGTCCCACTATATTTGCCCAGCGGCCTTTCAAACACAATTTTTGGGGGAAAAAATACACTTCAATGAAAAAAAAAAAAATACGAAACAGTAAAGTTAGGCCAATTTTTTTTTTTTAATGCGAAAGATAATGTTACGCCGCGAGAAACGTGAGAGAATCGTCATCTATCTTCAAAGCAAAAAAATTGTGATTCTCATTTTAGCCAGACTCATGCAGCACTAACTGAAACATTGATCAAAAACTGATCAGTGTAAAAGGGCCTTTAAAAGTCATGCTTACTGCATTCTTGGTGCATGGATGATGTGCAAAAAAATGCCTCCAAAAAAGCACCTCTTCATTAAAAATGAATGGAAATCCTGGCAAAAAACTAATCAAAACACATCAAAAATGCATCACACCAGTGAGAAGTGCTTTGTCCAGTCACAGTTTCCAGGGGAAAGCTGAACAGAAGGGCATTGCACATATTATGGCAAAACTTTAACCACTTGACCACTGGGCACTTAAACACCCTTAATAACCAGACCAATTTTCAGCTTTCGGTGCTCTCACAATTTGAATGACAATTACTCAGTCATGAAACACTGTACCCACATGAAATTTTTGTTCTTTTTTTTCAGACAAATAGAGCTTTCTTTTGGTGGTATTTAATCACCGCTGTTTTTTTTTTTTTGTGCTATAAAAGAAAAAAGACCGAAAATTCTGTAAAAAAATGAATTTTTCTTCGTTTCTGTTATAAAATTTAGCAGATTAGTAATTTTTCTTCATAAATTTTGGCCAAAATTTAAAGATACTTTTTTTTTTGATTTTTTCTTCGTTTCTGTTATAACATTTAGCAGATTAGTAATTTTCTTTGGTAAAAATAAGTACAAATTGGTGGATATTATTTGGTCTTTGAGAAAGTTATAGAGTCCACAAGCTATGGTGCCAATATCTGAAAATTGATCACACCTGAAGTACTGACGGCCTATCTCATTTCTTGAGACCCTAACATGCCATAAAAGTACAAATACCCCCCAAATTACCTTTTTTTGGAAAGAAGACATTCCAAGGTATTTAGTAAGAGGCATGATGAGTTTTTTGAAGTTGTCATTTTTTCCTACAATTCTTCGCAAAATCAAGATTTTTTTTCCTTTTTTCCCCCACAAAATTGTCATATTATCAGGTTATTTCTCACACACAGCATATGCATACCACAAATTACACCCCAAAACACATTCTGCTATTACTCTCGAGTACGGCGATACCACATGTGTGAGACTTTTACACAGCGTGGCCACATACAGAGGCCCAACATGCAGGGAGCACCATCAGGCGTTCTGGAGCACCCAGGCCAATTCTGACATTTCTCTCCTACATGTAAAAATCATAATTTATTTGCTAGAAAATTACATAGAACCCAAAAACATTATAATGTTTTTTTAGCAAAGACCCTAGAGAATACAATGGTGGTCATTGCAACTTTTTATCATGCGCAGCAATTTTTCGAATGTGTTTTTTTTGGAAAAAAAAACAGTAACAGTGCTTTAAAAAAAAAAAAAAAACAGTAAGTGTTAGCTCAATGTTTTTTCATAACGTGAAAGATGAAGTTACGCTGAGTAAATAGATATCTAACATGTCACACTTCAAAATTGCACACGCTCGTGGAATGGCGCCAAACGTTGCTACTTAAAAATCCCCATAGGTGACACTTTACATTTTTTTACTGGTTACATGTTTGGAGTTACAGAGGAGGTCTAGGGCCAAAATTATTGCTCTCACTCTAACGTTCGCAGCGATACCTCACATGTGTAGTTTGAACACCGTTTTCATATGTCGGCGGGACTTACGTATGTGTTCGCTTATGCATGCGAGCACATGGGGACAGGGGCGCTTAAAATTTTTTCTTTTTTTATTGTTCGTTTTACTTTATTTATTTTAGTTTGACACTTTTTTCCCCAAAAATAAATTTTTTGATCACTTTTATTCCTATTACAAGGAATGTAAACATCCCTTGTAATAGGAATATGGCATGAAAGGTCCTCTTTACAGTGAGACCCCACATCTCACTTCTAGGCTGGGAAGCCTGAAATAAAAATAAAAAAATGGCAGAGTATTGGCAGGGTATTGCAGAGTATTGCATATTATTGCTGGGTATTGCAGAGTATTGGCAGTGTATTGGGTATTGCAGAGTATTGTCAGGGTATTGCAGAGTATTGTCAGGGTATTGGGTATTGCATATTATTGCTGGGTATTGCAGAGTATTGGCAGTGTATTGGGTATTGCAGAGTATTGTCAGGGCATTACAGAGTATTGTCAGGGTATTGCAGAGTATTGTCAGGACATTTCTGGGTATTGCAGAGTATTAGCAGGGAATTGAGGGGTTAATTTTCGGTGAGCAGCACTGTGGGCACTGCAGATCCAGCCCACAGCACTGCTGACACCGATCTCTTCCCCCTCTGCTGTACCGATCAGTACAGAGAGGGGAGGGAGGTTTGTTTACAAGTGATCACTCCGTCATTTGACGGAGAGATCATGTGGTAAATGGCCGCGATGAGCCTCCCAACCTATTAATGGCATGGCCTTGCCTCCCCCCATACTAGTAATGACATGACCTTGCCCCCTCCCCCCATCCTAGTAATGGCATGTCCCCAGTCAATGTTAGCAGAGGAAGGGTGTGGACTGGGGAGAGGGCAAACAACTGGAAGCTGATTACTGGATTATAGAACTTGGCTGGGGTACTGGGGGACACAAGGCAGATTGGAGCTGGACTCCAGCTCTGGGATTTTGTGGAGGAAATCAAATATGATACAACAGCAGGGAACAGAGCTTCGGGCCCCCTGGAGCTAGGGGCGGGGTCACAATTGCAACCCCTGAGACCCCTGATGCTACGCCAATGCTGATTGGTTCAGAGAGCTGACTTTCCCTATTCCAGGCATGCTATGCAGATTGTGTAACTTATTAGCCCTTGTACACACGGTCGTACATTCCGACGGAAAATGTCTGTTCGGACCGTGTTGTTGGATAATCCGTCTGTGTGTGGGCTGCATCGGACTGTTTTCGTCGGAGTATCCAACCAACAAAGTTTTACAGCAGGGCTATTAGATTTTCTGAGAACATGATCCGATCGGACTTTGTCCTATTGTTTGTAGAGAATTCCAATCGGACAAAGTGCCACGCATGCTCAGATCAAATTCCTAGACCAAATCTATTGGCTACTAGCCTGAACGTAGTCCCGTCGTAATGAAAAATAATGTCATCACGTTCTGAACGATCGGATTTTCC
Organism: Lithobates pipiens; assembly: GCF_037356315.1. NCBI lineage: Eukaryota > Metazoa > Chordata > Amphibia > Anura > Ranidae > Lithobates > Lithobates pipiens. Next base: position 20,422,459 of record NW_027507903.1, read on the forward strand.
GACAACTTTGTCCGACCGTGTGTATGCAACAGTTTCGGACAAAATCCATCGGACAAAATCCGTCGGAAAAAATCCGTCGGACAAAATCCAACGGATTTGGTTGTCAGAATGTGTGTACAAGGGCTTAGAAGTAACCTGTAATTCAGATGTAAGATTTTGTAAGGACTACTAGAGTTCAGAATATACCAGGGTTTAGGTTGAGAAGCATGTTTGCTGAGAGCCAAAGGATACCCTGTTGCATGTTTGTATATCAGTGCTGTCAATGTATTAGCTGTCTGCTAACTCATCTTTGGCCTCCTTGGTCTGAATTTGCAAACTAAACGTGCCTGTTAATATCTCATATCAAGCAAATTAGAGATGATATCAGATTTACAGTTAGGCACAATAGGTATAAGCCTGTAGGCAACAGAGGCAAAAAGGCTGCTTTTCTCTGAGTAGTTATTGGGCACACATTAACCACTTACAGACCAGACCATTTTGCTGGTCAAAGACCAGACCACTTTTTGCGATTTGGCACTGCGTCGCTTTAACTGACAATTGCGTGGTTGTGCGACGTGGCTCCCAAACAAAATTGAAGTCCTTTTTTTCCCACAAATAGAGCTTTCTTTTGGTGGTATTTTATCACCTCCGCGGTTTTTATTTTTTGTGCTATAAACAAAAATAGAGCTACAATTTTGAAAAAAACGCATTATTTTTTACTTTGTGTTATAATAAATATCCCCCAAAAATATCTAAAAAAAAAATTTTTTCCCTCAGTTTAGGCCAACTGATACATATTTTTGGTAAAAAAAATCGCAATAAGCGTATATTGATTGGTTTGCGCAAAAGTTATAGCGTTTACAAAATAGGGGATAGTTTTATGGCATTTTTATTAATATTTTTTTTTTACTAGCAATGGCGACGATCAGCGATTTTTATTGTGACTGCGACATTATGGCGGACACATCTGACATTTTTGATACATTTTTGGGACCATTGTCATTTATACCGTAATCACTGCTATATAAATGCAGTGATTCCTGTGTAAATGACACTGACAGTGAAGGGGTTAACCAGTGGGTGGCAGTGTAGGGGTTAAGTGTTCCTAGGGGTGTGTTACTAACTGTTGGGGGCTGGGCTTTAATTTAGTGAACACTGATCTCTGCTCCAATCACATGGAGCAGAGATCAGCGTCACTAGTTGCTAGGCAGAATGGAGAAATGCTGTTTACAATGGAATTTCTTCATTCGGCCGATCCGTGAGACGATCGCGGGTATGCCCGCGGCGATCGAGTCCGCGGGTCCCGCGACCGGACTCACGGGGGTCCCGACCAGCGCGGGAGCACGCCGCCGCTGGCGTGCTCCCGATGGCAGGGCAGCAAATTTAAAGGGACGTACAGGTACGCCCATTTGCCTGCCCGTACCATTCTGCCGACGTACATCGGCGTGCGCTGGTCGGCAACTGGTTAATGGATGATGGAAGTCAGCAGAGCTTCACTTCATTCAATAAGCCAAGGGAGATTTCTCTTGCAAAGTGCAAATTTTCTTGCAAAGTGAACAGTATATTTGCCAAGGTAGGTCTCATGTACACGGCTGCTGGTAAACGGACGTTCAGAGGCAGTTAGCTGCTTTTTTCAGCTGCTCCTGAACTCATCCAATGTTATCTTATGTGTACATGTACACAGGGTCATTTAATGTCATTTTTAGGCAGTTGCGTTTAGAGGCTTTTCTTTGAAGGCATGAAAATGACTTCAGACGCCAAAGTTTCCGACGTTTCAGCCGCTAAACGCAGCTAAACGTGGTATCGGCGTTCGTTCACATAAGTTTTTCCATTTTTGGCTATTTAAAAAAAAAAAATTTCAAACCCTTCTAAATGCAAACACGGCTAAACGTGGCATGTAAACGCGGCAAAACTGACGTTTTAAACGTGGATTTTTATCTGTCAAGTTAAATCGTTCAGGAGAGGTTGGAAAAAATGTCCCATGTACATTGAGCCTTAGGACCCGGAGAAAAACGCGTTAGCACAATGTTAATACCTAGATGAAACAACCATTCTCATATAATATACAGTGATTACCAGTTCTGCATCAAGATGGTATTATTCTTGTGTACTGTAGTGTTCTTCCTAGTAGAACTATGTAGTTATGCTGTCATTTCCTCTCTGTGTTCCTTTTGTTTTCCCATGCCAGCATCAGACTGATAAGAGTCATATCTTCAGTGCATTCCAACACAAGAATTTTTTTAAAGAGATGATCCTATCAGAGGGGCTGTTGCTTATAGTGGCAAAGTTGTGTAGATACAGGCTCTAATGATGGTAAACTGATGCTGATATGACCCCCTCTCTCTAAAAAGGCATGAGAGAGAGAGAGAGAGAGAGAGAGAGAGAGAAAGGGAGTGAGAGAGAGGGAGGGAGAGAGAGAGAGAGAGAGGGGGCGAAGAGGGGAGAGGGAGAAATAGAGAGAGGGAGAGGAGAGAGGGGGGAGTGTGATGGGGGAGGGGGGAGGAGAGAGATAGAGAGAGGGGAGAGGAATAGAGAAAGGGGGGGGAGAGAGGGGGGATAAAGAAAGGGGGGAGAGAGAGGGGGAGGAGAGAGGGGGAGAGAGGGGGTAGAGAGAGGGGGGAGGAGAGAGAGGAGGGAGAAATATAGAAAGGGGGAGAGAGAGGGGGAGGAGAGAGAGGGGGAGAAATAGAGAAAGGGGGGAGAGAGAGGGGGGAGGAAGAGGAGGAGAGGGGGGATAGAGAGAGGAAGAGGAGGAGAGAGGAGGGAGTTTGAGAGAGAGGGGGAAGACAGTGGGGAGTAAAAGAGAGAGGGGAGAGGAGGGGGGAGTTTGAGAGAGAGGGTGGAGAAGTAGAGAGAGGAAGAGAGGGGAGTGTTAGGGAGAGGGGGAGAGAGAGAGGGGGATAAATAGAGAGAGGGAGAGGAGGAGAGAAGGGAGAGAGGTGGGAGAAATAGAGAGAGAAAGGAGAGGGGGTAGAGAGAGGAAGAGGAAGAGAGATGGGGGAGTGTGAGAGAGAGAGTGGGAGAGAGTGGGGAGAAACAGAGAGAGGGAGAGGAGAGAGGGGGGGGAGAGTGAGAGAGAGGGGGGAGAGAGTGGGGAAAAATAGAGAGAGGGAGAGGAGGAGAGGGGGGGGAGTGTGAGAGAGAGGGGGGAGAGAGTGGGGAAAAATAGAGAGAGGGAGAGGAGGAGAGGGGGGAATGTGAGAGAGAGGGGGGGAGGGGGAGAGATAGAAAGAGGAGGAGAGAGGGGGAGCGTGAGAGAGAGGGGGGGAGAGTGTGGGGGAGAAATAGAGAGAGGGAGAGGAGGAGATAGGGGGGAGTGTGAGAGAGTGGGGGAGAAAGGGGAGGGAAGAAATAGCAGGAGAGAGAGAGACTGAGTGGAGAGACTGAGGGAGGAGAGAGAGAGGGTGGGATAGTGGGAGAGAGATAGTGCAAATAGGGAGAAAAAGGGGGATGGGGTAGAGATAGCAGGAGAGAGAGAAAAATAGGGAGAAAAAGGGGGGGGGTAGAGAAAGGGGAGGAGGAGAGAGAGGAGAGTGTGAGAAAGAGAGAGGGGGAGAGATAGCAGGAGAGAGAGAAACATAGGGAAAAAAAGGGAGAGGGGGGAGTGTGAGAAAGAAAAAAGGTGGAGAGATACCAGGAAAGGGGAGAGAGATGGCGGAAAGAGGTAAAGGGAGAGAAGGGGGGGTAGGGTTGCCACCTAATCCCTTTAAACCCAAACACATATGAATTAAGCAGGCTCTGAGGCTAATTTAATGCAGAGAAGGCACAAAGTTAGTTTAATGACCACCTTATCGGCCACAGAGCCTGTGTAATTAATATGTGTTCAGTTTTAAAGGGATGAGGTGGCAACCCTAGGGGGGAGAGATAGGGAAAGGGGGAGAGAGGGGGAGTGTGAGAAAGAGAGGGAGGGGAGAGAAAGGGGAAGAGGGAGAGAGACAGGAAAAAGGGAAGAGGGAGAGAGACAGGGAAAGGGGAAGAGAGAGAGAGTCAGGGGAAGGGGGAGAGAGATGGGGAGAGGGGAAGAGAGAGAGACGGGGAGAGGGGAAAGAGAGAGAGAGACAGGGGAAGAGAGAGAGTCAGGGAAAGGGGAAGGGGGAGAGAGGCAGGGAAAGGGGAAGAGAGAGACAGGGAAAGGGGAAGAGAGAGAGTCAGGAAAGAGAGAGAGTCAGGGAAAGGGGAAGGGGGAGAGAGGCAGGGAAAGGGGAAGAGAGAGACAGGGATAGGGGAAGAGAGAGAGAGAGTCAGGGGAAGGGGGGAGAGATGGGGAGAGGGGAAAAGAGAGAGAGAGAGAGAGAGAGAGAGACAGGGACAAGGGAAGAGAGAGAGAGAGAGGGTAAAGGGAAGAGAGAGAGAGAGAGACAGGGACAAGGGAAGAGAGAGAGAGAGAGACAGGGAAAAGGGAAGAGAGAGAGAGAGACAGGGACAAGGAAGAGAGAGAGAGAGAGAGAGAGAGAGAGAGACAGGGAAAAGGGAAGAGAGAGAGAGACAGGGGAAAGGGAAGAGAGAGAGAGACAGGGAAAAGGAAGAGAGAGAGAGTCAGGGCAAGGGAGAGAGAGAAGGGGAAGTGGGAGATAGCAGGAGAGGGGGAAAGGGGGAAGAGATAGGGAGAGGGAGAGAATGAGGGAGAGAGAGAGAGGAGAGAAAGATAAGGTAATGGGGAGAGGGGGGGGGGGGGGGGAGAGAGGGGGAGTGTGAGAAAGAGAGAGGGGGAGGTATAGCAGGAGAGGGAGAACAAGATAGAGGGAAAGAGGTAGAGGGATAGTGGGAAGGGGAGAGAGAGACAGGGAGAGGGAGATAGCAGGAGAGGGAGAGATGTAAAGGGAGAGAGATAGAGGGGGGAGGGAGAGTGTCACATGGAGAGGGAGAGGGGGAGAGAGATCAGGCGAGGGGGAGAGAGGGAAAGAGTAGGAGGGAGAAGGGGCAAGAGATCAGGTGAGGGGGATAGAGAGAGAGAGAGAGAAAGAGAGGGAGGATGAAAGAGAGGGAGAGGAGAACGCAATCACTGAAACATATCTAAAAATAGAGAAGAAAGCCTTGATAGAATGGGAAAATGGAAAAGGGAGATAAAAAAGAGAGAGAGAGAGAGAAAGGAGAGGAGCAGATTGAGAAAAGGAGGAAAGGAAGAGGGGAAGGGGGAGAGAGGAAAATGAATAGAGGGGGAGGGGGAGAGAGAGACGAGGGAGGGGGGGGGGGGGGGTGAAGAAGAGAAAGAGGCAAAGAGGGAAGAGAGGGTGAGAGAGAAAAAGTGAGAGGAGAAGTGAATATTATTCTAATAGTACAATCAGTGAAACACATGTAAAAACTAGAGTAGACAATGTGAGTAGTTACCTGTACTGACCAATCATGCGTTAGCTTTCATCCTTAAAATGGGCCCTAGAAAATTTGCAGTTGTTTTCCATGTGGCTCTAAGTAAGCCGTAGCACAGATGTAATCTCATTATTTGGCTCTATTCGCTCGCTATGATTAGATACTGCCTGACCCGCACAGTGAAATGTTAATTGTAACACAAGCCTTAAACTCAATACATTGCCTGCCTGTAACTAGTTATTAATCTGCTCTGGTATTTCCCTATCTTTATGAGACAAGTTATTGTAAGATTTTCATCAGTTCCTTCAGGGTAATGGCTAACAGCAGGTTACTCTCAACCTTGACCTTTCCAGAAAACACAAGATGGAGTAATGTCCCCAGGTGTTTCTAAACATTGTACATTTTTTATAGATATGCATCCAGGAGCCATGCAAGTCCACTGACTGATACACTGCTCAATGAAAAGATTGTTTGAACTCTTCTCAAACACCTGCTTTCTATTTTGTGTGCAAGTTTTACATGGAGTCTTTCCAGCAAGGTTTAGATTATGTTTGCCAAGGTCAGAACCTCGGATCGGGTCTTCTGTTTCTTTTCTTTCTTATTTCTTTTTTTCTTTTCTTTTTTTTTTTTCCCCCAGCGATGATGAGGTTGATTTACTAAAGAAGTAGTTACTGTTCACTTACCAAAGTGAACTTTCAATGAGCTTAGTAAATAAGATGAATCATTATTCATGGCAATCAACCAATTAAGTGCTAGGTATTTTTTTTTTTTTTTATTTATTTATTTTTTATTTATTTTTTTTTCTTTGAGCTTGATTACTTATTAGTGATGAACCTTGATTCATCTTACCATATGGGTACACCCTTGTATTACCAGGACATTTTTTCATAGTTACATGGTTAGTCTTGTGAAAAAAAGACACAAGTCCCATCCAGTTCAATCAATAAAATATAAAAATCATACAATCTTATATACACAGATGATCCAGAGCAAGGCAACAAAAATAATCAAATAAATAAATTCCTTCCATTTCAGTTTTAAGGCTAGGTTCACACCGTAGCGATGCGGGAACGCCGCGAATCCGCAGCGTTTTCCCGCATCGCATGCCTCCCGCCGGCAGTTCACACTGCCCTATGCGGACTGCTGGGAGTGTCAATGAAATCTTAATGACACCCCCAGATCAGTCCGCGGATACCCGCGATCGTCCCACGGGGAGGCTGAACGGGGAGATGCCGTTGTAAACAGCATCTCCCTGTTCTGCCTAGCAACAAGCGACGCTGATCTCTGCTCCATGTGATTGGAGCAGAGATCAGTGTTCACTAACACAAAGCCCAGCCCCCCCCCCCCCACAGTTAGTAACACACCCCTAGGAACACTTAACCCCCTACACTGCCACCCCCTGATTAACCCCTTCACTGCCAGTGTCATTTACACAGGAATCACTGCATTTGTATAGCACTGATTGCTATGTAAATGACAATGGTCCCAAAAATGTGTCAAAAATGTCCGATGTGTCCGCCATATTGTGGCAGTCACAATAAAAATCGCTGATCGCCACCATTACTAGTAAAAAAAAAAAAAGATTAATAAAAATGGCATAAAACTATCCCCTATTTTGTAAATGCTATAACTTTTGCGCAAACCAATCAATAATCGTTTATCGCATTTTTTTTACCAAAAATATGTAGAATACGTATCGGCCTAAACTGAGGGAAAAAAATGTTTTTTTATATATTTTTGGGGGATATTTATTATAACAAAAAGTTCAAAATAATGCGTTTTTTTCAACATTGTCACTCTATTTTTGTTTATAGCGCAAAAAATAAAAACCGCAGGGGTGATCCAATACCACCAAAAGAAAGCTCTATTTGTGGGGGAAAAAAAAGACGTCAATTTTGTTTGGAAGCCATGTCGCACGACTGCGCAATTGTCAGTTAAAGCAATTGCAAAAAGTGGTCTGGTCTTAAGCCAGCAAAATGGTCCGGTCTGAAAGTGGTTAAGTAATGCCGTGTACACACAACCGGACTTTTCGACAGCAAAGGTCCAACGGAACAAATCCGTTGGACAATTCCGTTGTGTGTGGGCTCCATTGGACCTCTGCTGTCCAAAAAATCTAACGGACTTTAGAAATAGGACATGTTTTACATTTTTCCACCGGACGCAGTTCCTATTGAGAAATCTGTTAGTCTGTATGCTAGTCCTACGGACAAAAACCGACGCGAGGGCAGCTATTGGCAACTGGCTATGAACTTCCTTATCCTAGACCGGTCGTACGTCATCTCATTCAAATCTGTCGAACTTTGGTGTGATTGTGTGTGGTCAAGTCCGTTCAATTGGAAAGTCCATCGGAACTCCGCCGAAAGTTTGCCGGGAAGACCGTAGGACCTAGTCTGTCAAAAAGTCCGGTTGTGTGTACGCGGCGTAAGTATTACATTGTATATCCCTGTATGTTGCGGCCGTTCAAGTGCTTATCTAATAGTTTTTTGAAACTATTGATGTCCCCCCCCCCCCCCCGAAACCACCACCTGTGGAAGGGAATTCCACATCCTTACCGCTCTTACAGTAAAGAACCCTCTACGCAGTTTAACCACTTCAGCCCGGGAAGATTTAGCTGCTTAATGACCAGGCAATTTTTTGCGATTCAACGCTGGGTCAATTTAACTGACAATTGTGCGGTCATGCGATGTTGATCCCAAACAAAATTGATGTCCTTTTTTCCCCACACATAGAGCTTTCTTTTGGTGGTGTTTGATCACCTCTGCAGTTTTTATTTTTTGCTCTATAAACAAAAAAAGAGCGACAATTTTGAAAAAAAAAAAAAATCTATTTTACATTATACCAGTGGCGGCTGGTGCTCAAAATTTTTGGGGGTTGCAAATAAACTGAAAAAAAAAAAACATGCCCATCAAACGCAGCCACTGTGCCCATCAAACGCAAATGCAGCCACTGTGCCCATCAAACGCAAATGCAGCCACTGTGCCCGTCAAACGCAGCCACTGTGCCCATCAAAAGCAGCCACTATGCCCATCAAACGCAACCACTGTGCCCATCAAAAGCAGCCACTGTGCCCATCAAAAGCAGCCACTGTGCCCATCAAACGCAGCCACTGTGCCCATTAAATGACCTGCACGCTCCTCGATGTCTTCTTCCGTCCTCTCTATCAGGCGTCCAATCACAGAGTCTGACATTTCAGCCAATCAGATGACAGGTAACAGACCCAGGAACCTGATTGGCTGAAAGGCGGTGCCAACACACAGCTGAGTAAACAGCGAACGCACAGCATTGCGCCCGCTGTTCACGTTTTTGGGCGCCTATTAGAGCCTATGGCTCTAATCAGCTCCTTCCAAAAGACACGGATACGGCCCTTGGGGCATTATTCTTCACACTGTCATTAAAAGTGGGGCATAGTTCCTGCCACTGACCCCAATGATGGGGCAATATTCTTCCCACTGACACCAACAATGAGTCAATATTCCTCCCATTGACACCAATGATTGCACACTATTCCTCCCACTGATACCAATGATGAGGCACTATTCCTCCTACTGACAACAATGATGGGGCACTATTCCTCCCATTGATACCAATGATGGGGCACTATTACTCCCCCGATACCAATGATGGGGCACTATTCCTCCCAATGACACCACTGATGGGGCACTATTCCTCCCACTGACACCAATGATGGGGCACTATTCCTCCCATTGATATCAATGATGGGGCACTATTCCTCCCATTGATATCAATGATGGGGCATTATTACTCCCCCGATACCAATGATGGGGCACTATTTCTCCCACCGATGGCACACTATTATTCCCCCCTCGATACCAATTATGGGGCCCTATTCCTCCCACTGACACCAATGATGCGGCACTATTCTTCCCACGGACACCAATGATGGGGCACTATTCCTCCCACTGTCACTAACAGTGGGGCATAGTTCCTGCCACTGACCCCAGTGATGGGGCACTATTCTTTCCACTGACACCAACAATGAGTCAATATTACTCCCATTGACAGCAATGATTGCACACTATTCCTCCCACTGATACCAATGATGGGGCACTATTCCTCCTACTGACAACAATGATGGGGCACTATTCCTCCCATTGATACCAATGATGGGGCACTATTACTCCCCCTGATACCAATGATGGGGCACTATTCCTCCCACTTACACCAATGATGGGGCACTATTACTCCCCCGATACCAATGATGGGGCACTATTCCTCCCACAGATGGCATAGTTCCTGCCACTGACCCCAGTGATGGGGCACTATTCTTTCCACTGACACCAACAATGAGTCAATATTACTCCCATTGACACCAATGATTGCAAACTATTCCTCCCACTGATACCAATGATGGGGCACTATTCCTCCCACTTACACCAATGATGGGGCACTACTCCTCCCATTGATACCAATGGTGGGGCACTATTACTCCCCCCGATACCAATGATGGGGCACTATTCCTCCCACTGACACCAATGATGGGGCACTATTGCTCCCATTGATACCAATGATGGGGCACTATTACTCCCCCCCATACCAATGATGGGGCACTATTCCTCCCACTGACACCAATGTTGGGGCACTATTCCTCCCACTGACACCAATGTTGGGGCATTATTCCTCCCACGGACACCAATGTTGGGGCATTTTTCCTCCCACTGACACCAAAGACGGGGCACTATTACTTCCCCCCGATACCAACAATGTGGCGTTGTTTACTCTCACTGACACCATTACATTTTTCTACTCCCACTGGCCACAGCCCGGCCCTCCTAAAGGACAGTAAGCTGACCCTTTGTTTAGAAAGTTTGGAGACCCCCGTCCCATATGTACAATTGTATGCCCGTTAAACCTTTAATAAAAACATGGCCAGCGAAAAAAAAATAAAAAATCTTCTTGTAGGATTTCACCATCTTTTTAAGAGTTGAATGACAGCAGCTTAGCAGAAAAAATAATCAGAGTGTCGCAAAGTATAGGGAATAACATGTCATAAGAAAACACAATTAACTTTTTTCCCCTAAAGTGTAAAACGTCCCCCCTCCCCCCCCCCCTTGTGCCTCCTTCCTACAAGCTGCGATTCCCACGTGAAATATCTTAACCTGTTTCCTCCACTTGTCAATCAAGGGCTCCGCACTGAAGCTGTGGTATGTCAGGCTCCGACCTTCGACCCTGCCTCTGATTCTGAAAACCGCCATTCAATGAACTCATTTAATTATTTAGGCTGTTTCTAATAAATGTGACAATGTGGATTTAACACATTTCAGATGCTTCTTATTTTTTTTTTTTTGGACTGTTCACTTTGAAGGGGTCAACCAATTTTTTGGAGCAGTGACTTTTTTTTTTTTTTTTTTGTGGATCGTCTTCATAATAACTTTTTTTTTTTTTTTTAGACTGTAAAAGATGATGTACGGGATTTGATCTGTCAAAACACATCTGTATCGGTATCTGTGGGCGAACTCGTGAACCTGATCAGCCTTGCTTGTCTGATCACAACACGTCAAACCGCAGAGATCTCAGAAAATAATATTTTATTCTGCAGTATCAAGGTTTATACTAAAGGGTGCATATCAACAGGTCATGTCACTGCTATTGGAGAACTATTCATGAGAACGAGGATTCTGCGGGGGAGGAGGGAATTGAGTAGCCTCAAACCAAGTCCACATGAGTGCAAGAGAGGATACATGGAGTTTGTCTGGGGTCACGGGGAAAAAAAAAAACTTTTCATGCTGTAACTTTATGTCTGCAATCCGTTTAGACAAGAGGACTGAAATCTTGCAGCGTTTATGAACGTTGAGGCAAATTTATAAAGTAGAGAATGGTCAACGTACCCATTATTTCTCACTTTTTGCTAAATGCCATTGAATGACTTATCGCATTTCTATAACCACATGTATAGTCTAGATTTGCACACTCATTCATATAATTGAGTATTCGCTAATGTTTGTCAACATAAGAATTTCGTGTTCTTCAGTGGAAAATCCAGATCTCAGAACTGTCATCATCAACGTCCACAACTGCCGAGTGTTTTCAACACGTAACTAATTTCTTGTATCGGTTATTCCCTATCTAATCATCCCAACTTGCTATGCACTCTCTGAGCTTACTTAAAGCAGACAGGCCACCCTAAAAAAAAATTGCATTAAAATTCTCTTAACTACTTCCCACCCGGCCAATGTACATATACGGCCGGGTGGGAACTCTCTACTTCTGAGTGGACGTTCCTTAACGTCCATCAGAAGTAGGGGGATTGCGCGTGCGCGTGCCCGCGCAGCGGCGCGATCCCGATGCGCCTGTGTCACCCGGACATGGCGCATTTCGGATCGGCAGGAGGGCTCTGTGATTGGCCCTCTTGATCACATGACGGCCATGTCCAATCACGGCCCTCATGTGATGTACACAAACAGCCGGTTGCTAGGCAATCGGCTCTCTTCTTCTCACACGGAAGAGGAGAGCAGATCGCTGCAGCCGGCTGGTGATTAGTGAGTATTAGCTGCTTTTTACCCACTGATCACCAGTCTAGTGAAAACACACATCACCACACAGTATAAACACAATGTCCCCACACATGTCCCCAAAACACACATGTCCCCCAAATAATAAAAACACATGTCCCCAATAATAAAAACACATGTCCCCCACATATGTCCCACTAAAATCACATGTCCCAATGATTATCTGTACACACTCTTGATAAGAGGAGATTAAGGGGGGGATTTGATCAACATGTACAAATATATAAGGGGTCCATATAGGGAACTTGGTGTCGAGTTATTCACTTTACAGTCAACAAAGATGGCAAGGGGGCACTCTTTACGTCTAGAGGAGAAGAGATTTCATCTCCAAATACGGAAAGGTTTCTTCACAGTAAGAGCTGTGAAAATGTGGAATAGACTCCCTGCAGAGGTGGTTATAGCCAGCTCAGTGGATTGCTTTAATAAAGGCCTGGATTATTTCCTAAGTGTACATAATATAACGGGGTACTAACATTTATAGGTAAAGTTGATCCGGGGAAAATCCGATTGCCTCTCGGGGGGATCAGGAAGGAATTTTTCCCCTGCTTTAGCAAATTGGATCATGCTCTGCTGGAGTTTTTTGCCTTCCTCTGGATCAACTGTGGGTATAGAATTGGGTAAAGCGGCTGGTATGATATTTATTATATATTTTTTTTTTTTGGTTGAACTGGATGGACTTGTGTCTTTTTTCAACCTGACTAACTACGTAACTATGTAACATCTGTACATGATCATTTGCGTACATATGTCCGTGATCACACAAACCAATTATTATACACTTAACCAAATTTTTTTTTACCAAATCACATTTTGGCCTAAATTTATGCCAAAATTCGATTTTATTGGATTTCTTTTAAAATAGAAAGAAGAAAATATTGTTTTTTTTTCCAAATTTCCACTCTTTTTTCGGTTATATCGCAAAAAATAAAAAAACGGAGTCATTAATAAATGCCACCAAAATAAAGCTCTATTTGTGCAAACAAAATGATAACAATTTAATTTGGGTACAACGTAGCATGACCGCGCAATTGTCATTGAAATTGCGAGAACGCTGAAATCTGAAAATTGGGCTGGGAAGGAAGGGGGCGAAAGTGCCCTGTATTGTAGTGGTTAAAAATGTAAAAAAGAAATAATTAAAGAAATGGCTGTTGCTAGGCAGATCGTCCTAATCTGCCACGTCCTAAACCGTGGTGGTCTTCAGTCTTCTCCTCCTCGCGTTATCTTCTGGGGAAGGTGGCGCGGTGTGTTCTGGGAACTCTGTGTGTCAAATAACCAAGTTGATATCCGGCCAAGTGTGAATTCCCCATTCACACTTGAGCATGAGTGTCTTCAGGTGACATCTTACTGGTAACAGCCATCTACATCGGATCCCCTGTGGATTTTTCTGGTTCCTGTTCCATTCATGTGGCCGGATATCAACTTGGTGGTTTGTGATCCAGCTATTCGTTTTTTCCCAGCAGATGCCAAGGAGAGAACAATAGAGTACACTCCCTACTTCCGGGATTTCAGTGATAGTTCGGCTCATTGGTCGTCTTGAGCCTTCCATGCCTGATTGACCCTCTGTTGTCCGACAGAGGGTCCACCTGTTCTGGTAAGTGTATATTGGCTACACCATTTGTTTGAGTGTTTCCTGTGATGACCTACACCAGGGATATGCAATATGCGGACCTCCAGCTGTTGCAGAACTACAAGTCCCATGAGGCATAGCAAGACTCTTAGAGCCGCAAGCATGACTCCCAGAGGCAGAGGCATGATGGGACTTGTAGTTTAGCAACAGCTGGAGGTCCACTAATTGCATATCCCTGATCTACACGATCGAGGCATCTTTACGATATCACTTCATTTTATGATGGACATTTTTGTTATGTGTGTTCTTTTTTGGAGATTTCTCACCTCCAGTCTCTATAACCCTTTTTAGGATTAACTTTACACATATTTGTAAGGGATTTGGTTCACCTTAATTCACTTATTTTAGAGCTACATTTTTTACTTTGGAATTTTAATCACATTCTAGTGTAGCTGCTGGGTTTGTTTTTGATTTTTTGGGTAAGCGCAATAATAACCTTTTATCCACGTTTACAAAACATAGAAAGAGATATTGGGATTTTTAAGGTGCAAATTGATTTGAAGAATAGTAACAACTATGTTATATAAGAATTTTTATTTTATTTTAGAAAAAATAAAAAAAATTGTTAAAACACAACAATTGGCAAGTACAAATCAACAAGATGTTATGGATACAGCATAATGGGATAGGATTCCCAACATGTTTCACCCATATATCGGGCTTCTTCAGGGGGTGCTGTCCAGCTAGGGGTGCAAGCCTCCTTGGTCTCTTGAAATATTGGTCAAATCACTAAAGGATCACAGATGTCTATCTGCTTCCAGAGAACCATGTGCTAAAGGTGACCATAGGGAGCATTCAAGGACTGAAAAAACAAAGTTCTGCAGTGGACTTAATACCAAGGGACGAATGCTGTCTGAAACCACCAGTACTTATTGATAAGACTGGTATTTAACGACAGCTTGTATGTGTCCCTGGGTTCCAGCAGCCTGGCTATATGGGTGAAACATGTTGGGAATTCTATGCTATTATGCTGTATCCATAAAATCTTGTTGATTTGTACTTGCCAATTGTTGTGTTTTAACAATTTTTTATTTTTTATAAAATAAAATAAAATTCTTATTTAACATAGTTGTCACTATTCTTCAAATTAATTTGCACCTTAAAAATCCCAATCCCTCTTTCTATATTTAACAAATTATGGGATGTGGTGCAATTACTAAGTTGATTTGTCTGTGATCAAAAACTTGTTGTTTACAAGTTAATATTTTTTTTTGCTAGAAAATTATGTAGAACCCCCAAACATTATATATAATTTTTTTTCTAATACCCTAGAGAATAAAATGGCGGCTGTTGCAATACTTTCTGTCACACTGTATTTGCGCGGCGGTCTTACAAGCTCACTTTTTTGGTAAAAATACACTTTTTTTAATTAAAAAATAAGACAACAGTAGTTAGTCCATTTTTTTTTTTTATATTGTGAAAGATGATGTTACGCAGAGTAAATTGATACCCATGTCATACTTCAAAGTTGCACCCGCTCGGGAATGGCGTCAAACTTTTACCCTTAAAAATTTCCATATGTGACATTTAAAACATTCTACAGAATTTAGAGAAGAATGTGGATTGGGACTTTGCATGTGCCTTGGTGAAGTAAAGACAATGATTTATGACACAGTGTTTTTTAAAAGGTTCATGAAGATACTTTATTTACCATCCTTGGATGCAAATATTTAAATATTACAGTTTAAGAGAAAATACAATAGTACTGTTAAGTTGATCCAGGTTGTGCGAGTCCTGGTATGGAATATCATAAAGTGTGCCCTACACGTTTCATGGGAACCTCACTTCGTCAGGGCCTTTTAGAACAGCGCAAACAGTATGTAAATACTAAAGGTGCCCTAGAGATTCAACGTTGCAAAATTAGCTAGATCATAAAATGATGTTAGATAAAATGTTAATAGTGCATATATAAAACATGACAGGCTCCTACATCATTGTAGGACATGTATAATTACTCTTATGTGCAAAATACTGATATAACAGCATAAAGATATTTTTAAGAAAAGGTCCTGCTTATTTATGTCCAGCAGTGTCCTATAGACACAGAAATATACCATACGGGGAAAGGAAAAGGGAGATGGATATTCTAATTTAGCATACAAAAATAAAATGATTAATACCAGGTATGATTGCTTGTTTGTAACTTACCTTCAGGTTGCATGTGTGGCATGTCAGGCCAGAGAGGACGATGAGCCTGAACTTAACCAAAAAGTGCATTCTATGCATCCAAAAATATAGAAAATATATCAAATCAAATCATTATTATTCGAAAAATAAAATAAAAGCCTCCTGCATGTATCCTGCTCCTTAATATAGGGTGTCAGCAATGCCAATAGTTGGTAAAAGCAGGGGTCCGCCATCCAGAGATAATTACGAAAATCATCTGGATTATTCTCCTGGAGCTCCCGCAGCAATGACATATGACATAATTGGTCACAATTAATAAAGCAACCAATTTTTGGTCCAATAAATCCTTCTCCTCCTGTTCCTGCACTGGACTTGGGTCAAAGCAATAACTCCAAGGCCAATAATAAATAACATGTTATCTCCTCCGATTCTGCAATATGTCTGGTTGGCGAACGGCCATTCAGAAACTAACTGAAAAGCATGAAATTAAATGAATCAACACTCACCAAACTTCTACTAATATGAAAATAGCAGAAAAAGCACAAAGACTGGCTCTAAAGAGCTGAAAAACCATATAGTATGTCACTACGTTCGTGTTTGTTGGCCAACAATTCCTTGCCGTTTGTATGCAAGACAAAATTCAGGTGCACGCCTTCAGACAAAAGTCTGAGGTTTTGTCTGTGGAAAATAAAATCGTGTGTACAAGGCTTAACAGGTGCAGAAACATTGGGCTTTGGTTGTTGGTGGTGCCTTCATACCTTAACCCTATAGAGGTACTCTTGATGAAAACAAGAATTGTCCTTGCTGTCAAAAATCTTAATGATATGCACCTGCGGAAAATTGGTCCTTGGGTGTTGATTGTGCTCATGAATCCTATACCAAAAAAAATGACTTCGCAATAAAATAAACACCCACAAAGATAGGCAGCCTAGACAGTCTTGCACAGATTCCACATCCCAAAAACATTTAATTTGCAAAATTGGCATCAGGGGCTTGATAGGTGCTTCTAATCCAGGAATGATTCATTTTGATAAATGTCAGCCGGTCAACATAGTTTGTGGACAAACACTTACATTGCACTATCACTATATTCACAATACACTTACACTCTACGCTCACAATAGGATCACAATAGCACACCATAGGAGACCACTGCTATAGAGGAAGATTTGCTTTACCAACATGTGAAATTTGAATGGCCTATGTAAGTTATTAAAGGGGTTGTAAAGTCTCAAGGCTTTTCACCTTAATGCATTCTATGGAACTGCTCAGACAGTTAAAACGCAAACATTTATAAACCTATTACAGGACAATTTTATGGTCCAGTTTATTGAGGCCCCCAACTAGGAATGATGTTCTGTTGTACCTGGTAATCAGTGCAGTCTATCAGTGCCCATCAGTGCAGCCTCCTCAGCGCACATCAGTGAAGGAGAAAAATTACTTATTTACAAAATTTTATAACAGAAACTAAGATAAACTTTATTTTTTATTTTTTTTCTGTATTTTTTAATTTTTTAGCAAAAAATTTAAAACCCAGTAGTGTAAATACCACAAAAAAAAGCTCTATCTGTCTCAAAAAAAAGAAAATAATACAAATCTCTTATACCCTGTACACACGGTCGGACTTTCAGACGGAAAATGTGTGATCGGATCGCGTTGTCGGAAAATCCGATAGTGTGGGAGCTCCATCTGGAGCTGGATCTAAAATTTTCCGACAACAAAATCCGATCGTTTAAATTCCGATCATGTGTAGACAATTCCGATGGACAAAGTGCCATGCATGCTCAGAATAAATTACGAGACGAAAGCTATTGGCTACCGCACACTTTATAGTCCCGCTGTACGTGGTTAACGTCACCTCGTTCTGGATGATCGGATTTTCCAACAACTTTGTGCGACTGTGTGTATGCAAGACAAGTTTGGGCCAAAATCCATCGGAAAAAAATCTGATGGATTTTGTCGTCGGAAAGGTCCGACCGTGTGTACAGGGTATAACAGGTATAGCGTGGCATGACCGCGCAATTGTCATTCAAAGTGCGACAGCACAGAAAGCTAAAAATTGGCCTGGGTAGGAAGGGGATACAAGTGCCCCGGTAAGCAAGTATTTAACCTAGCACTAGGCTGAAGCGTGACTGTTGCTTAGGACGGGGGGGGGGGGGCTATGAGTTTTTCTGATTTGGCAGCTGCTTTGTTGTTAAACCACACTAAATTCCCATTAAAACACGCAGAAAAAAAAAAAAATTATCTGTCGTTTATAAGTATAAAATTTATTTGAAACATGTTCCCGATGAAAGGCGTAATGACTTACTCTACCCTTTGTTCATCTTTCTTTGGGTTCATCTCACCTCTTAAGTGCTTTGAAATGCCTGGTTTACATCTTGGCACCAACCAATGAAAAGCGCTGAGGCCCGTACATTAGCAGTACAAATTATTTGGATATGTATTAGCATACACTTTGGATTCCACCAGCGCCTGGTCGTAAATACGGAGATAATATTTATCTCTTTCCACACTTAGCAAAGAGCCGGGAGTTAGCCGAGACAAGCCGAGATGAACACCCATTGTGCCCTTATAGTTAGTGTCAGTGTAACAAACTTTTCGACTTGTTTCCACTTGAGTATGTCTTTCTGCTTCTCACTTCTCCTCTGTCATCACTAGCTTTGTCCGTCTGAAGATTTATTATATAAAGAAGCTCTTAATCTCTCTTGGCTCTACCTTGCTTGCCAGCTCAAAGCACTTGGATCAAACTTTACAGCTGTGAATTGTGACACTGCCTGGATGGCAGCCCAGAAAAAGTTTTTTTTATTTTTTTTTTCTCCCAGAGAAAATACTTGGGGACCAGATGGGGAAATAAAATAGATTTCAACAGGACTTTCGGAAAAGGGATATTGAAAATGAGGATTTTTTATTTTTTTTTCTTAATTCCCTTTTGAAAGGTAAAACAATTTTTGTTAAGACAAACCTAAACCTAGGGAAGAGATTAGCCTGGCAAGGGTCCATGGAGTACTTTCAAATGGTACATGCAAACCCCCCCCCCCCCCCAAAAAAAACCTGATGACATGAGAAAAGTTAAATGACTGAGTTACAGAACAATATGCCTTGTAATGAAATATATTGTCGGCAAGTTGGCTGCTTGGCAACTATCATAAATAAATGCGGGGAATAATTGGCCAGCATTCCATTAAATGAAAGTGATGCGGACGAACATGGAGAAATTGAATGTAAAGCAAAGGCCTAAGGGCTTTGTCAATAAAGCATTGGAAAAGAGCAAAGACTAAATCAGATCACTGATAGAGAAAATCGGATTGGGCGTGGGTTGATTTACTAAAGAAATAGACATTGTTAACTTAGCAAAGTGAATGCTCACTTTATAAAGTAATTGTTCACTTTGTTTTTTTTTGTAAACTAGGTGACGCTACGTTCACATTGAATACCAAACCATGTGCAAAAAAAATTAAGAAAAACTAGGATTTTACTCTCACAAAATAATAATAACATAATTTGTAATAAAAGGATATTTCCCATTCTGAAGCTTCCCTCCAACCACTTTGCATATTATTTCATATATACGGTGATTCTGTACTTGCCAGAAAAGGCTGCAGAAATCTCCCTCCACTGAGTCTGGCTGCAACCATTTTATCTGCGGGCAGCTGAAGCTGCTGCCTGTTCACTTCCTGGATTTACACAGACACACACCTCCAGCTCTGCTGCTCTCATTGGCCCTCTTAGGACTCATCCCCCCCCCCCCCCCCCTTCCTTCCCAGCAAACTCTCACCAGAGTGAGAGAGAGAGAGAGAGCTGTGCCTGATGACAAAAGCCTAGACCAGGGACATGCAATTAGTGGACCTTCAGCTGTTGCAAAACTACAAGTCCCATCATGCCTCTGACTCTGGGTGTCATGCTTGTGGCTGTCAGAGTCTTTCTATGCCTCAAGGGAATTGTAGTTCTGCAACAGCTGGAGGTCCGCTAATTGCACGTCCCTAGCCTAGGCTAATGACCAGACAAGAAACAGGAAGTGGGCTGTATAAGGTATTTACTGGCAGAAAAAAAAAATGTTTTACTATCCAAAGTTAACCACATAAAGAGGTTGTAAAGATATATATATATATATATATATTTTTTTTTTTAAATAACAAACATGTTATACTTACCTCCATTGTGCAGGCCGTTTTTCACAGAGTGGCCCCGAACCTGGTCTTCTGGGGTCCCTCGGCGGCTGTCTCCTCTCCCCCTGCAAGGACTTATGTTCATGCAAGCTCCCTCGCATGGTGAGGAGTACTTGCGAGCGCGCTCCCGTGATACAGCCGGCGGCCATAGCCACTCACTGTATCACTCGACCCCGCCCCCAAGGCGTGCCGCCTCATTGGATGTGATTGACAGCAGCCTGAGCCAATGGCTGCACTGCTTTCAATCCATCCACTGCAACCAATCAACGGCCAGGCTGAATGGCGAAGAGGATGTCGGGGGTGAGCACGGGACTTTCAAGGAGTCAGGTAAGTAAAACGGGGGGGGGGGGGGCTGGGGGGCCCCGGCATTGTTGGATGTTTTTTCACCTTAATGCATAGAATGCATTAAGGTGAAAAAAAGTTTAACTTTACAACCCCTTTAAGGACCGAGCCACTTTTTGAGATTTGTTGTTTACAAGTTAAAAACTGTTTTTTTTTGCTAGAAAATTACTTAGAACCCCCAAACATTATATATATTTTTTTCTAGGACCTGAGAGAATAAAATGACGGTCGTTTCAATACTTTCTGTCACACCGTATTTGCGCAGCGGTCTTACAAGCACACTTTTTTTGGAAAACATTTTTTTGCTTTTTTTTTATTTAAAAATTAGACAACAAGTAAAGTTAGCACAATGTTTTTTATATTGTGAAAGATAATATTACGCCGAGTAAATTGATACCCAATATGTCACGCTTCAAAATTGCGCACACTCATGGAATGACACACTTTTACCATTACAAATCTCCATAGGCAACGTTTAAAAAATTCTACAGGTTGCATGTTTTGAGTTACAGAGGAGGTCTAGAATTATTGCTCTCGCTCTGCCGATCGTGGCGATGTGTGGTTTGAACACCGTTTTCATATGTGGGCGCCACTCACATATGCGTTCGCTTCTGCACGCGAGCTTGACAGGGCGCATTTAAAAAAAAAAAATCTTATTTATTTTACCTTTTATTTTTTATTTTTACACTTTTCTTTAAAAAAATAAAAAATTGTGTCACTTTTATTCCTATTACAGGGAATGTAAACATCCCTTGTAATAGAAAAAAAAGGATGACAGGACCTCTTAAATATGAGATCTAGGGTCAAAAAGACTTCAGATCTCATATTTACACTAAAATGCAATAAAAAAATAAAAAAATAAAAAAAATTTGTCATAAAAATAAAATGGCCCTTTAAGAGCTATGGGTGGAAGTGATGTTTTGACGTCGCTTCCAGGGCCGTCTTTAAGGCAGGGCAAAAGGGGCAGTTGCCCTCGGCCCTGTCATTGTTGTGGGGCCCAAAGCAGCTGCCTCATACTTGCCAACTATGCCAGTTTAAATTCCCTTGTCCTTTGATGGTTTAGTCCTGTGCTGTGTCCTGATATCTCAGTGTGAAGTGCTGCTACTAATGCTGCCCATCTCTGCCCTATTGTTGTGTACAGATGACTCACCTGCAGACCCTGTGTTTACATGTAAATAACCAGCATTCATATGTAAATATCGGTGGCATTCATATGTAAATAGCTGCAGCTGGTGGCATTGATATGTAAAGAAAGGTGGCATTCATATGTATATCATTCCCCCCTGCAGTGAGGAAATGATGTTCTGTAACCTCTAGCAACCAATCAGTGAGCAGTATTACTGTACAGTAATCTCTAGCAACCAATGAACAAGCATAAATCATTTGCTGTAACCTCTAGCAACTAAACAGTGAGCCGTAATGTGTGCTGCAACCTCTAGCAACCAGTCAGTAAGCACTAATTATATGCTGTAACCTCTGGCAACCTCTCGCAATCGCTGCCTGATCTGATATAGTAAACTGATTTTAAGTCTAGCTGCTGTTTATTGTATGTCTCAGAGAAGGTGGAGAGCGAAATAGCATGGGGGAGGGGGGCCCCCGAGAATTTTTTTTGCCCCGGGTCCAATCAATATTAAAGACGGCCCTGGTCGCTTCGGCCCTGCAATGGTATGGAGACGAGTGGGGGCCATCTTCCCCTCACTCGTCTCCATACCAAGAAAGGGAAAAGATCCGATCGCCTCTGCCGCTTCCGACGGCTCCGGTAAGCGGCGTAGGGCACCAGAGCGCGGCAGAAGGGGAGGGCCCCTCTCCCGCTGCCGATAAAAGGGATCTTGTGGCGAATCTACCGCAGAGACCACTATTATCGGAAAGTGGACCACCAGCCGAAGAAGAGGATACCAGGGTTATGGAGGCCATAACAACGATATTCCTCTACATCGTCACGCGGCGGTATGTAAGTGGTTAAACCAACAATGGCAGAATATATAATAGATGGATAGATGGAAATGATCTGAAGGGACAAACACAAAATTTTTTCTTGTCAGATACCAGATCATACAACTTTTGTTTAATCAGAACAGTATTTGACTGAAAAAAGTCGGAAGAGCAAGACCATACATGTTCGTAAACGAAAGAATACATTAGACATGTGCACTGCCGAAAAATGTGTTAATTTTCGTTTCATTCGTTTTTTATTTATTTTTTTGTTTTTCGGGGTCATAAGTTATGATCGCCATAATGTTAATTCGTAAATTCGTAACTGTGTACCGGGGCCACAAAAGATATATAGTCTGGCTGCCTCGGAGGGAGGAGACAGGACGAGTGCCGTGCACACAGGAGGAGTATTTCCTGTTTACACGGCAGCCTCTGTAAAAGAAAGTCCCGTATTCGGCGCTGCCATTGGAAGACTGTTCTGTTCATCAAAGGAGACGGGACTTTCTCTTAAAGAGGCCACTGTGTAAACAGGAGTTTCTCCTGTAGCATGTCTTTGCCGCTCGTCCTGCCCCCTCCATGTCCCCTCCAAGGCTGCACTGATGGTAATGGTGGGTGTATTCCTGGCAATGGTGAGTGAATTCCTGGCAATGGTGAGTGAATTCCTAGCAATGGTGGGTGCATTCCTGGCAATAGCAGGTGTGTTCCTGGCAATGGTGAATGCTTTCCTGGCAATGGTGAGTGCATTCCTGGTAATGGTGGGGCTGCATTCCTGGCAATGGTGAGTGCATTCCTGGCAATGGTGGCTGCATTCCTGCCAATGGTGGGTGTATTCCTGGCAATGGTGAGTGAATTCTTGGCAATGGTGAGTGAATTCCTAGCAATGGTGGGTGCATTCCTGGCAATGGTGAGTGAATTCCTAGCAATGGAGAGTGAATTCCTGCCAATGGTGAGTGAATTCCTAGCAATGGTGGGTGCATTCCTGGCAATGGTGGGTGTATTCCTGGCAATGGAGAGTGCATTCCTGGCAATGGTGGGTGTATTCCTGGCAATGGTGAATGCTTTCCTGGCAATGGTGAGTGCATTCCTGGCAATGGTGGCTGCATTCCTGCCAATGGTGGGTGTATTCCTGGCAATGGTGAATGAATTCCTAGCAATGGTGGGTGCATTCCTGGCAATGGTGAGTGAATTCCTGGCAATGGTGAGTGAATTCCTGGCAATGGTGAGGGAATTCCTAGCAATGGTGGGTGTATTCCTGGCAATGGTGAGTGAATTCCTGGCAATGGTGAGTGAATTCCTAGCAATGGTGGGTGCATTCCTGGCAATGGTGAGTGAATTCCTAGCAATGGTGGGTGCATTCCTGGCAATGGTGGGTGTATTCCTGGCAATGGAGAGTGAATTCCTGCCAATGGTGAGTGAATTCCTAGCAATGGTGGGTGCATTCCTGGCAATGGTGGGTGTATTCCTGGCAATGGAGAGTGCATTCCTGGCAATGGTGGGTGTATTCCTGGCAATGGTGAATGCTTTCCTGGCAATGGTGAGTGCATTCCTGGCAATGGTGGCTGCATTCCTGCCAATGGTGGGTGTATTCCTGGCAATGGTGAGTGAATTCCTAGCAATGGTGGGTGCATTCCTAGCAATGGTGGGTGTATTCCTGGCAATGGTGAGTGAATTCCTGGCAATGGTGAGTGAATTCCTAGCAATGGTGGGTGCATTCCTGGCAATGGTGAGTGAATTCCTGGCAATGGTGAGTGAATTCCTGGCAATGGTGGGTGCATTCCTGGCAATGGTGGGTGCATTCCTGGCAATGGTGAGTGAATTCCTAGCAATGGTGAGTGAATTCCTAGCAATGGTGGGTGCATTCCTGGCAATGGTGGGTGTATTCCTGGCAATGGAGAGTGCATTCCTGGCAATGGTGGGTGTATTCCTGGCAATGGTGAATGCTTTCCTGGCAATGGTGAGTGCATTCCTGGCAATGGTGGCTGCATTCCTGCCAATGGTGGGTGTATTCCTGGCAATGGTGAGTGAATTCCTAGCAATGGTGGGTGCATTCCTGGCAATGGTGAGTGAATTCCTGGCAATGGTGAGTGAATTCCTGGCAATGGTGAGTGAATTCCTAGCAATGGTGGGTGCATTCCTGGCAATGGTGGGTGCATTCCTGGCAATGGGGAGTGCATTCCTGGCAATGGTGGGTGTATTCTTGGCAATGGTGAATGCTTTCCTGGCAATGGTGAGTTCATTCCTGGCAATGGTGGCTGCATTCCTGCCAATGGTGAGTGAATTCATGGCAATGGTGGCTGCATTCCTGGCAATGGTGGGTGTATTCTTGGCAATGGTGAATGCTTTCCTGGCAATGGTGAGTGCATTCCTGGCAATGGTGGCTGCATTCCTGCCAATGGTGAGTGAATTCATGGCAATGGTGGCTGCATTCCTGGTAATGGTGGGTGTATTCTTGGCAATGGTGAATGCTTTCCTGGCAATGGTGAGTGCATTCATGGCAATGGTGGCTGCATTCCTGGAAATGGTGGGTGCTGCATTCCTGGCACTTGTGGGTCTGCAGATGGGCACTGACCCTTACTTTGCTTCACAGTTCTTTATTTAACATAAAAAAAAAAAAATCCTGAAACTTCCCTTTTAAAGTGAAGGCGCGTGCTATACGCTAATAAATACGGTATATCCAAATAATACACCTGAGTTCATCTCTTCACCACACACAGCCACAAAGGCAAGAGAATTCTTGTTGGGCAGTGTATTAATGCTTGAACGAACACACTTAGACACAATTTTAATGGCTCAAAGAATGTCAGGCAAAATGGTCGGCCCTCGCGCATGTTTACTTTATCAAATCCGGCCCTCTTTGAAAAAAGTTTGGAGACCCCTGCACTAAGAGCTCATTTACACTTGCTTCGGCTTTAACACACATTAACGGCTAGTTTACACTTGCTTCAAAACAAGGCTTCGGACAGGCTTTGTTAAAGCTTCGGCTTTGCTTCAAAAATGATACCCCATGTCGCTTTAGTAGTGCTTCAAAGCGTCTTCCAAGCCTCCATAGAAGTCTATGACAAAGCTTGCTTGAAGCCTCATTGAAGCCCCAAGAAGCCCCACCAAAGCCTCATTGAAGCACCAAGCAAAAGCAAGGTGTAAACAGGACTGCAAGCTAACCATTTTCTTTAGTGACAGGAGCTTTGATAGCATTCAGAGAGCTTTAACAAAGCCTGTCCGAAGCCTTGTTTTGAAGCAAGTGTAAAATAGCGCTAAATCTACAGTGACTGAGCAACAAGTAGTTAAAGTGCAATTTCACTCCTTTAATCAAAATGTACTATTTTAAATCCTTATTATTATTATTATTATTATTCTTAGCATTAGTAAATAGCATACCTCCCAACTTTTTTGAGAATGGGAACGAGGGACACCTATTAGCAAAAGTACGTAGGCATAGGACACACCCCCTGCCACACCCCCTTAAAGGTAATTTATACAAAAAAAGATTCGTTAAACAGAATGCTTTTTTTTCTACTACTTCTATTCCTTTAATTTGGCTCATAAAATTTACAAATGAAGTCAATTAACCACTTCAGATCCGCGCTATTGCCAAATGACGGCATTAGCGCGGACCTACATTTTCAGGACTACGTCTATTGACGTCGTCCTGGTTACGAGCGGCCTGCGCGCCCCCTGAGGGGCGCGCGCGGCGCGCTCTGTGATCGGCGAGTCCGTGAGACTCGCCTGATCACCGATCCGTGTAAGGGGTCGATCCCGACCCCTTATCACGTGATCAGCTGTCAGCCAATGACAGCTGATCATGTGATAGAACGGAGCCGGTAATCGGCTATTATTCCTCCTCGCGCTGACAGCGCGAGGAGAGAAAAAAAAAGCCGATCACCGGCGGCCGTGATCGGGACATCAGTCCCGATCACGGCCATCAATACAAGGGACCACCTGCCACCTGCCTGTGCCCACCTGCCTCCCGCAGTGCCATCCTGAAGTAAAATAAAAGAAAAAGTAAGTGCCCCCCGTCAGTGCCCCCTGTCAGTGCCCATAGTGCCCACAGTGCCACCCACAGTGCCACCCACAGTGCCACCCACAGTGCCACCCACAGTGCCACCCCACAGTGCCACCCACAGTGCCACCCAATCTGCCTCAAAGGTGCTGCACCCCAGTGCCGCCCATCAGTGCCCAGCAGTGCCGCCCATCAGTGCCCAGCAGTGCCGCCCATCAGTGCCCAGCAGTGCCACCTATCAGAGCCACCTATCAGTGCCACCTATCAGTGCCCATCAGTCCCATCTATCTGTGGTACCTATCAGTGCCCATCCGTGCCACCCATCCGTGCCACTTATCCGTGCCACCCATCCGTGCCATCTTATCTGTGCCCATCTTTGCCCATCAGTGCCGCCTTATCCGTGCCCATCGGTGCCGCCTTATCTGTGCCTATTAGTGCCGCCTTAACTATGCCTATCAGTGCCCACCAGTGCAGCCCATCAGTGCCCACCAATGCAGCCCATCAGTGCCCACCAATGCAGCCCATCAGTGCCCACCAATGCAGCCTATCAGTGCCGCCTAATCAGCGCACTTCAATGAAGGAGAAAAATGACCCGTTTGCAAAATTTTATAACAAACTATTAAAACATGATTTTTTTTTTTTGCATCTTTTTTTGTTTGTTTAGCAAAAAATAAAACTCCGAGCTGTAACTAAATACCACCAAAAGAAAGCTCTATTTGTGGGAAAAAAATTATAAAAATTTCATTTGGGTACAGTGTTGTATGCCCGCGCAATTGTCACTCAAAGTGCATCAGCGCTGAAAGCTGAAAATTGGTCTGGGACTGAGGGGGGTTTAAGTGCCCAGTAAGCAAGTGGTTAAAAATTGAAAGAAAGGTTTAGCACTGGGAACCACTTTTTGATAAATAAGAAGTTCATTTTATACATATACAACTATGAGGATCAGACCAAAATGAGGGACAAATGAGGAGGAAAGAGGGACAGAGGGACAGAAAGACAGAGGGACATTGTTCCAAGTCAAGGACAGTCGCTCCAAATCAGGGACAGTTGGGAGCTATGGAATAGATATGAAAGTATAGCATACTTAAAGAGGAAGTAAAGGCACTTGGCAAGGCAAAGGCATAATGAGCTAGTATGCATAGCATAGTATGCATAGCATACTAGCTCATTATGAATAACTTACCTGAGAACGAAGCCCCCGAAGCAGTCCTCCTTCTTCATCTTCGCCGCTGCCATGTATCCCGGAGTGACTTCCGGGTCTCGCTGCTCCGGCGCTGTGATTCGCCTGAGCCGCAAAGACGTCACTCCCGCGCATGCACACGGGTGCCGGCACGAGCGGCATATCGCCGTGATCTGCGGCGTGCTCAGTGCGCTGCCTATCTTTTTGTAAATATCTCCTAAACCGTGTAGGTTTAGGAGATATTTCTTGGACCTACAGGTAAGCCTTAATCTAGGCTTACCTGTAGGTCAAAGTGGTTTGTAAGGCCGCGTACACACGCGGGGACTGTTCGCTCAACTTTGTTCGTCAAACAGTTTCAGCGGACAGTCCGCTCAAAATTAGCATGGACGGACTTGGCCACACACGACGAACGAACAGTCCGCTGAAACCGTGCGCGATGACGTGAACGGCACGTACGACGGGACTAGAAAACGACGTCCTATACACTGCAATGCAAACTTCGGCGTGTAAATCCTTTCTGAGCATGCGCGGAACTTAGTTTGACGAACAAGCCTACACACGAGGGGACTGTTCGCTGAAACAAAGTTTCAGCGGACAGTTTTTCGGAAATTCCGAAAAACTTTGTTCAGCGGACTGTTCGCTGAAACTGTCCGCTGAAAGCCCACACACGAGCGGACTGTCCGCCGAAACACTGTTCAGCGGACAAAGTTGAGCGAACAGTCCCGCGTGTGTACGCGGCCTAAGGGTTTACAACCACTTTAAACTACTATGACGTATAGCTACCATACCATACTGGAACGATACACTTTATTGCAGATTGTTTTGCACTTTAACATTTCTTTGGGAATTACATATTCTCAAATCTTATACTTACTCGTTTTATTTTTTGCACTTAAAATTTTTGGTGATGTAAATATATATATATATATATATATATATATATATATATATATATGTAAATATATATATATATATATATATATATATATATATTTAAATGTATGTATATATATATATATATATATATATATATATATATATATATATATATATATATATATATATATATATATATATATATATATATATATATAAAATGTAAATATATATATATATATATATATATATATATGTTTTTGTATCCACACAGTTTTTCCTTCTTCAGTATCAGTAGAACTCTCTCCTATCTTATTGACATGTTTATGCTGAATAAAAAGGAAAGAGAAATTAAAAAACAGAAGAATTGGACATGAACTTTTTTGATGATATTCTAATTTTATGAGATGTACCTGTATAAATGTTAAAAAAAAAAAAAAATAAATAAATATATATATATATATATATATATATATATATATATATATATATATATATTCATATGTTTTTGTATCCACACAGTTTTTCCTTCTTCAGTATCAGTAGAACTCTCTCCTATCTTATTGACATGCTTTATGCTGAATACAAAGGAAAGAGAAATTTAAAAACAGGAGAATTGGACATGAGAAGAGATCTGAGTTGAAAAATAAAACAATCTGTTTCTTTAGTAAGAAGAAAACTGACTTTTGGGGTTATAAAGTTGTTGCCATGCATTCTTCTAAAGGAAAATAAGATAGCTTGCTTCTTTTCATCTGCCAGTCCCTTTTAAACCGCAGGTTTAGAGAGCCTTTGCGTTGGAGGTGTCTATCTTCAAGTAAGCCGCTAACTAAAAATTCTGTTTTTCTCAGCAGAAGTTGCGATATGATGTGAAAGAGAAATATTCCAGGATGAACCCCAAAAGAAATGTCACTTGTATACGTTACAAAGAGACAGGCTGTGCTGAGTCTACCTGATTGTGGAACGCAGGCGACTGCTAGCCAGGAGACAGTGCTTCCAATGACTTTGTACCATGTTTGGACTTGTGAAAAGACGAGAATAGGTGAAAGTTTTAGTTCCCGGTGATGAACTTAGATCGGTTCAACAGCTGACTCAGGCAGGATGAGAAAGAAATACAAAGTGTTTAGAGGAATCAGAACGTGATCTACCTTGTGAAGTTAAAGGGGTATAAAGGATGTATGGGGGGCATTTCAAGTGGTAATAAAAAACAAACAAAACAAAGGTTCAACCACTTAAGGACCAGAAGCTTTTCCCCTTTTAATGACCAGACCATTTTTTGCGATACGACACTGCATTCATTTTAACCGACAATTGCGTGGCCGTGCGACGCTGTACCCAAACAAAACTTCTGCCCTTTTTTTCCACAAATAGAGCTTTCTCTTGGTGGTATTTGATCACCTCTGCAGTTTTTATTTTTTGAGATATAAACAAAAAAAGACCGATAATTAAAAATATATATATATATATTTTTTACTTTTTGCTATAATAAATATAATAATATATATAATAGATATAATAAATATAATAAATATAATAAATATCCCCAAAAATTATAATAATAATAAAAAAAAAATATTCAACAGTTTAGGCCAATATGTATTCTTCTACACATTTTTGGTAAAAATAGGGGAGATATTAATGGCATTTTTATGATTATTATTTTTATTTTACTAGTAATGCCAGTGATTAGCGATTTTTAGCAGGACTGCAACATGGAGGCAGACAGATCAGACACTTCATTGACACTTTTCTGGGACCATTGATATGTATACAGCGATCAGAGCTATAAATAGCCACTGATTACTGTATAAATGACACTGGCAGGGAAGGTGTTAACACTAGGGGGCAATCAAGGATTTAAATGTGTCCTAGGGAGGTGTTTCTAAATGTAGGGGGGAGGGGACTGACTAGAGGAGGGAGACTCTAGAGGTTCCTGATCACTAGGCACAGCAGATCTCTCTCTCCTCGCCTGTCAGAACGGTCTGTCGCTTTACATTGACAGTTCCCCTTTCTGGGTCTCTGAGGAGTGACCGCGGGTGGCCAGCGGACACACGCATCGGCTCCAGGGTCGCGCCACATGCCCCCTGTAGCCGTTAAGTGGCTGCTGTACAGCTACGGCGATTTGCGCTGGGGAGCCATCCAGCTGCCGTATAACGACGTTGGCTAGTCGGCAAGTAGTTAATATGTTGCAACTTACCAATCCTTAAAGTGGTTGTAAACTTTTTTTTATTTCTACCTTAAAGAGGAAGTAAACCCTGATGGGTTTACTTCCTCTTTTTTTCCCTGCAAAGGTAAAGCATAATGGACTACTATGCATCGCATAGTAGCTCATTATGTGTCACTTACCTGACACAGGAGCCAGCGAAGTCGCCGATGTCCCCTGTAGTCCGCCGCATCCATCTTGCTGGTGGCATCTCGCAGCTCCGACGAATGACAGCGGCGAAGCCGCGATGACGTCACTCCCGCGCATGCGCACGGGAGTCGCGTCTCGCAGCTCCGCCGCTGCCATTCGGCAAAGCCGCGATGACGTCACTCCCGCGCATGCGCACGGGAGTCGACAAATTAGGCAGATCCATTCTTGGACTTACCGCATTTAGTGCGCCTGCACGCCGCTGTCTACGGCGCATGCGCCGTAGACAGCGGTGCCCATTTTCGGGAAAATATCTCCTAAACCATATAGGTTTAGGAGATATTGCTTGGACCTACAGGTAAGCCTTAATCTAGGCTTACCTGTAGGTCAAAGTGGTTTGAAAGGGTTTACTTCCTCTTTAATGCATTCTCTCTGTATTAAGGTAAAAATTAAGAAAAATTTGCTACCCCCCCAGCCCCCCCCCCTTTCCAAATACATACCTAATCCCAAACTTGATCCAGTGCCCGAGAGTGGCAGGGCTGCTGTCTCTATTTCTTTCCTCATTGGCTCAGGGACAACAGTGGAAGCCATTGGCTCTTGCTGCTGTCAATCAAAGCCTGCAAGAAGAGAGCAGGGGCGGATCAGAGCCTTGCTATCTGTGTCTATCTATAGATGAAGGCAGCATGGTTGGGATCAAGCCCAGATCGAGCCCCACCTAATGAAGCAGCTGGGGGTATTTTATTTGGGGTAGGGTCCATTGTTTCTGGGGGATCTATTATGGTTGGAAGGATCTATTGTTGCTGGGGGAGAAAGGGGGGGGGGGGGGTCTAGTGTTAGTGGCTGCAGGGGATATATTGTACTGCTTTTCTTGTTATCATTAACAAATTCCATATCTCTCTCTCTCTCTATATATATATATATATACATATATACATATATACATACATACATACATACATACATACATACATACATACATACATACATACATATCTATCTATCTATTTATCTATATATATATATATATATATATATATATATATATATATACACACACAGTGTATATATAGATATATGTTATATACTATATTACCAAAAGTATTGGGACACCTGCAATAGAAAATTGATGGCTGCTCTACCCAAGGTACTGGTACTGCTTACTCACAGGGTTAGTGTGTGAAATGCGTCTACCTGCATCTGTATTTGTTACCATCATGTGGTGTCAACTGATCTTTTTATGATTCAAGAATGAAGGGACTTTTCAGTACCTTGGTGTGCAGCCATCCATTTTCTATTGCATTCGGTGTGCGGCTGGCGAGCTGAGACGTGCACCCGTGGGAGGAGTAATTTCCCCAGCCTACCTACCATTCATCACTCACCTGGAGTGGAGTTTCCTTTACCTATTGGTACACCTACACGCATATGAACTTTAATGGCATCCCATTCTTAGGTGGTGGTAGGATTCAATATTGAGTTGGCCCACCCTTTGCACCTATAACAGCTTCAATTCTTCTGGGAAGGCTGTCTACAATGCTCCTAAAGTGCCCCTGTCCATTGAAATCAAAGGGCATCGCCGCCTAAGCATCGGCAAAGCTTTGCGGGCGCTTTGCCCGTGCTTTTAACCCTTTTTCAGCCACTAGCCAGGGATTAAAAGCATCCCGCCAGTGGGCAAAAAGCGCTGAAAAAATGACGGTAAAGCTTTACCGACGACGGCCCCCAATGTCCCAGACGTGAAAGTGCTCTAAGAACCTTGCTTTGTGCACCGGTCCAAATCATTTGGTGGAGGGGGGATTATGATGTGGGGTTGATTTTCAGGGGTTGGGATTGGCCACTTAGTTCCAGTGAAGGGAACTCTTAAGGCGTCAGCATACCAAGACATTTGGGACAATTTCATGCTCCTGACTTTGTGGGAACAGTTTGGGTTTGGCCCCTTCCTGTTCCAACATGTCTGCGCACCAGTCCACAAAGCAAGGTCCATAAAGACATGGATGAGCGAGTTTGGGGTGGAGGAACTTGTAAATAAATTAGGACATTCTGTAGATAAAAGTAAGAGAAAATAATAAAGGAATATGAGTAAGATAATAAAGAAAAAGAAGAAATAATAAAAATGAGAGTTAATAAATACAGAGCTGTGCTTCATAATGGTGCGGAGGGTCTAATGTATCATGTGATGATACCTACCTTTGCATTGCATAAATTAATGATAAAGTAGACCTACTTAAATATCTTTCCCAAGGGAAATATGTTGCTCTTTGTCCCTTTTATAACATAATGGATACCCAAATTATTATCTTGTTAATACTAAGCACATAGCCACTGAATGATTATCCTAAGTCTTATAATAAATAACCAGGTAAACAAAAAAAACTACAAGTACAATTTGGATCTCAAAAGCAATTAATATTTATTTTACCTTATGTTGCATAAAAGAAAACATTATCCATCTTCGTCCCGTTAAATCTCTCTGTTTTCAATGCAGTCATCTAGAAATGGAAAAAAAAAAATGAAATTGATAATGCCTTGTTTACTTTCAGAAAGAAAAAAAGGGAAAACTGCAGTACTCGCAAGGCGAAAGGTTACAAATGATTTGTCCTGCATTGATCAATTTGCTGGAGTTGTCTTTCCATTGTATTAATGGGCCTTCATTTTCTTTTATTTAGTTTTTTTTTTTTTTTTTAATGCCGTCTCTTAAAAAGATCAATGGCTGGCTCTGCGAGAACCGTTGCACGGGCGAGCCTCATTTTCCCTTAAAATGTAAAAATACTTTATTTTTATTTGTAATAGAATGTCCTTTCTTTCTCTTCTTCTTACTTTCCGCCTCCCGCCGTGCCATTTTTCCTTGTCCCTTTGTTGCCATGTGTTTTAAAGGAAATTAATAGAAAAAAAAAAAAAAGAATGTCCAATTTTTTATTTTAAAATCCACCAACGCTACATCCAATAATGAATTTTCTTTCACCAATAAAACACCAGGACGCCAAACAGTAGGGGGGTTCTTATGTCATTCTGCAAGCGCCATTGTTTGATTACAAATATTTATATGAACTTGCCATGCGTTTGGGCTTTCTTCCTTTTTATAATGATTTTGCAACTTCTGCTTTCCTTTCGACAAAGGAATTCTTGCAGAGTTGCTGAAAAGGTGGCAGAGAAAGGGCAAACCTTTTTATTTCCATTCTTCTGCGGAAGTTGTGGGGCTTTGACACATTTTAACGGGTGGGGAGTGAAAATGAACACATCTCCAAAGTTGTTCAGCGTTTCATGTTTTAAAAAAGTGAAGCTTGGCCTTTATAAACCCGTCTGGGGTTTTTTTTTTTTTTGGAAAGTACTTCTTCAATCGGGAAGTAAAGACCATGACTATTCCCAAAACATGCAAAGGTCCAGCCAGTCTGAAAATGAACACACAGGACTACATAATGCCACTCCATAGGATCTCCAAATCAAATAGTCTCCATTAATATCATGCAGTGGAACACCTCTAAAACGCATTTATGTACGAGGCCTACTTGTCATTTCTGATACTGGAGAGGTTCCATCGAAAAAAAAAGTAAAAAAAAAAAGTAAAACAATACAAAGCTTATCACCCTTAATTAAACATTTCGAATGCTATTTTAAATGATTCATCTTTACTCTTTGCTTTTATGTATATCTTTTCTATGCAAGGTTGACATTGACCTGCTCAAATGTGTAGTTAGAGGCTTGTGTGATAATAGGTTGTGAGGTTGTTTTAGCCATGCGGAGAACTGTAGATTGACGCTTGCTGAGGCTACATAATACTTAAATAGTGGAAACTGGGATAACTTACTATGAATTGTTTTGTCCTAATCAGTTGGGGTTAGTTCATGCTATTGTATTGATTCCATTTTACAAAGCGGCCTAGATGTTCTGATTGTATACCTGCTGCTTATATAAAAAAAAAAAAATCACGGTAACCTGAAGACTACCGATACATATTGTCACCGTAGTGTGTTCACTTTTACTTTGTATCTCGCCTCCCTTTGCATGCTGTGCTGAATACAATGCGTCATTTTGCTCTATTGAGCAATAGATAGTCACTACTCACAGTAGAACCCATCGGGGGAATGAGAGTCCTTGTATCCGAAGGGGCCACGTTTTACAACTCTGCAGAAGCTTGTTTCAAAAAAGAAAAGAAAGAAAGAAAGAAAGAAAGAAAGAAAGAAAGAAAGAGTGATGGAGGGAAAGAGAAAGAAAGAGAAAGAAAGATGAAGAAAGAAAGAAAGAAAGAAAGAAAGAATGAAAGATAGAAAAAGGCATGGAGGGAGAGAACGAAGGAAAGAAAGAAAGAAAGAAAGAATGAAAGATAGAAAAAGGCATGGAGGGAGAGAACGAAGGAAAGAAAGAAAGAAAGAAAGAAAGAAAGAAAGAAAGAAAGAAAGAAAAGAAAGAAAGAGTGATGGATGGAGAACGAAAGAAACAGAAAGAGAAAGAAATATGGAGAGAGTTTTACAACTCTGCAGAAGCTTGTTTCAAAAAAGAAAAGAAAGAAAGAAAGAGTGATGGAGGGAAAGAAAAAGAAAGAGAAAGAAAGATGAAGGGAGAAAGGAAAGGAAAGAAAGAAAGAAAGAAAGAAAGAAAGAAAGAAAGAGAGAGAATGAAAGATAGAAAAAGGCATGGAGGGAGAGAACAAAGAAAGAAAGAAAGAAAGAGAGAATGAAAGATAGAAAAAGGCATGGAGGGAGAGAACGAAGGAAAGAAAGAAAGAAAGAAAGAAAGAAAGAAAGAAAGAAAGAAAATGTGAGGGAGGGAGAGAGAAAGAAAAAGAAAGATGAAGAAAGATGAAGGGAGAGACAAAGAAAGAGAGAATGAAAGATAGAAAGAGTCATGGAGGGAGAGAACGAAGGAAAGAAAGAAAGAAAGAGTGATGGAGGGAGAAAGAAAGAAAGAAAGAAAAAAAGAAAGAAAGAGTGAAAAGGAATGAAAGAAAGAAAGAGTGATGGAGGGAGAGAGAAAAAAAAGAAAGAGGAAGAAAGAAGGACGGAGAAGGAAAGAAAAAAAGAGGAATGGAGAGACAGAGAGAGATAGAGAAAGCGATAGAGAGAGAGAGAGAAAGAAAAAAAAAAGAGAAAGAATGATGAAGGGAGAGAGAAAGAAGGAGAGAAGGAAAGAAAAGAGAAGGTAAGAAAGAAATAGGGATGGAGGGAAAGAAAGGGAATGAAAAAAGGAGAGAGAGAGAGAGAGAGAAGAAAGAAAGATGGAGGAAGAGAGAAAGCAGGAAAGAGAGAAGGAAAAATAATAGAAGGAAAGAAAGAATGAGGGATGGAGGGAGAGAGAAACAAAGAAGAGAGAGAGAGAGAAAGAGAGAGATGGCCCCGGGATGACACCTTTGCTAACCATGCTCATGCCGCACCGGGTAACGGCGGATCGGCGCTGCTTTTTTTGGGGATCAGACCCACCAGGCCAGTCCGCACCTGCCCATAACAACACCTTGTTTTCGGGACATGAGCACACTGGTCTGATTTCCGTGATTGTCCCGGGCAAATCGGGACTGTTGGCAACTATTGCACAGAGCAGGTAAGTATAGAGATGTTTGTTATTTAAAAAAAAAAAAAAAAAAAAACTTCTACAATCACTTTAATCTGTGCAGAGGCAAGACTTAATTCCCAGACAAACTATTTAAGGGACATTAAAGTGGGGTTAGGCTTTAAATAAAAACTTGAGTCAACAGCAAATATAAACCAGCCTAGCAGAAAATTACATAAACTAGCAGCTTCAACCTTCATACACTTTTTCCAGGAAAGAAAGCCGTGGACAATTCATTTAGACTTACATATTAGAACTGTAAGGGAATTGGATGGCACACTTTACAGGTACTTTGTATGCATGATTATGAGCAGACTGAACTTCCAAACACATCCTGTTCTCTTCTTTAGTCTGTGCTGGTGACAAGCCATTCAAGTCCTCATCTGCATATCCCTCGGAGCCTGCAACAGACTGCAGATTGAGTCTCAGTGCTCCGGAAGCTGACACAGCTCTGGCAAACAAGGGAGAACTGTCAAAACCAGCAGTCCATTAGAGGAGGAACAAGAAGGAAAAAAAGAAGAACTGCAGACTATAGGGTTTAAGGATGTAAAAGAAATCGCTAGAGCTATGAAGGAGAAAATATATATATATTTCCCTGCAGGCCAAGCTATAGTCTAGGTATTATTGCCCATGCTAGAGCAGGTGGCAGCAGTACAGGTTAAAAAAAAAAAAAAAACACACACACACAAAAGCTTATAGAAAATACGGAAAATAAAGGAAGCTCCAGAGACTTGGAGAGGCCCAATTAACTAGCATGCACAGCTACATGTGTCATACTCAGTGATACTTACGTGCCCTGTCTTGTGAACCAATAAATGCGTGAAAAAGAGAAAAAAAGGTATTGCAGGGAAGAAAAAAGTGACATTTATTAATAACTGGTGATTTCGACATTAATTCAGATCTCTTATTATTATGATATCACTATTAATGCACCATAATAATTAGTGAAAAAAACAATGCCATACTTGAATATTATTGCTCACCATTCCAACAAACAATATACAGAGTTTGCAGCGGAAACCATGTAATGATCTAACCTAACTTTTCACAGCCCGTTCTAATATTCCCAACACACTGCCAGCACTTCACTTGACAAACCTGTTTTAATGAGCTGGTCAAAGCATTTTCAATACATGTTAAGGCCAATGGGTTTGTAATGTAATTCCTATACAAAAAGAATGTGTTGCAGTTAAAAATACACAAAGTACATAGCAACTGTTCAGCCCACTGTGTTAACGTTTCTGTAACAGGACCTTTAAAGAATATTTTTTTTGAATTTTCCCTTGCAGTGGGGCTGTGTCTGCACTTCATGGGTTAACTGCTCATTTTTGTGACGGCGAATGTTGGCACCCCAGATGTTTTGGAACTACATTTCCCATGATGCTACACTGCAGAGTGCAGGAGCACCATGGGAAATGTAGCTCCAAAACATCTGGGGTGCCAAGGTTCGCCATCACTGGTCTAGAGGATCATTTGGAACTAAGATCAATTTAAAAGGGTGAGAGTGTATCCATAGTGGCCAGTCACAGAGATTCAATAGGTAGGGTGGTCTGCTACACTATGCATTCTACAATCATTTGGGTCCCTATCTTAGTCCCGCTGCAGAACTGAACCTGTCCTAGGGACCTGGACTGGAACCAAGGTGTGCACGGCCTCACAGAGTATTTGCGGTGGCTCGCCTTGTAGCCTATGAGCTAAAGTTTGAGAACTGTTTGTTGAAATGCTATCCCTCCATGGTGGCTGTGACGGAGCTTCCATAGGTAGGGTGGCCTGACACATCATACACTCTGCAATCAGTTGGGCCCCTAGTTTAGGAGCCGGACTAGGACGAATGTTTGAGAGGTCTTGTGGAGTATCTGTGGTGGCTCCCCTTCTAGCCTGTGAGCTAAATTTTGAGAACTGTTTGTTGAAATGCTATCCCTCCGTGGTGGCCGGTGACGGAGCTTCCAAATGTAGGGTGGCCTGACACGTCATACATTCTGCAATCAGTTGGACCCCTAGTTTAGTAGCCGGACTAGGGTGAATGTTTGAGAGGCCTTGTGGAGTATCTGCGGTGGCTCCCCTTCTAGCCTATGAGCTAAAGTTTGAGAACAGTTTGTTCAAATGCTATCCCTCCGTGGTGGCCGGTGACGGAGCTTCCATAGGTAGGGTGGCCTGACACGTCATACACTCTGCAATCAGTTGGGCCCCTAGCTTAGGAGCCGCTGCAGAACTGAACCTGTCTTATGAACTTGGACGAATGTTTGAGAGGCCTTGTGGAGTATTTGCGGTGGCTCCCCTTCTAGCTTATGAGCTAAAGTTTGCAAATTATGTGTTGAGATTATATCCCTTGGTGGTGGTCGGTAACGGAGCTTGCATAGGTAGGGTGGCCTGGCACGTCATACACTCTGCAATCAGTTGGGCCCCTATCTAAGGTTCCACTGCAGAACTTGTCCTACGGACCTAGACTAGAACGAAGGTATAAGAGGCCTCGTGTAGTATCTGTGGTGGCTCCCCTCCTAGCCTACGAGTTACGAGCTAAAGCTTGAGAATTTATTGTGTGTTGAAATGCTGGTGGAGGGAATTGGTGTTCAACACTGTTTACCTCAAAATGACTCTATGGTCAGTGCCGGGACAGGTGTCACTGGCAAGTAAAAGGATGTAATCCTTCCATATGTGGAGCCCAGTGATGTAATTTGGCCTTTAGCCATGAGGGGGCAAGGAACCCACATGAGTGGCAGTATAATTAATAATTGCATGTAGTTGCCCCATGCTAACACACTGATTGGGAGGAGAAGTATTCAGAGTCTTCTATAGTAGGGACTACTTCTTGAATTTTTTTTTTGGGGGGGGGAGTAAATTTTCACTGCACCTGCAGTAATTGAGACATAGTATGCACATCTAACCATTCTTTGATGTCTGTGGTCCACTTTAAGTTGTCAAGCTCAAGGTTACGTTGTCAGAAATCAAGCTTTATCTGGTATTGTAAAAAAGACACGCTTTCACCCGTAAAGTATGAAAGGCTCCGTTTTATTTCCCGTCACTGTCAGAAAGCGTCCAGCTCTATTCAAGTCTAAAGCCTACAGTATAGTGTATGATTTTGATGGGCAGAACAATTATGAATGCACTTTTATATACATTTTTAATTCTGCATTAATTCACTTGTCACTTTTCCGGCACCATCTGCAGCAATGACAGCTGTGCTCCCTGCGCGTACTATAGACAGGTGAAAAGGTGTGTTTTTTTTTTGTTTTTTTTTTCTGTATTTACCTAAAGTCATGGAATTTTCCCCGTTTTGATCTTACCTTAGACAGAACAAAAGACATTTATTTTTCCAATCTCCAAGACGTCTGTTTCTGCTATATATGTGTTTGTGGCGTTCTCTTAGGAAGATTCCTCCAGGAGGCTTTAGCTTCCTTCTTTAAACTGTCTGCTCGATACTGAATGTTGACTAATGAAAGCTTTAGGGAAATGCCTTAAACAAACAAGGAGAAATGGTTCTTGGGGGCTACGAGCATCGCGCTGGCCTGATTCTGAAGACTATGTGCCGCCGCGTACAATGAACACCGAACGGCGCAATCTTTTTTCTGCACATTCCTAAAGATTCTTTGCTCTCTAATAATGAATATTCAGCATTTTTCCCCCTTCATCTAAAAAAAAAAAAGAAAATAAAAATCCCCTGACTGAGTCTGCAGAGATGAGATAGAAGCATCAATATTAAGCTCTTCTTTTACTGTCATTGGGACTTAGGAGTTGTTAGGACTGCGTTGTACTGAAACTCTCTGATAGACAGCAGGTTGTAAGGGGCAGTTTGCAGATTGGCAATCCTCTCCCTTTAATTAGAGTTCACCGAAAGTACAGGGGGACCAAAGAATTGCAGCATACGCAAAGAAAGGAGTCTAGTACTTGCCTAGTTTATGTGAAAAATGCAGAAAAACATATACAAGGCAGACCTTCATTTTTAAATTGAATATATCTGACCTGTGGTTTATTTGAGAGGATGCGAAAGAGGCTTATCAGTAGAGTGCCCCTTCGCTCGTAAGCGCCCAGCGGGAACCTGTTTTGCTTTGGACGGGGTCTTGATTGATTATATAGTTACATAGTTACATAGTTAGTCAGATTGAAAAAAGACACAAGTCCATCCAGTTCAACCTTAAAAACAAATAAATAAAATAAAAAATAATCGTACAATCCAATATACCCAATTTTATGCCCACAATTGATCCAGAGGAAGGCAAAATAAACCCCAGCAGAGCATGCTCCAATTTGCTACAGCAGGGGAAAAAAAAAATTCCTTCCTGATCCCCCAAGAGGCAATCGGATTTTCCCTGGATCATTATGGCACACAGGGCTGCTGTTAGAAACAATGACAACCTGACAGCCCCCCCCCCCCCCCAAAAAAAATATAGTTTATTATGCTTCGGTTATGAATGAACACAGTGAGTGATCGGTACCAATTACTCATTATGTTTATTCAGGAATGGAAGGGTCTGGTAAATGTGACATACAGTTGTGTGAAAAAGTATTTGCCCCCTTTATGATTATTTTTTTTTGCATATTTGTCACACTTAAAAGACTCCGATCATCAAAAACAATTGTATTATTACACAAAGATAACCCGAGTAAATACAAAATGCAGTTTTTAAATGTTGGTTTAATTTATTAAGGCAAAAAAAACTTTCCAAACCTGCCTGGCTTTATGTGAAAAAGTAACTGCTCTAAAACCCTAAACCCAATAATTGGTTGTGCCACCCTGGGTGGCAACAACTGAAATCAAGCGTTTGCGATAACTGGCAATGAGTCTTTCGCATTGCTGTGGAGAAATTTTGGGCCACTCAGAATTGTTATAATTCAGCCACATTGGAGAATTTTCCAGCATGAACGGCCTGTTTAAGGTCATGATACAGCATCTCAATTGGATTTAAGCCTGGGCTTTGACCAGGCCACTCCAAAACCAAAATTTTGCTTTGTTTGAACCATTTGGCGGTGGACTTGCTGTTGTGTTTCGAATCATTGTCTTGCTGCATAACCCAAGTGCACTTGAGCTTGAGGTCACAAACTGATGGCCGGACATTCTCCTTTAGGATTTTTTGGTAGAGCTTAGAATTCATGGTTCCATCAATTATGGTAAGTTGTCCAGGTCCTCAAGCTGCAAAGCAGCCCCAGACCATCACACTACCACCACCATGTCTGACTGTTGGTATGATGTTCTTGGTTTGAAATGCTGTATTAGTTTTATGCCAGATGTAACGGGACGCACACCTTCCAAAAAGTAAAGTTTTTTTGTCTCATCAGTCCACAGAATATTTGCCTAAAAGTATTGGGGATAATAAAAATGTTTTTTGGTAAAACATGTGAGATGAGCCTTTGTGTTCTTTTTGGGCAGCAGTGTCTTTGGCCATGGAACTCTCCCGTGGATGCCATTTTTGCCCAGTCTCTTTCTTATTACACCAGATGGGGTAAACCTAGACAGACTTAGCACCACATCCCTAAATAAGTAAACAAATATAAACACGGGGAAAGAGGGGTTACGCAAAAACCCCGGGACACGTTGATGCTCAGCCCAAGACCCCGGTTCAACATTACTTAGTGCCTTATGCCAAAATATACGTGGCGCAAAGGGCGTTTATAGGTAAGATCATACATGGACCTACACTTGAATATTGTCTGAATTTACCATACTATATGATTGTGATATATACTATCTCTACCTTCACTGAATACTGTGGTCAATATTGAAGTGTTTAATCTTAATAGATCATTATTTGATAGCAATATCTGTACAATATATTTCTGATTTGTATTTCTTTATTGTTTTTAGTTTATCCACTAAGTGTACCTTTAACTACTGAGGAAGCTCGGAGGAGCGAAACATGTCGAGTGGTATACTCTGAAGTGATAAATGTTAACAATTTCATTATTCTTTTCCATCTGAAAACATTGATGTGGATAATTAATTTTATTTATTTGTGTGTAAATAATTTTGTAAATTTTGTTATCAAAATAAAAATATGTGTTTTTTTATGATATATATATGATCAATCTCTACTTACTATACCCAGCACCTTAAAAGTCCCGGTGTTTTTGCGTAACCCCTTTTTCCCTGTGTTTATATTTGTCTCTTACTTATTGTTGAATCATGAACACTGATCTTACCTGAGGCAAATGAGGCCTGCAGTTCTTTAGATGTTGTTCTGGGTTCTTTTATGACCTCCTGGATGAGTCGTCGTCATGCTCCTGGAGTGGTTTTTGTAGGCCAGCCACTCCTGGGTAGGTTCCCCACTGTTCCAAGTTATCTCCATTTGTGGATAATGGCTCTCGCATGGTTTACTGGAGTTCCAAAGCCTTAGAAATGGCTTTGAAACCCTTCCTAGACAGATACATGTACATTACTTTATTTCTAATCTGTTCTTGAATTTTTTTAGATTGTGACGACGATGTGTGGCTTTTTGTGATCTGTTAGCTTGCTTCACTTTGTCAGACAGCTTCTATCTATGTGATTTCTTGATTCAACAGGTCTAGCAGTAATCAGGCCTGAGTGTGGCAAGTGAAATTTAACTCAGGCCCTTGTCCTCATCAACATGGGGACAAGGTGCTTTGAGGGGTCACATACCCCCAAAGCATCCTCCCAATGGTGAGGGTATGTGGCCTGGTACGGTTCAGGAGGGAGGGGGGGCCGCTCTCTCGTCCCCCCCCCCACTTTTCCTGCGGCCTGCCAGGTTGCGTGCTCGGATAAAGGGTCTGATATGGATTTTTAGGGGGACCCCCACGTCAATTTTTTTTTAATTTGATGCGGGGTTCCCCTTAATATCCATATCAGACCTGAAGGGTCTGGTATGGATATTTAGGGGGACCCCTACGTCAATTTTTTTTTTTAATTTGACACGGGGTTCCCCTTAATATCCATGTCAGACCTGTAGGGCCTGGTAATTGAATTTAGGGGAACCCCCACGCTTTCTTTTTTTTTTTTTTTTATCAATGAATGAATGAATTGTCGGCTAATACAGAGAACACTCATTGAATGTTCTCTGTATTACGGGACCCGACAATTTAGCCGCAAGTGATTTTAAAAGACTTTTTTTCCTGCACAAATGACACTTTGTGCAGGGACAGTTCTAAACACCAGAAACATGCGCCCCTTCACAGGCATACTATAGATACCCCCCAGCTACGAAATGTAAAGGAATATTACACTTTTATTATTTCACTTTAATCATTATTAAAATCACTGCTCCTGAAAAAACTGCAGTTTTTAAAACTTTTTTTTGCATTGATCCATGTCCCCTGGGGCAGGACCCGGGTCCCCAAACACTTTTTAGGACAGTAACTTGCATATTACCCTTTAAAATGAGCACTTTAGATTGTGAACGTTCGAGTCCCATAGACTTTAATAGGGTTCTAAAGTTCACACGAAGTTTAGGTCTGTTTGCAGGTTCTGGTGCGAACCGAACAGGGGGGTGTTCGGCTCATCCCTAGTGGTAAGGAGGAAATTGACGTTTACCACCCAGCAGCTTATTTAAAGCAGTGCAAAACTTAAGATCATTACTAAGTAGTAGTCAGCTCCTGTGACCGGACTCTGCTGCTTCTGTGTTCTACCCGCTTTGCCCTCCTACATCACTTGATCTTGATTACCTGACCTCTGACTTGTTTCTTGACTCCGCAACCTGCTTATCATTTTGGTTATCATTTTGGCTCATCTCCTGCTCATAATTTACTGACCCCAGCCTGGCTCCTGTTTACGCTCTGACTCTGCACCTCTGCTGCCTGACTGTTGCCAACCTCTACTGGTCTGAACACAGTTCTGTCTTCTGCATTTGCAAGTCGGGTGATGACATCCAACACAAGTTTCTGCTCTTCTTCAACTTTAATTTGTTAGTCAAGTCCAATTAAAGTGGTTGTAAAGACAGAAGTTTTTTTTCTTTATCTTAAAGTGGGGTACCCCCTAAAAAAATAAAAAAAATAAAAGTCAGCAGCTACAAATACTGCAGTTGCTGACTTTTAATAATCGGACACTTACCTGTCCCAGGGTCCAGCGATGCGGGGGAACGAAGCCCCCCCCTCGTTCCCCCCCTCCACTCATATTGTGGGCACCCGGCTGTGGCTTCCCAGCTGGGCACCCACTGCGCATGTGCGAGTGGTGTAGGGCGCCGTGATACGCCATGCAGTCACCTGGGACACGTGACAGGTCCCAGGTGACTGTTTGGCGCGAGGGGAAGTGATGTCACCACCCCGGGCAAGGAAGAAGGCAGACTACGAGGGACCCCCTAGCAACAGGTATTTAGAGGTGAGTAAAACATTTTTTTTTCCAATATTTTTTTTATTTTTTTTTTTTTAACCACTTTCAGACCGGACCAATTTGCTGGTCAAAGACCAGACCACTTTTTGCGATTCGGCACTGCGTCGCTTTAACTGACAATTGCGCGGTCGTGCGACGTGGCTCCCAAACAAAATTGACGTCCTTTTTTTCCCACAAATAGAGTTTTCTTTTAGTGGTATTTGATCACCCCTGCGGTTTTTATTTTTTGCGCTATAAACAAAAATAGAGCGACAATTTTGAAAAAAACGCATTATTTTTTACTTTTTGTTATAATAAATATCCCCCAAAAATATATAAAAAAACATTTTTTTCCCTCAATTTAGGCCGATACGTATTCTTCTACATATTTTTGGTAAAAAAAATCGCAATAAGCGATTATTGATTGGTTTGCGCAAAAGTTATAGCGTTTACAAAATAGGGATAGTTTTATAGCATTTTTATTAATAATTTTTTTTTTTTTTTTTTTACTAGTAATGGCGGCGATCTGCGATTTTTATTGTGACTGCGACATTGTCAGGGACCCATCGGACATTTTTGACACATTTTTGGGACCATTGTCATTTATACAGTAATCACTGCTATATAAATGCAGTGATTCCTGTGTAAATGACACTGGCAGTGAAAGGGTTAACCA
This sequence comes from Lithobates pipiens, assembly GCF_037356315.1. Lineage (NCBI taxonomy): Eukaryota > Metazoa > Chordata > Amphibia > Anura > Ranidae > Lithobates > Lithobates pipiens. The sequence goes on from NW_027507903.1 coordinate 20,467,331, forward strand.
GTGGGTGGCAGTGTAGGGGTTAAGTGTTCCTAGGGGTGTGTTACTAACTGTGGGGGGGTTGGGCTTTCATTTAGTGTACACTGATCTCTGCTCCAATCACATGGAGCAGAGATCAGCGTCACTAGTTGCTAGGCAGAATGGAAAAATGTTGTTTATACAGCATTTCCTCCATTCGGCCGCTCCGTGAGACGATCGCGGGGATGCCCGCGGCGATCGAGTCTGCGGGTCCCGCGACCGGACTCACGGGGGTCCCGACCAGCGCGGGAGCGCGCCGCCGGCGGCGCGCTCTCGATGGCAGGGCGGCATCGAATATTGGACGTACATGTACGCCAATATGCCTGCCCGTGCCATTCTGTCGACGTACATCGTCGTGCGCTGGTCGGGAAGTGGTTAAGAATTAAAAAAAAAAAAAACATTTTTTGGTGGCAACACCACTTTAATGAATTCTATGCATGACCCGAAAAGAGGAGGATCTGGGCTGCTCTGTAAAAAACCACTACACAGAGGAGGTAAGTATAACATGTTTGTTATTTTTCACAAAAAAAAAAAAAGATATGAGACTTTAGTATCACTTTAAATCTGCTAGTCCATCTAACACGACCCCCCCAGAAAGTCAATGCTGCCATTGAAAGGTGTTTCTGTTGCTTCACTTAGTGGAGACTGCATAAGACAAGATGTGTATTACTGGCCAGATCAACAAGTGAAAATAAAGAAAACTTTTCGTTTTTTTTTTTTATAATACCTATGTGGATGCAGCATTGGTCCAATACTGCATCTGTCCCCCACTGGCTCTAAGGGCTTCAAAAAATGGCTTCGGACAGGCTTTGTTAAAGCTCTCTGAATGCCATCAAAGCTCCTGTCACTAAATAAAATGGTTAGCTTGGTGCTTCAATGGGGCTTCAGTAAGGCTTTGTGTTGCTTTGTGTGGCTTTGTGTGGCTTTGGTGGGGCTTCGAAGAGGCTGATGAGGCTTCAGTGGGGCTTCAAGCGAGCTTTGCCTAAGACTTCTTTGGAAGCTTTGAAGATGCTTTGAAGCACCACTGACGCTACATGGGGTATACATTTTGAAGCGAAGCCAAAGCAAAGCAAAAGCAAAACCAAGGTGTAAACAGGACTGTAAGCTAACCATTTTATTTAGTGACAGGAGCCTTGACTGGCGTTCAGAGAGTTTTAACAAAGCCTGTCCGAAGCCTTGTTTTGAAGCAAGTGTAAAGTAGTCATCAGGAGCATCCCATCCATTGAGGTCACACGGGCACCGCCCCCCCGTCCATCGCTGCACCCCCAGCCATACATCCGACCCCTTTCAGGACACCGAAACATGGATTCTAATGCAGGGGGGCAGTTTTTTTGAAGCACCAATAAGAGCCAGAGGCCCTAATAGGCTTTAATATAGGGTGGGCTCAGGTCGCAGAGAGTGCGCTCCAATCCCACCCAGGCGTGTTACAACTAGGAGTCGACCGATATGGGTTTTTTATGGCCAATGCCGATATTTAGAAATCGGGGTGGCTGATGGCCGATATGTGATGCCGATTTTTGCAGCCAATATTTCAGGCCAATTTTTTTTTTTTGGCAGATGGCACTGGCAGCCACTGACAGGTGGCACTGGCAGATGGCACTGGTTGGCACTGGCACGTGGCACTGACAGGTGACACTAGCAAGTGGCACATGTTGGTACTGATTGGCAGGTGGCACTGGTTGACACTGGCAGGTGGCACTAGGTGGCACTGGCAGATGGCACTGATTGGCACTGGCAGATGGCACTGATTGGCACGTGGCACTGGTTGGCACTGGCAGGTGGTACTGGCAAGTGGCACTGGCAGGTGGTACTGGATGGCACTAATTAGCACTGGCAGGTGGCACTGGATGGCACTGGCAGATCACAATGGATGGCACTGATTGGCACTGACAAGTGGCACTGGCAGGCACTGATTGTCACTGGCAGGTAGCACTGGCAGGCTCTGGCAGGTGCCACTGATTGGCACTGGCAGGTGGCACTGGATGGCACTAGTTGGCATTGGCAGGTGACACTGGTTGGCATTGGCAGGTGGCACTGGTTGGCATTGGCAGGTGGTACTGGAAGGCAATGGCAGGTTTCACAGCCGAGAGTGTAACTGTGTGAAACTGAATGCTCTCTGCAGCGCCGCGGTGTGTGAAACTGTATGGAGAGAGAGAGAGAGAGAGAGAGGAGCTGACAAATTCAGCGTGATGTTGGAGGTGGGCAGAACCCGGGGGTGGGCGGGACCCAGCAGCTATCCAGCCAATGATTGGGCTGTTTAAGAAAGTGGTGGGGCCATATACACGTAGCGGCCCGCCTAGATCCCGTGCCATTGGCTAGTGTTGGATAGCTGGGTTCCACCCACTCTGGGTCCTGCCCACCCCAGGTCCCATCCACCCTGACATCCAACCTCAATTTTGACAGCTCCTCTCTCTCTCCATACAGTTTCACACACCGCAGCGCTGCTCTGCCAAAAGAGTGTGGAGAAGGGAGGAGAAGCCCATGTTCCTCCTCCCTTCTCCACACTCTGCTGGCAGAGGTACGGCCAGTGTTCAATATCGACCTAATTTGGATAATAATTGGCCAATGACAATTTCTCCAAAATGGACAAATAGCGGGCGATATATTGGTCGATCTTTAGTTACAACAGCGAAAGAATTATTTGGTGTTGTAACAATGATTCCCCTCCTGGCCCAACAAGAAGCCAGTTTTGACACCGGTCCCTCGATTGGCAGAAAGTACAGGCGATCCTATTGGACGCCTGGGAGGAGACGGGAAGGAGCTGGAAGGCAAGCCGCCATGGAGGAGAGCACACTCAGAGCCGCTGCACCATGCTGTCTGTCACCTGCCGCCACCCATGGGGTAAGGGCTGGACTGATCGGCAAACAGCGGAGGGGGGGGATGGTTGGTTGCCTCTCGAGGGGATAGTTGTTTATTGCTCCACCCCCCCAAAAAAAACACTAGCCACCACTGTTAGCCATTAATGTGTGTTGAAGCCGAAGCAAGTGTAAATGATCCCTAACACTGAGAACTGAGCGATCAAACACCGCTGATCGCTCAGTTCTCACAGCTCCCTGAGCAGAGAGTGTCAGTGCGGGAGGGATTCTTACCCCATCAACACAGTCAGGTTTGATTGGGTAATCGAGCAATTTATATTCCTTCCCACCCATGGTGGAAGATAAGAAACTTGCATAACTATGGGCTGCCTAAGGCACAAGCTAAAATTGTTTTGGTAACATTACAAAAGCCACCGGGCACCAATATCAGTGTGGAGTGCTCACTAATGCATGTTCAACATTTACCTTCTGCACAGTGGTAAGGGCAGTGTAATATGTCCATGCATACATCCACATGACAACTAATGAGAGAATCCGACTGATTGCTAAGGGCAACAACAAAATTTATTCTTCGCCCATTATTGACTGTGAAACTCTGAGTGGTCTAGAAATCGGTTTAACGCGTTTCTTCAGCAACGTGCAGAAGGTCTGTTTCTATTGTCATCTGCTGACGGGAACATGACGGGAACATGACGGGAACATGACGGGAACCTACGTTTGATGAGAAAGCTCTGAGCAACGAAACACGTGAAATTTGTGATAGGAAATGAGGAAATGAAGGATACAATGTATCTGATCAGAATTAACTGAGAAAACTTAAAGGCTTTGAGCCCTCTTCTCTTGACTTTTCTCCATTCTCTCTATTCACCTTCTGTTCTCTTATTAAAAGAGCTCAAACATTCTTTACTGTACTAAAATATTTGGGACTATTTCACAGCATAAATTATAAATGTGATAGAAAATGGAACTGTCGACCAACACAGAGCATTAAACTACCTCCATTTAAAAAAAAAAAAAAAAACTCTTCTTAAATAAAAGGAAAATACTCTTCCTTTCATTACTTCTATGCAGTTTCATATATTTGCTGTTCTTTTTTACTCCTCATCCTGTCAATAATTACTAAATTAGTACGGCAAGCATACAATTTCATCCCAGGAGTTATTACTGGAAAGTTAAACATTGAAGGCTGATAGAAAAGATGGGGCTCTATCTCTGTATTTTAATGGACTGTGTGCAATAGGAGATTAAAAATATTTAAAGCACAGAAAAATGGAAGAACGGAAGTATATTTGCATTGCATTTAATCTGTTTAATTATATCACTCTCAGAAATGGTGAAATAGCATTTTGTTAAAATCAAAAGATAATATAAAATCATATAATACTAGTATACAGTATTATTATATTTGATAATTTAGGACTATATAATAAAACCTATAAATATATTAATAGATATATCTATAGATATAGCTATATAAATATAACTATAGATATCTATATACAGTGCCTTGCAAAAGTATTCACCCCCTTGGCTTTTTACCTATTTTGTTACATTACAGCCTTTAGTTCAATGTTGTTTTTTCTTTTAATCTGAATTATATATGATGGATCAGAACACATTAGTCTAAGTTGGTGAAAAAAAAATTGAAAATATATACATAACATTTTTTTTCACAAATAAAAAACTGATAATTGGCATGTGTGTATGTATTCACCCCCTTTGTTATGAAGCCCATAAAAGGCTCTGGTACAACCAATTACCTTCAAAAGTCACATAATTAGTGAAATGATGTCCACCTGTGTGCAATCTAAGTGTCACATGATCTGTCATTACATATAAACAACCTTTTGAAAGGCCCCAGAGGCTGCAACACCTAAACAAGAGGCACCACTAACCAAACACTGCCATGAAGACCAATGAACTCTCCAAACAAGTAAGGGACAATGTTGTTGAGAAGTACAAGTCAGGGTTAGGTTGTAATAAAATATCAAAATCTTGATGATCCCTAGGAGCACCATCAAATCTATCATAACTAAATGGAAAGAACATGGCACAACAGCAAACCTGCCAAGGGACGGCCGCACACCAAAACTCAGAAGGAGGGCATTAATCAGAGAGGCAGCACAGAGACCTAAGGTAACCCTGGAGGAGCTGCAGAGTTCCACAGCAGAGACTGGAGTATCTGTACATAGGATGACAATAAGCCGTACGCTCCATAGAGTTGGGCTATATGGCAGAGTGGCCAGAAGAAAGCCATTACTTTCAGCAAAAAAAATGTCACGTTTTGAGTTTGCGAAAAGGCATGTGGGAGACTCCCAAAATGTATGGAGGAAGGTGCTCTGGTCTGATGAGACTAAAATTGAACTTTTTGGCCATTAACCACCTTCAGACCGGACCATTTTGCTGGTAAATGACCAGAGGTCTTTTTACAATTTGGCACTGCGCTGCTTTAACTGGTAATTGCGCGGTCATGCAATGTTGTACCCAAACAAAATTTGCGTCCTTTTCTTCCCACAAATAGAGCTTTCTTTTGATGGTATTTGATTGCCTCTGCGATTTTTATTTTTTGCGATATAAACGTAAAAAGACCGCAAATTTTGAAAAAAAATGATATTTTCTACTTTTTGTTGTTAGAAAAATCCAATAAACTAAATTTTAGTCATACATTTAGGCCAAAATGTATTCAGCCACATGTCTTTGGTAAAAAAAAAGTCAATAATTGTATATTTATTGGTTTGCGCAAAAGTTGTCACATCTACAAACTAAGGTACGTTTTCTGGAATTTACGCAGCTTTTAGTTTACGACTGCCTATCTCATTTCTTGAGGTGCTAAAATGGCAGGGCAGTACAAAACCCCCCCAAATGACCCCATTTTGGAAAGTAGACACCCTGAGGAAATTGATAAGTGGCATGTTGAGCCCATTGAATATTTTATTTTTTTGCCGCAAGCGATTGAATAATGACAAAAAAAAATATTTTTTTTTTTTTTTACACAAAGTTGTCACTAAATGATATATTGCTCACACATGCTATGGGCATATGTGAAATGACACCCCAACATAAATTCTGCTGCTTCTCCTGAGTATGGGGATACCACATATGTGGGACTTTTTGGGAGCCTAGCCGCGTACGGGGCCCCGAAAACCAAGCACCGCCTTCAGGCTTTCTAAGGGCGTAAATTTTTGATTTCACGCCTCACTACCTATTACAGTTTTGAAGGCCATAAAATGCCAAGATGGCACAAAACCCCCACAAATGACCCCATTTTAGAAAGTAGACACCCCAAGCTATTTGCCGAGAGGCATGTTGAGTCCATGGAATATTTTATATTTTGCCACAAGTTGCGGGAAAATTACAAACTTTTTTTTTTTTTTTTTTTTCACAAAGTTGTCACTAAATGATATATTGCTCACGCATGCCATGGGCATATGTGAAATGACACCTCAAAATAAATTCTGCTGCTTCTCCTGAGTACGGGGATACCACATACAGTGGTGGGAAAAAGTGTTTGCCCCCTTCCTCATTTCCTGTTCCTTTGCATGTTTGTCACACTTAAGTGTTTCGGAACATCAAACCAATTTAAACAATAGTCAAGGACAACACAAGTAAACACAAAATGCAATTTGTAAATGAAGGTGTTTATTATTAAAGGTGAAAAAAAATCCAAACCATCATGGCCCTGTGTGAAAAAGTGATTGCCCCCTAAACCTAATAAATGGTTGGGCCACCCTTAGCAGCAACAACTGCAACCAAGCGTTTGCGATAACGTGCAATGAGGCTTTTACAGCGTCCTGGAGGAATTTTGGCCCACTCATCTTTGCAGAATTGTCCTAATTCAGTTACATTAGAGAGTTTTCGAGCATGAACGGCCTTTTTAAGGTCATACCACAACATCTCAATAGGATTCAGGTCAGGACTTTGGCTAGGCCACTCCAAAGTCTTCATTTTGTTTTTCTTCAGCCATTCGGTGGTGGACTTGCTGGTGTGTTTAGGATCATTGTCCTGCTGCAGAACCCAAGTTCGTTTCAGCTTGAGTACACGAACAGATGGTCGGACATTCTCCTTCAGGATCTCTTGGTAGACAGCAGAATTCATAGTTCCTTTTATCACGGCAAGTCTTCCAGGTCCTGAAGCAGCAAAACAGCCCCAGACCATCACACTACCACCACCATATTTTACGGTTGGTATAATGTTCTTTTTATGAAATGCAGTGTTCCTTCTACGCCAGATATACTTGGACACACACCTTCCAAAGAGTTCCACTTTTGTCTCATCGGTCCACAGAATGTTGTCCCAAAAGTCTTGGGGATCATCAAGATGTGTTGTGGAGAAATTGAGACGAGCTTTGATGTTCTTTTTGCTCAGCAGTGGTTTTCTCTTTGGAACTCTGCCATGCAGGCCATTTTTGCCCAGTCTTTTCCTGATGGTGGAGGCATGAACGCTGACCTTAACTGAGGCAAGTGAGGCCTGCAGTTCCTTGGACGTTGTTGTGGGGTCTTTTGTGACCTCTTGGATGAGTCGTCGCTGCGCTCTTGGGGTAATTTTGGGCGGCCGGCCACTCCTGGGAAGGTTCACCACTGTTCCATGTCTTCGCCATTTGTGGATAATGGCTCTCACTGTGGTTCGCTGGATTCCCAAAGCTTTGGAAATGGCTTTATAACCCTTTCCAGACTGATAGATCTCAATTACTTTCTTTCTCAATTGTTCCTGAATTTCTTTGGGTCTCGGCATGATGTGTAGCTTTTAAGGATCTTCTGGTGGACCTTACTGTGTCAAGCAGCTCCTATTTAAGTGATGCCTTGATTGTGAACAGGTGTGGCAATAATCAGGCCTGGGTGTGGCTAGAGAAATTGAACTCAGGTGTGGACAACCACAGTTATAGTATGTTTTAACAAGGGGGCAATCACTTTTTCACACAGGGCCATGATGGTTTGGATTTTTTTTCACCTTTAATAATAAACTTCTTCATTTACAAATTGCATTTTGTGTTTACTTGTGTTGTCCTTGACTATTGTTTAAATTGGTTTGATGTTCCGAAACACTTAAGTGTGACAAACATGCAAAGGAACAGGAAATGAGGAAGGGGGCAAACACTTTTTCACACCACTGTATGTGGGACTTTTTGGGAGCCTAGCCGCGTACGGGCCCCGAAAACCAAGCACCGCCTTCAGGCTTTCTAAGGGCGTTACAGTTTTGAAGGCCATAAAATGCCAAGATGGCACAAACCCCCCCCAAATGACCCCATTTTGGAAAGTAGACACCCCTAAATTTAGGGGTACACTAGTGAGACTAGGTAATAAATGGCGGGTGCCCTGAAACTATAAAAAAAATAACTAACCAATCAGCGTCACCTGTAACAGTTATATGGTGATCACTGGTGAAAGGGTTAACTAGGGGGCAATCAGGGGGCTTTATGCGGTAGTATATGGGGGTCCCTGGCGCTATAAAAAGCTGCGGTGAACCTAAATACCTACCTGCCTAACTAGCGTCACCTGTGACACTAATACAGCGATCAGAAAAACGATCGCTTATTAGGCTGGGTTCACACTGGAGCGATGCGGGAACGCCACAAATCCGCGGCGGGTTCCCGCATCGCATGCCTCCCGGCGGCAGTTCACACTGCCCTATGCGAACTGCTGGGAGTGTCAGTGAAATGTTAATGACACCCCCAGATCAGTTCGCATATCGCAGTGCGATCTGCAAACTCGGATCGCATGTTGTGAACACCCATGCGATCCGATTCTGCTGCGGACCAAAAAAAGGGTCCTGTGCGAGTTTGCGGTGGGTGCGGCGGGTGCGACACGAATTCAGCCATACTATCTGTATGGCTGAACTCGAATCGCACAGAGATCGGATGTGATTTGCACTGCAGTGCGGTGCGAATCACATCCGTTCTCATAAACCGCTGCAATGTGAACCCAGCCTTAGTGACACTGGCGACGGGGGGTGATCACGGGGTTAAACCTTTATTGGGGGGGTTAGGGGGGTACCTTAGAACTAAAGGGGGCTAACCCTAACTGCCCTAACAGTTATTACAGTCACAAATGACACCCGCCGGGTGATCAGGGGGTTAAACCTTTATTAGGTAATAAATGGCGGGTGCCCTGAAACTATAAAAAAATAACTAACCAACCAGCGTCACCTGTAACAGTTATATGGTGATCACTGGTGAAAGGGTTAACTAGGGGGCAATCAGGGGGCTTTATGCGGTAGTATATGGGGGTCCCTGGCGCTATAAAAAGCTGCGGCGAACCTAAATACCTACCTGCCTAACTAGCGTCACCTGTGACACTAATACGGCGATCAGAAAAATGATCGCTTATTAGGCTGGGTTCACACTGGAGCGATGCGGAAACGCCACGAATCCGCGGCGGGTTCCCGCATCGCATGCCTCCCGGCGGCAGTTCACACTGCCCTATGCGAACTACTGGGAGTGTCAGTGAAATGTTACTGACACCCCCAGATCAGTTCGCATATCGCAGTGCGATCTGCAAACTCGGATCGCATGGTGTGAACACCCATGCGATCCGATTCTGCTGCGGGCCAAAAAAAGGGTCCCGTGCGAATTTGCGGCGGGTGCGGCGGGTGCGGCGAATGGCTGAACTCGAATCGCACAGAGATCGGATGTGGTTTGCACTGCAGTGCGGTGCGAATCACATTCGTTCTCATAAACCGCTGCAATGTGAACCCTGCCTTAGTGACACTGGCGACGGGGGGTGATCACGGGGTTAAACCTTTATTGGGGGGGTTAGGGGGGCACATTAGAACTAAAGGGGGCTAACCCTAACTGCCCTAACAGTTATTACAGTCACAAATGACACCAATGCAAAAAAAAAAAAAAAAAGCAATTGGTGTCACTGTGACTGGGGGGGGCAGGGGTAATTGGGGGTTGATCGGGGGGTAAAGGGGGGGTGTGAGTGTGCCTGGCATGTTCTACTGTGTAGTGTAGTGCTTGTGCAACTCACCGATGCTCTCTCCTCGGTGCCGGAACGAAAACTACCGACACGGAGGAGAGAATACATCACTTCCTCTCCTGTGTTTACATTACAGGAGAGGAAGTGATGTCACCGGACAATTTCATTCGCCGGGAGCGATCGCGAGGGGGTGGCCATGAATGAATGGCCGTCCCCTCGTCCGGGATCGCTCCCGAACGAATACCGACCGCCGCAGGCACCGGGCGGGGGCCCGTTCGGGCCCCCGACCCGCGGGAGGCAAGGGACGTACATGTAAGCCCTTATGCCTGCCCGTGCCATTCTGCCGACGTACATCGGCGTGCGGCGGTCGGCAAGTGGTTAAAGAAAACGCTGTGTCTGGGGCAAACCCAACACATCACATCACACAAAGAACACCATCCCCACTGTGAAACATGGTGGTGGCAGCATCATGCTGGGGGGATGTTTTTCAGCAGTCGGGACTGGGAAACTGGTCAGAGTTGAGGGAAAGATGGATGGTGCTAAATCCAGGGATATTCTTGAGCAAAACCTGTACCACTCTGTGTGTGATTTGAGGCTAGGACGGAGGTTCACCTTCCAGCAGGACAATGACCCCAAACACACTGCTAAAGCAACACTTGCGGTTTAAGGAGAAACATGTAAGTGTGTTGGAATGGCCTAGTCAAAGCCCAGACCTCAATCCAATAGAAAATCTGTGGTCAGACTTAAAGATTGCTGTTCATAAGAGCAAACCATCCAACTTGAAGGAGCTGGAGCATGTGGCAAGCACATAGAGACTTATCCAAAATGACTTGGAGCTGAGATAGCCGCAAAAGGTGGCTTTACGAAGTATTGACTTTAGGGGGGTGAATAGTTGTGCACATTGACTTTTTCTGTTATTTGGTCCTATTTGTTGTTTGGTTCACAATAATAATAAAAAAAAATCTTCAAAGTTGTGAGCATGTTCTGTAAATGAATTGATGCAAATCCTCATACAATCCATGTTAGTTCCAGGTTGTTGTGAGGCAACAAGACACAAAAAATGCCAAGGGGTTAAATACTTTTGCAAGAGTCTCTCTCTCTCTCTCTCTCTCTCTCTCTCTCTCTCTCTCTCTATATATATATATATATATATATATAGAGAGAGAGAGAGAGAGAGAGAGAGAGAGAGAGAGAGAGAGAGAGAGAGAGAGAGAGAGAGAGAGAGAGAGAGAGAGAGAGATAGATCTATATATAGGTTTTAATGAATTTTAACTTACCGTATATACTCGAGTATAAGCCGAGATTTTCAGCCTCTTTTTTGAGGCTGAAAGTCCCCCCCTCGGCTTATACTCGAGTCATCGCCGTCTGCCTGCTCGATCAGCGTGTCGAGCAGACAGACGGCGGCCATTCTACTATTCAAAAGCCGCGCCTCCGTCTGTGATAGGCGGAACACTCAATTTCCCAGCAGTCAGTGGTCCGCCTATCACGGACATCCGCTCATCCTCATACTACGGACGAGGATGAGAGGATGTCCGTGATAGGCGGAACACAGACTGCTGGGAAATTGAGTGTTCCGCCTATCACAGACGGAGGCGGGGCTTTTTGAACAGTGGAATGGCCGTCGAGGCGCCGACGAAGAGCGGCGATCCTGGCATGGCAGAAGGACGGAGGCTCGGGACAGGACGGAACGGAGGCTCGGCTCGGGACACAGGTAGGCTGGACACACAAGGCTGCACGGACACACACGGCTGCACGGACACACACACAGGCATGGATGGACACACACACAGGCATGGATGGACACACACACAGGCATGGATGGACACACACACACAGGCATGGATGGACACACACACAGGCATGGATGGACACACACACAGGCATGGATGGACACACACACAGGCATGGATGGACACACACACAGGGATGGATGGACACACAGGGATGGACGGACACACACACAGGGATGGACGGACACACACACAGGGATGGACGGACACACACACAGGGATGGACGGACACACACACAGGGATGGACGGACACACAGGGATGGACGGACACACACACAGGGATGGACGGACACACAGGGATGGACGGACACACACACAGGGATGGACGGACACACAGGGATGGACGGACACACAGGGATGGACGGACACACACACAGGGATGGACGGACACACAGGGATGGACGGACACACACACAGGGATGGACGGACACACACACAGGGATGGACGGACACACAGGGATGGACGGACACACAGGGATGGACAGGCATGTCTCACCCTCGGCTTATACACGAGTCAATAAGTTTCCCAGTTTTTTGGGGGTAAAATGGGGGCCTCGGCTTATATTCGGGTCGGCCTATACTCGAGTATATACGGTATCTTGTGGGCAATAATAATCAAAATGTTTTTGGATAATAACTTTACTGACATATACAAATTTTGCTTAAATATGTACTTTCTTAAGTATGATATGTTATGATCTTCTGCGACTTTGCATGTAACTTGTGACAAGGGGGTTTATTTACTAACAACAAATAGACTGTGCACTTTGCAAGAGCAGTTGCTCCAGAGCTTAGTAAATGAGGGGAAGCTCTGCTGACTTCCATCATTCAATCAGGTGCAAGCAAAAATGCAGTTTTTTTTTCTGGAGCAACTTTTTCCTTGCATGTGATTGGGCTTTCTTTGCAAAGGGAATCGTTATCTCATTTACTAAGCTCTGGAACAACTGCACTTGTAGAGGGCAATTGCACTTTGCAAAGTGCACATTCTATTTGCCTTTAGCAAATCAACCTCATAGGGTCACATGACAACTGAAAACCCATTTATTTTAATTGCAGCCATTCCAATCAATGCAACTCAAGTCGCAGCGACTTTTAACCACTTAAGCTCTGGAAGGTTTTATCCTCTTCATGACCAGGTCATTTTTTGCTATTATGCATTAGGCTAACTGTTAATTGCACGGTCAGGCAATGTTGTTGTATACAAACTAAATGCATATTATTTTTTTCACACATGTAGAGCTTTCTTTGTGTGGTATTTGATTACTACTTTTTTTTGCGATATAAAAAAAAAAAAAAAACATTCTGGGGGAAAAAAAACAGCAACTTTTTTTCTACTTTCTGCTATAAAACAAATCCAATAAAAAAAATCTAATTTCCTCCTAAATTTTGGCCAAAATGTACTCTGCCACATGTTTTTGGTAAAAAAAATAAAATAGCATATATCGATTGGTTTGCATGAAAGTTATATCGTCTACAAACTATGGGATATATACTGGATTTTTTGTTTATTTATTTATTTTGTTTATACTAGTAATGGGGGTGATCAGTGACTTATAGTGGGTCTGTGGTAGTACGGCTGGCAATCTTCTCCCGCCCCTTCCTGTTTAAGATCCACCCATTCATCTGTAAACTCCATCCCTTCATCTTTAGGCTCTTCAGAGGTGGGGGAGAGAGAGAGCAAGAGGGGGGTGAGAGAGAGAAGGTGTGAGAGAAAGAGAGAGAGTGGGGATAGAAGGGGAGGGAGAGAGCAGGGAGGAAGGGGTGAAAGAGAGAGGGGGTATGAGTAAGAGGGGGGTGAGAAAGGCGTGAGAGGGAGGATGAGACAAAAAAGGGGGGTGAGAGAGAGTGTGGGTGGTTAAAGGGAGGGAGGGTGAGAGAGAGAGAGTGGGAGGTTATAGAGAGAAGGGGTGAGAGAGAGCAGAGAGAGAGAGAGAGGGGTGGGAGAGAGAGGGAAGGATGATAGAGAGAGAGAGGGGGGTTAGAGAGAGAGGGGTGGAGTGAGAGAGGGGTAATAAAAGAGAGTGGGGGTTACAGAGAGAGGGTGTGAGAGAGAGATTGAGGATGAGAGAGAGAAGAGGATGAGAGAGAGAAAGGGGATGAGAAAGAGAGGGGTGCGAGAGAGAGGGAGGACGAGAGAGAGGGAGGACGAGAGAGAGGGGGGTTAGAGAGAGAGGGGGGTTAGAGAGAGAGGGGGTGAGAGAGAGCGGAGAGAGAGGGGGTGAGAGAGAGGGAGGATGAGAGAGAGGGGGTTAGAGAGAGAGAGAGAGAGAGGGATTAGAGAGAGAGGGGTGGAGTGAGAGAGGGGGATGAGAGAGAGTGGGGGGATTACAGAGAGAGGGGGTGAGAGATAGAGAGTGACGATGAGAGAGAGAAGTGCATGAGAGAGGGGTTAGAGAGTGAGGGGGTGCGAGAGAGAGGGAGGATGAGAGGGAAGGGTGGTTAGAGAGAGAGAGAGAAGAGTGGAGTGAGAGAGGGGGATGAGAGAGAGGGGAGTTAGAGAGAGAGGGGTGGAGTGAGAGAGGGGGGTTAGAGCGAGAGGGGGTGAGAGAGAGCAGAGAGAGAGGGGTGCGAGAGAGAGGGAGAATAATAGAGAGGGGGTTAGAGAGAGAGAGGAATTATAGAGAGATGGGTGCAGTGAGAGAGGGGGATGAGAGAGAGGGGGTGAGAGAGAGTGGGGGGTTACAGAGAGAGGGGTTACAGAGAAAGGGGTGCAGTGAGAGAGGGGGTGAGAGAGAGGGGAGTGAGAGAGAGTGGGGGGGGGGGGGTTACAGAGAGAGAGGGGGGTGAGAGAGGGTGAGGATGAGAGAGAGAAGGGGGATGAGAGAGATGGGTGTTAGAGAGGGAGGGGGGTGAGAGAGAGAGCGGAGAGAGAGGGGGTTAGAGACAGAGGGTTGCGAGAGAGAGGGAGGATGAGAGAGAGGGGTGGTTAGAGAGAGAGAGGGGTGGAGTGAGAGAGGGGGAGAGAGAGGGGGGTTAGAGAGAGAGGGGTTAGAGAGAGAGGGGTGGAGTGAGAGAGGGGGGTGAGAGAGAGGGGTGGAGTGAGAGAGGGGGATGAGAGAGAGGGGGTGAGAGAGAGTGGGGGTTACAGAGAGAGGGGGTGAGAGAGAGAGAGTGAGGATAAGAGAGGGAAGGGGGATGAGAGAGAGGAGGGGTAAGAGGGGAGGGATGGGAATGTGGACCACCCTCTGAAAAGTTGGCTTTGATTGTTAATCCTGAAGAACTCACCATCTGCCAAAGTTATTGCCCTTATCCCCTGGGTAGTAGCTAACAAGAACAGCTACTCACAGTACTGGTGATGAGTAGCTGCTTGTATTATGAAAACTGTGCCGCCTCCTCCCTAAAACATGCTCCACCCCACAATCCATGTCTTGTCCCTCTCCCCATATACACGGATTACACTGTAAGAGATGACACGGGGGGTGATCCCGCCGCTCACACTGACTCACACTGCTCACACAAACTGAAGAATGGTGAACAGTTTACTATGAATGAGCACAGCAAGTGATCAGTACCGATCTCTCACTGTGTTCATTCACAAAAGGAAGAGGCTGGTAAATTACATATTTACCATCCCCTTCCTCCACTCTGCATTCTGCAGATCCACCCCTCTCCCCCATGTGCCCACAGCAGATGGCGGGTGAGGAATGGAGGGACACAGTGGGGGCCTGGGTGGGAAGCAGAGGTATTGAATCTTGGACAGGGAGGGTGATCTGTGTAATGGTGGCGGGGGGTAATAATCCAGTTGTGTGTCTTTCCCTGCAGCAGCTGAAAGGGGGTGTTCCCCCCTCACCGCACCAATCACCCACTCTCCTACCCACATGCAATTCCCATGCTGCCTGTGCCCCCTGGAGGCAGGGGCGCAAAAGGTGATTAGGGTGTACCCAGGGACATTCGAAACACCCCATAAGCACGCCTATGTTCTTCACTGTGACCATCTCACTAATGTATCATGAGCTGTAGTTACAGGTTATAGTAATTTTTAGCAGTGGTTCCCTGCCACCCCCTCAAACAAAAACTCACCAGCACTGTAGGCTTATTGGGTTTATTTATTTTTTACCAAAAATATGTAGCAGAATACATATTGGTCTACATTTATGAACAAATTCGATTTTTAAAATGTATTTATTGGATATGTTTTATAGCAGAAAGTAAAAAAAAAAAAAAAAATACAAAATAATATATATATATATATATATATATATATATATATATATATATATATATATATATATTTATTCAGAATTGTCGGTCTTTTTTTGTTTATAGCACAAAAAATAAAAAACGCAGAGGTATTTAAATACCACCAAAAGAATCCTCCAATTGTGGGGAAAAAATTTAATTTATTTTATTTCGGTACAGCATTGCATGGCCGCGCAATTGTCAGTTAAAATAACGCAGTGCTGTATCACAATTTTTTTTTTAAAGACAGTGTAAAAAAAAAAAAAAAGAAAGTAAAACAAACAATAATTTTTTTTTTTTTTATTAAAGTGCCCCGGTCCCTGTGAGCTCACGTGCAGAAGTGAACGCATACGTAAGTCGCGCCCCCATATGTAAACGGCGTTAAAAGCACACATGTGAGGTATCACCGCAATCCTTAGAGTGAGAGCAATAATTCTATCAAAAGACCTCATCTGTAACTCAAAAGTGGTAACCTGTAGAATTTTTTTCTTTTTGAGTTTGTAGTACAAAAATAAAAAAATGCAGAGGTGATCAAATACCACTCCAATTGTGGGGAAACAAGGACATCAATACTATATGGGTACAGCGTTGCATGACTGCAATTGTCAGTTAAAGTAACACAGTGCTGTATTGTAAAAATTTTTTAAAAGACAGTGTAAAAAAAAATGAAAAAAAACTAAAAAAGTAAAACAAACAATAAAAAAAAAAAGTAAAACAAACAATAAAAAATAAATAAATAAAGTGGCCCCATCCCCGTGTGCTCATGTGCGGAAGTGAATCCATACATAGGTTGTACCCACATATGTAAACAATGTTTAAACCACACATGTGAGGTATCGCCGCGATCCTAATGCCGTGTACACACGGTCGGATTTTCCGACGGAAAATGTTCCATGGGAGCTTGTTGTCGGAAATTCCGATCGTGTGTACACAATTCCGACGCGCAAAGTTCTACGCATGCTCAGAATCAAGCAGAAGAGCCACACTGGATATTGAACTTAAATTTTCTCCTCTCGTCGTACGCGTTCTTGACGTTCGGAATTTCCAACAACATTGTGTGACCGCGTGTATGCAAGACAAATTTGAGCCAACATCCGTTGGAAAAAATCCCATGGATTTTGTTGTCGGAATGTCTGATCAATGTCCGATCGTGTGTACGGGGCATAATGCCCCGTACACACGGTCGGAAATTCCGACGGAAAAGGTCCGATTGGATTATATTGATTATATTATATTATTATATATATATTGATTATATTATATTGTCTGAAAATCCGATCGTTTGTGGGCTCTATCGGACTTTGAGAGCAGGATCTAAAATTTTCCGTCAAAAAAAATCCAATCAGACTTTTTCTGATCTTTTGTAGAGAATTCCTACGGACAAAGTGGCACGCATGCTCAGATCAAATTACAAGACCAAAGCTATTGGCTACTAGCCTGTACGTAGTCCCGTCGTACGCAGCGAACGTCACCATGTTAACGAACGATCGGATTTTACGACAACTTTGTCCGACCATGTGTATGCAACACCAGTTTACGGATTTTGTGGTCGGAATGTCCGACTGTGTGTTCGGGGCATTAGAGTGAGAGCGATAATTCTAGCAAAAAAAGTACAAATATAGCGCTAAAATAAAAGTAAAATATATATGGTGAAATATAGAAAAAGAGTCCACTAGAGTTCATCTGAATGAACAATGGATTCTCGGAGCTGGAAGATCAATCCTGCATGGGGAAGAACAGCAGACAACCGTGTATAGATGAATGGTAAGGTCCGGATAAACTGGTATGGTGAAATACTCTTACCGGAAACGATGGACCTGTGTGTCAGCGACACCAGATCGTAGGAGCGTATAGTGATAATCGCTTGAAGCGGCCGACTCTGTGAGGTCCTTCACTATCCACGAGCATCCAAGGGGATCGACATCCAGGAGGATCGGCAGAGAGAGAGGTTAACAGCCAGGGCATCCAAAAAAGTGTTTCTCAGAAAGGTCAATGAGCATAAGGAGCAAGTAACATGTAGGAACATAAAAGAAAAAAAAAAGGCTCCCAATGGTGTAGAATCAAAGATATCGATGGGCGTTTTTATTTCAAAAAATGCCAAATACATAAAAATAAGTTTCAAAAAATGTGATCACATGGTTAAAAAGCAATATAGGAAGCGTGAGACGCATCCCTACGTGTTTCGTCCGAAAATAGGACTTCAACTGGGGCATCAAAACTGGTAACCTGTAGATATTTTTTTCTTTTTTTGTTTGTAGTACAAAAAAATAAAAAAAACGCAGAGGTGATCAAATACCACCAAAAGAATCCTTCAATTGTGGGGTTGGAAAAAAGGATATAAATTCTATTTGGGGACCGTGCAATTGTCAGTTAAATTAACTTAAATAATTTTTTTTTTAAAAGACAGTGTAAAAAAAATAAAAAAATAAAAGAAGTAAAACAAACAATAAAAATAAACAATTGTCAGTTAAAATAACACAGTACCATATCGCAAACAATGGCCTGATCATGAAGGGGGGGGGGGGTAAATCTTCCAGAGGGCAAGAATTTAAAGCAAAAGATTGGGATTCAAGGACAGCCTCATTATTTTGTCCCCACACTATCGTTACAAATAAAAATGATAGGAAAGTGAAACCGGCTTTTTCTATCATTCTTTGGAAAGTTAGAAAAGAGACATCAATGGTAACACAAGGAAGGATACGAAGACGCGAGGATTAGTAGTTTGTAAGCACTCGTGCTTGTGGGGAAGAAAAATCTCGCTCTTCATTGAAGAGTTTTTTTTTTTTTTTATTCTCTTTCACCGACTTGCCTGCACATGAACAGGGAGCCCTGGGATTCGGATCTGACCGCGCTGATCCCCCCCACATCAAACTGCGGCTCGTATGAGACGGAGTCAGGGAAGAGGCATGTCAGGTAACATTTTATTGCAGGTGTGTGATGTCAGTTGTACGGATTCCTGAGGCATCTAAACTGACACGGTCAGACTTCTTTTGATTAAAAATGTCTAATAACCTCTCAAGAAAGACAAGAAACAAACCGCGAAGGTTGTTAAAAAAGTTTGCAGTGGGAATTTGATTGCCGACTTCAAGTACATATATATCATGTGCATTTACATTACCTATCTAAAGAGAGGGGTTAGCATTGTATCGGGGGGGGGGGGGGGGGGGATGTAGAGCCCCGCGGGTAGGTACAGTAGGTGGATGTTAGCCTGGAGTACTAGAACTAGGTTAAAGATTCAAGTAGAACTCCGCAGTGTGTTATATAAATATGCAACAACATTCCTAAATTATTATTTCAATTATTATTGACTAAAGTAAATCACAATTTGTTTTGTTACCTAATCATTTTCAATAAAAACGATTGTTTAACCACTTCAGCCCCGGAGGATTTTACCCCCTTCCTTACCAGAGCACT
Organism: Lithobates pipiens; assembly: GCF_037356315.1. Classification (NCBI taxonomy): domain Eukaryota; kingdom Metazoa; phylum Chordata; class Amphibia; order Anura; family Ranidae; genus Lithobates; species Lithobates pipiens. The sequence goes on from NW_027507903.1 coordinate 20,486,460, forward strand.
TTTTGCGATTCGGCACTGCGTCGCTAGAAAACTGACAGTTGCGCGGTCGTGCGACTTTGCACCCAAACAAAATTGATGTCTTTCCCCCCCCCCCCCACAAATACAGCTTTCTTTTGGTGGTATTTGATCGCCTCTGCGGTTTTTATTTTTTGCGCTATAAACAAAAGAAGAGTGACAATTAAAAAAAAAAAAAAAAAACACAATATTTTTTACTTTTTGCTATAATAAATATCCCATGTTTAAAAAATGAATTTAATTAATTTAACCTCCCTGGCGGTATGATTAGTTCTGATTTTAGGTGCTGAAAGCGGTACAATTATTTTGCATGGAAATTTGGCATTTTATATTGTAGTCCTGTAATTCTTAGGAATAACTCTCTTAAATCTGTCCAAACCAGAGTCTAGCAGACATCCCGGGTATGATAAAGTTTATAATATAATAAATAATAAATAATGATAATAAATAATAATAAAAAATATTCAATAATGTAATCAAATCCAAAAACACTGAAATTTGCTCATTTGCAGAATTGTCGTTGTCATCATTAGATTTAGTGTTTGATGACGAATTTCCCCACAAATCGCTATCGCTCAATTCTGCAAGTGATTATAATTTATTATCGCTGTTTTCTAGTTGGTCTAAAATCCCTTTTGACATAAAGGGACAGTTTTTGGTTGCTATGGACAATCTCCAAATTCCAGGCAGAAAAAACAGTATTTATAATATAAAAGTGCATGCAGGGCACTGCACAGACCACTAGGGACAAAGGGGGTGTGTCATTTTTCCATACAGTACTGTAATCTGTACTGTGTGTGTTTTGTGTGTTTTTACTTTTTTGAATTTGGCGCTGATCTCCGCTCCCGTGCACCGTAACGTCACAGGGAACGGAGCTCGGCGGCATTCGGGCACTGTGTGAATCGAGCGGAGGACAGCTCGCACACACATCGCGGAGGACATCGCTGGATCCAGGGGACAAGGTAAGTAACTTCTCCGTGTCCTCCCTGTATCCAGCGATGCGATCCCGAGCCTGGCTCGGGGTTACCGCTTATGATAGTAAAATTCCAACCCGAGCCAGACTCGGGATCACCGCCAGAGAGGTTAAAAACAAATTTTTTCCTCAGTTTAGGCCGTTACCTATTCTTCTACATATTTTTGTTAAATTACACTTGGACACTTTTGACACATTTTTGGGACCATTCACATTTACACAGCGATCGGTGCTATAAAATTGCACTGATTACTGTGTAAATGTGACTGGCAGGGAAAGGGTTAACACTAGGGGGCGCTGCAGGGGTTAATATGTTTCCTATGGGAGTGATTCTAACTGTGGGAGGAGTTTCTCTGTACTGAGAACACACCATCAGTCTCCTCTCCACTGACAGGACGTGGATCTATGTGTTTACATACACAGATCCACGGTCCTGCTGTGTTCCTGGGCAATCGTGGGTCCCCGGCGGACATCGCGGCTGCCGGGCATGCGCACCAGGTCCCGAGCGATGCTTTTGGTGGTATTATTTGATCACCTCTGCGTTTTTTATTTTTTGTGCTATAAACAAAAAAATACAGACAATTGGAAAAAAAATAATATATATATATATATATATATATATATATATATATATATATATATATATATATATATATACATGCATATATATATATATATATATATATATATATATATATATATATATATTTTTTTTTTTTAGTAAAGACCCTAGAGAATACAACAGCAGTTGGTCATTGCAACTTTTTATCTCGCAGGGTATTTGCGCAGCAATTTTTCAAACACTTTTATTTTGGAAAAAAAAAAAAACTGTTTTGTGTTTTAAAAAATAAACAAATAAATAAATAAAAACAGTAATGTTAGTCATTTTTTTTTTTGCATAATGTGAAAGATGAAGTGACGCCAAGTAAATAGTATCATGTCACGCTTCCAAACTGCACACACTCGTGGAATGGCGCCAAACTTCGCTACTTAAAAATCCCCGTAGGCGATGCTTTAAATTTTTTTACTGGTTACATGTTTTGAGTTATGCCCTGTACACACGGTCGGACTTTCTGACGGAAAATGTGCGATCGGATCTTGTTGTCGTAAAATCCGATCGTGTGTGGGCCCAAACCATATTAAAGATGGCCCTGGTCCTGCTGAAAGGTGAATCTCCGCCCCTGACCAGTCTCAAGTCTTTTGCAGACTCTAACATGTTTTCTTCTAAGATTGCCCTTTATTTGGCTCCATCCATCTTCCCATCAACTCTGTCCAGCTTCCCTGTCCTTGCTGATAAAAAGCATCCCCACAACATGATGCTGCCACCACCATGTTTCACGGTGGGGGTTGTGTGTTCAGGGTGATGTGTAGTGTTAAGCCGTGTACACACGGGCGGATTGTATGGCCTACTTAGTCCGCCATACAATCCGACGGACAGTCCGTCATACTTTCGAATGAACGGACTTGACCACACACGGATGAACAAACAGTCCCTCGAAAGCTTGCGCGATGACGTGTACAGCACGTACGACGGGACAAAAATAGGATGTCCAATACACAGCAATGCAACCTTCGGCCGTGTAAATCCTTTCTGAGCATGCGCCATACTTAGTCCGTCGAACTAGCCTACTCACGAGCGGATTGTCCGCTGAAACCAAAGTCTGACGGACAATATTATGGAAATTCGGAAATACTTAGTCCGCCAGACTGCACGCTGAAAAAGTCAGCTGAAGCCCACACACGAGCGGACTGTCCGCTGAAATGTGTTTCGACTGACTAAGTTGGCCAGACAGTCCGCCCGTGTGTACGCGGCTTAAGTTTTCCCGCCACACATTGCGTTTTTCTTTTAGGCCAAAAAGTTCAATTTTGGTCTCATCTGACCAGAGCACCTTCTTCCATGTTTGCTGTGTCCTCCACATGGCTTCTCACAAACTGCAAACAGGACTTCTTATGGCTTTCTTTCATCAATGGCCTTCTTCTTGTCACTCTTCCATAAAGACCAGACTTGTGGAGAGCACGACTAATAGTTGTCCTGTGGACAGATTCTCCCCCCTGAGCTGTGGATCTCTGCAGCTCCTCCAGAGTTACCATGGACCTCTTGGCTGCTTCTCTGATGAATGCTCTCCTTATCCGGCCGGTCAGTTTAGGTGGACGGCCATGTCTTGGTAGGTTTGCAGTTGTGCCCTACTCTTGATGGATGGATTGGACAGAGCTCAGTGAGATGATCAAAGCTTGGGATATTTTTTCTAGCCTAACCCTGCTTTAACCTTCTTCACAACTTTATTCCTGACCTGTCTGGCGTGTTCCTTGGCCGTTATGATGCTGTTTGTTCACTAAGGTTCTCCAACAAACCTCTGAAGGCTTCACAAAACAGCTGTATTTATACTGATATTAAATTACACACAGGTGGACTTTGTTTACTAATTGGGTGACTTCTGACGGCAATTGGTTGCACTAGATTTTAGTTAGGGGTATCAGAGTAAAGGGGGCTGAATACAAATGCACGCCACACTTTTTACATATTTATTTGTAAAAACTGTTGAAAACCATTTATGATTTTCCTTCCACTTCACAATTATGTGCCACTTTGTGTTGGTCGATCACATACAATCCCAATAAAATACATTTACGTTTTTGGTTGAAACACGACAAAATGTGGAAAATGTCAAGGGGTGTGAATAATTTTTCAAGAAACTGTAGAATGAGCAATTTTCTTTCCTGCAACCCGAAAGAAAATTCCTCAAGTTCTCCATCGTCACAGTCAGTGTAGATGGGGAGAATCCCTCCTTCTGAGCCATTGTGTTCTCCCAGCAGGGGGTGGGGGAAGCTGTCCCTGCTGGGAGAACACAGTGAGTATTGCTATAACAGCTGCTGGCAATAATCGCATGTAAAGTCCAACAGGCTAGTTGTACCCAAGTTGATCGATCAATCAACTTGGTTACATTCAGCCTGCCCATACGTGATTTGAATCTCAGCCGGTTCCTGCTGTCTATGGGCAGCTTTAGTCTTTGCCTTTGTACACACGGTAGGACATTCCGACAACAAAATCCATCAGATTTTGTCCGATGGATTTTGTCCGAAACTGGTGTTGCCTACATACGGTCGGACAAAGTTGTCGGAAAATCCGATCGTTTGTAACGTGTTGACGTTCATTCATTACGATGGGACTACGTTCAGGCTAGTAGCCAATAGCTTTGGTCTAGGAATTTGATCTGAGCATGCGTGGCACTTTGTCCGATCGGAATTCTCTACAAACGATCGGAAAAAGTCAGATTGGATCATGTTGTCCGAAAATTTTATAGCCCAGTTCTAAAACTTGTCGGTCGGATATTCCGACGGAAACAGTCCGATGTAACCCACACACAGTCGGATTATCCGACAACACGGTCCGATCGGACATTTTCCATCGGATTTTCCGACCGTGTGTAGAAGGGCTTTGAGTTCGCCTGACTTGTTTGTTCCTGGCCAGCTGAATACATCTACTTCAGTGGAGTTCCTGCCCGGTGTCGCTCCTACATTCTACTTCAATTACTTTCCTTTTTTTTTTATAATGTTTTTCTTCTTCGTGCCTTGAAAGTATCTTAGCACATTTTAATTTCTTAGTTACTGTTAATACTTATCACCTCCAGTTTGTAAAGCTTCGCATTTGAACAAAGTTTTTTTTCTGCTCGCAGTGTTAGGATGACTTTTATTATTAACAACGTTATCCTGTGATTAGTTTGCAACTGAATGTTCCTATAAAATTGGTACATGTGGAAGACCTTCAGTCTCTTTACTATTATGTTTGTTTCTGATGTGATATGTTATACAGCCCTGTAGTTATACATTAGAACACAACTCCATTACTTTCCTGACCACTTCAGCTTCGGAAAGCTTTACCCCCCCTCCCCCCGCTCTTCATGACCAGGCCATTTTTTGGGGTACGGTACTGCGTTACTTTAACAAACAATTGCACGGTGAATGACAAATCACGCACTTTTCAGATGCCATTAGTTTGTAGACACCTAAAAATGTGTCGCGGCTCTGCCACGATTGACACAAGATAAATCGCACTGCAATCGCGGCAAACCGCATCGCATGAAGCTCAGGAGTTCAGGAGCTTCTTTTGAGCAATATGCTTCATGCAACGCTCCAATCATGGAAGAACCGCACCGCGTTTTTAGGCGCCATTCAAATGAATGGCATCTGAAATGAGCATTGTGTGACTTGTCGTTCACACCTGGGCGTTTTGAAATTGCGGCAGAATGGCGGCAAATCTGCCCGCAATTCAAAACGCCCAGGTTTTGTGAAAGCAGCCTCCAGCCAGTTAAGAAAAAAGTTATGCCCACTTTTGCATTACTTTTGGTATAGCCCTCATATTATCAGTTTCGAAAAGCACACAAATTTAAAAAAGGAGAATTAACCTCTTGCCGGCCGGGCCATAGCCGAAAGATGGCTAGAGCGGGGTTGGCTTATTCTGGGAGGGCGTCCATGGACGTCCTCCCAGCATCTTTCTCTTGCACGCCCCCTGGGGCACGCTCCCGGAAATATCCGTGACCCTCGGGTCCGGAAGACCTGGCGCATCACGGATCATGGTAAATGGCCACTGGTTGCGGGCGTTTACCACGTGATTGCTCCGTCAAATGACAACATGTCATGACGCCGGTTCCTCCCTCCCCTCTCTGTACCGATCGGTACAGTGCAAGGGGAGAGGGGGAGAGGGGAGAGATCGTTTGCAGCAGCGCTGTGGGCTGGAACTATAGTGCCCAAAGCGCTGCTCAGTGCCCATACTCTGCAATACTCCGCAGTACTCTGCAATAATCTACAATACTGTGCAATACTCTGCCAATACTCTGCAGTACTCTGCAATAATCTGCAGTACTCTGCAATGATCTGCAATACTCTGACAATACTCTGCAATACTCTGACAATTCTTTGCCAATACTCTGCAACACTCTGCCAATACTCTGCCAATACTCTGCAATATTCTGCCAGTACTCTGCCAATACTCGCCAATACTCTGCCAATACTCGCCAATGCTCTGCCAATGCTCTGCAATACTCTACCAATACTCTGCCAATATCTGCCAATACCAGCGGTGATTAAATACCACCAAAAGAAATCGCTATTTGTGTGCAAAAAAAGGACAACAATTTCATATGGGTACAGTCTTGCATGACTGAGTAATTGTCATTCAAATTGTAAGAGCACCAAAAGCTGAAAATTGGTCTGGTTACGACGGGGGTTTAAGTGCCCAGTGATGAAGTGGTTAAAGGAAAATATAACAGTTTGGGACTAAATTAGTAAAACGAATCTGCATTCACATTATAATATAGACTTTACAATCAGATGGCCACAATAGCGTACAATACAACATTTCCTTTTGTGTAAATAGCCAGCTTGGCATGATCTGTGCAATCATTTTGTGCTGTGGCTACTATTATTTGGTAACCTTATAGATTTTCTCAATGCATGCAAATTTCTACAAGGTGGCTCATCTTGCTATTGATTCCGCAATGTTCCCATCCTAATCATTAACTAATTGCAAGTGTCCTTTATTGACGGCGGGGCCACCTTCCCTGCTAATTTTTGCTGACATGTTGGAGGTTTCTTAGAACTGACTTAACCTTTCAGTGTCCAGCGAATTTCTGTGCCCTGATGTCAATTGACTAGCCTGGCCTTTCTGTTAGATAAAACCCTATCAGCTGTCTGCATGCCTGGAGTAATGAGGCATTGTAAATTGACAAGAAGCTGGTGAATTCAGATGTTAGTCTGTTTTTTTTTTTATTCATGTTGGGAGTTATGCATGACTGGAGGAGAGAGCATTGTTTCCAGGCAGGGTACACAGAGAATACTTTTTGGCATGGCGTCTGCATTTTTTTTCCTACCCTATGGTGGCCATTATGACTTTTTGGGCCTGGTCACACTTGTTTGGCTTCCTTATCTTAAAGCTGAACACCATGAATGTTTTGGGCTGTAAACATCCATTGGTCCAGCTTGGTACAGTCTAACTATGCATATTTAATACCTAGAGTTGCCACCTGTCTGGGATTCACCCGGACAGTCTGGGTTTTGAACCATGTATGCGGGTTTCAGGTGGACTGAAACCCAGACACATTATGCAGACCAGGCTGTGGCTTCCCAAGTAGCCAAGATTGTCACACACAAATGTGTTGCTTTCTGGGAGCTGTGGGCAGCTGTCTGGGGGCAGGTTTGGCATTAGTGGGGGGCAGGGCGATGATGTCAGCAAAAACAATTTGGCCACACCCACTGTTTGCTACAGCACACTATACACACTGATTTAGTACTCTCCGGTGGGCACCTAAAGGTGTCCCAGGACACTAAAGTGTTTGGTTCTTGAAGAAAAGGTGGCGACCCTATTTATACCTGATGGAGCAATGGGGAAGTTGGAAATCACTTTGGTAGTCAGCAATACTTCGGTGATAGCCCGATCTTCTGGGTCCTGCTGGTATTCTGTGTGAGCGGTGTCCCTTCTGTACATTCACCACAGGAGGTCGCTTGCTTGGCACTGCCACCATTCATTGTTTTGCTTGCATCTATCTAGTACGTTTACTTTGCGGTATAAGCAATAAAGTTCAGACCTCTGAAGTGTATAAATGTGCTTTTACTATACAAAAATGCTTTACATACAAAACATTATTAACAATATTACACTATTAAGAATACAATACAAGACTGACAGATATAACAAGCAAAATGTCTATCAAATAAGCAGAAACTATGGTCTGTAAACAGTGGAAATATGCTTATAAGTTACTTATTTCAGGTTACTGTGTGTCTGTGATCTCCGTAGCCAAAGAGGACTCAAGCTTCTAAGAAGTTGCTGGAGATCAGGCGAGTGTCCTCAGGCTCTGGCTGGCAAAGACCTTCCTTCCTTGGTGTTAAGGCATTATGGAGTTCTGTCCAGCTTATGCCTGACAACCTTTTATATGTCAGGTTGTCAAGTTATTGTTGACAACGGTTACAAATTTTCTTACCTTAGTTACAAAACAATAGACTATTCTCAAATTCTACCCCAAGATGGCACTTTGTTATCATACATGACATAGGTAATACATACTGTATGTCAGGTTGTCAATCTATTGTTTACGACAGTTACACAACAATAGACTGAACAACAGTCATCTGAAATTAAACAATTGTAGCCTGTGTACTTGTTACCAAGTCATTAGTTTGAAAAGCATCCACTCAAACACAACCTGATTTCTGTTTCTGTGACAAACTACTAAACAGATTGTTCCACACCTGCACTAAAGTCTGAGATATAAAATCATAATATTTATCAAAAGCAAATCATTCATGAAATGCCTTGTTTTTGTCAATGATTACAAGGCATTCTCTGATTAGACTGAATAGAGATGATGACATCCTCATCCAACTGGGAGCCAGATATATTTTTCTGGTTCAGATAAGGTGCCTCAAAGCTCATCCTCCCAATACTGAAGCCTCCTGGGATATATAATGTGCATAGCTAAGGAGGCTGTTGGCCTGAGGTCTATGCCATTCTTGCCCAGGCCAAAATGGAGGCAAGGGGCACACTAGACCATTACAAAAAGGGGGTAAATAAACAGACATAAAAGAAAAGTGGTCAGCATTTTATATTGCAGGGAGGGGTAGCTTACACTTGAGCAAAGTAATTGTTTAGCGTAGTGCTGAACTTTTGGCTGGTCCTACTACCTTGTCACAGGTTCTCTTTCCCAACAGTGTAATGGAAGCCAAACACATAGCAGCATTCACACCTCAATGAGTAGTCTAGGAGTCGCTTTTTTAAAGTTTTTTAAAGTTTATTGCAGTATAACTTGAATAGGGCTTAAGGAGCTGTGGGATACTTCAGAGTGTAGAACATCTTTCTTCTGCAGATACTCCTTAGAAGAGTCCCTTAGCAATAACCCCGGGAATGGGAAGCACTGGGACACCAAGAGCAGTGTACCAGGCCAGGCGAAGCTCAGTCTTTATGTACCAGTTGGTTAACAACAGCAGCATTCACCCAGATCCTGCTCTCAGGTCTGCAGTCACAAGTCCTTGCCTCCCTCAAAGTCAGGCAGAAAGTTGCTTAGTGGACTTGCCAGACTGGATCCTATGTGAAATCCCCCTTCCTTAGCTTGATAACCTTCAGAGAATAGGGCCCCAGCCTTAGCGTAGCTGGGGACTTGATGAGCTCTTGGTAGAGGTGTTATGTTGCCAAAGAGGGCGGTAGCCCTCTAGGCTGGGTGCTTCTCCTACTGGACAAGGACCTTGACTAATCTAGCTCCGGACTACTTATGTGCTCTACAACCACCTTCTGAGCTTGCGTCCCCAGGGATTGGCTGAGACTTCATGAAAATTTACAGTGCTAACCTAGACTGCTCCACTTCCATGTTCTGAAGAGAAAGCAGGGAGAAGCAATCAAATGTGCAGCCTGTGGGACCCTGAGGGTGCTACATCAGTATGGAGATTCAGTTTAACTTTTGATCTGTTCCTGCCCACCTGGAGTTTTGGGTGATGCAGCAGCTCCTGATACATTCTCTATAATATAAGGTGATTAGAAAAATACATCAGGCAAATTGAGGATCCCCAACAATGTCCACAGCAAGTGTGCTGGCCTAGGTGCAGATATCTCTAACTGCATCCTAAATAGATATAGGGAACATTCAGGTTGTCTAGGTAAACCCATTACAACCACTTTAACCTACAGGTAAGCCAAGATTAAGGCTTACCGGTAGGTGCAAGAAATATCTCCCAAACGTAAAAGGTTGCGCCGAAGTGACGTCATCACCGCTCTGGACCTGTCTACAATGCAGTATAATTGGTCAGAATAAAGTCAGACTAACTGATCTGCAACCTTTTTCCAAGGCTGACAGCAAGACAATATTGGAATCAGTGGATCAGCATGACCTTTTTTTAGTTTTAATAAACAAATAAAAAAAGACAGGACTCATCCATAAGCACTCTGGCTCTGGACCAGTCCATAAGCACTGCAAGGACCTGGAAAAATATTGTATCTAAAGCGGAGGTCCACCCTAAAGTGGACCTTCCGCTCATCGGAACCCTCCCCCCTCCGGTGCCACAATCGGCACCTTTCAGGGGGGAGGGGGGTGCAGTTACCTGGATAATCCAGGTAACTGCACCCACTTCCGGGATAGCTCTCTGCGGATAGGGGCGTAACTTACGACCCTTTCCGCAAGTGCCCGCCCCTTCCCGCAAGTGCCCCGCTGCCTGCTGGGAAACACACAGATCCCAGAGGCAGCAGGGAGCGTCCTTATTGCGCAGCGCGATTCGCGCATGCGCAGTAGGGAACCGGGAAATGAAGCCGAAAGGCTCCATTTCCTGATTCCCATACCCAAGATGGCAGCGGCAGGACCCGACAGACGACCTAGAGATCGGCTTTGGGTGCCGACATCGCGGGCACGCTGGACAGGTAAGTGTCACTATTTTAAAAGTCAGCAGCTGCAGTATTTGTAGCTGCTGGCTTTTAAAAAAAAAAAAGAAACCGCGGAGTCCCGGTGGACTCCCGCTTTAAGAAGAATTCCAGTTATGGATATTTTTACATAGCTACATACCTGGTGGAGATTGAGCTGGAACGAGGGCTTCTCTTGCACCTCCTGTCCAACACCTCTGGTAGTGATGACAGAAGGTGTGAGGGCACAGAGTGGCACAGGGGCAGGTGTAGCAGCGGGCTGCGCCAGCTGATGTTTGCAACATGCAGATGACCATTGATCACCAGACCCAGCAACCGGAAAACGTTCTCACAATACAGCACGGCTGCCATTTGGCACAGGACCCAGAAGCTACGGAAGATCACTGGAGTAACGATGCCTACTACAGTGATTTCCAGCGTCTAGTAGGATCCAGCAGGTTTAGTATATACAAAGGTAAATTGGTTAAAGCTGGACCAATACAGCTAAGTAAAAATATCCATACCTGGAATTCTTCTTTAAGATAACCATTTGCTTAGTGGATTGTCATATATAGTAGGGTTGCACCGATACCACTTTTTTAAAACCGAGTACTAGTACCAATACTTTTTTCAAGTGCTCACTGAGATCGATTACCGATACCTTTTTAATGTCACGTGACAATGGCACTTATATGCAGCACTGATGGTCACTGATAGGTGGCACTGAAGGGCACTAATGAGGTGGCACTGATGGGCAATGATAAGGTGGCACTGAAGGGCACTGATGGGGTGGCACTGTTGAGGAGGCACTAATATGCAGCACTGATGGACACTGATAGGTGGCACTGAAGGGCACTGATGAGGCGTGTACTGTCAGTAGTTTTTTTTTTTTCTAACAATTTTATTTTCACAATTTATTTTTTCTATTATGTTTTACAATTTATATTTTTTTGTTATTATTATTTTTTTTTACAATGCATTCTTTCTTGGGGGGGGGGGGGGGGGGAGTGGATGGTGTCAGAGTTTTTTTTTTTATTTTTTATTATTTTTAAAATTTAACCTTTAAATATTTATTACAATTCTTTTTATTTTTATTATTAGTTTTTTTTTATCAGCCCTGTTGGGGGGTGGCTTTGGTGAGATATCAGGGGTCCCTGCCATCTCCCCTTTGGGAAAGGGACTGAGGACACAGATTCCATATATATAGCCTCAGCTGAAGATGAATGGACAGGAGACAGCGCCTCCTCTTCATTCACAAACTGAAGCAGAGTAAAGTTTATGATGTTTAGTTATGATTGGACAATCAGTGATCACTGACTCTGTGTGTTCAGAAAAGGAAGGAGATGGTAAAAGACAGATTTACCACTCTCCATCCTAACAGATCCAGGATGAAGGGACTGGAGGAGCACAGAGAGAGACCAGAGGAGCACATGGAGGAACCAGTGAGCCAGAGGAGGACCTGGGAAGGTGGAGGAGAACACAGGGGACAATCAGCAGGGTCGGGACAAGGGGTGGGCAAGAGGGGGCAGGCTGCCCTGGGCACCGTGGTATCATCAGAGTTGGTGAGAGTGCAGCATGGAGATTGGGGGCAGGGTCCTTGTGCTGACAGGGGGCATTTGGGGGTGGCAGGGGGTATGAATTGTTCTAGGAGGGGAGGTTTGGGGGTTGCTGGGGGGGGGATTTGGTTGATCGGTGCGGCGTGGGGGCAGTTATAAGCACTGGTCTCCCTGTTCAGCTTTCAATAAAGCAGCTGACAGCCGCGGGAGGGAGAGGAGGAGAAGCGTCTGTCAGAAAAGTAACAACAGGGAGATCGGTGCTTGTAACTGCACCCACTGCAGCACCGACCATCTGTAAACCTGCCTGCCCCCCTCCCCCACCCTACGCTGAGGACGCCGGGTGTACTGGCCTCCTCATACCTCCCAACTTTTTGAGATGGGAATGAGGGACACCTATCAGCAAAAGTATATCGGCATAGGACACACCCTTTGTCACGCCCCCTTAAAGGAGAATTGTACAAAAAAAACAAGATTGGTTAAACCCACAAGTGCTTTTTTTTTATCACTGCTATTCCTTTATATTGGCTTTTGGAATTTACAAATGCAGCAATTTAGAAGTCAGGTGAAAGGTTTAAACACTTTTTGATAGATAAAAAGTGCATTTTATGTCCAACAATATGGATCAGACCAAAATAAGGGACAAATGAGGAGGAATGAGGGACAGAGGGACATTGCTTGAAATCAGGGACATTTCTCAAAATCAGGGACAGTTGGGAGCTATGCCTCCTGCCGGGAGGTATCGGATCAAGCATCGGAGCATTTGCACGAATACAAGTACAACGCATCTAAAATGAACTGATAATTCAGATAGCATTAAATAGGTGGCCAAATGAAGTGTTTCTAACAGCTTCTATTTACATACATCTGGAGATGCCTTCTAGAGCTGGTGTGACCAAGTCAGCTATTGACATTCTGGGTTTGACGATATTTATGACCCTTCATATTGATGTAATTAATAGAGGGCCCTATTCACCAGTGGTCTGTGCAGCAGCTGTTCCTCACTAGCAAATAATGGAAGGAAGGACCATGTACACTAAATCACTGCAGAAAGAGGCCCATGAGTATCGGGATTACTGATGGGTCTTGCTGTACCTCTATCAATATTCCTATCACTGTCCATCTATATATTAGCTGACATATCCATTTACTACTAATCTCTATGTGTGTGCACTTATGCTTTCTTCTGGACACCTGCTTTCAATATGAGTGCCAAGCTATTGATGCAGTTAATCAGTGTAACTGCCAAGAACACGGGATTATTAACTCTTTCAGGAATTCTGAACAATACAGGGAGGGAATAAACTTTTTAACAAGTACGGTAGATCGAAAACCCTAACTGGATGACATTTTGTTTGCTAAAGCAAGGTGCGTTAGCAATTGCCCAACTTTTAATAGAATACAGTGGATATAAAAAGTCTACACACCCCTGTTAAAATATCAGATTTCTGTGATGTAAAAAAAATGAGACAAAGATAAATCATTTCAGAACTGTTTCCATCTTTAGGATGCGACTAAGAAAATGTCAGGAAAGACCTACTAGAACAGCAGAACTTTCCCTGTACAACTCAATTCCCTGTACAGTATAAACTGTATAAACTGAACAACTCAATTGAAAAAAAAACTGAATTATTTTTAGGAAGGGGGGGGGGGGGGGTAAAAATGAATTAATGAATTGGATTGGAGCCGGAAGGGAAAGGATAGCTCTCCCAGTGAGTCCCAGATAGCAGCAGAACCCAACAGGAGTTCTACACTCTTCCCATGCTATCCAAAACTAAAAATAACGTCTTGGCTGGCCAGACACTTTAACCACTTCAGCCCCAGAAGCTTTGGCTGCTCAATGATCAGGCCATGTTTTGCAATTCGGCACTGCGCCGCTTTAACTGACAAGTGCGCGGTCGGGTGACATTGCACCCAAACAAAATTTAAGTTATTTTTTTCCCACAAATAGAGCTTTCTTTTGGTAGTATTTGATCGTGTCTACAGTTTTTATTTTCTGTGCTTTAAACAAAAAAAAAAGCGACACTTTTGAAAAAAAAAAACACAATATTTTGTACTTGTTGCTATAATAAGTAGACCCCCCCCCTTTTTTTTTTTTGCCATTAAAGTTCGTGTGCGTGTAAAGCCAGGTGTCCCAATACTTTTGACAATATAATGTATTTTTTCCGTAAAATGTTACAGAGAAAAGCCTTAGCATTGACATACAATACACAGAGAAAATTATGCCAAAAACAAATGAATGCAAACAAAAAGCTTGCGTAGTTAAAGCACAAAACAGTGGCGGCTGGTGCTTAATTTTCTTGGCTGGGGGGTGGCCACGGCCCCCCTGCTTGCCAACACCCCTCCAGCCAGCCAACCAACCCCCACCCCCCACGCTCGCTCGATCGATCGCCACTTCCCCCGTCGCTCGATCGCTCACCCGTCACCCGCCAGGCCCGCACTTACCCCATCCAGGTCGCTGCTTCGGCGACTTCCCCTTGCGTCTCCTCCCGAGTCTCAGCATGGCTTTTCCTCCCGGCCAATCAGGGCTTAGGACTCCCGGCCAATCAGATCTCAGGATCAGGAGCCGGGAAGAGAAACAGGGAGACATTAGCGAATATTCATTTGTTAATATCACACAACTGGGTGGCGCCCCGAGCCCACCCTTTTTGAAGCCAATTAGAGCCTCAAGCTCTAATCACATGCTTCTAGAAAAAAAGAAATCCCATTGGAATTCATGAGTCCGGCGCCCTGCATGTAGATTAGGGGCCGGGCGGGGGGCGGCACCCCTGCATCCTGCGGGAGCAGCTGCCATTGATGCAAAATGTACCCAATCTGTAATTCATTTTAAATACATTCCAAAAATAACTAATATTCATCTCTTGAGATGTGAATCGCACATTTGACCTTCATGCCTTACTCACTGTTTTGCAATACTCCCTCTTAGCCCTTGTACACACGGTCGGAGATTCCGACAACCAAATCCGTCGGATTTTGTCTGACGGATTTTGTTCGAAACTGTTGTATACACACGGTTGGACGAAGTTGTCGGAAAATCCGACGTGATGAAGATTATTTCGTTACGACGGGACTATGTTCACGCTAGTAGCCAATAGCTTTGATGTAGGAATTTGATCTGAGCATGCGTGGCACTTTGTCCGATCGGAATTCTCTACACATGATCAGAGTATGTCCGATCGGAGCATTTTGTCGGAAAATATTTCCGGCAAGTTGGAAAATTTGGTCCAATGGATATTCCGACGGAAACAGTCCGATGCAGACCACACACAGTCGGAATTTCTGACAAAACGCTCCGATCGGACACTTTCCGTCGGAATCTCCGATCGTGTGTACAAGGGGCTTAGACTCTTGCTGTTCCTGTTTCACTGTTTATAATATAAATTAAATGAAAAAATCAAACAAAAAGAACGATACTCTCTCATATTTGTTGCAGCAGTGGAATACTCAATAGATCAAGTTATGACTCAATAGAACCTTATGCTTTGCATACAAGATCTCTGTTTCCATAAATTTTTTGTTGAATTTCAAATTTGATACCAATAAAGAGAATATTAAACAAATCATATGTCAAGTCTAAGAAAAGAGGAGCCTGGTCTATTGAAAAGTAAAGAGAACAATGTATACTGTTACAATACAGTATTTCTAGTGGGAATCCAGGGATCGGTACCCAGGGATGAGACAGTTGAATATAATTTTTTTTTATTTTATTATACAAAAGCAGTTATTGCACATATAGATACAAAAAATTATTTAAAAGCATAATTGCATACAGAAGCAAGAAGGTATACAGACTTTACAAGGCAAGAACCCCACAATGTAGTGGAGCTTCTGAAGATGTATTTCCAATTTGAGTTTCCTCTACATGTTTTGCGAATAAATTTGCTTCCTCGGGAGGAATTGGTGGCAGTTCACACTGCTCTATGCGAACTGCTGGGAGGGTCAGTTAAAAGATAATGTCACCCCCAAAATCAGTTTGCAGTGCGATCTGCAAACTCAGACAGGAATCGGATATGCATACGATCCGAAAAAAGGGTCCTGTGCGAGTTTGATGCGAATTCAGCCATACTATCTGTATGGCTGAAATAGCATCGCACAGAGATCGCATGCGATTTGCACTGCAGTGCGATGTGCATAACATCTGATCTCAGACATCGCACCAGTGGGAACCGGCCCTAAAGATGTATCTGGATCTCTTTGCAGTGGTGTGGTGCTTCAATTTCCTTTTTCATTAAATTACACTACAAGTCAAGGAGACCAAGGAGATCCTTTGAGGTGTAGAAGCCGCCTGTCCAGATAATTTACATCAACATCAATACTCAGGCCTTTTTTTTTCAGCAGGAATGTACGGGAACATAGTTCGGGCACCTCCAGCTCTGAATGTCAAGACCTCCTGCTCTCTAGCTGCCTCGTCACCTCCTCCCATACTCGCCTCCAGGACTTTTCCAAAGCCTCTCCAATCCTATGGAATCCCTCACCCCAATCTGTCCACTTTTCTCCTTCTCTATTTGCTTTTAGATGATCCCTGAAAACCCTTCTCTTCAGAGAAGCTTACCCTACCCACATCGGCAATTGAAGTAGAAGCCTACCCACCCCATAGTTATTACCTTTCCTTTCCACTTGACCCTCCGTTCTAGATTGTAAGCTCTAATGAGCAGGGCCCTCTGATCCCTCCTGTATTGATTTGTATTGTAAGTGTACTATCTTCCTCAATGTTGTAAAATTATGCGCAAACTGTTGGTGCTATATAAATCCTGTATAATAATAATAATAATAATAATAATGTATGTAATGACAAGTGTGTGGCTGGGTTATGCTGGAGGGTCTATTATTGATGCTGGCAGAATTCTACTTTTGTGTTTGGGGGGTCTATCGTTGCTGAGGAGGTGTATTGTTGCTGGGGGGGGGGGGGGTTGGGCAATTTTTGAGGGAGGGATCTATTGATGCTGGCTGCAGGAGGGTCTATGGTCGCTGGCTGCTGAGAAATCTGTTGATGTTGCTGGGGGGTCTATTGTTGTGCGGGTGGATCTATTGTTGCCGGGGTGGTATTTTGTAATGAATGGTTCATTGTTGCTGGGACGAGTATAATGTTGTGTAGGGAATCTATTGTTGCTGGGGTGGGTCTAGCATAGCTGGTTGGTATCTATTACTGCTCGGGGGGTCTGTTGCTGCTGGAGGGGGTCTATTGTTGCTGGCTGCAAAGGATCTATTTTACTGCTTTTCTTGTTATCATTAACAAATCCTATGCAAATTATTTAGCTCCACAAAATTATATTTAGTTCTGTACTCTCTAAAAGGGCAGGTACTGGAAGGTGGGTAGGGGGTTGAACCAAGGGATGGTGCTCAGAGGTGGGTTAGGGGCGGAGATAAGGAGTGGCTCAGAAGGAGGGAGTCCCTGCACCTATTCCTTAGAGAAAAAAGCCCTGTCAATACTTAAAGTTAGCAAAACCAGTGAGATAACTCTACAGGTCCAGCTCTATATTTACAATTTCCTCAATCTGGATTTTCAACGACATGTCTGGAGTGTGTGGGGGAACAATAGCGGTGGGAGTGTTGAGAACTACGCACATATACACAGATGGTCCCTTATGGCCACTTCATTCATCCCATCCACTAACAGTGCTATGCAAGCCAATTTACAAATGTCAGTACGTTGATGCCCAGCTTCTGAAAATTGGCACTGCCATTTTTTATCTATATCTCTGCCTTATACCATGCAAGCTGTTGTAGAAAACCTATTTCATACAGTGTGTAGGAAATGCTATGCCATCCATTATACACTATGGCTGATTTTTTTTTTAAAACATCCTTTTATTTGCTTTTTAGGCGCTTACGTGACTTCTGGGCATAAACACAAAATTATTATTATTTAACTTCTAAAAAAATGTAGAGACTGTTATTTTCTTTCATTCAGAATTGACAGTCTAATAAAGAAACTAAGAGAAGTAACAGCAGACTGCAGTAAGCATTTTACTCTTTATTTTTGTCATTCATTTACGTGACAGCAACAAATTCCGCCGTACTTTACAGAGCGTGTAAAAAACTTACATCAGTTCTTTACTCAAAGAAGATGTAAACAGAATGTCACTATCACAATATTTCTTCCCCAGAACTTTTTAAAAAAAAGCTTGGATAGAGTGGAGAGGGATTAGAACAGGGGTCCCCAAACTGTGACCCGTGGACTGGATACGGCCCTTTGCTTGCCTTTATCTGGCCCTCGGGCACTATTCCTTCCACTGACACCAGAGCTGGGGATCTAATTCTTACACTGACTCCAACCATGGGGCACTATTCCTCCCACTGACACCAGAGCTGGGGATCTAATTCTTAGGCCGCGTACACACGGGCGGATTGTCTGCCCAACTAAGTTCGTCAGACAATCCGACAGACAGTCCGTCCAAATTTTGAATGAACGGACTTGACCACACACGATGAACAGACAGTCCGCTGAAAACTTGCGCGATGACGTGTACAGCACCTACGACGGGACTAGAAAAACGACGTCCAATACACTGCAATGCAACCTTCGGCCGTGTAAATCCTTTCTGAGCATGCGCCATACTTAGTCCGTCCAACTTGCCTACACACGAGCGGACTGTCCGCTGAAACCAAGTTTGGACGGACAAAACCAAGTTTGGACGGACAAAATTACGGAAATTCCGAAAGACTAAGTCCGTCAGATTGTCCGCTGAAAAAGTCTGCTGAAGCCCACACACGAGCGGATTGTCCGCTGAAACACGGTTCAGCGGACTAAGTTGGGCAGACAATCCGCCCGTGTGTACGCGGCCTTACACTGACTCCAACCATGGGGCGCTATTCCTCCCACTGACACCAAAAATGGGGTACTATTTCTTCCACTGACACCAGAGATGGGGAACTAATTCTTCCACTGACACCAACCGTTGGACACTATTCTTCCCACTGACACCAAAAATGTGGAACTAATTCTTCCACTGACACCAACCATTGGGCACTATTCCTCCCACTGACACCAATTCTTTTTTCTCCCACTGACCACCAAGCATTGTTTTCTCCCACTGATGTCAGAGCGTTTTCTACTCCCACTGGCTACAGTCCAGCTCCCCTTAAGAATGAAGGACAGTAAACCGGCCCTTTATTTTTTTGAAAGTTTGGAGACCTCTGGATTAGAACATCTGTCAGGTGTCCCCATTAGGAAAATTCATCTTCTCTATTTGTTGGGTTTACAGTTATAACCAAAAATAAAGCTAAAGGAAAATCCCAAATTGGGGATGGTCACCAGAACAAGAATGGAGTAGAAATAGTCCATTGGGAAAGTAGTTCTGGTGACCCTGGTGATGTTCAGGGATTTCCCTCACTTTGGACACCATTGCTTCATTTTGCTCTACAGAAAACTGGACACTTCTGACACCAGGTCTCTAATAAAAAACTCCTCTTAACTGTAATGCCGCATACACACGACCAGACTTTCCGACAGAAAAGGTCCAACGGAATCATTTAATCGGATATTCTGATTGTGTGTGGGCTTCAGTGGACTTTTCTTTTCAAAAAGTCTGACTGACATAGAAATAGAACATGTTTTAAATCTTTCCGACGGAATCAATTCCTATCGGGAAAACCATTCGTTTGTATGCTGGTCCGACAGACCAAATACGACGCAAGGGCAGCTATTGGCTACTGGCTATTGAACTTCCTTTTCTAGTCCTGTTGTATGTCATTGCGTTCAAAACGAACAGACTTTGGTGTGATCGCATGTAGGCAAGTCTGTTCGGTCGGAACTCCATCGGAAACTCCGTCGGAAAGACCGTCAGAGTTTATTCTGATGGAAAGTCTGGTTGTGTGTACGCGGCATGAATGCCGGTATGATTGCATGTCTTTACAATCCCACCACACCACACTCCAAAAGACCTCAGTGCATACCTTTATTAAACATAATAGGCACATCAATCATTTACCTGAATGTTAAAGTATGGTGAGAAGATGCAAAACATTCTCTGAATAGTGTGTAGTGCACCCCCTACGGAGCCGCAAGTATACTGGGATGCCCCACCTTGCACAACCAGGCACACTGAACTTCCACAGGCACTCAGTGTCAGAGAACAGTCCATTACATTGTTTTTGTTATTTTTTGAGGGATAATAACTTGGATAGTTATTGGGATGGGATATTATGGGATGTCCACTTGACTTCAGGGACAATTCTTCCTATATACAGTCCTATATACAGTCTCTATATACACGCCACTTCTTCCTCCAGCTCTCACTTGCTTGCAGAAACCTAGCTGGCATACTGTTAGATTAGAGCAATAGCCTGTTGGAGGAAGGAACCCAACCTACCCTTGGATGTGTAGAAAAGTTCAGTGTCCAACTTACATTCCTCCTGTGGCTACTGATCCCAGCACCACCTCTTCAGGCACTGCCAACCCACCTGGCTGCAGCTGCCTCTTTCACTAGCCCTCCAGACTAACTTCTCCCCACAGTCCTCCAGATTGGTACTCTCGCCACAGTCCCCCAGACTGACACTCACAGCCCACCTGGCTTAACTCTCAGGAGATCTCTCAGATGTGCTGACCTGCTCCCACTGTCCTCTTTCCTTGCTCTTGTGCCTCTAGGAAGGGTTTCCTCCATGTATTTTATGGGTTATCTTCCAGCACCTGAGCCCCAGGCCTGAGGTCACCACCCCCTCTAGACCAGGGGGCACCCTTAAGGGCCACCAACTGCCCCCTCGGCACTCCATAGCCATCTTCCAACTGACTATCCCTGCTGGAATGACTCATGTCTATTTATGAGGTGGCCTGCCCCCTTCCAGCACCTTCTTTGCTGGGGATTGGTTGAGGTCCTCATAAATATGCATGACAGCCCCCCTAGCTTCCACCCACTACATCTGGAACATTCTCCAATGTTCCAGAAAACTGGGGAGGGCACCAGAAGAGCTGTCAGGAGGAATCATCCAGCCCCCTGAGTCACTAAACCCTGCCCAGATTTATAACCCATGCCAAAGTTTCTTACATTAACAGCCAAACCTAGGTATACCTAGAAAACTAGCTAGAGGGTGCTACAAGTGCTCGTGCTGAGCAGCAAACCTCTTAGAATGTAGCAAGGCAGCCCCTCATCATGGATTTAGAATCTAGTGAAGATCACTGTAGTAGCAATGTCTACTTCAGCAATTTCCAGCTTCCAGGGGCATTCGTCAGGTATGGTATATGCATAGTTAGGTTGGTTCAAACTTTATTCATACCTGGAATTCTTCTTTAATTGTAACTCTACAATTAAACCCCATTGTGGGTGAAACACATTAGAAGAGGAGTTTAGGTAGGTGGATGTGACTTTCAACGTCGAATAAAAGATTTTTTGGGGTACAGTATGTGATTTTGCTAGAGTACTGTCCATTGACCTCCAAGATGTGTTTGCATTATTTGCCCTTAATTGATCACCTCCTATTTACAGTTGTGCTCATAAGTTTGCATACCCTGACAAAATTTCTTGGCCATTTTTTTTGGAGAATATAAATAACAAAAAAATTGTGTTTATTCTTTTTAAATCATAATGACAACAGAAATTAGCCAAATGACCCTGATCAAAAGTTTACATACCCTGGTGATTTAGGCCTGATAACATGCTCACAAGTTGACAAAAAGGGGTTTGAATGGCTATTAAAGGTAACCATCCTCAACTGTGATCTGTTTGCTTGTAATTAGTGTGTGTGTGTATAAAAGGTCAATGAGTTTCTGGACTCCTGACAGACTCTTGCATCTTTCATCCAGTGCTGCAATGACGTTTCTGGATTCTGAGCCATGGGGAAAGAAAAATAATTGTCAAAGGATCTGTGGGAAAAAGTATATGGACTGTATAAAACAGGAAAAAGGATATACAAAGATATCCAAGGAATTGAGAATGCCAGCAGTGTTCAAACTCTAATCAAGAAGTGGAAAATGAGGGGTTCTGTTGAAACCAACTGAGGGGAAAATGAGGGGCTCTTTAGACCAAGTAAAATTTCAGCCACAACTGCCAGGAAAATTGTTTGGGATGCAAATGTAGCAGTACCCCCATGGGGGCTTCTGATGTTGTTCATTACCTTTTGTCAGATTGCTCCGCTTCCGATCCCCCATGCACTTACATGACACCAAACAGTCAAGATTCCATATTTTATTATTCTTTATTCTGGTTATAAATCGGGGGCTGTTCAATAGGGTATATGAGATGCCCCATCTGACCCCATTTTTAGGTCAAAGGGTATTAATCCGTAGCTGTGGCTTTGTTAATTAAGTCCCTTATAGCGATCCTTTCCTGGTTCCAATTCTCTCTTAGGTAGCACTCCCAATATGGACAGATAAACATTACTCTGAATAGTGCTGTGAATCTTGACCTCCAAGTCACAGGCCACACTGCCTATTTCCATGACTTGTGTTGTTAAACTTCCATCAATCCTGGAAAGTGCTTGATACTGAGATCCTTGGATACACATTATGAAGTTCCTGAGTAGCTCTACTGGGTTTGCACTCCCGTTGCTCTCTCCCAATCAACAGTCCATACTCTGCTCACATAAATTTGATTCCCCAGTCTTCTTCCTCCGCTTAGCTCCTACTTCCTCCTCCCACGCTGTCTGGCACATCCCCGCATGGGACGTCCAGTATTCCTCCAGCGCTACATGCTGTCCTCGTCTCCAGGGGCCAGACTTTCGGCCTCCCTGGTATCCCCTCCGGCTACCCAGCTCCGGGATCTCTGAACTCCCGGGCTTTAAGCCTCAAACTTCTACCCCCAGAGCATGTAACCCTCCTTTTTATGAGAGACCAGCCTTTGACCATATAAATTAACCATTGGTGAATTCTGTCACATGGGTTTCCTGTCACTCAGGTCTCAGCCCATCCTCTCTTTCCAGCAAAATCCACTGTCAAGCAGAGGAGGTATCCCTGAGCACAAGTGTAGGCGGCAACACCCCCTTTTACTCTGGCACTCCCAACCCTGAATAAACAACCAGGCCTAGTAGAGAGCAGGACCCTGGCTAAATTGACCTGTCTCTATATTCTATACTGTCAGAAAAACATCACTAAGCACCTATTTAAAAGTATAGGGCGCTACACAAAGAAAAACCCACAAATAACTTCAGGTGAAATACAAGACTCTCTGTAAACATGTGGTGTGGTTGTTTCAAGATTCACAATAAGGAGGCACTTGAAGAAAGATGGGCTGCATGGTCGAGTCGCTGGAAGAAAGCCATTACTATCCAAATGCCACAAAGTATCCCACTTACAATACACCAAACAGCACAGAGAACCTTCTGGCACAAAGTAATTTGGAGTGATGCGAAAAAAATTGAGCTTTTTGGCCACAACCATAAAGACTTCATTTGGAGAGGAGTCAACAAGGCCTATGATGAAAGGTCCACCATTCCTACTGTGAAACACGGAAGTAAATCGCTGATGTTTTGGGGATGTGTGAGCTACAAAGGCACAGGAAATTTGGTCAAAATTGATGGCAAGCTGAATGCAGTATGTTACCAAAAAGTACTGGAGGAACATTTGCATTCATCAGCCAGGAAGCTGCACATGGGACATATTTGGACATTTCAACATGACAATGATCCAAAACACAAGGCCACTTCGACCTGTCATTGGCTACAGCAGAATAAAATGAAGGTTCCGAAGTGGCCATCTCAGTCCCCTGACCTCAATATCATTGAGCCCCTCTGGGGAGATCTCAAACATGAAGATCATGCAAGACAGCCCAAGAATTTACAGGAACTGGAGGCTTTTTTGCCAAGAGAAGATAAAGAGCCTCATCCACAAATACCACATAGTTACATAGTTACATAGTTACATAGTTAGTCAGGTTGAAAAAAGACACAAGTCCATCCAGTTCAACCTTAAAAACAAATAAATAAAATAAAAAATAATCGTACAATCCAAATACCCAATTTTATGCCCACAATTGATCCAGAGGAAGGTGAAAAAAAAACCCCAGCAAAGCATGCTCCAATTTGCTACAGCAGGGGAAAACAATTCCTTCCTGATCCCCCAAGAGGCAATCGGATTTTCCCTGGATCAACTTTACCTATGTCAGTACCCAGTTATATTATGTACATTCAGGAAAGTATCCAGGCCTTTCTTAAAGCAATCTACTGAGCTGGCCAGAACCACCTCTGGCGGGAGTCTATTCCACATTTTCACGGCTCTAACTGTGAAGAAACCTTTCCGTACTTGAAGATGAAATCTCTTTTCCTCTAGACGTAAAGAGTGCCCCCTTGTCCTCTGGGTTGACCGTACAGAGAACAACTCAGCACCAAGTTCACTATATGGACCCCTAATATATTTGAACATGTTGATCATATCCCCCTTATTCTCCTCTTCTCAAGAGTGAATAAATTCAGTTCCTCTAATCTTTCCTCATAGCTGAGTTCCTTCATGCCTCTTATCAGTTTGGTTCCCCTCCTCTGCACTTTCTCCAGTTCCCTGATATCCTTTTTGAGAACTGGTGCCCAAAACTGAACTGCATATTCCAGGTGAGGTCTTACTAATGATTTGAACAGGGGCAAAATAATATCTCTCTCTCTCTCTACATCTCTTAATACAAGACAGGACTTTGCTCGCTTTGGAAACAGCAGCTTGGCATTGCATGCTATTATTGAGCTTATGATCCACCAAAACCCCCAGATCCTTCTCCACTATGGATCCCCCCTAGTTGTACTCCCCCTAGCATGTATGATGCATGCATATTCTTAGCCCCCAAGTGCATAACTTTAACCACAAAAGACTTCAAACTGTCAATGAGGGACAATACACAGTATTAAGAACTGGGGTATGTAAACTTTTGATCAGGGTCATTTGGGTAGTTCCTATTGTCATTGTGATTTAAAAAGAGTAAACACAGTTTATTGATAATAAATGGTTTCAGCCAAAAACTAACCATGAGTGAAAGAAAATTTTTTTCTGTTATCATTCATATTAGAAAAATGGCCAAGAAATCATAAATGTTGTCAGGGTATGTAAACTTATGAGCACAACTGTATATCAGAAAGCTTTCAACAGTCTATACCACTCTGGACAAAAGAAATTGATTTTCTGCCTTTTTCTAAATGTTGGTTTCCCGAGACAGAAAGATGAAGGATGATATTATTTATTATTTTCATTTTGGAAATGACAGCAAAACTATAAGGTGATAACTTTCATAGCTAACAAGCTAAAAAAAAATAGATTATTTATGTATCTTAGCTGAGATTCCCAAAACTAACATTGTTGTCAAAGTTTGCGATTAATACAAAAAATGCTAATAAATTAAATAAATAAATCTGACTTTATAAATAAAAAATAAAAAAATCTTCTAAGTAAAAGCAGAGTCCCCATGTCTTACCGAAGAGCCTTCATTTTCATTCTTATAATTCTTGAAAGGGCAGATGAATGGACTTTCCTATGGCAGCTTGTTTTCTACGCTATTTAGGGCTGTTACTTTCCTTGTCATTCCGAGATGATCCTGTTTTGTTCTTTCCAAGTGTTTCCATGGAAATAGTTTATTACCCGCCAGTGAAGAAAACTTTATTCTCTAACAAGGAAAAGTTTTGCAAGTGAAACTGTCACAATTCACCACTTAGCACATTTTCAGAGGGAGCACAATAAAGAAAATATATAAATAAAAAATAAAACGAATGGCAAGCATAATTTGCAAAGTTAGGAAGCACAAATAAATTGTATACAGCTGTCTTTTCAAAAGTAGCTGATTTTTTGAGTATGTACAGTTTACTCGTTGACGTTCACTTTATGTGGGTGACCTCTTACTGGCTAATAACATTTTTGCGACTCTATAAGCAACTAATGCAACCTATGTTTTATTTCTTTGAAGAGAGAACGCAACAACAGAAAGAGAGTTAAATGTTTAGGCATCTGCTGCCGCAGTATCAAATACTAGTTAAAAGTTAATCATTGGCTTTGATTCAGCTGGAAAGTTCTAACTCATTGGTGTGTTTTCTACAATATAGATGGAACTATTTTATACAAAGGAAAACTCAATTTCTGGCCATTGTCGGAGAACTTTTTGTCACTGTGTGGACTTATAGTTTCATAGTTAGTAAGGATGAATAAAGACACCAGTCCATCGTGAGTGTCCCCATCCAATTGTCCCTATCCCTGTATATTGCATACTCACATCAGTCCTTACTCTCAAGGAGCCCACAATCCAAGGTCCCTATTCATATATTAGGGTCAATTTTGGACAGAAGCCGGAGTACCTGGAGGAAACCCACGCAGGCACAGGGAGAACATGCAAACTCCAGGCAGGTGGTGTCGTGGTTGGGATTTGAAGCAGTGACCCTTCTTGCTGCTAGGTGAGAGTGCTAACCACTACACCACTGTGCTGCCCTTAACTTGTTTAGTACTAGATATAGAAATGTATAATGATTCAAAGTTGGAGGTTTAGTTGCCATTGAATGCACAACGCCAACTCCTGCAAGAAATAAAGCCTAAGTTTAGTAAAAACATAAAAAAATAAAATAAAATCAGCACGAGGGACAGTACACATGATAAAAATGAGAAGTGGCTGAATGTGAATGGAGGACTTAGTTTGGCCTGGAGACCAGGCGAGACTGATGTGATTGGTCGCTGGTAGTTAGGTGTGAGGAAGGGATAACTTCCAGTGGGAATGAACCCCATAGTGGGTGGTGGTGATGGACCCCTTGGGAGCTTGGGCTGCTACCTGCTACCGGTATGACAATGCAGTTGTTATGGCAAAAAAGGGAGGTGTGCCCATTGTTCAGAAAAATGCAACTCATGATCTACGGTTGAAAACGTTTACTGGAAGTGAAAACCGAAAATCGAGTAATTGGTTGCAAAGAGCTTAACCCCCGCTGTGAGTTGATTACTATAACTATACATGGAAGATCACAGATACAAGGGGAGTGGGTCAGTGAACAATGCCAGCTAACGGAAATGGCTCAGGGTGGTCTTGCAACATTTACTGTAACCTAATTCGTATATCCCAGATTATTGTCCTCACTCTTAATAACTATCCTCCTCTAAGACCTTCTAAGCTCCTAAGCTCCTTTTGGTTCAAAGAGTAGTTTTCACTAAGTCTGAGTTTTCTAGTAGGCCTTCAGCCCTCTCAGAAACCTCAGACCGCAGGGGTTGCAAGAAGGCCACCTCATCCTTTCCTTTGCAGTACATATCTGAATCTCTTCTGACTGCTTTTACAATTTTTGAAGAGGAGGATTGAGATGGTGCATTGTCCATTTCTGTGGTTTTTGTGTAGGAGGGTCCAATCAGCTGATATTTCTCCCAAACGTAAGGATACTCTAGATGCAATGAATACATCCATTATCCAAGAACAGTTTGCACTATCCTGGCCCAAAGTCACCAGCCTCGGCTCACTAAAAATGCCTTAGCCTACAATAAAATTTCCTGTTCACTTTCTATTACAGCCTGGGCTATATGGTGACTGGACCCATCCTAAAAGAAATCTTCCCTCTGAAAATATTTTGCACACCAATATTCTAAAACAGATGGTTTTCTGAAAAATTGGCTGTCCCAGTTGTGGACCCAGCCATCTCTTGTCTTGACAAGACTCTAGCAGTCCCTGTTGAGGATGTCCCTGTATTCAGAAAACTTCGGGATAGATGCCCTCTTTAAGGCATTATTCTTTCTGACAGGCCCTCTATGCAATCTTCTTCGCTGTATGATCCAAGTACATGGCTTGGGACCCTGTTCCCATACTAATGGATCCATATATCCTCCAACAACTAGAGCTCTTGCTCATGGCCTAGAGCTATTGTGTGGATGGCTTAAGAGAATCACAAAGTCAGATATCTAGGATGCATCTCCTTCAGTATATATGAGGATGACACTGTGTTAAATGTTGGTCTACAAAGCTTCCTTGCAAGAAACATCCTCTGCTGTAGCCCTTTGAAGAGGATTACTTTTCCAGAGAATCCTTGGACACTATGTCAAGGAAGTCATGGGGGGTGAATAGTACTTTTTCCCCAGATGAAAGTAAAAGCACCTGCTAGTAAGTCTTCAACCCCAGTGATAAAAAAAGGTGCTCCTTCAAATCTCAGGCTTTGAGCCCCCAAGCAAACCAAGTCTGGGACCAAGTCCTCCTCTCAATGATGGGGTTTCCCCACTTGTCACTTTGCGGACATCTGGTCACAAAACTTTTCAGATGTTTGGGTCCAGAATGTTGTATCTAGTTACTACACATTCTCAACATATAACTCAGATTAGAAATTCCTTATGGAAGCTGCTCAGTTGGTCATTAGCTCCTTTTACCCAGTAGATTTTCTAGCCTCTGTACACATAAAGGATGCTTATCTGCATATCCTCATCCTTCTGACATATCAATGCTCCCTCTGTTTTGCTTAGGGCATGTAATATTACCAATTGGTTGGCCTTCTCCTTGACATATCAAATGAACCTTGGTGATATCCCATGCTCTCACTCGGTTTTGTTCTCAAGGCATCCCCATTGTGGAATATCTGGACAATCTACTGCTGAGGTAACAAGCAGCTCAGGTTCTGTCTGCCAATGTCAGCTAGGTACTCCAGGTCTTATGAAGAGTTGGTTGAGGTCCTAAATCTTCAGAAATCAGTACTGGATCACACCAATAGTATTTGGGCCTAATCTTGGATACAGCCCTGTCTATGGTCTTCCTTGCTCTGGATAATCTTCAGTTTCTTTGTTTTCACACTCAGACCTTACAGCCAAGGAATAACTCGATTATTTGCTTTTGTATCTGGGTTTTGGGCCTGATGGTGGCTTCCTTTGAGGCAGTCACTTATGCGTAGTTACACTCCAGGCCATTGCAACTCAACATTCTGTCAGCATGGGAAAAGTAGGCTCAACCGCTGAATTATCTCTTGTGTTAGACCAGGTTTGCCTGGGTATGGTGGATCTCCAGCCCAGCACTGGAATCAGGGAAGTGCTTTCTCCTGATATTCTGAAGGGTTCTCACAGCAGATGCCAGCCTGTTGGACTGGGGAGGGGTCCTGAATGCCCTCTCAATGCAGAGGACCTGGTCATCAGAATAAGCTAGGCCCTGGATCAATATTCTGGCACTCAAGAGAATTTAGTTGCCCCTTTAATGTTGGACCTCTCGTCTGCAAGGTCACTCAACCAAGATTAGAATGGACAATGATATGGCTGTGGCTCACAGACAACAATCAGGGGTCACCAGCATTCGCACAGCTCAAAGAGAAGTAGACTTGTTCTTCAATTGTGGAAGTATTTGTAAGGATAGGCGGATGACTCTTCCTCCATGTCCTCCATGTTCCCCTCCTCATTGGGCACCAAGTGTGGGTCACATAGGAGGCCTACCCTGGGGTGGGATCTTTGGGCTACACCAGGTGATGAACGGGGTCAGTGGGTCACAGGTACTAACACAGGGGTAACACCTTGCCCAAAGGCTTGCTCACCAATGCTCGGGTCCAGGCGGGAGCCACAGTTATGTGAAAAGTCAAACATTAAGACAGTCCCTCAACTTAGAGATGAGCTACTTGCATATGCGGACCTTCTACAGAAGATGTTGTCCCTTGTTCTACACACTTGTATAGAGTGTATGTGTTGCATTAGGAGAAACATGCAGAGCCTGTGCCCACTCCATCAGTCAGCACACCTCTGTTACTTCACTCCCAGTAACAGAATGAGTAAGAGCACATAGTGCAGACCTCATGCATGCTCCCACTTAACTCCTCACTTGTCATACCAAGTGACCAGGCATAGATCTGCGTAACATTAGTACACTCCCAATGACCAACAGAGACAGACAGCTAGGGAGGGAGCTGGGCACTAAACCCCCTCGCAACCGGAGAACCTGTCACCTGATCAGATACCACGCCAATGACTGGCTGCTGTTTCCTTCTTTGGTTACCCATGACAAATTTCTTCTTTGCTTAGGATAACCTTTTGTTGTAGCGATGTTACATGTACCTTAGCTAGTTATCACAGACCCTGTTTGCTTAAAAAGATGCCAAGACTCCACATGCACCCCTTGAGTAGCTTCAAAACAAGCCTTGAACAGTTATAGCGACTTTACTGAACTTTTGTCAGAGCATGTATTACATGCAGTAACGTCTTTTCCCTAACTAAACCTAACTATGGCTGCCCAAGATTACCTGCGCAGGGAAAGCCCAAACTTGGCGGTGCTCTAGTAGAGAAGTCCATGTTGCAGGGTTCTCCTGGCAAATCAGCGTTCCAGGCAGACCATAGGTCCCAGCAAGTCTTTAGCGTAGATTCCCCATTCGTTTTCCATCGGTCCCTGGAGACCCCTCCCCGGAATCCAGACCTCTTCCCTTTTATAGAAGATAAATATATAAGCTGCTCTAAATCCCACAAACATCAAAATGTGTGTACATAAATAAAGTGACAATGAATTATGGGCTGTTCCCAGCCTCTAAACATAAATTAATATGAGATCAAGCCATAAGTGATAAGTACATATAAATATTACAAACTCAGACCATGCGAATCGCCTATTCCTTACAGTATAGGACCAAGCCGCATGCCCCTAAATATGATAATACAAATTCTAAATACACCCAGTGTATGGATCAACAAGTCTGTATGTGTAAATCAGAAAAAGTTCTTTGTGTAATAAAGAATATGAATAAAGTCCTCCACAAATGAACCATAAGCGATCCGCTGCTGTATGCGATTAAGTAGTGCTTGATCCGCCACCAAATAATTAAATTTGCCGCTTACCAGAAAATCATGACCCCTCCACTACAGAGGGTCACAAAAGGCATATGAATATATAGTCGTCTCCCAATCCAGAGGGGTCCTCGATACTCTCCTTGCGCCACCACTCCAATATAAGGATTGTAGAAAAGGCTCCCAAAAAATCCTTCTCATAAATTCAGAGGGACTCAGGATAGGTATACCAAAACCATGGAAGAGAAAAAGAAATCCAAATAGTGTAAAACCTTTTATTACTAAAAACCAAAAAGTAAAATTGCACTTACAGTGCATAAAGAAATCATCAGCCTTGAGTCTGTTGCGCCGGCCGGGTGCATACGGACAGACCCGTTCTCCTGGAACTGTTCCAAACACGAGGTGACGTTAGCGTATCACTCATCCCTACGCGTTTCGCAACAGGTGACCCTGGGTGACGCAATTTTGTTGCGAAACGCGTAGGTATGAGCGATACGCTAACGTCACCTCGTGTTTGGAACAGTTCCAGGAGAACGGGTTTGTCCGTATGCGTCCGGCCGGCGCAACGGACTCAAGGCTGATGATTTCTTTATACACTGTAAGTGCAATTTAACTTTTTGGTTTTTAGTAATAAAAGGTTTTACACTATTTGAAGTTCTATTTCTCTTCCATGGTTTTGGTATACCTATCCCGAGTCCCTCTGAATTTATGAGAAAGATTTTTTGGGAGCGTTTTCTACAATCCTTATATTGGAGTGGTGGCGCAAGGAGAGTATCGAGGACCCCTCTGGATTGGGAGACGACTATATATTCATATGCCTTTTGTGACCCTCTGTAGTGGAGGGGTCATGATTTTCTGGTAAGCGGCAAATTTAATTATTTGGTGGCGGATCAAGCACTACTTAATCGCATACATCAGGGGATCGCTTATGGTTCATTTGTGGAGGCCTTTATTCATATTCTTTATTACACAAAGAACTTTTTCTGATTTACACATACAGACTTGTTGATCCATACACTGGGTGTATTTAGAATTTGTATTATCATATTTAGGGGCATGCGGCTTGGTCTTATACTGTAAGGAATAGGCGATTCGCATGGTCTGAGTTTGTAATATTTATATGTACTTATCACTTATGGTTTGATCTCATATTAATTTATGTTTAGAGGCTGGGAACAGCCCATAATTCATTGTCACTTTATTTATGTACACACATTTTGATGTTTGTGGTATTTAGTGCAGCTTATATATTTATCTTTCGTTTTTTTCTGTAGTTATGTGACACAGTTAAGCCGCAGCCAAATCTGATCCGTTCAGGATCAATCTATATAATTGTTTCTTGTGTTTCACCTTAGCGCAGTTTTTCTTCCTTTTTTCTTCCCTTTTATAGAACACAGGAGGGAGGCTGGACCCCAGCAAAAGCCTGCAAACACGCCGGGAAAAAAGGCAGAAAAACATTAACTCTTTACCCGTGATTTGAGCAGCTGGGTACTAAATAAATACAAAAAGTAGGCAATACCTACATGCAACTTTGCAGCACAAATAAAGCATCCATTTGGAAGAGAAGGAGGACGAGGAGGCAGGGCCGAACCATATGCCCTTTAGGGTGAAGATCTACTTAAAAATTTGCCAAAAAAAAAAGTTTTGTGCATCTTTTGGTTCATTGTAGTGCCTTTGCCCCCCCATTCATTATGAAAGGAAACACAAGAGGGCGCCTCTAAGTACAGCAATGAAATGCATTTGCTTCTATTCATTGCTGCATTTAGAGGCGCCCTCTTGTGTTTCCTTGATATATTGCAGATAACCCCTTCTATATTATGAGGAGCGGCCCTAAGGACGTTTTGGCTGTATTATATATTTATTTAACCCTTTCCGCAACTCTACTAACGCTACCTTTGGGACCACAAGCGGCCTTGGTGCTCAAACAGACAACTGTATGATTCATAATGGATAGTCGACATTAACACAATGCACATAACACGCCTTAACGCACCACAAGCTTCGGGAATGGCGTGAAGATGGCTTCATAGATATAAAAGTACACAGCTAATTAGACATTGGATAAACAAAGCTGTAAAAAAAAGGGGGAATATGACATAAGAAGACTGAAAAAATATTGCTGAATCGAATTTGCTTTCTTGTAACTGAAATACAACAAAATGTATTTAAAAACTTTATTTCATTTCACATGCTTTGAGTTCTATTTCTTATTTCACATGATGTTAGAAAATAATGTACGCTACGGACAGTAACGATTGTGACACACTGAAGACCTATTCCGCAATCCTGCAGATGGCGCTGTTAGCCCTCACCACCTGCAGTGCTCAGAGTACAGATTGACTTCCTTAGGGTTGATGGTGATTGATTGTGTTGTTTTCTTCATTACTTTAAACCTAATCAGTGCTTGGTGTAATTTGAGTAATGATTGTTCATTATTGGAAATTGTGAAGTTTAAGACTTTCCTCGTTTTACCTCCACAGTCTGCCTTTAGGGAGAAGGCTGGATCGCGTTCAAGAACCGCTTCTCCCACCCCGATTCCATTTTCTACGTGCAAAGAGATACAATGTCAGACAATGTAAAAAAAAAAAAAAAAAAAAAGTTTAGGAAACTATGTCATATTCTCTCGACAACGGACTATGTCAAAGTTTAATTAGCAATAGTAACAATACACAGCATGCAAATAAAAGTAGTATACAGATACTGGCAATAAGGAAAGCAGCCTTCTAAGGAAAATCTTCATTGTTATGCTGCGGCCAGGGCTGCTGATTAGGCATTACAGCCA
Source organism: Lithobates pipiens (assembly GCF_037356315.1). Lineage (NCBI taxonomy): Eukaryota > Metazoa > Chordata > Amphibia > Anura > Ranidae > Lithobates > Lithobates pipiens. Next base: position 20,519,757 of record NW_027507903.1, read on the forward strand.
GCCCTCTTGTACTGGGCCCCATCAGTTGAAAAGGGGGGCCCCGGCACCTACTGAGCAGGAGGTCCGGCTGTGCTGTCTTATTACAGACACTGATTGTCTTTTGCCTCCCCCTGCAGTGCTGCCAGCTTCTCCTCCTCTTTCTGCTCTCTGGCTGCACTGCAGGAGGATTGGTTCTAGTACATGTGCCCCTTCTATCTGTTGTCCAGACACCCGTGTACGCCCCTTTCCCCCCGCAGGGCTGCCAGCTTCTTTCCTCTTATCTCCCGCTGGCCTTTACTGTGGGGCACACAGTGGGATGTTTCAGGATGGAGAGCAGGGGAAGGGATTGGTAAATATTGTATGTCTTATATCGGCCCCTTCCTTTAATGAATGAACACAGTAAATGATCAGTACTAATTGCTCCTGTGTCCATTTATCACTGAAGCATAGTAAACTGTGTTTCCTTTGGTTCCGTTTGTCAATGAGCAGGAAGCCTCGAGTACTTCCCATTCATCCATCTGTGCAGCTGAGGCTGCAAAGAAAGGGAAGAAAGGGTTGGATAAATCTATTGGGACCAGCGGGGGGGGGGGGGGGAGGGGGTGTGCCCTGTCAGGTAGGCCGTAAGAGGGGCCCCATGATTTCTGGCAGCCAATTAGAAGTCACCTTGTACTGGTCTTAATTCAGAAAGTGAATCTTAACTAGTTGTGAACAGAATGTGACTCGGTCAGAGCCCTTTCACTCTACGCCCTTGTACACACGGTCGGACATTCCGACAACAAAATCCATCGGATTTTGTCCGACGGATTTTGTCCAAAACTTATGTTGCATACACACGGTCAGACAAAGTTGTCGGAAAATCCGATCGTATGTAACGTGATGACGTTATTTTGTTACGATCGGACTACGTTCAGGCTAGTAGCCAATAGCTTTGGTCTAGGAATTTGATCTGAGCATGCGTAGCACTTTGTCCGATCGGAATTCTCTACACATGATTGGACAAAGTCCGATCGGATCATGTTGTCGGAAAGTTTTATAGCCCAGCTCTAAAACTTTATCCGTCGGATACTCCGACGGAAACAGTCCGATGGAGCCCACACACAGTCGGATTATCTGACAACACGGTCCGATCTGACATTTTCAGTTGGAATGTCCGACCGTGTGTACAAGGGCTTAGACCACCCTATGGTCGCGGTAAAGCGCTGCTCGTTTTAGCGGTGCTTTGCTGGTGCTGCAGAGCCGCTCTGCATGTGAGAGCGGGGCGCTTTTAACCCCAAAGAAGGGGTTGACAAGGGTTTAAAAGCCCCCATGCTGCTTTTCAGGCACTTCAGCAGCGCTGTCCATTCATTTCAATGGGCAGGGCGGTATTCAGCACTCCAAAACCGCCTCAAAGATGCTTTGCAGGACTTTTTTTTCCCATCCCGGGCACTCAGGCTTTCACACTGGGGTGGCTTGAGAGGAGCTTTTCAGGCGCTATTTTTACCGCTAAAACGCTTGAAAAGCACCTCAGTGTGAAAGAGGTCTAGTACGAGGAGATTCTGGAAATTCTGTGTCTGACTTTGATATGCTTCAATCAGTCCTTGAACAAGCTTGGTGTAAATAAAGATTACTCAAGATGGTCGTGGCTAGAAATACTGGGATGGGTGTTTTTTCAAAGTGATTTCTCAACAAAATTAAGAAAGAAGACACGGGTGGATGGGGGAGTTACATTGAATATTAAAAATTATATTTAGTTTGTTATAAAATTTTGCAAACGGGTCGTTTTTTCCCCTTTATTAATGTGCGCTGACGAGGCAGCACTGATGAGGCTGCACTGATGAGCACTGATAGGCAGCAATGATGGGCACTGATGAAGTGGCACTGATGAGGCTGCACTCATAGGTAGCACTGATGGGCACTGATAGGTGGCACTGATGGGCACTGATAGGCGACACTGATAGGTGACACTCATGGGTACTAAAAGGCACTGGTAGGCAGTGCCGAGACAAGGTCATCTAGTGCCCAGGGCGAACATGTCAACCTGCACCCCCCAAGATGTATGAGCATTATGTGTCAGCAAAAATCCCCAAAGCATCAATTCCCCCTCCTCCCAGTACAAATCTACCCCCAAAATCCCCCCCAGCACGAATCTTCTTCCCCCCATCACCCCTCCCGACACAAACCCCCCTAAATCACTCTTAGCATCCCCCCAAATTCCCCCAAGTAGAATAATACTCCCTGCCACTACTCCAAATTTCCCCTTCCAACATAAATCCCCTTCCCCCTAATCTCCTTGTGGTGCCCCCCCCACCTCACAAGATACAACAGTGCCCAGGGCAGCCGTCCCTTCTGCCCACCCCTTGTCCCGGCCCTGCTGGTAGGGGACACTGGTAGGCAGCAGCGATTGGTGGCACTGATTGGCAGTACTGATGGGCACTGGTGGGCACTGGTGGGCACTGCTTAGCAGTGCTTATATGCACTTGTAAGTGGCACTGGTGGGCACTGGTATGTGCAATATTCATAGATCACTCAGAGGGGAGTGCTTTTTTTTCTCAACAAAAGTGAAAGGGTTCTTTAAATATCTGAATATAAAATGCATGCAATGCAATGTGTAGGGCTACCTCCTAAGGAGCCGCTAAATTTTTGTGTCCCTTATTCCTGCACAGCCAATTCTTATTTCTGTAAAAATAATACACAAATATGCAGTGCTTTTTTTCTCAAACAATAGGTGCTGGAACTCAACCACGACCCCCCAAAACTCCTCCCCCCACACACACCCTCCAAATCACATCAAATAGTGGCTGTGGTCATATTTCACAAACATTAGGAGGGTCTTAAAGGGGCATTAAATACCAGGATTGCATTACATACAGAGTGCAGAGTTCAGGGGGGTTATACATAGTGCGGAGCTGTCACTTGTAAACACAGAAACCGGACTTCTGTGCTTACAAGTGATTGTGGTGAGCAGGCACCAAAGGGTCTGAGCCAGAGGTGGTGGAACTGAGTTTCACCAAGTTCCACCTGAAAAAAATCCCTGCAAATATGTATCCTGGACTTTCTGCTTCCTGCGGAGTGGCTTCTGTCTTACTAAACCCACAATAGTAAAATCAGTCTATATATGCACTAAAGCATGCGTGTTATACTCACTGTGGAATCTAAGGGGTTAATCCTTTGCATTGTGTAGAAATGCTGCTTGATCCTGTTTTCTCTGTTCCTCCCCTTCTTCCAATGTCCCCAATCCATTTCCTGATAGAGCATAGGATAGGGGATAAGCTGCACATGCTCAGTTTAGTGTGTATTGCTAAAGAGTTTTTTTTTGTTTTTGCATGAGTACATGTGATCAACACAGGGCCAATCGGCACTGTCCAGACAGAGGGGTCAGGGGTCCTGCAGTCAATGGGAGAATGAAAACTCCTCCTACAAGCTTTATCCAGACACTGATGGAAATCACAAGACTGCTCTAACTGCTGTGCTAACACGGATCAGTAGCACAGTCTCTGTAAGGAGCACTTGGTCCCCTTTAAATGAACCTCTTCAGACTCCAGCTAGAAACTACCAGCCCACCTGGCTGTCTTGAAGAGTATCCCATAGCAAGGGATTCCAGAAGAGCCTTGAAGCATTGCCCTAGAGAGAACTGGTTGGATATGGCACCTTTCAGCCCTCTCCCTTGTAGGCCCTGGGGGTGTAGAGGTACTCACACTGTCCTTGTCCTACAGCTGTAGGTGAAACTGCTTCCAGGCCTTTTGCTGAGCTAGCTTCCTTCCTAGCTATATAGGCTGACCTACCTCAGTGGACTGCAGGGCAGTGGAGGTTCCTCTTTCAGCTCCTTCTTCTAACCTCCAGTCTCTAGCCTGAAGACCAACCCCCCTTCTACACGGCCCCCTCCCAGGCTACACACAATACTCCATCTTCCACCTGACTCCCCTGCTGGCCATGCCCCACAATATTTATGGGCGGCTTCAGCCACCCTACGAGGCCTCCTACCTGGGGACTGGCTACGTTCCCATAAATATTCAGATCCCTGTCTCCATACCCCTGCCCACTAGCTTCTTGAAGTTTCAATGAAACCTCCAGTGATAGAGGACTGCATGGCTGCCAACTGTCCCTGATTTTGAGGGACTGTCCCTCATTTGGAAGAAAGTCCCTCCGTCCCTCTTTATTCCCTCTGTCCCTCTTTATTTGTCCCTCATTTTGTATATAAAATGCACTATTTATCTTTCATAAAGTGTTTCCCAGTGCTAAACCTTTCATCCAATTTCTAACTTGCTGCATTTGTAAATTCCAAAAGCCAATATAAAGGAATAGTAGTGGCAAAAAAAAGAAAAAAAGCACTTGTGGGTTTAACCCAATTTTTTTTTTACAAATTTCCTTTAAGGGGGGGGGGGTGGCAAGGGGTGTGTCCTATGCCTTTATACTTTTGCTAATAGGTGTCCCTCCTTCTCATCTCATAAAGTTGGGAGGTAAGGGACTGCTCTGTAGAGTCTTCCAGCCTGACCTGTATCTGAACCCTGACCCTATTAACAGACTCAAGCAACTACCATGAGTCAAATAAATCTTCATACACCTATTCTAGCACTAGAGGGTGCTACGCATACCAAACGATAAATTAAATGCATTAACAGCCATTATTCATAAACATTCTATTAAAAAAAAAAATATATATATATATATATATATAATGAAATAAAATCAAAGCCAAGTGTTATTTAACTTCCTATTCTATCATTTGTATTCAGCTATGTGTAGAACAAAAAAAAAATTTTTTTTTTGTTTGAGCCCACACTAACCAGCCATTGTGTGTTGTTTGAGAGAACTGGTTTGCAAACTTCTTTTCCTTTCATGTAAAATTAATAATATGCATTTTTAACTCGAAATATGAGCCTAAAACTGTTTGCCTTGAACGTGTATTGTATAGATTCATTTTCTATTCTCCACAAGCAATTTACAAGCACAATAAACAAGTGACCATGAAATACTGTTTGTTCCGCGCTCTTCTTTGTGTCTTAAACTGACATCAAACAGCCGAAAGCATTGGTATCACTGACATACTTAGTGAGCGAGGTACCTTTAACCAAGACGGTTACGTGTATTTTTGAACTGACATGATCATGTTCACCCCAAGGGCCAATGTCAGAACACGAGGCAGCGCTGATCGAGAAAACCTTGACTGTATCCCAAGCTGTTCCTTCGGGGCGAGTGCAATCTGCTCGGTTTTGTCCACAGAGTCCCCTACCAAGACCTTCACTGTTCCCGGTGCTAGAGGAGA